>NC_067248.2:191741520-192368518 GCF_019359855.2 Lolium perenne
ATCAATGCATAGTTCACACAAGTGTTTGCTTCTTGAGGTGGAGAGAAATAGGTGAACTGACTCAACATAAAAGTAAAAAAGAATGGTCCTTCAAAGAGGAAAGCATCGATTGCTATATTTGTGCTAGAGCTTTGATTTTGAAAACAAGAAACAATTTTGTCAACGGTAGTAATAAAGCATATGTATCATGTAAATTATATCTTTCAAGTTGCAAGCCTCATGCATAGTATACTAATAGTGCCCGCACCTTGTCTTAATTAGCTTGGACTACCGGATCATCGCAATACACATGTTTTAACCAAGTGTCACAAAGGGGTACCTCCATGCCGCCTGTACAAAGGTCTAAGGAGAAAGCTCGCATTTTGGATTTCTCGCTTTTGATTATTCTCAACTTAGACATCCATACCGGGACAACATGGACAACAGATAATGGACTCCTCTTTAATGCATAAGCATGTGGCAACAATTATTATTCTCATATGAGATTGAGGATATATGTCCAAAACTGAAACTTCCACCATGAATCATGGCTTTAGTTAGCGGCCCAATGTTCTTCTCTAACAATATGCATGCTTAACCATAAGGTGGTAGATCTCTCTTACTTCAGACAAGACGGACATGCATAGCAACTCACATGATATTCAACAAAGAATAGTTGATGGCGTCCCCAGAAACATGGTTATCGCACAACAAGCAACTTAATAAGAGATAAAGTGCATAAGTACATATTCAATACCACAATAGTTTTTAAGCTATTTGTCCCATGAGCTATATATTGCAAAGGTGAATGATGGAATTTTAACGGTAGCACTCAAGCAATTTACTTTGGAATGGCGGAGAAATACCATGTAGTAGGTAGGTATGGTGGACACAAATGGCATAGTAGTTGGCTCAAGGATTTTGGATGCATGAGAAGTATTCCTTCTCGATACAAGGTTTAGGCTAGCAAGGTTATTTGAAACAAACACAAGGATGAACCGGTGCAGCAAGACTCACATAAAAGACACATTGTAAACATTATAAGACTCTACACCGTCTTCCTTGTTGTTCAAACTCAATACTAGAAATTATCTAGACCTTAGAGAGACCAAATATGCAAACCAAATTTTAGCATGCTCTATGTATTTCTTCATTAATGGGTGCAAAGCATATGATGCAAGAGCTTAAACATGAGCACAACAATTGCCAAGTATCACATTATCCAAGACATTTTAGCAATTTACTACATGTATCATTTTCCAATTCCAACCATATAACAATTTAACGAAGAAGAAACTTCGCCATGAATATTATGAGTAAAGCCTAAGGACATACTTGTCCATATGCTACAGCGGAGCGTGTCTCTCTCCCACAAAGTGAATGCTAGGATCCATTTTATTCAAACAAAACAAAAACAAAAACAAACCGACGCTCCAAGCAAAGCACATAAGATGTGATGGAATAAAAATATAGTTTCAGGGGAGGAACCTGATAATGTTGTCGATGAAGAAGGGGATGCCTTGGGCATCCCCAAGCTTAGACGCTTGAGTCTTCTTAGAATATGCAGGGATGAACCACCGGGGCATCCCCAAGCTTAGAGCTTTCACTCTCCTTGATCATGTTGTATCATACTCCTCTCTTGATCCTTGAAAACTTCCTCCACACCAAACTTAGAACAACTCATTAGAGGGTTAGTGGACAATAAAAATTAACATGTTCAGAGGTGACACAATCATTCTTAACACTTCTGGACATTGCATAAAGCTACTGGACATTAATGGATCAAAGAAATTTATCCAACATAGCAAAAGAGGCAATGCAAAATAAAAGGCAGAATCTGTCAAAACAGAACAGTTCGTATTGACGAATTTTATCGAGGCACCAGACTTGCTCAAATGAAAATGCTCAAATTGAATGAAAGTTGCGTACATATCTGAGGATCACTCACGTAAATTGGCATAATTTTCTGAGTTACCTACAGAGAAAACAGCCCAGATTCGTGACAGCAAAGAAATCTGTTTCTGCGCAGTAATCCAAATCTAGTATGAACTTTACTATCAACGACTTTACTTGGCACAACAAAACACTAAACTAAGATAAGGAGAGGTTGCTACAGTAGTAAACAACTTCCAAGACACAAAATAAAAACAAAGTACTGTAGTAAAAACATGGGTTGTCTCCCATAAGCGCTTTTCTTTAACGCCTTTCAGCTAGGCGCAGAAAGTGTGTATCAAGTATTATCAAGAGACGAAGTGTTGTTATCACAAGCTCCCCCATCCGTAGTGGTACTAAGGGCTTTGTCAATTTTAGGCCTATAATAATATTTCTTTGGTTTAGGCACTTTAGAGACATACATAAACTTTTGCTCCTTACCCACATAAGCTTTCTCCTTATATTTAAGAGAAGAAAATGTTGAACCCAAGGTTCCCATAGCTTTTTCAAGTTCGCCAATCCTATTGGTTTGATCATCATGGACAACACAAGTTCCTAGGGCACTAATTCTTTCATCAATTCCTCCTAAGGATTTATCAAGTTCATCAGTTTTATCAAGTAACATTTCCAATTTAGCTTCAATACTTGGAAAAAATTTCTCTATGGTTTCCAATTTTTTCATAACATCTTTAAGAGAGATTTCAGTTTTAACTTCATCGACAGGGGGTATTCCAAATAGACTCTCAATAATGCAGCTAGCTTCTAATGCAGGAGTACTTAGGAAGTTACCCTTCGCGAGACTATCAAGAACATACCTATTCCAGCTAGAGATACCAACATAAAAATTCCTGAGTAGGATAGTGGTGGAGTGTTTCTTAATGCACCTATTATGAGCATCACTAATTCTATACCAAGCATCTCTTAAACATTCTCCCCCTCGTTGCTTAAACGTACGAACTTCAACTTCAGGATTACTCATTTTAGCAACAGTAAATAAAGCAAACTAGATAAAGTAAATGCAAGTAACTAATTTTTTTGGGTTTTTGATATAGCAAACAAGATAGCAAATAAAGTAAAACTAGCAACTAATTTTTTTTGTATTTTGATTTAGTGCAGCAAACAAAGTAGTGAATAAAATAAAGCAAGACAAAAACAAAGTAAAGAGATTGGGAAGTGGAGACTCCCCTTGCAGCGTGTCTTGATCTCCCCGGCAACGGCGCCAGAAATTTGCTTGATGCGTGCAGTTGACACGTCCGTTGGGAACCCCAAGAGGAAGGTGTGATGCGCACAGCGGCAAGTTTCCCTCAGTAAGAAACCAAGGTTTAATCGAACCAGTAGGAGTCAAGAAGCACGTTGAAGGTTGATGGCGGCGGGATGTAGTGCGGCGCAACACCAGAGATTCCGGCGCCAACGTGGAACCTGCACAACACAACCAAAGTACTTTGCCCCAACGAAACAGCGAGGTTGTCAATCTCACCGGCTTGCTGTAACAAAGGATTAGATGTATAGTGTGGATGATGATTGTTTGCAGAAAACAAGAGAACAAGATTGCAGCTTGATTGTATTTCAAGATAGAGAATTGGACCGGGGTCCACAGTTCACTAGAGGTGTCTCTCCCATAAGATAAACAGCATGTTGGGTGAACAAATTACAGTTGGGCAATTGACAAATAGAGAGGGCATAACAATGCACATACATATTATGATGAGTATTGTGAGATTTAATTGGGCATTACGACAAAGTACATAGACCGCTATCCAGCATGCATCTATGCCTAAAAAGTCCACCTTCAGGTTATCATCCGAACCCCCTCCAGTATTAAGTTGCTAACAACAGACAATTGCATTAAGTATTGCGCGTAATGTAATTAGTAACTACATCCTCGAACATAGCACCAATGTTTTATCCCTAGTGGCAACAAAGACATCCATAATCTTAGAGGTTTCTCACACTCCCCTGCATTCACGGAGACATGAACCCACTATCGAGCATAAATACTCCCTCTTGGAGTTACAAGCATCTACTTGGCCAGAGCATCTACTAGTAACGGAGAGCATGCAAGATCATAAACAACACATAGACATGAATTGATAATCAACATAACATAGTATTCTCTATTCATCGGATCCCAACAAACGCAACATATAGAATTACAGATAGATGATCTTGATCATGTTAGGCAGCTCACAAGACCCGACAATTAAGCACAATGAGGAGAAGACAACCATCTAGCTACTGCTATGGACCCATAGTCCAGGGGTAAACTACTCACTCATCACTCCGGAGGCGACCATGGCGGTGAAGAGTCCTCCGGGAGATGAATCCCCTCTCCGGCAGGGTGCCGGAGGCGATCTCCTGAATCCCCCGAGATGGGATTGGCGGTGGCGGCGTCTCTGGAAGGTTTTCCGTATCGTGGCTCTCGGTACTGGGGGTTTCGCGACGGAGGCTTTAAGTAGGCGGAAGGGCAGGTCAAGAGGCGGCACGAGGGGCCCACACTACAGGCCGGCGCGGCCAGGGCTTGGGCCGTGCCGCCCTGTAGTCTGGCCACCTCGTGGCCCCACTTCGTCTCCTCTTCGGTCTTCTGGAAGCTTCGTGGCAAAATAGGACCCTGGGCGTTGATTTCGTCCAATTCCGAGAATATTTCGTTACTAGGATTTCTGAAACCAAAAACAGCAGAAAACAGCAACTCGCACTTCGGCATCTTGTTAATAGGTTAGTTCCAGAAAATGCACGAATATGACATAAAGTGTGCATAAAACATGTAGATATCATCAATAATGTGGCATGGAACATAAGAAATTATCGATACGTCGGAGACGTATCAAGGCCCAACACTGTCTACAGGAAAATGAGTGTGCGTAGACATCAGGCATCCACACTTCAGGTAGTGCTGAGGCAAAACTAGCTAAGGCCCAAGCCACGATAGTAGGGACGCGTTCACCAATGGAGGTGGTGCAGGATGAGCTGGCGGGGATAGCGGTGCATCAGCAACCAGTGGAAGATGTTTGATAGGACGACGACCTCGAAGACAATGATGGCGACATGCCTGACATGAGCGACAAGAAGTGGGCTCTGATCGAGTCGTTCCACACCGCCCAACGCGACAAGGCCGTTCGCCATCTCATGGTTGTCGAGCGGAAAGACATTGCGGACATGAGGATGAGGTGGCCAGACGCAATGCCGCCCAAGGATCCATAAGGGCACGCGAGGCGGTGGTGGAGGCGAGGCGCAACCGGTAGCCACGGGTGGGCTAGGAGAACCAAGAGATGTAGAAGGCTGGTGAGTGTAGAGCACACCGTTGGGGAACCCCAAGAGGAAGGTATGATGAGCACAGTAGCAAATTTTCCCTCAGTAAACCATTTATGGTTATGGCCTGGTCTGGGGATTGACCCTACGGCTATGGCTATTGCGCTTATCAATTCAAAAATGAAAAGATTCTTATTCTTTGCATATATTATATTCTATTCTTCTAGGGCATAGAATCTAGCACCCTCTTTTCTTCCTTCAAAGCAAGCTTCAATCTTTCACGACCGACTTCAAGTAGCCAGTATCCTACGTAATTCATTCTTCTCCTTGCTTACTTTTCAGGGTAGTCTCGGCTAATTCGGCTATTAAGCTAAGCCTTTGACTAGTATGGTATGAGTTCCTAAAGCAGTTCACCGTGTATTAGCTTCCCACTTTGCTTTCCTGGCTTGGCCACTAGCAAGAATAGCAACCGACTCTACTTAATAAACTGCTGCCACTTCTGGGAAAAAATAGATTTAATCGACCAGTAGGAGAAAAAATCACTTCTAAAGGTGTTTCTAGCTTACTTTTGGCAGGGCGTACTACCGGCGTCAGCAAGAACATGGAATATGCACACAACACAACCAAAATACTTTGCCCCAACTTACAGTGAGGTTATCAATCTCACCGGTTTCGCTAAAAACAAAGGATTAATCATATAGTGTGAAAAGAGATGTTTGTTTGCAGTGAAATAAAGAGAACAATGCTTGCAGTAAGTAAACAGAACAGTTGTTTGCAGTAGATGATTTTATCAGTGTAAAAGAATGGGTCGGGGTCCACAGTTCACTAGAGGTGTCTCTCCATAAATATAAATAACATGATGAGTAAACAAATTACAGCTGGGCAATTGACATAATAGAGACCATACATGACAAGATGATTACTATGAGATTCATTTGGGGATTACAAAAATATACATAGACTATAATCCAACTACGTCTATGACTAATAATCCACCTTCCGGTTAGCGTCCGCACCCTTTTCAGTATTAAGTTGCAAACAACAGAGTATCGCATTAAGCAATGTGTGTAAAGTAAACAATAGAATTATCCTTAGACAAAGCATTGTTGTTTTCTCCCTACTAGCAACAACACATAGACAACCTTAGAAGTTATTGTCACTCTTCCAGATTACTAGAGGCATGAGCCCACTATCGAGCATAAATACTCCCTCTTAGAGTCACAAGCACATACTTGGCCAGAGCATCTACTAGCAAAGGATAGCATGCAAGATCACAAATAACATATGGCCATGGTCATCTTTATGTAATGCTACATGTTGTGTTTGCTGAGATCCGATGAATATTGAATACTATGTTGAGATCGATTATATATTCTTGTCATATGTTATTTGTTGCATGCTCTCCATTGCTAGTAGATATTCTGGCCAAGTAGATGAGTGTGACTCCAAGAGGGGGTATTTATGCTCGATACACTACAAGAAAAATTGCCATAGCCGAAGAATTGAAAGTCGCGCCGTGGTTGCTAATGCACAATGGCCAATGATTTTTGCTCTCTTCGTGGTGCATGTCAAAACTTTTTTTTCTCGTTTTAGATGCCATCTAGCCCGACAAAAACGTAGAAAATGTGGCCTATGGTGGCCCGAGACGTGGTGCATGATGAATTCTCGGGTGCGCCGGCCGAGTCAACGCAAATCCGCACCGCCCAGGGATTTAGGGCCCAGATGGCAGCCCCTCTAGCATTGTTTTTTTCTCGATCGCGCCATCTCGTTCAACGTTCTTCGATCGAGCCATTTACGATGTAGGATCATGGGTCCCGCATGTCATCCTCTATGAACGAAAATTCTTTCTTTTCTTGGATTTTTTGACCCCCTGATTTTTGGCTACTTCCTTTTTCTTTTGATCCTGTGCCGCCTTGGAAACGTCGAGACCGCTGCTGCAAAATAGGACCCGCATGTCATCATCTATGTGCAATTAAGTATCTTTTCTTGGAGTTATTTTTGGCGACTGATATTTGGTCACTTGCCTTTTTCTTTCGATCCCGTGCCGCCTCTGAAACGTTGATACCGCTGCTACAAAATGGGACCCGCATGTCATCCTCTATGTACAACCAAGTTTCTTTTCTTGGAGTTATTTTTGGCACCTGATATTTGGTCACTTGCCATTTTCTTTCGATCCCGCGCCTCCTTGGAAACGCTGAGACCGCTGCTGCAAAATGAGACCCGCATGACATCCTCTATGTACAATAAAAGTTTATTTTCTTGGATTATTTTTGGCTCCTGATATTTAGTCACTTGCCTTTTTCTTTCGATCGCATGCCGCCTTTGAAACGTTGAGACCGCTGCTGCAAAATGGGACCCGTATGTCATCCTCAATGTACAATAAAAGTTTCTTTTCTTGGATTATTTTTGGCTCCTGATATTTGGTCACTTTCATTTTTCTTTCGATCTCATGCCGCCTCTCAATCTTTGAGTAAGCTGCTGGCTCATGGGACCTGCATGTCATCCTCTATGTGCAGTCAAGTTTCTTTTCTTGGAGTTATTTTTGGCACATGATATTTGGTCACTTGCCTTTTTCTTTCGATCTCGTGCCACCTCTGAAACATTGAGACCGTTGTTGCAAAATGAGACCCACATGTCATCCTCTATGTACAATCAAGTTTCTTTTCTTGAAGTTATTTTTTGTACCTGATATTTGGTCACTTGCCTTTTTCTTTCGATCAAGTGCCACGTTTGAAACGTTGACACCGCTGCTGACAAATGGGACCCACATGTCATCCTCTATGTACAATAAAATTTCTTTTCTTTGATTAATTTTGGATCCTGATATTTGGTCACTTGCCTTTTTGTTTTGATCTCATGCCACCTTTGAAACGTTAAGACCGTTGCTGCAAAATGGGACCCATATGTCATCCTCTATGTACAATAAAAGTTTCTTTTCTTGGATTATTTTTGGCTACTGATATTTGGTCACTTGCCTTTTTTCTTTCGATATCATGTCGTCTTTGAAACGTTGAGGAACCTGCTGGCTCATGGCACCCGCATGTCATCCTCTATGTACTATAAAAGTTTCTTTTCTTGGAATTTTTTTCACCCCCTAATTTTTGGCTATTTCCTTTTTTTTCTTTTGATCCCCTGCCGCCTTGGAAACGTTGAGTAAGTTGCTGAATTTTGGGACCCGCATGTCATCCTCTATGTACAATCAACTTTCTTTTCTTGAAGTGTTTTTACCCCTAATTTCTGACTACTTTTTTTCTTTTGATCTCAAGCCTCATTTGAAACGTTGAGACAGCTACTACAAAATGGGACCCGCATGTCATCTTCTATGTACAATAAAGTTTATTTCTTGGATTATTTTTTGGCTCTTGATATTTGGTCACTTGCCTTTTTATTTCGATCTCATGCCGCTTTTGAAACGTTGAGGAAGCTGCTGGCTCATGGGTCCCTCATGTCATCCTCTATGAACAATAAAAGTTTCCATTCTTGGAGTTATTTTTTACCCCTAATTTCTGGCTACTTCCTTTTTCTTTTGATCCCCTTCCGCCTTTGAAACGTTCAGGACTCTGCTGTCTCATGGGTCCCAGATGTCAGCCTCTATGAACAATAAACCTTTCCTTTCTTGGAGTTATTTTGACCCCTAATTTCTGGATATAATGTAAGTTTGTGCTTAGTACTTGTGACTATCTCATATCGACAATGTTTATACATGCATGCATAGTTCATCGTTTAACTCTTTTTGCATTATTATCAGAATGCAGTTGATGTCTACGCACGCTTCTATTCCTGTAGACAGTGTTGGGCCTCCAAAAGCAGAGGTTTGTAGAACAGCAGCAAGTTTCCCTTAAGTGAATCACCCAAGGTTTATCGAACTCAGGGAGGAAGAGGTCAAAGATATCCCCCTCAAGCAACCCTGCAATTACGATACAAGAAGTCTCTTGTGTCCCCAACACACCTAATACACTTGTCAGATGTATGGGTGCACTAGTTTGGCGAAGAGATAGTGAAATACAAGTGATATGGATGAATATGACTAGTAATAGCAATCTGAAATAAATATGGCAGCGAGTAAACATGCAGTGGAACAGTAAATAAACGGTGTTTCGATGTTTGGAAACAAGGCCTAGGGATCATACTTTCACTAGTGGACACTCTCAACATTGATCACATAACTGAAACTACTCTACACTCTCTTGTTGGATAACAAACACCATTCATTGTGTAGGGCTACAAGAGCACCTCAATGCCGGAGTTAGCAAGCTCCACAACATCCAGAGTTCATATTTAAGTAACCTTAGAGTGCATGATAGACCATTGCAATTATACCGAGTACTAACATAGCATGCATACTGTCACCGTCAGGCTATGAAAGGGGGAATAGATCGCATCAATACTATCATAGTTATAGTAAAATCCATAATGTACAAGAGATTGCAATCATAACCTATGCCAAGTACTACATGATGCACACACTGTCAACATTACATCATGAAGGAGGAATAGAGTACTTTAATAACATCACTAGAGTAGCACATAGATGATATTCAACTAGATCACAAAGAGAGAGATGAACCACATAGCTACGGTAGAGCCCTCAGCCTCGGGGGAGAACTACTCCCTCCTCATCATGGGAGATAGCAGCGGCGATGAAGATGGCGGTGGTGTCGATGGAGATGCCTTCCGGGGGCACTTCCCCGTCCCGGCGGCGTGCCGGAACAGAGACTTCTGTCCCCCGAATCTTGGCTTCGCGATGGCGGTGGCTCTGGAACTTTTCTCGTATCGTGGCTTATTCGTATCGAAGATTTAGGTCAGGAAGACTTATATAGGCAAAGAGTCGAAGTCGGAAGGGCCACGGGGCCCCCTCACAGTAGGGGGGTGCCCCCCCCTCTGGTCGCGCCGCCATGGCGTGTGGGGGCCCTGGGCCTCCCCTCTGGTCCCTCTTCGGTGTTCTGGAAGCTTCGTGGAAATATAAGATCGTGGGCCTTGATTTCGTCCAATTCCGAGAATATTTCTTGTGTAAGATTTCTGAAACCAAAAACAGCAGAAAACAGGAACTGGCACTTCGGCATCTCGTTAATAGGTTAGTTCCGGAAAATGCATCAAAACGATATAAAGTGTGAACAAAACATGTAGGTATTGTCATAAAACAAGCATGGAACATCAGAAATTATAGATACGTTGGAGACATATCAGCATCCCCAAGCTTAGTTCCTACTCATCCTCGAGTAGGTAAACGATAACAAAGATAATTTCTGAAGTGACATGCTACCAATCATGATCTTGATCAATACTATTGTAAAACATATGAGATGAATGAAGTGATTCAAAGCAATGGTAAAGACAATGATTAAACAACTGAATCATATAGCAAAGACTTTTCATGAATAGTACTTTCAAGACAAGCATCAATAAGTCTTGCATAAGAGTTAACTCATAAAGCAATAAATTCAAAGTAAAGGCATTGAAGCAACACAAAGGAAGATTTAAGTTTCAGCAGTTGCTTTCAACTTGTAACATGTATATTTCATGGATAGTTGTCATCATAAAGCAATATAACAAGTGCAATAGGTAAACATGTAAGAATCAATGCACAGTTGACACAAGTGTTTGCTTCTAAGATAGAAAGAAATAGGTAAACTAACTCAACATAAAAGTAGAAGAAAGGCCCTTCGAAGAGGGAAGCATGGATTGCTATATTTGTGCTAGAGCTTTTATTTTGAAAACATAGAAACAATTTTGTCAATGGTAGTAATAAAGCATATGTGTTATGTATAAGATATCCTATAAGTTGCAAGCCTCATGCATAGATTACCAATAGTGCCCGCACCTTGTCCTAATTAGCTTGGATTTACATGTATTATCATTGCATAACATATGTTTTAACCAAGTATCACAAAGGGGTACCTCTATGCTGCCTGTACAAAGGTCTAAGGAGAAAGCTCGCATTGGATTTCTCGCTTTTGATTATTCTCAACTTAGACATTGATAACCCACAAGTATAGGGGATCGCAACAGTCTTCGAGGGAAGTAAAACCCAAATTTATTGATTCGACACAAGGGGAGGTAAAGAATACTTATAAGCCTTAACAACTGAGTTGTCAATTCAGCTGCACCTGGAAAAGCACTAGTAACAGGGGTGATGTGAAAGCAGCAGTAATATGAGAGCAATAGTAACAAAGAATACAAAGCAGCAAGAATAAGAATACAGAGGCAATTGCACCAGAAAATAGTTGATACTACTTCCAATGACATATAGAACGAGTATATGATGATGAGAGATGTACCGGGGTTCCAGCGATCTACACTAGTGGTAACTCTCCAATAACAAGTGACAAGTGTTGGGTGAACAAATTACAGTTGGGCAATTGATAGGATTGAAAGCATTAAGACAGAACATCAAGATTATTAATCATGTAGGCATGTTTTCCATATATAGTCATACGTGCTCGCAATGAGAAACTTGTACAACATCTTTTGTCCTACCAGCCGGTGGCAGCCGGGCCTCAAGGGAATCTACTGGCTATTAAGGTACTCCTTTTAATAGAGCACCGGAGAAAAGCATTAACACTTGGTGAAAACATGTGATCCTCATACCTACGCCTTCCCCTCCAGTTGTCCCAATTTCTGTCACTTTGGGGCCTTTGGTTCCGGACGTAGACATGTGCATACAACTTGTAGATACAATCTAAGCAATAATTATAGAGCTTAAATATAAGATCATGCCACTCGGACCCTAGTGACAAGCATTAAGTATAACAAGATTGCAGCAAAAATAACTTCACAAACTTTATAGATAGACTAATCATAATGTATCATCCATCGGATCCCAACAAACACAACACCGATTACATCAGATGGATCTCAATCATGTAAGGCAGCTCATGAGATCATTGTATTGAAGTACATGGGATAGAGAGTACCAACTAGCTACTGCTAGAACCCGTAGTCCATGGGGGAACTACTCACGGAGCATGATGGAGGCGGTGGCGTCGATGGAGATGGCTTCCGGGGGCACTTTCCCGTCCCGGCAGGGTGCCGGAACAGAGACTTCTGTCCCCCGAATTGGAGTTTCGCGATGGCGGCGGCGCCCCTGGAGTCTTTCTGGAGTTTCGTCAATCCGTATCGTGTTTTTAGGTCGAAAGGGCTTATATAGGCGAAGAGGCGGCGCAGGAGGGGCACCAGGGCGCCCTCCCCATAGGCCGGCGCGGCCAGGGGCCTGCCCGCGCGACCCTATGGTGTGGGGGCCCCAGGCCTCCCCTCTGACTCCCCTTCGATGTCCTGGTCCGTCTCGGTGAATTATGATGTTTGGTCTTCGTTTCGTCGAATTCCGAGAATATTGCCCGAACAGCCTTTCTGGAACCAAAAACAGCAGAAAACAGGAACTGGCACTTCGGCATCTTGTTAATAGGTTAGTTTCGGAAAATGCATAAAAACATTATAAAGTGTGAGCAAAACATGTAGGTATTGTCATAAAACAAGCATGGAACATCAGAAATTATAGATACGTTGGAGACGTATCAGACATCCATACCGGGACAACATAGACAACAGATAATGGACTCCTCTTTAATGCATAAGCATTCAACAACAGATAATATTCTCATAAGAGATTGAGGATTGTTGTCCAAACTGAAACTTCCACCATGGATCATGGCTTTAGTTAGCGGCCCAATGTTCTTCTCTAACAATATGCATACTCAAACCATTCAACTCACGATAAATCACCCATACTTCAGACAAGACGAACATGCATAGCAACTCACATGATATTCAACAAAGGTGAAATAGTTGATGGCGTCCTCAGGAACATGGTTATCGCTCAACAAGCAACTTATTAAGAAATAAGATACATAAGTACATATTCAATACCACAATAGTTTTTAAGCTATTTTTCCCATGAGATATATATTGCAAAGACAAAGAATGGAATTTTAAAGGTAGCACTCAAGCAATTTACTTTGGAATGGCAGAGAAATACCATGTAGTAGGTAGGTATGGTGGACACAAATGGCATAGTTTTTGGCTCAAGGTTTTGGATGCACGAGAAGTATTACCTCTCAATACAAGGCTTAGGCTAGCAAGGTTGTTTCAAACAAACACAAGTGTGAACCGGTACAGCAAAACTTACATAAGAACATATTGCAAGCATTATAAGACTCTACACTGTCTTCCTTGTTGTTCAAACACCTCACCAGAAAATATCTAGACTTTAGAGAGACCAATCATGCAAACCAAATTTTAACCAGCTCTATGGTAGTTCTTCATTAATAGGTGCAAAGTACATGATGCAAGAGCTTAAACATGACCTATATGAGCACAATAATTGCCAAGTATCAAATTATTCAAGACATTATACCAATTACCACATGCAGCATTTTCTGTTTCCAACCATATAACAATGAACGAAGCAGTTTCAACATTCGCCATGAACATTAAAAGCAAAGCTAAGAACACCAGTGTTCATATGCAACAGCGGAGCATGTCTCTCTCCCACACAAGCATGAATTTATTCAGAGAATGAAAATAACAAAACAAAAATAAAAGCACACAGATGCTCCAAGTAAAGTACATAAGATGTGACAGAATAAAAATATAGTTTCACTAGAGGTGACCTGATAAGTTGTCGATGAAGAACGGGATGCCATGGGCATCCCCAAGCTTAGATGCTTGAGTCTTCTTGAAATATGCAGGGATGAACCACGGGGGCATCCCCAAGCTTAGACCTTTCACTCTTCTTGATCATATTGTATCATCCTCCTCTCTTGACCCTTGAAAACTTTCTCCACACCAAACTCAAAACAAACTCATTAGAGGGTTAGTGCATAATCAAAAATTCACATATTCGGAGGTGACATAATCATTGTTAACACTTCTGGACATTGCACAAAGCTACTGGAAGTTAATGGAACAAAGAAATCCATCAAACATAGCAAAACAGGCAATGCGAAATAAAAGGCAGAATCTGTCAAAACAGAACAGTCCGTAAAGACGAATTTTTCAGGTGAACTAAACTTGCTCAGATGAAAATGCTCAAATTGAATGAAAGTTGCGTACATATCTGAGGATCACTCACGTAAATTAGCAGATTTTTCTGAGTTACCTACAGAGAATACTACTCAAATTCGTGACAGCAAGAAATCTGTTTCTGCGCAGTAATCCAAATCTAGTATCAACCTTACTATCAAAGACTTTACTTGGCACAAAAATGCAATAAAATAAAGATAAGGATAGGTTGCTACAGTAGTAACAACTTCCAAGACACAACTAAACAATAGCAAAATAAAAACATGGGTTGTTGATACGTCCCCGACGTATCCATAATTTCTGTCGTTCCATGCTTGTTTTATGACAATACTTACATGTTTTGCTTGCACTTTATAATGTTTTTATGCGTTTTCCGGAACTAACCTATTAACAAGATGCCACAGTGCCAGTTCCTGTTTTCTGCTGTTTTTGGTTCCAGAAAGGCTGTTCGGGCAATATTCTCGGAATTGGACGAAATCAACGCCAAACATCCTATTTTTCCCGGGAGGCTCCAGAACACCGAAGAAGAGTCGGAGAGGGACCAGAGGGCCACCACACCATAAGGCGGCGCGGCCTGGCCTGGGCCCGCGCCAGCCTATGGTGAGGAGCCCCCAGGCGCCCCCTTGCGCCGCCTCTTCGCCTATATAACCCCTTTCGACCTAAAAACACAATACGAATTGACGAAACTCCAGAAAGACTCCAGGGGCGCCGCCGCCATCGCGAAACTCCAATTCGGGGGACAGAAGTCTCTGTTCCGGCACCCTGCCGGGATGGGGAAGTGCCCCCGGAAGCCATCTCCATCGACGCCACCGCCTCCATCATGCTTCGTGAGTAGTTCCCCCATGGACTACGGGTTCTAGCAGTAGCTAGTCGGTATTCTCTCCTCCATGTACTTCAATACAATGGTCTCATGAGCTGCCTTACATGATTGAGATCCATCTGATGTAATCGGTGTTGTGTTTGTTGGGATCCGATGGATGATACATTATGATTAGTCTATCTATAAAGTTTATGAAGTTATTGTTGCTGCAATCTTGTTATTCTTAATGCTTGTCACTAGGGCCCGAGTGGCATGATCTTAGATTTGAGCTTTATCTTATTGCTTAGATTGTATCTACAAGTTGTATGCACATGTCGCTGTCCGGAACCAAAGGCCCCGAAGTGACAAGAATCGGGACAACCGGAGGGGATGGCGGTGATGTGAGGATCACATGTTTTCACGGAGTGTTAATGCTTTGCTCCGGTACTCTATTAAAAGGAGTACCTTAATATCCAGTAGTTTCCCTTGAGGCCCGGCTGCCACCGGCTGGTAGGACAAAAGATGTTGTGCAAGTTTCTCATTGCGAGCACGTATGACTATAATTGGAAAACATGCCTACATAATTAATAATCTTGATGTTCTAGCTTAATGCTTTGATTCCTATCAATTGCCCAACTGTAATTTGTTCACCCAACACTTGTCACTTGTTATTGGAGAGTTACCACTAGTGTAGATCGCTGGGAACCCCGGTCCATCTCTCATCATCATATACTTGTTCTACATGACATTGGAAGTAGTATCAACTATTTTCTGGTGCCATTGCTCTCATATTGCTATTACTGCTGCTGTGTTACTATTACTACTGCTCTCATATTACTGCTACTTTCACATCACCCCTGTTACTAGTGCTTTTCCAGGTGCAGCTGAATTGACAACTCAGTTGTTAAGGCTTATAAGTATTCTTTACCTCCCCTTGTGTCGAATCAATAAATTTGGGTTTTACTTCCCTCGAAGACTGCCGCGATCCCCTATACTTGTGGGTCATCAAGACTATTTTCTGGCGCCGTTGCCGGGGAGGCATAGCTCTATTCATAAGTTCACCTAGGGAGTACACTCTACCTCTCTCTCTGTTTTATTTTATTTTGTTTTGCTTAGTTTACTTGTGCTTAGTTTATTTCTGTCTAGTATTACTTTGCTTAGTTTACTTTTGTCTAGTTTATTTCAGTCTTGTTTTATTTTTCTCATATACCCAAAAATCCATAAAAATTTGAAAAACCGAAAAATTAAAAACTGCTATTATGGGAGAACCAACAACCTACTTGGAGCTTATAGAATGTTATAATAATTATAGAGAATCAAGAACTGGTAAAATAATGAGTGCTATGATAGAAAAATTGAATACAATGGCTAGAATCTTGCTTAGACGCCATGATATAAACTGTTGCTCTCAACAGGATACTAAACATCTTAAATTTCAATGTGGCTTTAGTGAGGAATTTTTAATTACGAACTATAATCGGAATTGCTATATTCATTATGGGTTCGAAGAAGTAGAACAATTTGTCTTATTTATGGGAGCCTCCGAGATAGAATCCTTCATGGTTGAGAATTATGAAACTTGTGCTATTTGTAAGGACCTTAAAGATTATGTCTCTACTATCCTTAATTCTTGCATAGAATGCTACAGTGGTAATCCTTATATCATTGATTATAAAGAGAGACTCATTAATGCACAAGAATGCACTCACAATTTGCAGGAACCGGTGGAAGAAGAAATTGATGAACCTGAAAGCGCATTGGATGAAAAAGAGGAGGAAATTGATGAACTTGAAAGCTCATTGGATGAAAAAGAAGAGGAGAGTGACGAACAAAAGAAGGAAGAATGGATTAGCTACCCATGCCAACCTTCTAATGAGAGTAACTCTTTATCTCTTACACTATTTGATTGTCCTCCATGCTTACCGAAAGAGGTTGAATGTTATGTTCCTATGGATTCTCTTGAAATAGTACCTATGAGTAAAACTTGTGAGAATAATTATGCTACTGTTATATATGATAATCCATGCTACTTTGATAAATCTTATGATAATGCTTTGTTTGTGCCTGATGTCGAAATGCATGGTACTAAAGAATTTTGCTTAGCAAATGTTTATGATAAATCTCTAGATGATGGTCCTATGTTACTTGATAAAATTAATTGTACTACTAATGAAAATGGGATTGGAGAGTTCTTGACTTATTCTATGAGTCCCATATCTCTTGAGATTGATCAACTACCTTGTTATATTATTAATAAAAGTAAGCTTGAAAGTTTTAATTCCACTATTCTTGAGATTGATAAAAATTATGAGTTTGTGGATCATGAAAAGTATGCTGCATGTGATAGTTATATTGTTGAGTTTGTTCATGAAGCTACTGAAAATTATTATGAGAGAGGAAAATATGGTTGTAGAAATTTGCATGGTACTAATACACCTCTCTATATGCTTAAAATTTTGAAGTTACACTTGTTCTATCTTCCTATGCTTGTTACTTTGCTTTTCATGAACTTGTTTATTTACAAGATTCCTTTGCATAGGAAGCATGTTAGGCTTAAATGTGTTTTGAATTTGCCTCTTGATGCTCTCTTTTGCTTCAAATACTATTTCTTGCGAGTGCATCATTAAAACTGCTGAGCCCATCTTAATGGCTATAAAGAAAGAACTTCTTGGGAGATAACCCATGTGTTATTTTGCTACAGTATTTTGTTTTATATTTGTGTTTTGGAAGTTGTTTACTACTGTAGAAACCTCTCCTTATCTTAGTTTTGTGTTTTGTTGTGCCAAGTGAAGCCTCTAATCGAAGGTTGATACTAGATTTGGATTTCTGCGCAGAAACAGATTTCTATCTGTCACGAATCTGGGCTGTTTTCTCTGTAGGTAACTCAGAAAAATATGCCAATTTACGTGCGTGTTCCTCAGATAGGTACGCAACTTTCATTAGTTTTGAGTTTTCTGATTTGAGCAACGGAAGTATTTATTTAAAATTCGTCTTTACTGGCTGTTCTGTTTTGGCAGATTCTGTCTCTGTTTTTTGCATTGTCTCTTGTGGACTTTAAGCAAGGCTTTCTAGACGTAGATGGCTGTATCTAATGTTTTATTGAGTTCTTGCAATGTGCCACTACAGGACCAAGGTGGATTCAATTTTTTGAGTACTAACCCCTCTAATGAAGTTTATGAGAAGTTTGGTGTGAAGGAAGTTTTCAAGGGTTAAGAGAGGAGGATGATATATGATCAAGAAGAGTGAAAAGTCTAAGCTTGGGGATGCCCCCGTGGTTCATCCCCGAATATTTCAAGAAGACTCAAGCGTCTAAGCTTGGGGATGCCCAAGGCATCCCCTTCTTCATCAACTTATCAGGTTCCTCCCCTGAAACTATATTTTTATTCGGTCACATCATATGTGTTTTACTTGGAGCGTCTGTGTGCTTTTATTTTTGTTTTTGTTTGAATAAGATCGGATCCTAGCAATCCTTGATTGGGAGAGAGACACGCTCCGCTTTTTCATATGAACACTTGTTCTTCGTTTTACTTATAATATTTAATGATAAAAGTTGGAAGCTACAATACTTATGGTTATTTGGTTGGAAAAAGAAAATGCCTCATATGTCTTGATAATTTGACACCTGGCAATTGTTTTGAGCTCTCAAATAGATCATGATTAAGTTTTTTTTCATGTAGTTTAAACCTATTAGTGGAGAACTACCGTAAAGCTTGTTAAAATTGGTTTGCATAATTGATCTCTCTTAAGGTCTAGATATTTTCTGGTAAAAGTGTTTGAGCAACAAGGAAGACAGTGTAGAGTATTATAATGCTTGCAATATGTTTTTATGTAAGTTTTGCTGTACCGGTTCATACTTGTGTTTGCTTCAAACAACCTTGCTAGCCTAAGCCTTATCGAGAGGGAATACTTCTCATGCATCCAAAATCCTTGAGCCAACCACTATGCCATTTGTGTCCACCATACCTACCTACTATGTGGTATTTCCTGCCATTCCAAAGTAAATTGCTTGAGTGCTACCTTTAAACAATTCAAAATTTATCACCTCTGATTTGTGTCAATGTTTTATAGCTCATGAGGAAGTATGTGGTGTTTATCTTTCAATCTTGTTGGGCAACTTTCACCAATGGACTAGTGGCTTCATCCGCTTATCCAATAATTTTGCAAAAAGAGCTGGCAATGGGATTCCCAGTCCCAAATTAATTAATAAAAATAGACACTCCTCCATGGTATGTGATTGTTGGACGGCACCCGAAGGATTCTGTTAGCCATGGCCTGAGAAAGCAAAGGTTGGGAGGAGTGTCATCATAATAAAACTAAAATAAAAAGGCACTCCTTCATGGTATGAGATTGTTGGCAGGCACCCGAGGATTCGGTTAGCCATGGTTTGTGAAAGAAAGGTTGGAAGGAGTGCCACCCAAAAATAAAATAAAATGGGAGCCGCTCTTTGAAGGTTTGTCTGGCGAGGCGGTTAGAGTGCCCACTACCATTCGTTGACAACAACAAACACCTCTCAAAACTTTACTTTTATGCTCTCTCTATGTTTTCAAAATAAAAGCTCTAGCACAAATATAGCAATCAATGCTTCCCTCGTAGAAGGGCCATTCTTTTACTTTTATGTTGAGTCAGTTACCTAATTCCTCCCACCTTAGAAGCAAACACTTGTGTCAACTGTGCATTGATTCTTACATACTTGCATATTTGCATTCATCATATTACTCTATGTTGACAATATCCGTGAGATATACATGTTGAAAGTTGAAAGCAACCGCTGAAACTTAAATCTTCCTTTGTGTTGCTTCGATGCCTTTACTTTGAATTTATTGCTTTATGAGTTAACTCTTGTGCAAGACTTTTGATGCTTGTCTTGAAAGTACTCTTCATGAAAAGTTTTGCTATATGTTATCTATTTGTTAGCAACTATAGATCATTGCCTTGAGTCACTTCATTCATTTCATATGCCTTGTAATAGTATGATCAAGGTTATGTAAGTAGCATGTCACTACAGAAATTATTCTTTTTATCGTTTACCTGCTCGGGACGAGCAGGAACTAAGCTTGGGGATGCTGATACGTCCCCGACGTATCCATAATTTCTGTCGTTCCATGCTTGTTTTATGACAATACTTACATGTTTTGCTTGCACTTTATAATGTTTTTATGCGTTTTTCGGAACTAACCTATTAACAAGATGCCACAGTGCCAGTTCCTGTTTTTTGCTGTTTTTGGTTCCAGAAAGGCTGTTCGGGCAATATTCTCGGAATTGGACGAAATCAACACCAAACATCCTATTTTTCCCGGGAGGCTCCAGAACACCGAAGAAGAGTCGGAGAGGGGCCAGAGGGCCACCACACCGTAAGGCGGCGCGGCCTGGCCTGGGCCCGCGCCAGCCTATGGTGAGGAGCCCCCAGGCGCCCCCTTGTGCCGCCTCTTCGCCTATATAACCCCTTTCGACCTAAAAACACAGTACGAATTGACGAAACTCCAGAAAGACTCCAGGGGCGCCGCCGCCATCGCGAAACTCCAATTCGGGGGACAGAAGTCTCTGTTCCGGCACCCTGTCGGGACGGGGAAGTGCCCCCGGAAGCCATCTCCATCGACGCCACCGCCTCCATCATGCTCCGTGAGTAGTTCCCCCATGGACTACGGGTTCTAGCAGTAGCTAGTCGGTATTCTCTCCTCCATGTACTTCAATACAATGGTCTCATGAGCTGCCTTACATGAATGAGATCCATCTTATGTAATCGGTGTTGTGTTTGTTGGGATCCGATGGATGATACATTATGATTAGTCTATCTATAAAGTTTGTGAAGTTATTGTTGCTGCAATCTTGTTATTCTTAATGCTTGTCACTAGGGCCCGAGTGGCATGATCTTAGATTTGAGCTTTATCTTATTGCTTAGATTGTATCTACAAGTTGTATGCACATGTCGCTGTCCGGAACCAAAGGCCCCGAAGTGACAAGAATCGGGACAACCGGAGGGGATGGCGGTGATGTGAGGATCACATGTTTTCACGGAGTGTTAATGCTTTGCTCCGGTACTCTATTAAAAGGAGTACCTTAATATCCAGTAGTTTCCCTTGAGGCCCGGCTGCCACCGGCTGGTAGGACAAAAGATGTTGTGCAAGTTTCTCATTGCGAGCACGTACGACTATAATTGGAAAACATGCCTACATAATTAATAATCTTGATGTTCTAGCTTAATGCTTTGATTCCTATCGATTGCCCAACTGTAATTTGTTCACCCAACACTTGTCACTTGTTATTGGAGAGTTACCACTAGTGTAGATCGCTGGGAACCCCGGTCCATCTCTCATCATCATATACTTGTTCTACATGACATTGGAAGTAGTATCAACTATTTTCTGGTGCCATTGCTCTCATATTGCTATTACTGCTGTTGTGTTACTATTACTACTGCTCTCATATTACTGCTACTTTCACATCACCCCTGTTACTAGTGCTTTTCCAGGTGCAGCTGAATTGACAACTCAGTTGTTAAGGCTTATAAGTATTCTTTACCTCCCCTTGTGTCGAATCAATAAATTTGGGTTTTACTTCCCTCGAAGACTGCCGTGATCCCCTATACTTGTGGGTCATCAGTTATCTCCCAAGAAGTGCTTTCTTTATAGCCATTAAGATGGGCTCAGCAATTTCAATGATGCACTCGCAAGAAATAAGAGTTGAAGCAAAAGATAGCATCAAAAAGCAAATATGAAACAAATTTAAGCCTAACCCACTTCCTATGAAAAGGAATCTTGTAAATAAACAAATTCATGAAGAGCAAAGTGACAAGCATAGGAAGATAAAACACGAGTAACTTCAAGATTTTCAGCATGTAGAGAGGTGTTTTAGTACCATGAAAATTTCTACAACCATATTTTCCTCTCTCATAAAGATTTTCAGTAGTGTCATGAACAAACTCAACAATATAACTATCACATGAAACATTCTTATCATGAGCTACATGCATAAAAGTATCATTACTCTCCACATAAGCATACTTATTAATCGCGGTGGGAGCAAATTCAACAAAGTAGCTATCATTACTATTCTCATCATCAAATGTAGGAGGCATATTGTAATCATAATAAACTTTATCCTCCATAGTAGGTGGAACCAAAATACTACTATCATTATAATCATCATAAATGGGAGGCAAAGTATCATCAAAGTAAATTTTCTCCTCCATGCTTGGGGGACTAAAAATATCATGATCATCAAACCCAGCTTCCCCAAGCTTAAATTCTTCCATAGCATTATCAACAATGGTGTTCATACTAATAACATTGCTACTAGAATGCAAATAAGGTTCCATAGTTTTTTTAATTTTCGCATCACACAATTTATGTCTTAACTCAGGAAATAGATTAAAAAGCTCACTGTTATTTTCCATTATGCCTAACTAGTGATAAACAAGAAACAAAAAGATGCAATTGCAGGATCTAAAGGAAATAGCTTCGAGCACTCACACACCGCCAACAGTGCTAGGAAATAGCTTAGTAGTCGGAGGATGTGAATACCTTTTACCTTACCTCTCCGGCAACGGCGCCAGAAAATAGCTTGATGTCTACGCACACTTCTATTCCTGTAGACAGTGTTGGGCCTCCAAGAGCAGAGGTTTGTAGAGAAAAGCAGCAAGTTTCCCTTAAGTGAATCACCCAAGGTTTATCAAACTCAGGGAGGAAGAGGTCAAAGATATCCCTCTCAAGCAACCCTGCAATTACGATACAAGAAGTCTCTTGTGTCCCCAACACACCTAATACACTTGTCAGATGTATAGGTGCACTAGTTCGGCGAAGAGATAGTGAAATACAAGTGATATGGATGAATATGAGTAGTAATAGCAATCTGAAATAAATATGGCATCGAGTAAACATGCAGTGGAACAGTAAATAAACGGTGTTTCGATGTTTGGAAACAAGGCCTAGGGATCATACTTTCACTAGTGGGTACTCTCAACATTGATCACATAACTGAAACTACTCTACACTCTCTTGTTGGATAACAAACATCATTCATTGTGTAGGGCTACAAGAGCACCTCAATGCCGGAGTTAACAAGCTCCACAACATCCGGAGTTCATATTTAAGTAACCTTAGAGTGCATGATAGACCATTGCAATTATACCGAGTACTAACATAGCATGCACACTGTCACCGTCAGGCTATGAAAGGGGGAATAGATCGCATCAATATTATCATAGTAATAGTTAACTCCATAATCTACAAGAGATTACAATCATAACCTATGCCAAGTACTACATGATGCACACACTGTCAACATTACATCATGAAGAAGGAATAGAGTACTTTAATAACATCACTAGAGTAGCACATAGATGATATTCAACTAGATCACAAAGAGAGAGATGAACCACATAGCTACGGTAGAGCCCTAAGCCTCGGGGGAGAACTACTCCCTCCTCATCATGGGAGACAGCAGCGGCGATGAAGATGGCGGTGGTGTCGATGGAGATGCCTTCCGGGGGCACTTCCCCGTCCCGGCGGCGTGCCGAAACAGAGACTTCTGTCCCCCGAATCTTGGCTTCGCGATGGCGGCGGCTCTGGAACTTTTCTCGTATCGTGGCTTATTCGTATCGAAGATTTAGGTCAGGAAGACTTATATAGGCGAAGAGTCAGAGTCGGAAGGGCCACGGGGCCCCCTCACAATAGGGGGGCGCCCCCCCCCCCTCTGGCCGCACCGCCATGGCGTGTGGGGGCCCTGGGCCTCCCCTCTGGTCCCTCTTCGGTGTTCTGGAAGCTTCGTGGAAATATAAGATCGTGGGCCTTGATTTCGTCCAATTTCGGGAATATTTCCTGTGTAAGATTACTGAAACCAAAAAAGCAGAAAACAGGAACTGGCACTTCGGCATCTCGTTAATAGGTTAGTTCCGGAAAATGCATCAAAACGATGTAAAGTGTGAACAAAACATGTATGTATTGTCATAAAACAAGCATGGAACATCAGAAATTATAGATACGTTGGAGACGTATCAGCAGTTTAAATGAAGCAATCCTCATCAGAAGAGAGGCCCACAAAAAGTTCTGACCTTTCTTCTGATGCATCCTCCCATAGCTGTCAACCTAGACCATTCCTTTCATCAAATAGTAAATATCTCAAGACTCTGTATTGTATGACAGACATGGTGTTGTTGCTCTAAGATATGTAGTTGATATGAAAAAGAGTACACAAGATCAATCAATGCGATTGCCAAATATCAGCGTGTTATTGATGATGCTAATAAAAGCCCTTCATGATTATATGTAATTTTTTTATTTAGGCACATTAATTGCCTTGTAATTTTCCTAGTTATTTTATTTGTGTATGTAATTGGGTATATCATTGATATCAGCTTTTAGGCCCATGAAATTTAATGGGCCTTCTCATAAGCCTAACTGGACCGACCCAGAATGCAAGTTGACTAGTCAAACAACCAGGGCCCTACCACTTACTTACTAGGATGACCCACTTACTATAGTGTTTGCCCCATTTTTATTTTCGGCCAGCCCACTGACTTATTGGGCTAGCCCATTTGCTTTAAGGTGGACCCCACTTACTAACTAGGCCGGCCCGATAACACGAAAGTGAGCCCCATGTGCTTATTGGGCCAGTCCACTTGCTTTAAGGTGGACCCCACTTACTAACTAGGTTGGCCTGATAACAAGAAAGTGGGCCCCACTTTTATTTTGGGCCGACCCACTGGCTTATTGGTCCAGCCCACTTGCTTTAAGGTGGACCTCACTTACTAACAGGGCCGACTCGATAATAGGAAAGTGGGCCCCACATGCTTATTGGACCGACCCTTTTGTCTGTTGACCGGTCAAACAAAAACATTTGGCCCGACCACATGCTTATTGGGCCAGCCCGGTTTGCCTGTTGACCGATCAAACAAAGACATACGGTCCGGCCCACATGACTATTGGGCCGACCAATTTATCAGGTTAATCGGTCAAACAAAGACATTAGGCCCGACCCACCTTTTCAGTGGGCTCGCCCAACTATCCTTTGACCGGTCAAACAAAGGCATTCCACCCGACCCACATGCTTAGTGGGTCGGTGATACGTCCAAAACGTATCTACTTTCCCGAACACTTTTGCTATTATTTTGCCTCTAATTTGTGTATTTTGGATACAACTAACACGGACTAACGCTGTTTTCAGCAGAATTGCCCTAGTGTCTCGTTTTTGTGCAGAAATTCAACTTTCAGGAAAATCCCCGGAATTTATGTCAAAGGGCTTATTTTTCCAGAAGATTCACGGAGCCAGAAGGGCAGGCTTGGGGGAGGCCCAGGGCCCCCACACACTAGGCCGGTGCGGCCTAGGAGGGGGGCGCGCCGCCCTACTGTGAGGCCGCCTCGACCAGCCTCTGACGCCCCCCTCTGGACTATTTAAGGGTTTCGATCTAAAAACGCGAGACGGGAAGTCGAAGTCGCCAGAAACCATCCAGAACGCCGCCACCATCGCGAAACTCCGTCTCGGGACCAGAAACTCCGTTCTGGCACTCCGCCGGGGCGGGGAATTGGAGGAGATCATCGCCATCATCACCACCGACGCCTCTCCATTGACCAGCCATGTTTCCCCCATCCATGTGTGAGTAATTCCCCCGCTGTAGGCTGAAGGGGATGGTGGGGATTGGATGAGATTGGTCATGTAATAGCATAAGATTGTTAGGGCATAGTGCCTAGTGTCCGTAATTGGTACTTTGATGATATTGTTGCAACTTGTTATGCTTAATGCTTGTCACTAGGACCCGAGTGCCATGATCTCAGATCTGAACATGTTATTTTTTCATGATAATATTCATTGTTTTATGATCTTACCTGCAAGTTGTATACACATGTCGCTGTCCAGAACACGAGGCCCCAAAGTGACAGAAATTGGGACAGCCGGAGGGGAAGGCACTGATGTGAGGATCACATGTGTTCACGGAGTGTTAATGCTTTGCTCTGGTACTCTATTAAAAGGAGTACATTAATTTCCAGTAGATTCCCTAGAGGCCCGGCTGCCACCGGCTGGTAGGACAAAAGATGTTGTGCAAGTTTCTCATTGCGAGCACGTACGACTAAATATGGAACACATGCCTATGGATTGTTTAGTACTTGGATACCGTTTTATTACTATCTGCAAATGCCCTACTTTGATTGATACATGAGTTTCTCTCATCCATGCAACGCCCGTTCATCCATCCCTGTGCCTACAGTATTTTTATCCTGCTGTTTACTATAATCACTACTGCTGTCTTTGTTACGAGCAAGTCTGTTTCCAGGTGCAGCTGAATTGACAACTCCGCTGTTAAGGCTTTCAAGTATTCTTTGTCTCCCCTTGTGTCGAATCAATAAATTGGGTTTTACTTCCCGCGAAGACTGTTGCGATCCCCTATACTTGTGGGTCATTGATACGTCTCCGACGTATCGATAATTTCTTATGTTCCATGCCACATTATTGATGTTATCTACATGTTCTATGCACACTTTATGTCATATTCGTGCATTTTCTGGAACTAACCTATTAACAAGATGCCGAAGTGCCAGTTGCTATTTTCTGCTGTTTTTGGTTTCAAAAATCCTAGTAAGGAAATATTCTCGGAATTGGACAAAATCAAAGCCCAGGGGCCTATTTTTCCACGAAGCTTCCAGAAGTCCGAAGGAGAGACGAAGAGGGGCCACGAGGGGGCCACACCCTAGGGCGGCGCGGCCCCCCCCTTGGCCGCGCGGCCCTATGGTGTGGGGCCCCCGTGCCGCCTCTTGACCTACCCTTCCGCCTACAAATAGCCTCCGTGACGAAACCCCCAGTACCGAGAACCACGATACGGAAAACCTTCCAGAGACGCCGCCAACGCCGATCCCATCTCGGGGGATCCAGGAGATCGCCTCCGGCACCCTGCCGGAGAGGGGAATCATCTCCCGGAGGACTCTACGCCGCCATGGTCGCCTCCGGTGTGATGTGTGAGTAGTCTACCCCTGGACTATGGGTCCATAGAAGTAGCTAGATGGTTGTCTTCTCCCCATTGTGCTATCATTGTCGGATCTTGTGAGCTGCCTAACATGATCAAGATCATCTATCTGTAATTCTATATGTTGCGTTTGTTGGGATCTGATGAATAGAGAATACTTGTTATGTTGATTATCAAAGTTATATCTACGTGTTATTTATGATCTTGCATGCTTTCCGTTACTAGTAGATGCTCTGGCCAAGTAGATGCTTGTAACTCCAAGAGGGAGTACTTATGCTCGATAGTGGGTTCATGCCTCGCATTGACACCGGGACGATGTGAGAAAGTTCTAAGGTTGTGTTGTGCTGTTGCCACTAGGGATAAAACATTGATGCTATGTCTAAGGATGTAGTTGTTGATTACATTACGCACCATACTTAATGCAATTGTCCGTTGCTTTGCAACTTAATACCGGAGGGTTCGGATGATAACTTTGAAGGTGGACTTTTTAGGCATAGATGCAGTTGGATGGCGGTCTATGTACTTTGTCGTAATGCCCAATTAAATCTCACTATACTCATCATGATATGTATGTGCATTGTCATGCTCTCTTTATTTGTCAATTGCCCAACTGTAAATTGTTCACCCAACATGCTGTTTGTCTTATGGGAGAGACACCTCTAGGGAACGGTGGACCCCGGTCCAAGTCTCTTTCTTGAAATACAATCCCATCGCAATACTTGTTCTACTGTTTTCTGCAAACAATCATCTTCCACACAATATGGTTAATCCTTTGTTACAGCAAGCCGGTGAGATTGACAACCTCACTGTTTCGTTGGGGCAAAGTACTTTGGTTGTGTTGTGCAGGTTCCACGTTGGCGCCGGAATCCCTGGTGTTGCGCCGCACTACATCCCGCCGCCATCAACCTTCAACGTGCTTCTTGGCTCCTCCTGGTTCGATAAACCTTGGTTTCTTTCTCGAGGAAAACTTGCTGCCGTGCGCATCATACCTTCCTCTTGGGGTTCCCAACGAACGTGTGAGTTACACGCCATCAAGCATATTTTAAAGGCGCCGTTGCGGGAGATCAAGACACGCTGCAAGGGGAGTCTCCACTTCTCAATCTCTTTACTTTGTTTTTGTCTTGCTTAGTTTTATTTACTACTTTGTTTGCTGCACTAAATCAAAATACAAAAAAAAATTAGTTGCTAGTTTTACTTTACTTGTTATCTTATTTGCTATATCAAAAACACAAAAAAAAATTAGTTACTTGCATTTACTTTATCTAGTTTGCTTTATTTACTACTACTAAAATGAGTAATCCCGAAGTTGAAGTTCGTACGTTTAAGCAACGAGGGGGAGAATGTTTGAGAGATGCTTGGTATAGAATTAGTGATGCCCATAATAGATGCACTAAGAAACACTCCACCATTATTTTACTCAGGAATTTTTATGTTGGTATCTCTAGCTGGAATAGATATGTTCTTGATAGTCTCGCAAAAGGTGACTTCTTAAGTACTCCTGCATTAGAAGCTAGTTGCATTATGGAGAGTTTATTTGGAATACCCCCTGTTGATAAAGTTAAAACTGAAATCTCCCTTGAAGATGTTATGAAAAAATTGGAAACCATAGAGAAAAATTTTCCAAGTATTGAAGCTAAATTGGAAATGTTACTTGATAAAACTGATGAACTTGATAAATCCTTAGGAGGAATTGATGAAAGAATTAGTGTCCTAGGAACTTGTGTTGTCCATGATGATCAAATCGATAGGATTGATGAACTTGAAAAGGCTATGGGAACCTTGGGTTCAACATTTTCTTCTCTTAAATATAAGGAGAAAGCTTATGTGGGTAAGGAGCAAAAGTTTATGTATGTCTCTAAAGTGCCTAAACCAAAGAAGTATTATTATAGGCCTAAAATTGACAAAGCCCTTAGTACCACTGCGGATGGGGGAGCTCATAATAACGATGCACCACCCTTCGATAATACTTGATACACACTTTCTGCGCCTAGCTGAAAGGCGTTAAAGAAAAGCGCTTATGGGAGACAACCCATGTTTTTACCTACAGTATTTTGTTTTTATTTTGTGTCTTGGAAGTTGTTTACTACTGTAGCAACCTCTCCTTATCTTAGTTTTGTGTTTTGTTGTGCCAAGTTAAGCCGTTGATAGAAAAGTAAGTACTAGATTTGGATTACTGCACAGTTCCAGATTTCTTTGCTGTCACGAATCTGGGTCCACCTCCCTGTAGGTAGCTCAGAAAATTAAGCCAATTTACGTGCATGATCCTCAGATATGTACGCAACTTTCATTCAATTTGAGCATTTTCATTTGAGCAAGTCTGGTGCCATTTTAAAATTCGTCAATACGAACTGTTCTGTTTTGACAGATTCTGCCTTTTATTTCGCATTGCCTCTTTTGCTATGTTGGATGAATTTCTTTGATCCACTAATGTCCAGTAGCATTATGCAATGTCCAGAAGTGTTAAGAATGATTGTGTCACCTCTGAATATGTCAATTTATATTGTGCACTAACCCTCTAATGAGTTGTTTCGAGTTTGGTGTGGAGGAAGTTTTCAAGGATCAAGAGAGGAGTATGATGCAACATGATCAAGGAGAGTGAAAGCTCTAAGCTTGGGGATGCCCCGGTGGTTCACCCCTGCATATATTAAGAAGACTCAAGCATCTAAGCTTGGGGATGCCCAAGGCATCCCCTTCTTCATCGACAACATTATCAGGTTCCTCCCCTGAAACTATATTTTTATTCCATCACATCTTATGTGCTTTTTCTTGGAGCGTCGGTTTGTTTTTGTTTTTTGTATTGTTTGAATAAAATGGATCCTAGCATTCACTTTATGGGAGAGAGACACGCTCCGCTGTAGCATATGGACAAGTATGTCCTTGGTTTCTACTCATAGTATTCATGGCGAAGTTTCTCCTTCGTTAAATTGTTATATGGTTGGAATTGGAAAATGATACATGTAGTAATTACTATAAATGTCTTGGGTAATGTGATACTTGGCAATTGTTGTGCTCATGATTAAGCTCTTGCATCATATGCTTTGCACCCATTAATGAAGAAATACATAGAGCATGCTAAATTTGGTTTGCATATTTGGTTTCTCTAAGGTCTAGATAATTTCTAGTATTGAGTTTGAACAACAAGGAAGACGGTGTAGAGTCTTATAATGTTTTCAATATGTCTTTTATGTGAGTTTTGTTGCACCGGTTCATCCTTGTGTTTGTTTCAAATAAGCCTTGCTAGCCTAAACCTTGTATCGAGAGGGAATACTTCTCATGCATCCAAAATACTTGAGCCAACCACTATGCCATTTGTGTCCACCATACCTACCTACTACATGGTATTTTCCGCCATTCCAAAGTAAATTGCTTGAGTGCTACCTTTAAAATTCCATCATCACCTTTGCAATATATAGCTCATGGGACAAATAGCTTAAAAACTATTGTGGTATTGAATATGTAATTATGCACTTTATCTCTTATTAAGTTGCTTGTTGTGCGATAACCATGTTTAACTGGGGACGCCATCAACTTTTCATTGTTGAATTTCATGTGAGTTGCTATGCATGTTCGTCTTGTCTGAAGTAAGGGCGATCTACACTGAGTTGAATGGTTTGAGCATGCATATTGTTAGAGAAGAACATTGGGCCGCTAACTAAAGCCATGATCCATGGTGGAAGTTTCAGTTTTGGACAAATATCCTCAAATCTCTAATGAGAAAAGAATTAATTGTTGTTGAATGCTTAAAGCATTAAAAGAGGAGTCCATTATCTGTTGTCTATGTTGTCCCGGTATGGATGTCTAAGTTGAGAATAATCAAAAGCAAGAAATCCAAATGCGAGCTTTCTCCTTAGACCTTTGTACAAAGTGCATAGAGGTACCCCTTTGTGATACTTGGTTAAAGCATATGTATTGCGGTGATAATCCAGGTAGTCCAAGCTAATTAGGACAAGGTGCGGGCACTATTGGTACACTATGCATGAGGCTTGCAACTTATAAGATATAATTTACATGATGCATATGCTTTATTACTACCGTTGACAAAAAAATTTCATGTTTTCAAAATCAAAGCTCTAGCACAAATATAGCAATCGATGCTTTTCCTCTATGGAGGACCATTCTTTTACTTTCAATGTTGAGTCAGTTCACCTATTTCTCTCCACCTCAAGAAGCAAACACTTGTGTGAACTGTGCATTGATTCCTACATACTTGCTTATTGCACTTATTATATTACTCTATGTTGACAATATCCATGAGATATACGTGTTACAAGTTGAAAGCAACCGCTGAAACTTAATCTTCTTTTGTGTTGCTTCAATGCCTTTACTTTGAATTATTGCTTTATGAGTTAACTCTTATGCAAGACTTATTGATGCTTGTCTTGAAGTGCTATTCATGAAAAGTCTTTGCTTTATGATTCACTTGTTTACTCATGTCATATACATTGTTTTGATCGCTGCATTCACTACATATGCTTTACAAATAGTATGATCAAGATTATGATGGCATGTCACTCCGTAAATTATACGTGTTATCGTTTTACCTGCTCGGGACGAGCAGAACTAAGCTTGGGGATGCTGATACGTCTCCGACGTATCGATAATTTCTTATGTTCCATGCCACATTATTGATGTTATCTACATGTTTTATGCACACTTTATGTCATATTCGTGCATTTTACGGAACTAACCTATTAACAAGATGCCGAAGTGCCGATTCTGTTTTTTGCTGTTTTTGGTTTCAAAAATCCTAGTAAGGAAATATTCTCGGAATTGGACGAAATCAAAGCCCAGGGGCCTATTTTTCCACGAAGCTTCCGAAGTCCGAAGGAGAGACGAAGAGGGGCCACGAGGGGCCACACCCTAGGCGGCGCGGCCCCCTTGGCCGCGCGGCCCCCGTGGTGTGGGGCCCCGTGCCGCCTCTTGACCTACCCTTCCGCCTACAAATAGCCTCCGTGACGAAACCCCCGCATCGAGAACCACGATACGGAAAACCTTCCGCAGACGCCCCCTACGCCGATCCCATCTCGGGGGATCCAGGAGATCGCCTCCGGCACCCCGCCGGAGAGGGGAATCATCTCCCGGAGGACTCTACGCCGCCATGGTCGCCTCCGGTGTGATGTGTGAGTAGTCTACCCCTGGACTATGGGTCCATAGCAGTAGCTAGATGGTTGTCTTCTCCCCATTGTGCTATCATTGTCGGATCTTGTGAGCTGCCTAACATGATCAAGATCATCTATCTCGTAATTCTATATGTTGCGTTTGTTGGGATCTGATGAATAGAGAATACTTGTTATGTTGATTATCAAAGTTATATCTACGTGTTATTTATGATCTTGCATGCTTTCCGTTACTAGTAGATGCTCTGGCCAAGTAGATGCTTGTAACTCCAAGAGGGAGTACTTATGCTCGATAGTGGGTTCATGCCTCGCATTGACACCGGGACGATGTGACAGAAAGTTCTAAGGTTGTGTTGTGCTGTTGCCACTAGGGATAAAACATTGATGCTATGTCTAAGGATGTAGTTGTTGATTACATTACGCACCATACTTAATGCAATTGTCTGTTGCTTTGCAACTTAATACTGGAGGGGGTTCGGATGATAACCTGAAGGTGGACTTTTTAGGCATAGATGCAGTTGGATGGCGGTCTATGTACTTTGTCGTAATGCCCAATTAAATCTCACTATACTCATCATGATATGTATGTGCATTGTCATGCTCTCTTTATTTGTCAATTGCCCAACTGTAATTTGTTCACCCAACATGCTGTTTGTCTTATGGGAGAGACACCTCTAGTGAACTGTGGACCCCGGTCCAATTCTCTTTACTGAAATACAATCTACTGCAATACTTGTTCTACTGTTTTCTGCAAACAATCATCTTCCACACAATACGGTTAATCCTTTGTTACAGCAAGCCGGTGAGATTGACAACCTCACTGTTTCGTTGGGGCAAAGTACTTTGGTTGTGTTGTGCAGGTTCCACGTTGGCGCCGGAATCCCTGGTGTTGCGCCGCACTACATCCCGCCGCCATCAACCTTCAACGTGCTTCTTGGCTCCTCCTGGTTCGATAAACCTTGGTTTCTTTCTGAGGGAAAACTTGCTGCTGTGCGCATCATACCTTCCTCTTGGGGTTCCCAACGAACGTGTGAGTTACACGCCATCAGTCATCAAGACTATTTTCTGGCGCCGTTGCCGGGGAGCATAGCTTTATTTGGAAGTTCACTTGGATTGATATTGTTCGCTGCAAATTCTCCATCATGGGTAAATCTCGCGATCCTAAAGTCGCCATATTACCATCCACTACAAGAAAAGGTACAACTCTGAGTACCTCTGCTGCTCTTGATTCACCATCTGTGATAAGTCAACTTGTTTCACTACCGCAAGCTTCACTTGCTGGTACTTCTGCTGAATCTGAAAATTCTTATAATATTGATGATGTTTCTGCTGTGCTTGATGATAGTGGTTTATTGGGATCTTTTCTAGATGCTACAATTGCTAGGTCTAGACAAATTGAAAATACTGAAACTCCTAATGAAAATGCTGCTACACCTGTTAATTCACCTGAGTCTGTTGAATACTCTAGTGATGATCCTGATGAAGATTATGTGGAACTTGATGATGATTTTATTGATAAATGCAATGCTACTGCTGATGCAAGAAAAATTAAAAAGTTCCTTGCACAACATACTGTTAGATATAAGCTGTCTCCTGATCCTAAATTTGCCACATCTCCTATAAACATTAAGGATAAGGATTATGATTTTTCTCTTGATCTATCTCATATAGCTATTGTTGATAAAACACCCTTTTGTGGTACTGAAAAAGAAAGTGTTGTAGAACACATAAATGAGCTTTCTACTTTGAGTAGCTTTTTTTCTGATGATGTCAAGATGCGTACTTATTTTGTTGCTAAAATTTTTTCCTTTCTCATTAAAGGATGATGCTAAAACTTGGTATAATAGTTTGCCTCCTGATTCTATTGATAGTCCAAGTGGTTTGCTTGATGTTTTCTTTCAGAAATACTTTCCTGCTAGTGCTCAACATATTGCTTTGCAGAAAATTTATAGCTTTGACCAGGAAGATGGAGAGAAATTGCCTGAAGCTTGGGCAAGATTTTGTTCTCTTATCAGAGCTCGACCTGGACATGATTTAAAAAAGCATGATTTACTTGATATATTTTATAGTGTACTAACCATTGAGTCTAGGGCATATTTGGATAGTTGTGCTGGTTGTGTTTTCAGGAAAAGAACTCCAGACGAAGCTGAAGACTTATTGGCTAAAATACGCCGGAATCATGATGATTGGACTACACCTGAACCAGCTCCGACGCCGATATTGAAGAAGAGGGGTTTGATTAAATTAAATGATGAAGATATGAGGGAAGCCAAGAAATCTCTTAAGGAGAAAGGTATTAAATCTGAAGATGTGAAGAACTTACCTCCCATAGAAGATTTATGCAAGATAATTCCCCCTTCATCCATGATTGAGGTAAATTCTCTTCAACGCTTTACTAGGGAAGATATTCCGTATTCAAAACCTCCTGCTCAATGCTTAGACGAGTTTGATAATTATATTGTTAAGCAAGAAAATTTTAATATGAGAGTAGAGAATCATCTAATGGAAAATTCTCAAGCTATTAGTAATTTGCATGATATTGTGGAGAGAACCTCCAATGATGTTAAGATGCTTGTTAAACATTTTCATATGATTCAAACTCAAATTGATCAACTCACTAAAGTGCAAAATGACTTGTTAAAAAATAGTTCTAAAGAAAAACATGCTTATGAAGTAACAACTAGAGGCGGTGTTTCTACTCAGGATCCTCTATATCCTGAAGGGCATCCCAAAAGAGTTGAACAAGATTCTCAACGAATTGAACCTAGTGCTCCTTCTAAGAAAAAGAAGAAGAAACACAAAACTGTTGTAGAATCCTCTGAACCTGTTAATGATCCTAATAGTATTTCTATTTATGATGCTGAAACTGAAAGTGGTAATGAACATGATAAAGATAATGATAAGAATGATGCTTCTGATAAAGAAGAGGTTGAAAATGAACCTGAAAAGCATGCTAAAAATAAAAAGTATACTAAAGAAGATTTTATTGCTAAGAAACATGGTAATGAAAGAGAGCCATGGGTTCAAAAGAAAATGCCTTTTCCTGCAAAGAAACTAAAATCAAAGAAAGAAGAACACTATAATAAATTTTGCGATTGGATGAAACCTTTATTCTTGCAAATCCCTTTTACTGATGCTATTAAATTGCCTCCTTATTCAAAGTATATGAAAGATATTGTCTCTAACAAAAGGAAAATTCCTAATGAGGACATTTCCACTATGCTTGCTAATTACTCTTTCAATGGAAAAGTTCCAAAGAAACTGGGCAACCCGGGTATACCGACTATTCCTTGTTCTATTAAAAATAATTATGTTAGAACTGCTCTATGTGATTTGGGAGCAGGTGTTAGTGTTATGCCTTTTTCTCTTTACAAGAGACTTTATTTAGATAAGTTGATACCGACTGATATATCTTTGCAAATGGCTGATAAATCTACTGCTATTCCTGTTGGTATATGTGAGGATGTTCCTGTTCAAGTTACTAATAACTGCTTGATATTAACTGATTTTGTTGTGTTGGAAATGCCTGAAGATGATAATATGTCTATTATTCTTGGGAGACCTTTTTCTTAACACCGCAGGGGCTGTTATTTATTGCAATAAAGGAAAAGTTACTTTCAATGTTGATGACAAGGAGCATACCGTTTATTTCCCCAAGAGGATTGATAAAGTATGCGGAGTTAATACAATTTCTAATGTGAGAACTATCAAAGTGGGAGTTATTGATTGTCCTATATATGAGCCTAAAGAAGGATATCAAAATATTATGATTGGATCCATATCAATACAATTCAAGGTAACATGATTGATTTGAGGTTTATTTCTTCTTATGCTATGTAAAATTTATTTGGTGGCAAGACTTGATCAACCTTGTTAACAAATTCATTTTATATGCATAGAGGAACTAAACAACATATCTTTCTTCCTCCACTTGTTCTACTTGCTGTAGCATTTTTGTTTTGCAAAGTTCTTTAGTTGTATAGAGATTTCAAAATCTTTTTCTGCCCAGTAATAATAAATTTAATACCTAGAAATGTGCATTTTTCAAAGTTTTCAAAAATTTACAAAAATTATACCGTTGGTCTTATTTTTCGAAGAGGCACCTGGGAGCACCTGGGGATGACCAGTGGGGCACCCCAGGGCGGCACCCCACCAGCCGGCGCGGCCAGCAAGGGGGGCGCGCCACCCTGTTGTGTGGGCCCCTCCCTGCCCCACCACTTCATCTCTTTCTCCCATCTCACTCTCTCTCCCGAAAAAACTCGCACCAGCTTTCTCTCACTCGCGTTTCTGCTCAAGAGCTCAAGATTTCTCGATCTCTTTGCTCAGCCCAGATTTATGTCTGAAATTTGGCACATTTGCTCTCCGGTATGTGACTCCCCCGATTATCCAAGTAGAATTTTGTTTGGTTGAGTATATCTTGAATATTTTGCTGTTGTAGGTAACATGTTTAGTGAGCTTGCATGCTTGTTCTAAGTTGTAAAAACTAGTTTTGATGCATGTTTAGTACTCTACCAAGTTCCTATAGTAGTTTCCCTCAATTATATGTCACCAAATCAAATTTTATAATGTTTGTTGAAAAATGTCAGAAAATGGAGTGGAATAGTCATCAACTAAACCAACAAGAATTGGAGGTGCAACAAGTTATGAGAGTTTACCGCGAAGAGGGAGTATACCCTTCTTACTACCCGTGCGTTGATTTTATGAGCAGTGCAGGAATCCTGCGAGATGTTCAAAATCTGATTTCTAATGCAGGGTTGGAAAGTTTTGCTGTTGGTGAACCTTACCAATATGCAAAACTTACCATGTCAGTGGTACAAGATTTTGAATTCAATTGGTCCCAAACTAACCCCGTGGTTCGATACAAAATTTATAATAAAACTGTCAACTTGCCATTCGATGATTTTTGTGCAGCAATTAGAGTGCCACAATGGGGATCATGCGAGAAGATAAGGGGACTGCCGCAGGAGCTCTTGAATCTCTACAAGATGATTTGTTAAGGAAGAAGCTTCTCAGAGGATAGTGGTAAAATCAGTAGTATTCAACTCCCAGCTATTCGCTACTTTGCTTATTTCATCATCAAGTGCGTTCTTGCTAGAAAGAATGCAAGTAAGTTATCTATCCAGGATTTGGCTTTCCTAGTTGCTGCATTACAAGGTGATAGGACTTATAATTTGGGTGCTTTGATAGCCTATAGACTTGCTACTAACCGTGAGAAGGGAGGAATTTGTGGAGGTCTCATCGCCTCTCGTTTATTAGCTATGCATGGTGTAGAACCTCACCATCTTGATATTCAGCTTTCCATAGAGAAACTTGACATAGTCTCCTTGATTAAACATGAATTTGTTTCTGATTTGTCTAATTTGAGTAACCTGTCTTACAAGATAACATTTTACAATAAAACTTGGAGAACAACTAAGAAAACTGAAAGACTAGTAGGATTGCCTGCACCTGTTCTGTTTAACCTTGATTCCAGGAAGGATTGGTCAGTCACGGAAGGTGAACTGAATGCATACATAGAGGGAGATGGCCATCATGCAAGAGACAGAACGGAGGAGGCCGAGGAACACCTCGACTCGTCATCCGATGCAGCAAGTTCTTCGCATCAACATTTTGGGCATGAGGATCCTTCACCCTTTTCTTCTGCACCAGGATCTTATTATGACTACGCAATGTATGATCCACCGGCGTGGAACCCTGACCCTCGCTGGGATTGAACTCCACTTAGGCCAAAAGCCTAAGCTTGGGGGAGGTATACCGGCATCACTCATTCTTTTCATATTATAGTTGCTGGATACTTGTACATATTTGTTTAGTTTCTTTAAGTGGTTTTCTAATAAGAGGGAGATGATATTTGGGGAAGTGCTGCCTGAAAACAGATTCTGGACTGATACCAAAAAAATTCTCAAAAACAGCCAGAAAGTTATTTTGCGAAGCCAATTTTTGTGCGTGTTCCCCAGGTTGTTATCTAACTTTCATTAGTTTAACACTTTCCGAACTGAGCAGCGGAAGAATTTCTTAAAAATCGATTACTGTACTGCTGTCAAGTTTGACGAATTCCTGCTGCTTTGTGTTTATGTAACTCTTCTAGTTTTCATTTTCTTGTTTTTGCTTTGTTTCTTTCCTAAAACACAACAAGAACAAAAATATTTCTTTTGTTTCTCTTCACCATTTGCTTATTTTGGTTTCTTGTTTTTATTTTGCTTTATTTGCTATCGCTTGTTGCTATAAGAAAATCCAAAAAGATTTTGCTTTGTTTGCTTGTTTCCTTTTGTTCTTGTTTCCAATTCGAAAACACCAAAAATATTTGCTGTTCTTTTTTGGTTTTGTAAAGTTCATTATGGAGTTCAATGGTCTTCGGTGGCCGGAGCGTGGTTTTCATTCCATATTATTCAAGCTACACAAGTGAAAGGCAATAATGACGACCTACGACAATTCGACTGTGGTGAGAGGCTGGTATGAACTCTATTTATTTTCATTTTTGTACATATACTCATCCATGTGAGCATGCTTGGTTGGTTCATGTGAGGTATATGTCATTTAAGAAAGTCTAGTAGTTCACGATCTCTCATGTTTAGCTCCAGTTTATTAATATGAGTAGCATGTCATGGATGTTTGCTTGCATTGTTTTATTCATAAATAGGTATGACATTGTGGTATCCTCCTCTGAATAATTCATTTGAATCGACTTGGCACATGCTCACGCATGCATATGACTGAACAAAAGTCAACTAAGCCTCGATGATTTACTTTGCCTCAGAATTCTTGTATCACTTTTATGCCTCCGTTAATTTATTTTTCCGCAAGCATGATTATGACAGTGACTGCTCTCTTGATTGTCGCTCCCCAGTCTATTGCTAGCCTTCACTTGTACTGAGCGGAAACGCTGCTCGTGCTTCCAAACCCCGGAAAACCAAGTTATTCCAAAGTGTCCACCATAAATACCTATGCATGGCATTTCAAACCATTCCAAGTAAATTCTCATGCGCTACCTTTAAACCTTCAAAATGCTTCTCAATTTGTGTCAATGTTTTATAGCTCATAAGGAAGTATGTGGTGTTTATCTTTCAACCTTGTCATTTACTTTTGACAGACTTTCATAATAAGAGCTGGCAACGGGGTTCCCAGCCCCAATTAATCAAACTTCATTCTCTTCACATGGTTTGCCCTGATTCATCAGTAAGCAACTTAATTTTGCAAATAGACACTCCTCCATGGTATGAGATTGATTGGAAGGCACCCGAGGATTCGGTTAGCCATGGCTTGTGTAAGCAAAGGTTGGGGGAGTGTCACCCATAATAAAACTAAAGTACATGTGTAAACAAAAGAGAAGAGGGATGACTTACCTTGCTGGTAGAAATAACGTCCTTCATGGGAGTCGCTCTTGGAAGTCTGGTTGACGAGGTAGTTGGAGTACCCATTACCATTCGTTGATAACAACAAACACCTCTCAAAATAATTTTACTCCTGTTTAAAAAAAAATATAAGAAGCTCTAGCGCATGTTAATCCCTGCTTCCCTCTGCGAAGGGTCAATCTTTTACTTTCATGTTGTGTCACCATCCTTTCTTTGAGCACTTTCTTGAGAGCACAACTGTCATTCTTAGTATAATATGCTTGTCCCAAAATGTGATTGACTGTGGTATAACTTTGATGCTTTTATCTTTGACAATCTCTACTTCTAGTCTTTCCATGAACTTCAGAGGTGCCCGAGCATTTATGTTTTGCTGTACAAATATGGGCAATCGAGATACCACTTTATCATACCCTTTTATGAACATTGCAATCCTGCTGATAGACATGATTCATGATGCTTATTATTAATTTGTTGGTACCTTTTCCATGACTGACATAGCTATTAGATGATTTTATTTGCATGTATCTTATTATGAATTGCCTAAGTACCTGTCCATATCATGAGAATATTTACATCATATGAACAAATGTGTTCGTGAAAGTTCTTTTATCGCACTCAGTTGTTAACTGAATTGCTTGACGACAAGCAATAAGCTAAGCTTGGGGGAGTTGATACGTCCAAAACGTATCTACTTTCCCGAACACTTTTGCTATTGTTTTGCCTCTAATTTGTGTATTTTGGATACAACTAACACGGACTAACGTTGTTTTCAGCAGAATTGCCCTGGTGTCTCGTTTTTGTGCAGAAATTCAACTTTCAGGAAAATCCCCGAAATTTATGTCAAAGGGCTTATTTTTCCAGAAGATTCACGGAGCCAGAAGGGTAGGCCTGGGGGAGGCCCAGGGCCCCCACACACTATGCCGGCGCGGCCTAGGAGGGGGGCGCGCCGCCCTACTGTGAGGCCGCCTCGGCCAGCCTCTGACGCCCCCCTCTGGACTATTAAAGGGTTTCGATCTAAAAACGCGAGACGGGAAGTCGAAGTCGCCAGAAACCATCCAGAACGCCACCACCATCGCGAAACTCCGTCTCGGGACCAGAAACTCCGTTCTGGCACTCTGCCGGGACGGGGAATTGGAGGAGATCATCGCCATCATCAGCACCGACGCCTCTCCATCGACCAGCCATGTTTCCCCCATCCATGTGTGAGTAATTCCCCCGCTGTAGGCTGAAGGGGATGGTAGGGATTGGATGAGATTGGTCATGTAATAGCATAAGATTGTTAGGGCATAGTGCCTAGTGTCCGTAATTGGTACTTTGATGATATTGTTGCAACTTGTTATGCTTAATGCTTGTCACTAGGGCCCGAGTGCCATGATCTCATATCTGAACATGTTATTGTTTCATGATGATATTCATTGTTTTATGATCTTACCTGCAAGTTGTATACACATATCGCTGTCCGGAACCCGAGGCCCCAAAGTGATAGAAATTGGGACAACCGGAGGGCAAGGTAGTGATGTGAGGATCACATGTGTTCACGGAGTGTTAATGCTTTGCTCCGGTACTCTATTAAAAGGAGTACCTTAATTTCCAGTAGATTCCCTAGAGGCCCGGCTGCCACCGGCTGGTAGGACAAAAGATGTTGTGCAAGTTTCTCATTGCGAGCACGTACGACTAAATATGGAACACATGCCTATGGATTGTTTAGTACTTGGATACCGTTTTATTACTATCTGCAAATGCCCTACTTTGATTGTTACATGAGTTTCTCTCATCCATGCAACGCCCGTTCATCCATCCGTGTGCCTACAGTACTTTAATCCTGCTGTTTACTATAATCACTAATGTTATCTTTGTTACACTGCTGCTGATATTTCACCACTGCTACTTTTATAAAACTGTTACTACTGATAAACTCTTGCGAGCAAGTCTGTTTCCAGGTGCAGCTGAATTGACAACTCCGCTGTTAAGGCTTTCAAGTATTCTTTGTCTCCCCTTGTGTCGAATCAATAAATTGGGTTTTACTTCCCGCGAAGACTGTTGCGATCCCCTATACTTGTGGGTCATCAGTCGGCACATTTAAGTTTTGACCAGTCAACCTTAGAGGTTAGCTCCGACCCACGTATCTAATAGACCAGCCCAGTTATATAGTTGATCGGGCAAACTAAGTCAGTTGGCTCGGCCCGCAAACTAAATGGGCCGGCCCGCTTAAGGCGTGGTGGGTCTTGTGTGGGTCTACCATCTACCACGAGGTTTCAACCGGTTAATGGCGTTAAATGACATTTAACAGCGTCTTTCACGTGTTAGTTTGCATGATGTCAGCAGTCAACGGCCTCCCGAGAACTCTTCTGCAACGGTCCGAGTTTCCGTGGCCAAAGGGCGCCCAAACGCGACACACCAAAAAATCCGTGGTAGGCCTTTGCCTGCAGTTTGGACCACCGAACCCATATCGTCGGTTTAGGCCCATAGTCGACGAAAAAGGGGCCATACCTTACGAAAATTTGACGTTGAGGATCAGAATTTTTCTTGTAGTGATAGTAGGTTCATGCCTCTAGTTTTCTGGAAGAGTGACAATAACTTCTAAGATTGTAGATGTGATATTGCTACTAGGGAGAAAACAACAATGTTTTATCCGAGAGTAATTCTATTGTTTACTGTACACACATTGCTTAATGCGATAATCTGGTGCTTGCAACTTAATACTGGAAGGGATTCGGACATAACCGAAAGGTGGATTATTAGTCATAGACGCAGTTGAATTACGGTCTATGTATTATGTTGTAATGCCCAAACGAATCTCATAGTAATCATTTTGTCATGTATGGTCGGTATTCTGTCAATTGCTCAGCTGTAATTTGTTCACCCAGCATGTTATTTATCTTTATGGAGAGACATCTCTAGTGAACTGTGGACCCCGGTCCTTTCCTTTACACTGATAAATTCAACCACTGCAAGCTCTGTTCTCTTTATTTACTGCAAACATCGTCTTCCACTCGATACATTTAATCATTTGTGTTTAGCAAAATCAGTGGGATTGACAACCTCACTGTAAGTTGGGGCAAAGTATTTTGATTGTGTTGTGTGCAGGCTCCACGTTGTTGGTAACGACAGTAATGCGTCTTACCAATAGTCAGCTAGCAACACCTTCAGATGCCACGCATTTCTCCTACTGGTCGATTAAATCTTGGTTTCTTACTGAGGGAAAACTTGCTGCTATGCTCATCATACCTTCCTCTTGGGGTTCCCCAACGGTGTGCAATATGTGCTCATCAGTAGCATATTGAAGAGATGATATTTATGTATTTAATTATGATATCATTTTTTAGAGTGTCCACTAGTGAAAGTATGATCCCTAGGCCTTTTTTTGTAAGCATTGAAACACCGTTTACAACCAGTTGTGCTACATGTTTGCTTTTTGTCATTTTTTATTTCAGACTGCAATTACCACTTATAATCATCCATATTACTTGTATTTCACTATCTCTTCGCCGAACTAGTGCACGTATAGACCTGACAAGTGTATTGGGTGTGTTGGGGACTCATGAGACTTCTTGTATCTTAATTGAGAGGGATATCTTTGACCTCTACCTCCCTGAGTTCGATAAACCTTGGGTAATTCACTTAAGAGAAACTTGTTGATGTTCTACAAACCTCTGCACTTGGAGTACCAACACTGTCTACAAGAATAGAAGTGTGCATAGACATCAGAGGACACTAGAGGTCCCAGTAGTCAACCATCTTGTAAATTGTAGAAAATGTGAAGAGTTGTGAAGTATTTATCACTTAAGAAGTGTTGCCTTTGTGTCTTATAATTTTGTTGGTTGTGATTGTACTCGACGCGTTGCCACCGTACGCTAGGCCTTTTCGATTGCCTGATGCCCTTGGTCTTTGTGCCTAGCTAACATGTCAGTTGGTCTGCAACTGGGTTGGAGTTTCAAGGATTCGATGCTTAGGCCGAGTCAGTGGTACCTTCGATCTGGATTACGGATTATAGTATGACAAGCTTTTTTCCTAGAAGACCTAGGTTTAATCGAACCTTGGGAAACACTGCTAAATGGTGTAAAGGAAACGTCTACAAGACTTGCTAGTGTAGTTTATCTTCAATTTACCAGACCTATCTAGTTTACTTTTAAGAGGGTTGTGTTCAATGATGGAAATAGGCTAGGGTTAAGATTTCACCTGCAGCTATGCATACATATGTAAATGAGGCACAAATGTGTAACAAACAAAATAGAGATAAGAGATTTGTGAGTAGCACATCCATAAATACCCTTGCCCCTAAAACCATAGGTGACAAGAGTATAATGGTCCAACCACTGTCCTTACAGCCGCAAGCAACAACAGTTATTAAGTAAATGAATACAGACCAAAGCTTTAAGCTAGATGATTGTGTCATGATCCCGAAAGAATCACTAAACATATATCGTTACTTTCCCCTTTCTGTCACTTAGGTTTCGTGGTAGCACGCTGTTCTCCACTCATCCCACCTCTTCCCTTGATCGACTCGAATGATATGGGTACCTGCAGATCATCAAGACAAGGCAAAGAGACAAGGATACAAGATTGCAAAACTCATATTCAATCCTTACACATAACATAAGATTAGATGCACATGAGAACGCTGCGAGGATTCACCCCAACCCGCAGCCCGTGAGGACTACTCACATATAATATGAAGATCAAATACAAAGATAGAAATCATTGTGCAAAATACTTGGATTGAAATCACAATATTCTTACAATGGTCGCCAATTCTCAAGGAGATATCTATTACACTGGTGATGACTATGGCTATGGATGAGATGGGAGATGGGATGGATGAACTATGCTGAAGATCTCCTTCGGTGTGGCGCAGATGGATCTGGTGGATGGTGGCTCTGTTTGGCGACGAATGGCTCTCTTTTCAGCGTCAGTCCATTCACGACTTTTATAGGGTTTGACCTCGGGAACGCAGCGGCGCATGGTATGGGTAGACAGTACATGCAGGGCTTGCCTGTACCGGTGCCCGTTAAATCTCATGGAACCGCCTTTCCGAGTGTAGTCAACTTTGCCATGCTCCTGACGTGATTTTCTTCAGTCATTATCACGTGATTTCCTCCACAGCATCCAAAAATAGAAGAGATTGCACATCTTTGCATTGATTAGGCATTAGTGGCAAGTTGAGAGGTAAACTTAGGCAATTTCTTGACTTAGCTAAGGGTTTAAACGCGAGAAAATATGGTGTATTTCACACCCATCTACTTTCCCAAGCTTAAACTTGATCGTCCTCGAGCAAAAAACAAAGAACCATAAGAAACTTAGAGTTTAAATCAAAACAACGAGAAAACAAAGTCACTTACAGGTGGTAGCCTTATGAGTCCAGAACTTCTTCCATTTGAAAGCTTAGCATAGTTAGAGAAGTGCCAAGAATATAATACAAACATTGGTAACTCGAGACAATCACAATAAAAATTAAGTATAAATAGCTAGTTGTGTAAACAATTACTCTAGCTTAAGTAGTTAACTCTCAGTTCGCCAAGGAGCACTGGAAGTTTATTATCATTAAATTAAGTATGAGCATTCATGTCTAAAGAGGTATACGCAATGAAGTATCTTAGTTACGCCCACATCAATCGATCAAGGCTATCCAAACACTTACTATTCATTCATTGCCTTTCAAGAATATATTCATCTAATAGTAGCGAGTCCATGCCAAGACTTGAGAAGTGATATCTTTCGGATTCCTTTGACAGTTTCCAAGTAAAAGTCGAGAATGACCTTGTAGGATTGTGACAGTCATTTGGCCAGTGGTGCTAGTATCCCAACAGTGTGCGCAACAGTCATGTTGACACGAATAAAGCAATATCAGACACTAATGCATATGTTGACACGCGTAAAGCAATATCTCATATTTATATACAACTTTACATCTTGGCATGTGTCTCAGCTACCACTAGACTTCAATTCCATCAAACAACTCCTATCAAAAGTGCTATCAAGTCTATCACAACATCTATGGAGTTAAGTATCTTCAAAGTTAAACCCTTAAGACAATTGGTCATCATACAAGTCATAATTCTAAGACTTCTTCTTGTTGTACTTGTTTGGCAATATTATTTCCAAGGCAAGGCTCGGTTAACTAAATGAACTAGACTAAGAAATTTCACAATTAACTAAGCATACAAATAAAGCTCTACTCCAATTGTTTTAAATCACTCCCACTGGTAAAATATCTTAACAAGTCTACTGACTAGCATAAACAATTCAAACTTCCAAAGTGAGATACATAAGACATACCTCTTGTAGGCGGCTTCATATTTCTCTTCCTTATGAGTGTTCCTTCAAAACTCTTGGTAGATCTTTCTCATAAATAGTATCAAGCAAATAGGCATTAGAAAATTCAGCTCTTTCAAGAATAAGGAAAAATGAAAAAATCTTTTGTATTTTTGTGAATAGGGATAGAGAGGGAAAAATAAAAGAGAATGGCGGCAAAGTAAGGAACTAAAACAAAACAAATGAAAAAGGAAAACGAACTAAAACGAAAAGCAAATAAAAAGCAAAGTGTTGGAACAAACCAACACGAGTGTTTCAAAGCTCTTTCAAAGAGCTGGAGTACAAATTTATTCAACACAACAAAAATTCTTGAGGAACACATCCCCAACCGTAGGCTTTTGAAAGCCCTCCTGATGAGCTCATTGTGGTGGAGGATAATTCCCATAGTACCATTGGATGCTCCAATGAGTGAACTGGGAATTGAGTTTGGTGGTGTTGTCTCAAAGGTTGATGGCGAGGTTGCTCAGGTTCTCAATGCTTCCTTCGAATGCGTACATGTCCTGGTAGGTGGTGAAGTCATGGAGTGGTTGTTGCTCCTGTTCCGGTCCTTGAGGTCCTTGTTCAACCTCTTCTTCTCCTTCGGGTTGATCTTGTTGTTGGAGTAGATTTGCCTCAACATGCGCATCATAATGCAGATGCCTATCCCCGAGAGAGAATAAACCATTAGACAGAGGGGCAGCGATCAAGTGATCAGCTCCCGGTATATTGAAGTAATATCTACCTTCTATTTTTCTAACCATACCACATGCATTCAGAGTAGTAAAACCAAGACGGCAAGGGTCTTCCAATGCTCGTAAATTACTTACATTGATATTAACCCTTCTTGCCAAGACGGTGATGACTCCACCTCCGCATATGGGACCCCGAGCTTCAAGTGCTTGGTGGTTCAAGTAGAGAACGAGAATGGCGCCCAAGTTTGGGCGGAGGTTGCTTTCTGGGAACACAGCTTTTGCGAGGATCATCATGTCCTCTTCATTGAAATCAGCTCTTGTGAAATCACCTCGTGCCTACAAGGTGTTAGCAATAACATGGTACAAATAGTGAATAGTAGGGAACTCAATAGAATTTTCCTGAGGGAGTGTGCTAGATACTCTCATCCTAGAAAAATACATGCTAGGTGAGGAGTTCAAAGTAGCATGCATAGCGGTTGGCGGTGACACTGTTCTCAAAGCCAAAGTGGTTGCACCACTCATCTAAAGTCAAATCATACTCACGGTTCATCAAACGGAAGGATATTCGGTTGACTCCGCGTCGATTCTCCTCGGTGTTGTAGTAGTGGTTTACCGTGTGCTTCAGAGTAGTGAGAAACTCGAGTGTCAAGCGTCGATAGGTGGTGGCTTCCTGAAAACAAAAATCAAGCAAACCAACATTGTTACAAAGAGTATTGAAATCATCGTGTAGGCCGAGTTGGTTCAGAATATGGGGGCATGCCCATTTTGTCGACTTGATCTCGTCGTCCTTGAGACGGTTGAAACGATTCAGATGATGTTGGTCTTTGAACTCGATACCGAGCGAAGCGGGTGAGTCTTCAACCAGTAGTGCAGCCTGTGTAGCCACATCGCGCTAGCGGCTCCTTGTGTTCATCTAAAAATAAATAATTAATGGTTTAGTATCTTAAGCACAACTAATTTTTTTAACAAAAATAAAATCTGATCTGATAGAAATAGACATATGATCATCCTCTACACATCTTATAACGAATCTCCTCTAAAATTGCAATCTAGCATTCTCATTAAGATGATCAAGTTAATAATATGACCTAACTCTAGATTGATAATGGCAAAAGCTAGAGCATGCATTCGCGGAAAAAAGTTGGGGATCGGAGGAGAAATGTACCATACTTCGATGGAGCGCGAGAAATCGAATAAAAAACGAACAAAATTGGAGATCCAATGGAGTGGGTTTTAAGTTTAGAGGAGGAAGAGAGAGAGAGAGGATATGAAATTTTTGAGTTGCTTACCTATTCCCTGCCTGTTTATGGCTCCCGACGCGCGGTACAGGAGCACGGTACGGGCGCATCCCGCCCGTACCAGGTGCAGCCGCCTTAGAACTAAGGCGGTCGACGCGGTACGGCCGGGCGGTACGGTCGTATCCCCCATACCGATGGTCGTTAAACTTACAATACGTTTTCCCGAAAACATGAAGTTTTTGTTGTCAGGTGGCCCGTACAAATGTGCATACATATTGTGTTACATGGATCCTTCTATTGGTTTTGTATTTGTATACAAATCTGTGGGGTTGCCAGGTAGCCAAGTCTCATGTGAGGTTGATAATGTTATGAAGGTAATGGTAGGTGTTGATTCACATACTTTGATGTCGGTGTGGTGAGAGTTGGCACAAGATCAATTGTGTAGTTGCTATCTAGGGAGTAATAATGACGTCACTGATCTTAAGGCTATTTCCGTTTACTTAATTATCGTCGTCACCAAGTGACGCTCGGGGAAATGGTATGATAATTGATCCATAGTGCATGCTGTACGCAGGTCATGGTATCCTTTGAATGCATCACCCTTTTACATTGTCTCTCTTATTGTCACATACTTCACATGTGTACTTATTTCCATCCATTGATAAACCTATTTGCACGGTTGCACGTGAAACTTTGGCCTCTCTATTTTCATCCATTGATTAAAAAACAATAAAAGAAACGTTTGGTCAAGTGAAACGACAACAAAACAAAGTCTTGAAGTCTCATGCAGTCAATTTACACCATTAGCTTTTTTCTGTGGATTCGATAAACGGAGTTACAAATGAATCCGCCGATTCAACAATCATTGATGGCTAGGGTCTCTGAGGAAAAAAAGAAGCGTACTACAATCCGATAATCCAGATCGAATGTATTAACCTGCCTTCCATGGTTCAACGACGTAGTCCGACAAGCTTGGAATGAGTCGTCTGGCCAGATTGAGTCTTACAGAAATCTCTTCCAAAATCTTTGAAACATGGGAAGTGCCTTCCTGTGTAGGCTCACAAAATCGTGCCAAAAACCAAATTAATTCTTCGCGCCGCCCTTTTAGTAATTTCTCGACTCCACATTGCCCAAGAGAATCTCCCCACTCCCTAGATGAGCAAGACCTTAGAGATTCCCTTAAAGAATAGTCATTAGCTTGGCAATCATTGAACGGGCAAGAAAGAAGCAAAGCTCAAAAATCTCTAACATTGGAAAGGGAGACGCAAACATACATAGAAAAATCACTTAAGGGTGAACCTCGCACATAGATGGAAAAAATACATGCATGGACTCAAGCATAAAAATGGTTAGGTCATCGGGCACGAGTAAAAAGAGCAGATCATTCATAACCATATATCCCCGGTCATGGGAATGAGGCCTCCTAGGAGCCTTGACTTTAATTTTTAGAGCCTACATTTTGGAGAAGTTGATATGGAGGGCTTCGATGCACCTTTATCCATGGAGGAGGTGCAAGAAGCGGTCAACCAAATGCCCTTTGACAAAGCACCCAACCCGGATGGACTCACATGTGGCCTTTTTCAAGGAATTTTGGGACGTAATAAAGGAGGATGTAATGGCTTCCATTCATCATTTCAATAACCTCGGTATGCACCTACAATTGGGTGGGAAAATATTGTGTTGTTGCTAAACGAAAGAGGGGGTCGAGGACATCAGAGATTTTAGGCCTATTAGCCTAATTGATGCCATCACAAAAATCATTGGCAAGATGATTGCTACGCAACTTTCTCCTCTCATGAAAGACTTTGTATCCAATGCCCAAAGCACATTCGTCAAAAGGTGGAGAATCCATGATAATTTTGTGTCGTGCACAATCTTGCTAGAAGACTTCACAACAAGCAAAATCCTGACACTTCTATTCAAGCTCGATATTTGCAAAGCTCTCGACTCTGTGAGATTGGATTTCATCCTTGAGATATTAAAGAGACATGTCTTCCCGCCTAAATTTTGTGAGCGGATATCTGACCTGATTTGCTCCTCCTCTTCGAGGGTCCTTCTTAATGGGCTTGTCAGCTCCCATATTAAGCATGGAAGAGGGTTGAGGTAAGGAGACCCACTTTCCTTGCTCCTTTTCGTGCTTGACATTGACCCACTCCAACAGATCTTTGAGTTGTGCACCCATCATGAGCTCCTTCACAAGATCAGATGGAGGAGTGCCGCCCTTAGAACTTCACCATATGCGCGCGATGCGATAGTTTTTGTGCCTCCGCACAAAGAGGAGATTCAAAACCTTTCCAATATCATTGCATTGTTTGGCCACTATCCCTCTGGGTTACCTCACAAGCGTGAACAAGATGAACGTGCTTTGCTATGGGCCGACACAAAAGGAGTTATCAGAGGAAAACGCAAGATAAATTTGGATGCTGCACTCTCCTCATTGAGAAATTTGTGCGTGCTCTCCGGTTGATATGCCTTGGTACGAACGGAAAGATCCTAATAGGCTATAGGTGGAATTGTGTACTCCTTGTGTTGAGATTGATATGGACCTTTTCTATGCTTCTACCACCATCTTAGTTGGCAATGGGAAGATTGCGCCTTTTTGGGAGTCCCCATGGTTCATCAAAGGTAGGAAGCCTAAATACATCACCATGTTCATACATGAAACGTCAATAAGGAAAAAAGGGCATGTTGATCAAGCCACCTGTGGGAAGCTTCGATCTCAAAGATCAAAATGGATATCAACTTGACAATCCCCCATCTTAGGGGCATTTGTCTCTCTTTGGAGGGAGCTTCATGGGTAAATCTTAGAGAAGATGTGGATGATTCTATTACTTGGAACCTCACGGCTAATAGGGAGAACATAATAACTTCGGCCTATAGGGCCCAATTCTTCGGAGCCACTTAGCACTCTCATGAACAAGACGGTGTGGAAGGCTTAGGCGCAGTCTAGTATTAAACATCTTGCATGATTGGCTATTCAAAATAGGCTTTGGACGGCGAATAGGATTGAGAGAAGGGGTTGGACAAATTGTGGTCTTTGCCCTCTTTGCAAAGCGAACTCAATAAATGGTGGCACATCTCTTCTCCCATCACTTCACTAAGAGGCTTTGTGGTAAGATCAAAGGGTGAACTTGCATCGAGTCAATTGACACAAACAATTGGTTGGCGGACCTTTCCATTGACACTAGGTGGGAAACATGTCGAGAAAAAATACCTCCGACCGCAAGGCCATGCGTGGCGACGCTCACTATGCTCACTAGTTGGACTATTTGGAACGAAAGAAACACGCTAGGCTTCCACATCAAATCCGCCCCAACGACAATTTTTCTGAAGTCAATCAAGGATGAGGCAAAGCTTGGGTTACTGCAGTCTTGTAATATTGGGAGAGTAGTTCATTTTTACAAATACTTTATACTTTATCTTGTCAAGACACTTCTCCTTAATTAAGGAATGAAGAGAAATCTTCGGTCTCCACAGAAATGATAATCAGCAATGCCAGTATGCTGACAGTTCATCCGGCAGACAAAGAGAATAGAGACCGTGTAGCCCTAGAATGCTCGAGGTACATGCTACTCAGCGGTTATGCAGTACCGAAGTTTGTTCTGTTCCTGCTTATATCATTTCACATATCTGCTATAAGTCTTCGAGCACTTTGTCTTGCTCCACCTTGCCTCTTATCGGATATCTCTGCATATTGTATTGCAGACTGGCAGTACCTATGTTAAAAACAAACTATTGCATGGTAGTGCCTACCTTCTGTCATTACTTAAGACATCCATGAAGCATCACATATAAGATTATGTGAAAAGTGAGCACACCATTGTTTTCTCTGGAAAAGAAAAGGAACATATGCGAAACATTGTTGAGTACAATTTGCCATTTCTATGTAAAATCCTTTGATAAGATTTACCCTAACAAAAAGTTATGATGTCATTTGCATATCATCTATGTAACTCCACTCTATATGTATGTCTCTACACGGGGCATAGGACACAGAAGCAGCATATACCAGCCGGAAAGCTGACAGGCCGGCCTTTGCCTGTCACTCAGACAGTAGGGGCCAACCAATCGGAGAGCACAAAACCTTCTTTCTCTATAGCCGATCAAGGCGAGCGCGAAACGAACCAAGAAAATTCGAGGCCCTACGGCCGCAGCGGCCGGAGGTGGACAGGCACGCCATACTTGGGACGGAGCGTGAGCACATTAACCGGCGCGTGGCGGTAGTCGTCGGAAATGGTGAACCTGAAGTTTGCCAGCAGCATAGCGAGGACGACCTTGGCCTCGTAAAGCGCATACGCCTGCCCGACGCAGTTGCGCGGCCCTGCGGCGAATGGCAGGAACGAGGACCGCCGCCCGCTGCCGGCAGCGAACCGCTCCGGCCGGAACTCGTGCGCGTCGGCGCCCCAGATGGACTCATCGTGGTGAATTGCCAGCACCGGTATCCACACGGAGAGGCCGCGCGGCAGGTGGAGGCGGCCGTCGCCGAGCGTGATGTCCTCGAACGCCATCCGCGGCAGCAGCGTCGCCGGCGGGTACAGCCGCAGCGTCTCCTGGATGATCATCTGCAGCTGCAAACGTTTGAACAAAATTCGGTCACACCAATTGGTCAATGCCGCAATACTTCAGTATCTGCAACTATGCATGTGTACTGTACGACAGAGACATACCACGGTGAGCTTGGAGAGGTGGTCAGCGGACGGCGGGCCGTCGCCGCAGACCTGTGCGACCTCGGCGCGGGCCTTGTCCTGCCACTCCGGGTGCGTGGCGAGCAGCATGAGCGTCCACGTGAGAAGCAGCGCCGACGTATCGTGGCCGGCGAAGAAGAAAGTCTTGCACTCGTCGACCACCAGCTGGGTGTCGTAGCTGAACTTGCCGCCGTCGCGTGCACCCTTGCCGTCCTTCTTCTTCTCCTCCATCTCGGCGAGCAGTATGGCAAGGAGCCCCCGGCCGTACATGGACGTCGTCCGGCCCTCGTCGGCGATCTCGCGGCTCCGGCCGATGGACTCCAGTACCACGCCCTCCAGCTCGCCGTTCAGCCGGCTGATCTCCCTCCTGTATTTGCTCGGAAAATACCTGCAAGCGACGATCGATAGAACACCCTGGTCAGTATGATGATCAGGCCCATGTACTGCAAACAGTTTGTTTACTCGTCTGTGCGCGTACGGATGCGCCAGTGGATGATGGAATCAATATTACAAAGCGCCGGACAAATTGAAGTCAGTGTCGGTGTCCAAAAACTAAACCGGACATGTATGGGCTGCGCACCACATAATTAACTAAGACCAATTAGCACCAAGAGCAGCTTAGATTAGCTTAATCCGCCTAGTTATCTTGCGGGGAACAAGGCGTGCGGGCGGGCATATATGTATGCATTATGCAAGATGCGGCCGCAAGTGAACGACGGTAGAGACAAAGGCCAGGTAACTAGGCGAGTGAGTGCGTCTGTTCGATCGGGGCAAGAGAAGGCCGGCCGGCGGCAGTGGAATTGAGCTGGCCGGCCTGTAGTGGAAGGGAGGGTGATCGTGTCATGACTCACTGGCTGCCGGGGATCCAGAGGTAGCGGCTGGATCGCGCGGTAAGGCGCTGCAGGTCCTCGAGGAGGTGGAAGATGCGCTTCCCTGTCTCATAGCTGGTGTCGAACTCCGTGCGGGAGATGATGTCGCCGGTGAGCCGGGTCATGTGCGCGCCGATCTCCACCTCGCCGCGGCCCCGCGCCGCCGCGTCCCGCAGCGACAGGATGGTCTGCTTCGTGCACTCCACCATGTGCCCCACCCGGCCCTGCGTAAAAAAACACGTGAGATATATCTCAGATACGGCAAGGTCAGGATTCAGGAACCGGCCGGGGGTAGTGGCAATGCCACCACCATGTGTTCGATCGACGCTCTGGGTGGCGTACCTTGAGCTTGTCGGGCATGAAGGCCGGCGCGACGACATGGCGCTGGTGCGACCATCTGGCGCCGTTCGCCATGAGCAGCCCGCGGCCGATGAAGTGCCTCGTGCCCTGCCGCTGCAGCCACGACTTTCCGGTGGCGTGCGCGTACTTGGACGACAGGAACTCCTTGATCATGTCCGTGTCCGTCAGGCACAGCCGCGGCTCGCTGCCGTACCAGTACACGAAAAGCTTCCCGTAAATCCCGGACCAGTGTACGTAATGGGGCATCAGGCGGCCGACGATGTCGTGGCTCAGGGACGGCATGTCGCCGGCGGTCGCCTTGGCCACAAGAGCCGACACCTCGCGGAGGTTGCCGACGAGCAGACGCGGCGAGGGTCCGTGGACACCCTGCGCCGCCATGGCCCTACGGATCCTCATTGGCGTCAGGAAGTAGCAGGATAGGGTCACCCATGCCGCCCTCAGGAGCAACGCCACGGCAACCGAGGCGATCGCCGTGACCATGGCCGCCGCGAAAGCCATTAGAGAACACGCAAAAGCCTGGAGGAATTGGGGGAAGAGATAGCGATGACTCCAGGCGTTACTAGTTTTGATGATTCTTGCAAGCTGCCGCCTGCAATGCAAGCTTTACCTATGCCCCCCTCTTGGCTATATATACACGATCTCCATGGGAGGGCCGCGCGGATTTGGCATGTCACTAATCGTGTGATATACTGCCTTGGATAGCCCCAAGTTGGGTGCCCGTTTTCTACCTTTTATTGCCTCAAACATGTGTCCATCTTTTGGTAAATAAAAGTTGTATCTGTATGGTATGAGAAAGGGAATTTTCTTAGCTAAGAGATCATCTCTTACAAAATAAGAAAATAAGCTATTTGATGCGTTGCACGATATGTCTTCTTTTAGCAAATTAATGTTTCACTAAATATTAATTATCTATCATTAATTGCTAGAGATACAATAAGAGATAATGCATTAATTGTATGATGTATCTCTATCTCTATCTCTACGGCTTTATCTTGATGATGTGGGAGGCTACCTTCTCTACCATTATACATACCTTTAGGAAAGCAAAATACATTACCATGTGAGACCAAAGTGATTATTCTTCTTTGTTGGTGCGGTCACTCCATTAGCGGTGGATGAGTGCCTTAATTGGACAGCCTAATCTACTTACTGCTAGCTGGATCACTACCATCGTTGAGATGTTCCGAATTTGTTTATATTTATCAGCAATTGATATGGTCAATGTATCTTCCCACTACTACTAGGAAAAGGTAGTAGCGTATCAGTTATATAAGGAAGCCTTTTATTAACGATAAAGATGAGATATCAAGGATTCAATTCTTAATCACTAGCCGCTTCCTAATAATATCTCCCAGCCCATGGTCTTCATTCTATCGAGATTGGTAGAGATCAGGTACAAAGATCCTACAAAATTCATATACAAAACTTGCATATACAACACACTGACGGGTGAGCTTTTTTTTTCGAGAATACACCCTGAAAGGTGTATTTTGATCACATAGAAGAAAAGAGCCGGGTCAAACCACAGAATTCATGCTGTCAACGAGGGGCTCCTTATGTGAAAGCCTAATCTCCATTCCTCCACGAAAAAGGAAACGGCTCCGGGAAACCGAAGGTCTCCGAGCGGAAAAGCCTAGCTAGACCCAACTCTGAAACTCGTCCTTGATCCTACTTCTAATGGCTTGAGCCTCCGATCTAGTGCCATTGAACACCACATCATTCCGATGCCTCCAGATGCACTAGAAGATCAAGATAACTACCGTCCAGAGGTCCCTCCGCACCTTCGATGGGCAGGGCAGGGAGGACCACCACTGTAGAAGCTCGGAGTCTGTCGATCCATCCACTCCATCTTACCCCACATCTCGCCAAGGCCCAAGCCCAAACCTCGTGAGCCACCTCACAGCCGAGAATGAGGTGCTGGATGGTCTCCGATTCTTGGTCGCATAAAGGGCAGGTCGTCGGGTGGGGCAGACCGCGGCGATGCGGCCTTCCTCCGTCCAGCATCTGTTTCGAGCAGCAAGCCATGTGAAGAATTTGCAGCTGTAGGGAGCTTTCGACTGCCAGATATCAGGGGCTACAGGCGCCATAGGATGACTTGGCGGAAAAGGTGTCGCCAGCTGTGCACCGCCATGCAAAAGAATCCTCACACTCCGGCGAGAGCTGGACGTTGGCCAGGATGCCCCAAAGAAGAAAGAACTCCGGCACAGCGGCGGATCGCAAGTTTGGCCCGCAATCGCGCAGCCACTCCCCCTCGAGACCCTCCTTGACAGTGTGGGAGTTGGTGCGCCGTTTGTTAACCAAAGCCACCAAGTTTGGCGCAAGGTCCGACACCCGGGCGCCATGCAGCCAACGATCCTTCCGGAAAAGGGCTCTCTCCCCGTTGCCCACTGTGACCGCAGTGGCGGAATAAAACAGGGTGGGCTAAATGGACGCCAAGGAACTAGACGACCACTATAAAGTTTTCTTACTCGATTTTTGCAAACTGCTCCCTTCATAAGCATGGCTTCTGTATAACATAAGAGACACCAATATAGTACATGGAGAAATTCCAAATCTGAAGCACTCGAAGACAGCATCATAAGGATGGCACCAAATGGTGTTCTAATAATCTAGTTAGGAATTCTTGTCTGAACCAGGCCTAGTTTAGAGTATCAGCGTATCATCATCACATAGAGTATGCAGAGACTGGTCAATCCCTTAAACAAATGGCAAATCGCATTCAGGATCGAGTGCTTTATATATTCTATATTCTCTATCCCTGCACTTTAACCATATATGATTCTGAGAGATAAAGGTCTCTGATGATGATAAGAAACATAAAACCGTAGATGGTTCTGAAACAAAGGGTTTTTCTGACAGGTGACATAAACTAGCTACGCAGTGCAGCAAACGAAACGCGAAAGGCCGATGTGGGACAGAAAGGAGTCCATTTTTGTTTTCAACAGCAAGCCAATTTAGCCTAGTTCTCTGCACCTGCTGCAACTTGGAGAAAGAAAAGATGTGTGCCGCTGAGCTTTGGGCATAAGTACAAAAAACCCTAGCCTCACACAGACCATTGTTTAGAGCTGAGCTATCGTATATTTATATGTCAAGAAAAGAGAAAGTTCAGTGTTTGGTTGGAGCAGAAACAGCGGGGATGAGCTGTGCAGCTGATCGAAGCAAGTCGGTGCACCGGCATACACTCCTAAGTACTCCTGCTAGTCACGGTTTAAGCAAGTCGGTGCACCGGCATTCACTCCTAAGTAGTCCTGCAAGTCGGTGATGAGTTGATTTAGTTCATAGACTCCCTCTCACACACACGCACAGATTTCAAGTCTCAGCAGTTTCCGCTGTTGACGGTTTCTTGTCGGTTTGTAAAAGTAGGAAACACTCCAACAAGACCGGTTGTAAGCCCTCTTTAGTCAAGAATTAGTCAGAGCATCTACCATTTTTTCAAAAAACATAGTACTAGCGTGTACTTTTGGTTGCTAGAAATGCTCAAGTGTGACTGAAACTGAAACGCCAGTGTGTATGATAAATTATCAAGAAACCTTTTCAGGGATGTAGATCACTTGAAGTATGAAAGAAGGCAAGTGGTGGTCGACAATGGGGATTTTCGGAACCTGGGTACGCCAAAACCCAACTTTGAAACACCTAGAGGAATTGTATTTATAATTTTTTTTAATGCGAAAACAACTCGTAGATATAGGGTAGAAACTTACTTCTGTAAATTTTCACCACGAGATATGAAATTTTGTGAACAGTGCAAAACTCACAAGATCTCAATTGCCGTTCTTAAGTTTCAAAATGTGGAAACTCATTATAGATACCAAATTGTTATATCTATGTTCTAAAATTACATGGACATACATGTATCCATTGCCTACGTGCGCGATTATTTTCATAAACTTTTGAAACATGGGAATATCATTTTCATGATTTATTTAAGAGTTGGGTTCTGGTGTAGATAGGTTCTTCTGATGATTTCCAGGTGGGGAGTCCAATGGAAACTCTTGCAAAAGTTATTTTTAAAGTAATGGAAGAAATCGGTATCCAACCTCTGCAGTATGTGACATATAATCCAAAATATTTTCGAGCAACACCTTGGTAGCCATTGCCTAACTAAATCTTACGAAATGGTAACAAATGCCACATTGTAGCGCGTTCTTCTGATGTGGGGAGTCCAATGAAAACTCTTGTAAAAGTTATTTTTTAAAGTAATGGAAGCAATCGGTATCCAACCTCTGCAGTATGTGATATATAATCCAAAATATTTTCGAGCAACACCTAGGTAGCCATTGCCTAACTAAATCTTACGAAATGGTAACAAATGCCACATTGTAGCGGGTATGAGTGGTTAACCTTCCACCGCAAGTGGGACTCCCCAAGGCAAAAAAGCTTTGAAGGTATAAACAAGGCTTGTGCATTGTTTTAGCCATTGCGTTTGTACTGTGTTCCTAAAAAAAACATCTGATAGTTTTTCACCAACTAAATACTCTCAGTGAATTCCCAAATTTCATCATGGCGGGAAGAGTCCAAGCCAATAAGAGTGGATATCACACTATTATACCAAGCGGAGCAATTATACATATGGGGACTGAAGTTCATCGCCATATATCAAACACAACAACATTAACGCCTTTTTCCCAAGCAAGTATACATATGGGGACTAAAGTTCATCGCCATATATACATCGGTTTAATTCAATTGCCACATTCCACCATCGTTTCCGGAACCAAGAACATTCCTAAACATGTCCTTATATGAACACCTCTCGGGAGCACAACGAATGCACTTGCCCGCTGCCACCCTTCCACGGCCCTCTCCGGTCTCATGTGCAATACACAACCTGTAGCGGTCAACTATCTTGACGCGTCACTCTTTGAAAACTGATCTTATTAGAAAGACACCATCCACAACCTCAACCGGTTCGAGTCTGTCTTCGCCCTAAGTAGTCGTGCAAAGAGATCTCTCAAAATCCCGGTGCGAAAAGGCTCACATTCACCTAGAACCTTCATCAAAGGATAAAAGTAGAAAAAATCTGCGGCACATTATAACATGGGAGGCTAATGACACAGCGAATGTTTCATTCTTTTAAAAGAATTGGTAAATAGGATTAACACATTTCTTAAAAAAATGCAGAGAATTTCCTTCATGATCCGCCACAAAGGTGGATTTTAAGAACCTCAATACCTACACCTCAACTCCCCTCTCCTTGGTGTCATCCGCTCTTTCATGCCAGCTGACAGCAATGGGGACTCCTCCCCGCATCTCACCATGTTGTGGCAGTGTCTTCCATGTCGCCTCCTTGAATCCATCTGATCATCTTGGAGGCCTCGTTTTGGGGAAAATTTGAACGGTACGGCTTCAACCTAGTGGGGTTTTGATAGTGCTTTACTACAAGTTTTCTTGCCAAATTCCATGCTCTATGGCATTGGGATACTAGTGTACATTGTGTAACCATTTTTTTGTTGTCTATAACACTTCTATCTGAATGCCTTTGATTGAAAAACAACATGAATGACGCCGATGTTCGGTATTTCAGTTGTTGGGTCGAGCAATGCCGGATAATTGAGTTTTGAAGTGTAATCCTGACTTGTTCGATTTGGCAAGACAATAGTGATGTGGTAGCTACCAAACGCGCCCTTGGTTGTGTGCATTGGGGTATTCTGTATACAGAACCACAGATGCAACTGTATTCAACCATAACCAGTGCCCGGCCGTATCTTGGACCTGGAGCCGTTCCAAGTGCACGCTGTATATAATAGGCAAGCAATCCATCCTCGTGCCCAAATTTTTATAAGTTCCCATAGTTATCACACGAGATACTTGCAGCTGACGGTGTATCGATCTCCCAGGTCAGAGTGAACTCTGGTCAGCTTATGGCAAATTAAGCTGCGACGAAGATGTCTGTGGAACCACATATCCATTACTAACTAACGAGATCTCTGCGGAGTGTGCGCGTATATATAGTGAAACTGGCACGTCAGATGGATACGAGAATCTCAGGCCTAGACAGACACAGGGAGCTCTGACTTTGTGCGGTATATTTGCTTTCTAGAATGTCTGTGACAGCTTGTGTGGAGTATTTTTTTTCGAACGGGCATATGACTAGCTTGGTAGACTATATCAGTTTGATTCTCCTGAACTCGTCAAAGAAAGAAACTTTGCCAAAGTTCCAAAACTTTAGGACTTTGCTAGATTGTTAATAGCACGATTTCTCCTTCGTCTTGCCCACTAATTGACAGTTGCTTCAACTTGGCCACTAATTTTGCCTACTTCTACTAAACTTCTTCAGCCCTTGTGGATCGTGGCCTGTGGCCTGGCACTTTGAACCTCAACCGGTTCCGAGTCTGTCTTCACCCTAAGTAGTCGGCCATCGCGCACATTCTAGGAGTGGCATCTCCGTTGACACCCGGTTTCTTTAGCGAGGGCGCATCGGCGACTTCCGGGTGCGTGATACCGAACTTGTCGCCGCGGTACGTGTTGAAATATTGGGCCCACATTTGGTGGTCCATACTAGATTTCAGATTTTCCCTATAAATCTCAAAGCCCACTTAGTGGCAGCCTTGTGAGTTTGAGCCCAAGTTGGTGGCAGCTCAGGGGAGTGGCAAGAGGTGGGAAGTTTAGTCCCACATGGAAAGTTGGGAGGAAGTTAGACCACCTTATAAGGTGGGTTGTTCCACCACTAGTAAGTGAGTGAGAATAGGAGTGCTACACGCGCGCTCCTCCTCCTCCTCGCTCGTCTCGACTCGACTCGACTCGACTCGACTCGCGCCGCGCTCGTGGTGAGTGGTGAGTGGTGAGTGGATTGAGCCTCGAGCCGAGACTTTCCTTACTTTTTGCAGCTCAGGAAAACGAACAGAGTCCTAGACGGACGCGTCGCAGTTAGTCGGTTGGGGTCGCTCTGTAACCGACTCGAAACGTTCGTGCGACGTGGGCGTGGCCCACGTTGCCTAGGGTTTCCCGAGCCTATATAATCTACACGAGTTAGGGTTTCCACCTCTCTCTGCTTGCGCCGCCATCGTAGCCTACTCCATCCCGCGAGCCGACGTGCATCGGCGAACGGGAGAGCAGGTCTCCGGAACCGCTCGTCCTTCGTCTCGTCTCGACTCGACTCGACTCGACACGACACGACGCGCGCCGCGCTCGTGGTGAGTGGATTGAGCCTCGAGCCGAGACTTTCCTTACTTTTTGCAGCTCAGGAAAACGAACAGAGTCCTAGACGGACACGTCGCAGTTAGTCGGTTCGGGTCGCTCCCGGATCGTGGGCTATCTGTAACCGACTCGAAACGTTCATGCGACGTGGGCGTGGCCCACGTTGCCTAGGGTTTCCCGAGCCTATATAATCTCCTGCTCGGCTACCGCAGAAATGCATCCAATATACACGAGTTAGGGTTTCCACCTCTCTCTGCTTGCGCCGCCATCGTAGCCTACTCCATCCCGCGAGCCGACGTGCATCGGCGAACGGGAGAGCAGGTCTCCGGAACCGCTCGTCCTTGCGATCATGTACGGGAGAGGGCGAATTAGGTTTTTGGGAAGCGCTCTACGCGACTGCTCAAGCTCTTCATCACGGGTCGCCTTCCGTCCAAGTCGGGCGGTGCTGCCTACCGTCGTCTTCAACGCCGTCTACTTCGACCCGTCGTCCCCGTCGTCAACAACGTTGTCATCAACAACGTTACTGCTGCGACATCATCTGCTACACCTCCACCGCCACCTCCACCAGATCGGTACGTGCGACATATCTCGATCTGTTTAGCGATGGATGCTTTATCGTTTGCGCTGCTGCTACTCATGTTGATTAATGCATCTAGTATGTTTGAGTTTCACATGTTAGTAGTTGCTGCCATCATGTTTTATATTCTGGAATTAATCATGGAAATTGTGCCTAATTATCCAACAATCCAAAAACCTAATTGTAGGCAATTTCCTGAGTTAACAATGGCTGGTTTTGCCGATGCACTGAGACCGGATAAGTTTACCGGTGTGCACTTTAAGAGGTGGCAAGTTAAGGCCACGCTCTGGCTTACTCATCTGAAAGTGTTCGAAGTTAGTGATGGTTTACCTGAAGGAACTATATCTGACCAAGATCAGAACAAGTTCAAGGAAAACAATACTCTCTTCGTCGGATGTGTTCTGAGTATTCTTGCTGATCGTCTGTGTGATGTGTACATGCACATAACAGATGGTAAAGAGCTCTGGGATGCACTGAATGCTAAATTCGGTGCAACCGATGCAGGCGATGAAGCGTACATCATGGAGAGCTTCCATGACATCGGGATGGTAAACAACCGTTCTGTAGTCGAACAAGCTCATGAGATACAGTGCATTGCGAAAGAGCTCGAACTCCTTAAGTGTGCCTTACCTGACAAGTTTGTGGCTGGATGCATCATCGCTAAGTTGTCCCCTTCATGGAGGAACTTTGCCACAACTCTCAAACACAAGAGACAGAAGATATCAGTTGAAAATCTGATAGCGTCTCTTGATGTTGAGGAGAAAGCTCGGGCTAAGGATAATACTGAGAAAGGAGAGGGTCAGTCTAGCGCCAACATGGTGCAGAAGAAACGCTACAGCAAGAACAAAGGGAATAACAAGCCCTCCTTCAATAAGCCTATGAAGACTACAACCTTCAAGAAGAAGAAGATGATAAACAAAGCAGATCTGAGCTGCTTTACCTGTGGAGAGGCTGGCCACTTTTCAAAGGATCGTCGGAGAGGGCAGACCGCAAGAAAAAGGGGAGGCAAGTCAACACGGTGACCGCTAGCAATGCTGATGGGTACGGTAATCTCTTTACTGTTCTTTCGGTATTTCAATCTCCATGTTGGTGGATTGATACAGGTGCTAATGTTCATGTGTGTGCTGACATATCCATGTTCACTTCTTACCAGGTCGCCCGGGATTCTTCCGTCTTGATGGGGAATGGGTCACATGCTTCTGTTCGTGGTGTTGGCACGGTAGATCTGAAGTTCACTTCGGGGAAGATCGTGCAGCTGAGGAACGTGCAGCATGTCCCTACTATGAACAAGAATCTCGTTAGCGGCTCCCTTCTATGCAGAGATGGGTTTAAGGTTATTTTAGAGTCGAATAAAGTAGTTGTTTCCAAGTTTGGACAATTTATTGGTAAAGGCTATGAGTGCGGAGGCTTGTTCCGCTTTTCGCTTTCTGATTTCAGTAATAAGTCTGTGAACCATATTTGTGGCAATGTTAGTGATGATACCAGTGTTTGGCATTCTCGTTTATGTCACATTAATTTTGGTTTAATGTCTCGGCTATCCAGTTTAAGTTAATATTCCAATTACTAAGAAGCGCAAACTTGGACCAAAGACAGTGGATTGCATCTTTCTAGGTTATGCTCCTCGGAGTGTAGGATATAGATTTTTAGTAGTTCAATCCGAGGTACCTGATATGCATGTTGATACTATTATGGAATCTCGTGATGCAACATTTTTTGAGAATATGTTTCCTATGAAAGATATGCATAGCATTGCTAGAATTTCTACTGAGATAATTCCTGAGTCTAGTACATCTAATGAGTATTTTGTACAATCATATGAGAATGTTACTGAGAAGGATGACAATGAAGCTCCTAAACGGAGCAAGAGACGAAGGATTGAAAAATCTTTTGGTGATGATTTCATTGTGTACCTTGTGGATGATACTCCCACGTCCATTGCAGAGGCATATGCATCTCCAGATGCAGATGACTGGAAAGAAGCTGTCCATAATGAGATGGACTCGATTCTTTCTAATGGAACTTGGGAGTTGTCAGAACGACCCCATGGATGCAAGCCTGTAGGCTGCAAATGGGTGTTCAAGAAGAAGCTAAGACCTGATGGTACTATTGAAAAGTACAAGGCGCAGCTTGTAGCGAAAGGCTACACACAGAGAGAAGGCGAAGATTACTTCGACACCTATTCACCTATCGCTAGACTTACCACCATTCGAGTACTACTATCCATGGCTGCCTCCTATGGTCTTATCGTTCATCAAATGGACGTAAAGACAGCTTTCCTTAATGGAGAGTTGGAAGAGGAAATCTATATGGATCAGCCTGATGGGTTTGTAGTAAAAGGTGAAGAAAGAAAGGTGTGCAAGTTGCTGAAATCTTTATATGGTCTGAAACAAGCACCTAAGCAATGGCATGAGAAGTTTGACATAACTTTAACTTCTGTAGGCTTTGTTGTCAATGAGGCTGACAAGTGCGTTTACTATCGCCATGGTGGGGGCGAAGGTGTTATACTATGTTTGTATGTGGATGATATTCTGATCTTTGGTACAAACATGAAAGTAATACACGAGGTCAAGTCTTTCTTGTCAAAGAGCTTTGATATGAAAGATCTGGGAGAAGCTGATGTGATTCTGAATATCAAGCTGATTAAGAACGAGAGTGGGATTACTCTAACGCAATCCCATTATGTTGAGAAGATCTTGAGCCGGTTCGGCTATATTGATAGCAAGCCTTCTTCAACACCTTATGATCCCAGTGTGACATGATGGCGTGTAACTCACACGTTCGTTGGGAACCCCAAGAGGAAGGTATGATGCGCACAGCAGCAAGTTTTCCCTCAGAAAGAAACCAAGGTTTATCGAACCAGGAGGAGCCAAGAAGCACGTTGAAGGTTGATGGCGGCGGGATGTAGTGCGGCGCAACACCAGGGATTCCGGCGCCAACGTGGAACCTGCACAACACAACCAAAGTACTTTGCCCCAACGAAACAGTGAGGTTGTCAATCTCACCGGCTTGCTGTAACAAAGGATTAACCGTATTGTGTGGAAGATGATTGTTTGCAGAAAATAGTAGAACAAAGTATTACGGTAGATTGAATTTCAAGAAAGAGAATTGGACCGGGGTCCACAGTTCACTAGAGGTGTCTCTCCCATAAGACAAACAGCATGTTGGGTGAACAAATTACAGTTGGGCAATTGACAAATAAAGAGGGCATGACCATGCACATACATATCATGATGAGTATAGTGAGATTTAATTGGGCATTACGACAAAGTACATAGACCGCCATCCAACTGCATCTATGCCTAAAAAGTCCACCTTCAGGTTATCATCCGAACCCCTTCCAGTATTAAGTTGCAAAGCAACAGACAATTGCATTAAGTATGGTGCGTAATGTAATCAACAACTACATCCTTAGACATAGCATCAATGTTTTATCCCTAGTGGCAACAGCACAACACAACCTTAGAACTTTACATCACTTGTCCCGGTGTCAATGCAGGCATGAACCCACTATCGAGCATAAATACTCCCTCTTGGAGTTACAAGCATCTACTAGTAACGGAAAGCATGCAAGATCATAAACAACACATAGATATAACTTTGATAATCAACATAACAAGTATTCTCTATTCATCGGATCCCAACAAACGCAACATATAGAATTACAGATAGATGATCTTGATCATGTTAGGCAGCTCACAAGATCCGACAATGATAGCACTCTGGGGAGAAGACAACCATCTAGCTACTTCTATTGACCCATAGTCCAGGGGGAGACTTCTCACAAATCACACCGGAGGCGACCATGGCGGGGTCGAGTCCTCCGGGAGATGATTCCCCTCTCACGGCAGGGTGCGGAGGCGATCTCTGGATCCCCCGAGATGGGATCGGCGTTGGCGGCGTCTCACGGAAGGTTTTCCGTATCGTGGCTCTCGATGCGGGGGTTTCGTCACGGAGGCTTTAAGTAGGCGGAAGGGCAAGTCGGAGGGGGCACGGGGCCCCACACCATAGGCCGGCGCGGCCAAGGGGGCCGCGCCGCCTAGGGTTTGGGCACCTGTGGCCCCACTTCGTTTTGTCTTCGGACTTGGAAGCTTCGTGGCAAAATAGGCCCCTGGGCGTTGATTTCGTCCAATTCCGAGAATATTTCCTTACTAGGATTTCTGAAACCAAAACAGCAGAAAACAGCAACTGGCACTTCGGCATCTTGTTAATAGGTTAGTTCCAGAAAATGCACGAATATGACATAAAGTGTGCATAAAACATGTAGATAACATCAATAATGTGGCATGGAACATAAGAAATTATCGATACGTCGGAGACGTATCAGCATCCCCAAGCTTAGTTACGCTCGTCGTCAGCAGGTAAAACGATAACACAGATAATTTCGGAGTGACATGCCATCATAATCTTGATCATACTATTTGTAAAGCATATGTAGTGAATGCAGCGATCAAAACAATGTATATGACATGAGTAAACAAGTGAATCATATAGCAAAGACTTTTCATGAATAGCACTTCAAGACAAGCATCAATAAGTCTTGCATAAGAGTTAACTCATAAAGCAATAATTCAAAGTAAAAGCATTGAAGCAACACAAAAGAAGATTAAGTTTTAGCGGTTGCTTTCAACTTGTAACATGTATATCTCATGGATATTGTCAACATAGAGTAATATAATAAGTGCAATAAGCAAGTATGTAGGAATCAATGCACAGTTCACACAAGTGTTTGCTTCTTGAGGTGGAGAGAAATGGGTGAACTGACTCAACATTGAAAGTAAAAGAATTGTCCTCCATAGAGGAAAAGCATCGATTGCTATATTTGTGCTAGAGCTTTGATTTTGAAAACATGAAACAATTTTGTCAACGGTAGTAATAAAGCATATGTATCATGTAAATTATATCTTACAAGTTGCAAGCCTCATGCATAGTGTACTAATAGTGCCCGCACCTTGTCCTAATTAGCTTGGACTACCGGATCATCACAATGCACATGTTTTGACCAAGTGTCACAAAGGGGTACCTCTATGCCGCCTGTACAAAGGTCTAAGGAGAAAGCTCGCATTTGGATTTCTCGCTATTGATTATCCTCAACTTAGACATCCATACCGGGACAACATAGACAACAGATAATGGACTCCTCTTTTATGCATAAGCATGTAACAACAATTAATAATTTTCTCATTTGAGATTGAGGATATATGTCCAAAACTGAAACTTCCACCATGGATCATGGCTTTAGTTAGCGGCCCAATGCTCTTCTCTAACAATATGCATGCTTAACCATAAGGTGGTAGATCTCTCTTACTTCAGACAAGACGGACATGCATAGCAACTCACATGAAATTCAACAATGAATAGTTGATGGCGTCCCGGTGAACATGGTTATCGCACAACAAGCAACTTAATAAGAGATAAAGTGCATAATTACATATTCAATGCCACAATAGTTTTTAAGCTATTTGTCCCATGAGCTATATATTGCAAAGGTGAATGATGGAATTTTAAAGGTAGCACTCAAGCAATTTACTTTGGAATGGCGGAAAATACCATGTAGTAGGTAGGTATAGTGGACACAAATGGCATAGTGGTTGGCTCAAGTATTTTGGATGCATGAGAAGTATTCCCTCTCGATACAAGGTTTAGGCTAGCAAGGCTTATTTGAAACAAACACAAGGATGAACCGGTGCAGCAAAACTCACATAAAAGACATATTGAAAACATTATAAGACTCTACACCGTCTTCCTTGTTGTTCAAACTCAATACTAGAAATTATCTAGACCTTAGAGAAACCAAATATGCAAACCAAATTTTAGCATGCTCTATGTATTTCTTCATTAATGGGTGCAAAGCATATGATGCAAGAGCTTAATCATGAGCACAACAATTGCCAAGTATCACATTACCCAAGACATTAATAGCAATTACTACATGTATCATTTTCCAATTCCAACCATATAACAATTTAACGAAGGAGAAACTTCGCCATGAATACTATGAGTAGAAACCAAGGACATACTTGTCCATATGCTACAGCGGAGCGTGTCTCTCTCCCATAAAGTGAATGCTAGGATCCATTTTATTCAAACAAAACAAAAACAAAAACAAACCGACGCTCCAAGCAAAGCACATAAGATGTGATGGAATAAAAATATAGTTTCAGGGAGGAACACGATAATGTTGTCGATGAAGAAGGGGATGCCCAAGGCATCCCCAAGCTTAGACGCTTGAGTCTTCTTAGAATATGCAGGGGTGAACCACCGGGGCATCCCCAAGCTTAGAGCTTTCACTCTCCTTGATCATGTTGCATCATACTCCTCTCTTGATCCTTGAAAACTTCCTCCACACCAAACTCGAAACAACTTATTAGAGGGTTAGTGCACAATAAAAATTAGCATATTCAGAGGTGACACAATCATTCTTAACACTTCTGGACATTGCATAATGCTATTGGACATTAGTGGATCAAAGAAATTCATCCATCATAGCAAAAGAGGCAATGCGAAATAAAAGGCAGAATCTGTCAAAACAGAACAGTTCGTATTGACGAATTTTAAAATGGCACCAGACTTGCTCAAATGAAAATGCTCAAATTGAATGAAAGTTGCGTACATATCTGAGGATCATGCACGTAAATTGGCTTAATTTTCTGAGCTACCTACAGGGAGGTGGACCCAGATTCGTGACAGCAAAGAAATCTGGAACTGCGCAGTAATCCAAATCTAGTACTTACTTTTCTATCAACGGCTTAACTTGGCACAACAAAACACAAAACTAAGATAAGGAGAGGTTGCTACAGTAGTAAACAACTTCTAAGACACAAAATAAAAACAAAGTACTGTAGGTAAAAACATGGGTTGTCTCCCATAAGCGCTTTTCTTTAACGCCTTTCAGCTAGGCGCAGAAAGTGTGTATCAAGTATTATCAAGAGACGAAGTGTCAACATCATAATTTGTTCTCATAATAGAATCAAAAGGTAACTTCATTCTCTTTCTAGGGAAGTGTTCCATACCTTTCTTGAGAGGAAATTGATATTTAATATTACCTTCCTTCATATCAATGGTAGCACCAACAGTTCGAAGAAAAGGTCTTCCCAATATAATGGGACAAGATGCATTGCATTCAATATCCAAGACAACAAAATCAACGGGAACAAGGTTATTGTTAACGGTAATGCGAACATTATCAACTTTACCCAAAGGTTTCTTTGTAGAATGTTCAGCAAGATTAACATCCAAATAACAATTTTTCAGCGGTGGCAAGTCAAGCATATTATAAATTTTCTTAGGCATAACAGAAATACTTGCACCAAGATCACATAAAGCATTACAATCAAAATCTTTAACCTTCATCTTAATGATGGGCTCCCAACCATCCTCTAGCTTTTTAGGAATAGAGGCTTCACGCTCTAGTTTCTCTTCTCTAGCTTTTATGAGAGCATTTGTAATATGATGTGTGAAAGCCAAATTTATAGCACTAGCATTAGGACTTTTAGCAAGTTTTTGTAAGAACTTTATAACTTCAGAGATGTGGCAATCATCAAAATTCAAACCATTATAATCTAAAGCAATGGGATCATCATCCCCAATGTTGGAAAAAAATTCAGCAGCTTTATCACAGGCAGTTTCAAAGCTTTTAGCAGTTTCAGACAGTTTCTCGCGCTTTGCATTAGAAGTGGAAACATTGCTAACACCAATTCTTTTATTAGTATTAGTAGGAGGTGCAGCAACATGTGTAGCATTAGCATTACAAGTGGTGGTAATAGTCCAAACTTTAGCTACATTCTTCTCTTTAGCTAGTTTTTCATTTTCTTCTCTATCCCACCTAGCACGCAGTTTAGCCATTAATCTTATATTCTCATTAATTCTAACTTGGATGGCATTTGCTGTAGTAACAATTTTATTATGATGATTCTCATTAGGCATAACTTTCGATTTCAAAAGATCAACATCATGACAAGACTATCGACTTTAGAAGCAAGTATATCAATTTTCCCAAGCTTTTCTTCAACAGATTTGTTAAAAGCAGTTTGCGTACTAATAAATTCTTTAAGCATGGCTTCAAGTCCAGGGGGTGAATTCCTATTATTGTTGTAAGAATTCCCATAAGAATTACCATAGCCGTTGCCATTATTATAAGGATATGGCCTATAGTTGTTACTAGAATTGTTCCGGTAAGCATTGTTGTTGAAATTGTTACTTTTAATGAAGTTCACATCAACATGTTCTTCTTGTGCAACCAATGAAGCTAATGGAACATTATTAGGATCAATATTAGTCCTATCATTCACAAGCATAGACATAATAGCATCAATCTTATCACTCAAGGAAGAGGTTTCTTGACAGAATTTACCTTCTTACCTTGTGGAGCTCTTTCCGTGTGCCATTCAGAGTAGTTGATCATCATATTATCAAGAAGCTTTGTTGCTTCACCAAGAGTGATGGACATAAAGGTACCTCCAGCAGCTGAATCCAATAAATTCCGTGAAGAAAAATTTAGTCCTTCATAGAAGGTTTGGATGATCATCCAAGTAGTCAGTCCATGGGTTGGGCAATTTTTAACCAGAGATTTCATTCTTTCCCAAGCTTGAGCAACATGTTCAGTATCTAATTGTTTAAAATTCATTATGCTACTCCTCAAAGATATAATTTTAGCAGGGGGATAATATCTACCAATAAAAGCATCCTTGCATTTAGTCCATGAATCAATACTATTCTTAGGCAGAGATAGCAACCAATCTTTAGCTCTTCCTCTTAATGAGAAAGGGAACAATTTTAATTTTATAATGTCACCATCTACATCTTTATATTTTTGCATTTCACATAGTTCAACAAAGTTATTAAGATGGGCAGCAGCATCATCAGAACTAACACCAGAAAATTGCTCTCGCATAACAAGATTCAGTAAAGCAGGTTTAATTTCAAAGAATTCTGCTGTAGTAGCAGGTGGAGCAATAGGTATGCATAAGAAATCATTATTATTTGTGGTTGTGAAGTCACACAACTTAGTATTTTCAGGGTTGGCCATTTTAGCAACAGTAAATAAAGCAAACTAGATAAAGTAAATGCAAGTAACTAATTTTTTTGTGTTTTTGATATAGCAAACAAGATAGCAAATAAAGTAAAACTAGCAACTAATTTTTTTGTATTTTGATTTAGTGCAGCAAACAAAGTAGTAAATAAAACTAAGCAAGACAAAAACAAAGTAAAGAGATTGAGAAGTGGAGACTCCCCTTGCAGCGTGTCTTGATCTCCCCGCAACGGCGCCGAGAAAAAGAGCTTGATGGCGTGTAACTCACACGTTCGTTGGGAACCCCAAGAGGAAGGTATGATGCGCACAGAGCAAGTTTTCCTCGAGAAAGAAACCAAGGTTTCTCGAAACAGGAGGAGCCAAGAAGCACGTTGACGGTTGATGGCGGCGGGAGGTAGTGCGGCGCAACACCAGGGAGTCCGGCGCCCACGTGGAACCTGCACAACACAACCAAAGTACTTTGCCCCAACGAAACAGTGAGGTTGTCAATCTCACCGGCTTGCTGTAACAAAGGATTAACCGTATTGTGTGGAAGATGATTGTTTGCAGAAAACAGTAGAACAATATTGCAGTAGATTGAATTTCAGTAAAGAGAATTGGACCGGGGTCCACAGTTCACTAGAGGTGTCTCTCCCATAAGACAAACAACATGTTGGGTGAACAAATTACAGTTGGGCAATTGACAAATAAAGAGGGCATGACCATGCACATACATATCATGATGAGTATAGTGAGATTTAATTGGGCATTACGACAAAGTACATAGACCGCCATCCAACTGCATCTATGCCTAAAAAGTCCACCTTCAGGTTATCATCCGAACCCCTTCCAGTATTAAGTTGCAAAGCAACAGACAATTGCATTAAGTATGGTGCGTAATGTAATCAACAACTACATCCTTAGACATAGCATCAATGTTTTATCCCTAGTGGCAACAGCACAACACAACCTTAGAACTTTACATCACTTGTCCTGGTGTCAATGCAGGCATGAACCCACTATCGAGCATAAATACTCCCTCTTGGAGTTACAAGCATCTACTTGGCCAGAGCATCTACTAGTAACGGAAAGCATGCAAGATCATAAACAACACATAGATATAACTTTGATAATCAACATAACAAGTATTCTCTATTCATCGGATCCCAACAAACGCAACATATAGAATTACAGATAGATGATCTTGATCATGTTAGGCAGCTCACAAGATTCGACAATGATAGCACAATGGGGAGAAGACAACCATCTAGCTACTGCTATGGACCCATAGTCCATAGGTAGACTACTCACACATCACACCGGAGGCGACCATGGCGGCGTAGAGTCCTCCGGGAGATGATTCCCCTCTCCGGCAGGGTGCCGGAGGCGATCTCCTGGATCCCCCGAGATGGGATCGGCGTTGGCGGCGTCTCTGGAAGGTTTTCCGTATCGTGGCTCTCTGCGGGGGTTTCGTCACGAAGGCTTTAAGTAGGCGGAAGGGCAAGTCGGAGGGGGGCACAGGGGCCCCACACCATAGGCCGGCGCGGCCAAGGGGGCCGCGCCGCCCTAGGGTTTGGGCACCTGTGGCCCCACTTCGTTTTGTCTTCGGACTTCCGGAAGCTTCGTGGCAAAATAGGCCCCCGGGCGTTGATTTCGTCCAATTCCGAGAATATTTCCTTACTAGGATTTCTGAAACCAAAAACAGCAGAAACAAAGAATCGGCACTTCGGCATCTTGTTAATATGTTAGTTTCAGAAAATGCACGAATATGACATAAAGTGTGCATAAAACATGTAGATAACATCAATAATGTGGCATGGAACATAAGAAATTATCGATACGTCGGAGACGTATCATGACACTACGCAAGAACCGGAGGATTGCCATAGATCAATTGAGATATTCTCAGATCGTTGGCTCACTCATGTATTTAGCAAGCGCGACTAGACCCGACATCTCTTTTGCTGTTAGCAAGTTAAGTAGGTTCATGTCAAACCCGGGTACTGATCATTGGCATGCACTTGATAGGGTCATGCGCTACCTATGTGGTACAATGAGTTATGGGATTCACTATTAAGGGCACCCAGCTGTGCTTGAAGGATATAGTGATTTGAATTGGATCTCAGATGTAGCTGATCTGTACGCCACAAGTGGGTATGTATTTACCTTTGGAGGTGGCGCAGTATCATGGAGATCTTGCAAGCAAACCATATTGACGAGGTCAACTATGGAAGCAGAACTTACTCCTTTAGACACAACCACTGTTGAATCAGAATGGTTGCGTGAGCTCTTAATGGACTTTCCTGTGATTGAAAAACCTGTTCTGGCAATCCTTTTGAATTGTGACAATCAAACTGTAATTGTCAAAGTGAACAATTCTAAGGATAACGCGAAGTCATCAAGACACGTCAAGAGACGTTTGAAGTCTGTCAGGAAATTGCGAAACTCCGGAGTAATAACTGTTACATATATTCAAACAGACAAAAACCTGGCAGATCCCTTTACAAAGGGACTATCACGTAATGTGATAGAAAGTGCATCGAGGGAGATGGGTTTGAGACCCGTTGATGTTACGCCATAGTGGTAACCCAACCTTTGTGATCGGAGATCCCGTGAATTAGGACCTGGGAAGAACAAACTAGTGGTTTAATTGAGGAGAGTATTATGTAACCCTCTCTATGTGAAGATGCACAACTCTCAATTACTGTAAGGCAGGTTGGCAACAAGTCTTAATGTGTTTATGTTGGCTAATTTAGCAAAGATGCTGTCCTACAGAGCATTCTTGAAATAACACACCTATATGAGTCCGATTGTTAAACGTCGCAATCTATGAGATTTGGGTGATCTCTAGTAAACCCATGAAGAGACCATGAAGTATGACGCATATGCTTCACCCGCGGGGTAGGCTACTGGCAGCCATGTACTGGTCATGACTTTGAGTGAAACCCTGTTCACGCAAAACTTGCAATTCAAGGCTTAGTCCATTGTTCAAGTGTGAATGGATGTAGCTTAAGGTTCTAGGCGGAAGTTCAACTTAACAGTCTCCGCTGAAACACTGGTATATAAACAAGCAGTGAGTACTAGTAAATCTCTAAATGAGGATTTGAGATCTGGAGGGGGATTGTTGAAATATTGGGCCCACATTTGGTGGCCCATACTAGATTTCAGATTTTCCCTATAAATCTCAAAGCCCACTTAGTGGCAGCCTTGTGAGTTTGAGCCCAAGTTGGTGGCAGCTCACTAGGGAGTGGCAAGAGGTGGGAAGTTTAGTCCCACATGGAAAGTTGGGAGGAAGTTATACCACCTTATAAGGTGGGTTGTTCCACCACTAGTAAGTGAGTGAGAATAGGAGTGCTACACGCGCGCTCCTCCTCCTCCTCGCTCGCTCGTCTCGACTCGACTCGACACGACACGTCACGACGCGCGCCGCGCTCGTGGTGAGTGGATTGAGCCTCGAGCCGAGACTTTCCTTACTTTTTGCAGCTCAGGAAAACGACGTCGCAGTTAGTCGGTTCGGGTCGCTCCCGGATCGTGGGCTATCTGTAACCGACTCGAAACGTTCGTGCGACGTGGGCGTGGCCCACGTTGCCTAGGGTTTCCCGAGCCTATATAATCTCCTGCCCGGCTACCGCAGAAATACATCCAATATACACGAGTTAGGGTTTCCACCTCTCTCTGCTTGCGCCGCCATCGTAGCCTACTCCATCCCGCGAGCCGACGTGCATCGGTGAACGGGAGAGCAGGTCTCCGGAACCGCTCGTCCTTGTGATCCTGTACGGGAGAGGGCGAATTAGGTTTTTGGGAAGCGCTCTGCGCGACTGCTCAAGCTCTTCATCACGGGTCGCCTTCCGTCCAAGTCGGGCGGTGCTGCCTACCGTCGTCTTCAACGCCGTCTACTTCGACCCGTCGTCCCCGTCGTCAACAACGTTGTCATCAACAACGTTACTGCTGCGACATCATCTGCTACACCTCCACCGCCACCTCCACCAGATCGGTACGTGCGACATATCTCGATCTGTTTAGCGATGGATGTTTTATCGTTTGCGCTGCTGCTACTCATGTTGATTAATGCATCTAGTATGTTTGAGTTTCACATGTTAGTAGTTGCTGCCATCATGTTTTATATTCTGGAATTAATCATGGAAATTGTGCCTAATTATCCAACAGTACGAGGATGTGCTGCCGCATGGCGGCTTCAACTCCAACGTTGTGTTCTACTCCCCAACATACGGATACGCCGCAACGCTAGCCAAGCCCCGGTGCGGACGGCGCTGCCTTCACTGGCCGCAGAGGTCCACTCGAATTCGAGGGTGTCGGTGGTTCGTTCGGGGAGAAGGAGGCAGTGCGTGAGGAGGAGGAGGAGGAGGATGGGAGGACGAGGACGAGGATGCCGCGGAGGATGCAGAGGATCTCGTGGAGGTTGACGCAGCCGGCGTGAGGAAGAATAGGAAGAAGAAGGTGGCATCGGGCGCACGAGGCCCCAAGTCGAAGGTTCTGAAAGATCAATGTCTTTGTGAGTCGACGATGAGTAGGCGGACCGGGTAGAGCACGACGAGGTCGTCGTGCTCGACGGACCTACGTCGACTCAGGATGTGTCGTCGGCGTTGTCGAACCCCTTCTTCTAATTTATGTTCAATTTGCACCACCGGTCTGTATGATCACGCGTCCAGTACTTTAATCACAGCGACAAGTTCGATCGGAACAATCTCTTTTAAATTTAAACTATTTGAATTTATGTTTGGAGTCACCTTTGAGGGACACGACTGGAGAGCGACGTCCCCCAAACACGACACGAAAAGAACATATTTCCCAAACCGCTTTACTTGACGGCGTTTGGGTGACACTTTGAGCGGTGGCTGGACATGCTCAGTCCAAAGTTCCTAACTAAACTTCTTCAGCCCGTGTGGATCGTGGCCTTTCCTATTCACCGCTTATTGCGGGCGCGATCGCACGCGCCGCATACCCTGTCGCTCTATGGGCCTGGCCCATTTTCTTTCGTTCTCAACGCACGTCGATTCTTCCTAGGAACTCGCGATGCTTCACACCTTTTCCTTTCGCATTTTTTTTGTATGAGGTTTCTCCCAACGGTTTTCTGCTTCAGTTTTCCGGCATGTTTTCCTGGTTTTCCTAGTTTTGACTTTTTCTTTCCTTCTTCCTTTTTATTTACGTTTTTTATTATTTCGTATCTTTTTATAATAAATATATGTTCGCATACTGAAAGATGCCCATGACAAATATATTTTTACGTTTATCTTTGAATTTTTTATTTGTTCGCATACTAAAAATTTTAATTTGAAAAATTGTTCAAATAATATAATTATTCATATTGAAAACTCGTTTAAATAAAAATTTGTTCATATTTAAAAATTGTTTAAATAACATAAATGTTCATCTTGAAAAAAATGTTCGAATAACATAAATGTTCATACTATGAAATCGTTCAAATAACAAAGTATGTTCATGGATTTTGAAAAGATTCGCGGTCTGAAAAATGTTCACATGTTAAAACAATATTATTATTCACGGGTCAAAAAATGTTCACGGGTCAAACAAAAGTATTCACAAGTTTCTAAAAAAGTATATTCATGGACACATGAGTTTTTTTGTTTGCAAGTTGGTTTTTCTTTATTTCTTTACCGGTTTTATCCGGTCATAACATTTTCAATTTAGAACTTTTTCATGTTTTTTAGATTCGAACAATTTTTTAAGTTTCACCATTTTGTAAATATGAACATTTTGTAATTTGAACATTTTCTAGGTTTGAACATTTTCAAAATTTGAACATTTCTTAAGTTTGAACATTTTTTTAGATTTGAACATTTTTTTAAGTTTGAACAAATTTTAGATTTGAACTTTTTTAATTTGAACTTTTTTAAATTCATCATTTTAAATTTGAATATCTTTATTCAAACTTTTTAATTTCAACCTTTTTAAAATGAATTTTTTTAAGTTGAAACTAGATTTGAACTTTTTAAAATTTAACAGTTTTAATTCATTCATGGTACAAAAAAATGTACATGAAAAATGTTCAAACTATTTTCTTTTTAATGATGTAGCAATGTACACATACTCTATGAGCGGAACGGTACAAAAGAAGAAAAAACTAGGGACGGCTTGTTGGACTTTCCTTTTATCCTTTAAACTCACGTGCTTTCCTTGAACTCACATACTCTTACGTACGTACATACTGTATGATCCATCGATCGGTTTTGGAGGGCACATCCATAGCCGCCTATTGCGGGAGCGAATCGCTCCCGCTCAAGCGACGGATGGGCTGGGCCGGCCCAGTAGCGCTTATCACATACGGGTTTTTTTCTTCGTTTTCCGGTTTTTTCTGAGGTTTCCAGGGTTTTTCAGTTTTAGATTGTTTGTTTTCGGTTTTTTTACTGATTTCGAAATTTGTTCAGAATTTTTTTGTTCTGATTTTAAAAATGTTCATATTATAAATTGGTTTAAATTTGAAAGTTGTTCGAATTCAAAAGATGTTCGAAATTGAAATTTGTTCAAATTTAAAATTTGTTCAAATATGAATTTTGTTCCATATGAAATTCTTTATTCTGAATTTTTTCAGAATCTGAACAAAAAATAAATCTGAAAATGTTTAAATTCAAATTCGAAATTTGTTCAAATTCGAAATTTGTTCAAATTCGAAATTTGTTCGAATCTCAAATTTGTTTGGTTTTAAAATTCTTTGTTTTCAAATTGTTCGGTTTTTAAATTTTTTGATTTCAAAATTTGTTCTGTTTAAATTTTTTGTTCAGATTTTAAATCCAAACTAAATGGAAAAAAAAAAAGCAGTAGGCTTATTGGGCCACGTTTGAAGCGGCCCAGGAGGAAGAACCTTGAGCGGAGGAAACCTTCCCTCCCGCTAAATGCGGTGAATAGGCGCTCCCTGATTGGCTCCAGGCTCCAGCACGGCGCGGTCGAGGTTCGGACGAGCTTTGGGCCGGCCCACTAAAGCGAATGCTTCAGGCGGAGATTTCAACTTGCGCCGCTTAAAGCGGGTATTAGGAGCTCCCGTGGATCGTGGCCTGGCACTTCGAACCGTGAGGCACTAGCTGGACTGCTAACCCCAGCTGGGCCGCACATCTCGGCCCGTGGGCTAAGGCCCAAACCGTACTACTTCTGGGCCCTGAACAGTACAGCGCATGGGACGACAGCCTTTTCGGGTAACTTCCGCTCGGGGCCGCGAAGCAGAAGGAGGCGTACGGCGCCTGGGAAAGGATTCCCCCGGTACAGCTCAGAAAGCCACGCAGCGGGGAGGATCCGCTGCGGACGACCCGCCGTGTGGCCGACGAGCATCGCGTCGTGCGCTGGGGTTTCATTGGCCCCGCGCGGTGTCTGCTGTTACGGCTGGCACGAAACAGGGTACGCCGCCGTCTGGTGCTGTATGGGAGGCGATCTTGCGCGTGCACCCCTGTGCTGATTGAGTTTTCTCGGTTTGGGGTTGGCTGAAGTTGTGAGGACAAGTATAGTTCTTTGCTTGGAAACTAGGTTTAAGAAGTTGCAAATCTTTGCCATTTTCGTGGCAGGAGTAATAGGGCCAGGTATGAAAGATGTTTTCCTTGAAACCCCATAGTATGAAATTAGTTTGAACGAGAAAACAAAAGGTACAATAATTAGCCTTTCGTCCTACTACTAGAGAAACTGGTAATGGTGCCAATTACTAGCATTGTTTATGTGCTTGTTATGCTTCTAATTTTACAATGTTGAGATAATGCAACGAAATCATTGTATAGTCCATAGATTGATTTTTGGTAATGCTAATGTCTCATTTAACAGATTCAATTATGACCATAGGACTATAGACTTGTAGCCTTGCCGTTTGTGTTTTGGGGGGGACTTCGCTTAAATCGCTTTTATGTAGGTTCGACAAGATTATCTCGGTGTCTTTACTATGAATTTGATCCCAAACGCATCATAAAAAATGTAAATCGTTACTAATCTAAAATAATACTACTCGCATTTATGTGGGTAGATTATGATACAGAATTATCATTAGAAACCTAAAAATCTATGCAGTCACATTTGAAGTTCTTTAGACATGTTTCTGCTACCTGGTTCATAGTAGTGTATAAATTGGAAACTCAAACGAAGGCACCATGGTGCATGGGTACCTAGAACTTCAAACGCGACACATGTTATTTTATCATTTGTAGTTTTTTTTAGATCGGAAAGTTAATTCCACTCCCTAGTGCATATGCTGCCTCCAAAATAAATATATTTTAAATTGTCAAAAAATTCCAACAAACAAAATCACACGTACATCTCGATAATCCATGTGCTTTCCACTTTTTCATGAAAAACCGATATTTTTTGTGGTCGATATACAAAAAGACAAACATATCTCATAAAAAGCCTTATTTTACCAGCAAACTTTGAGTCTTTTTTAAACAGCTCAAACGACAAGTTGATTTTTCATGGAAAGACTTTGTGTGCACGTGTAGCATGTGAAGATGCACACGCGAATTTTTTATTTAAATTTTTTTTGACATTTCAAAATAAAGGAAGCATATGCACCCAAGAATCAGAACATCACTCCCCATTTAGATATCTACCTAGTTTATAGTAGTGTACAAGTTGAAAGCTTAAACAGGGCACCAAGGTGCATGGGTACCATACCGCAAATACGTACAATTTGCGTTGAATTATGCATACCCAAGGGTGTGCATACCAAAGTTACGTATGGAAGACCAAGGATGCCACCTAAAGGGGTGAATATACGGGTTTAAAACTCTTTATTTAGGTGCTTGAGAAAATATGGAATAAAACTATTGTTTAACTTGACAAACACAAAACCTAAAAGCTAGGGTTCACCTATGGTCATCGAACCCTTCCAAGCTTGGGGAAAGCTCAACAACTTAGTCAGAGGCTCCCAAAAAAACTCCACGAACGTCACAAGCTTGAGGCAAACTCCACAACAAATGGAGGCTCCCAAGTAATTTCCACCAAGTCCACAACGCCACAAAAGGCCACACCACCACAAAGGACAACAAAGCTGTCTAGGGTTCCAAGAACCCAAGAGGTACAAGCTTCGGGTACAAGCACCCGAAAGAAATCACCCACGGACTCTCACTTTACCGAAATTTCATAGAAAACTCAAACCAATGCACATTATGCAATGCAAGAACACAAATGCTCAAGTCCTTCACTTCCAGATTCCACCAAAGCTACAAAACCTTACGAGGAAATAAGAGAGGAATCACAAAGGAGGAAATCTGCAAATGACTCAAATATCTAGATCTAGAATGTTCCCCTCAATAAGAGAAGATTTTGATTGGTGAAGAAGTAGATGATCTAGATATCATCTCTCTTTTCCCTCAAGAAGATGCAAGAATCATTGGAGGGATTGAGAGATGGACAAGCTTTAGAGGTCAACAATGGAGGAGAAAAAACATCGCCAATACTTGCCCAAAGGTTGGGGAACCATTGAGGAAGAAGGACCCCTTAAATAGCCCCCTCCCACAAGTTACCGTTATGGGGTGCGAGGGGCTGGACATTCTGGGGTAAGTGGAGGCCGGAATTTCCGCCCCCACCCCCCTTATTGGTACACCATCGAATTAGTGTCCTTGTCTACCCATAGCTATCGAATCCGCACCCAACTTGAAAAAATAACGAGAATATTCAGAACATTTGTACTCCTAAACGTATATTACTTACTTTGTCCTTAAGTTACATAATATTTCGACCTCTAAGTTACATACAATCTGCACGGAGATTTGGCTTCGTACTTTTTGATACGTCTCCAACGTATCGATAATTTCTTATGTTCCATGCCACATTATTGATGTTATCTACATGTTTTATGCACACTTTATGTCATATTCGTGCATTTTCTGGAACTAACCTATTAACAAGATGCCGAAGTGCCAGTTGCTGTTTTCTGCTGTTTTTGGTTTCAGAAATCTTAGTAAGGAAATATTCTCGGAATTGGACGAAATCAAAGCCCAGGGGCCTATTTTTCCACGAAGCTTCCAGAAGTCCGAAGATGAAACGAAGAGGGGCCACGGGGTGGCCAAACCCTAGGGCGGCGCGGCCCCACCCCTGGCCGCGCCGGCCTATGGTCTGGGCCCCCCGTGCCGCCTCTTGACCTGCCCTTCCGCCTACTTAAAGCCTCCGTGACGAAACCCCCAGTACCGAGAGCCACGATACAGAAAACCTTCCAGAGACGCCGCCGCCGCCGATCCCATCTCGGGGGATCCAGGAGATCGCCTCCGGCACCCTGCCGGAGAGGGGATTCATCTCCCGGAGGACTCTACGCCGCCATGGTCGCCTCCGGTGTGATGTGTGAGTAGTCTACCCCTGGACTATGGGTCCATAGCAGTAGCTAGATGGTTGTCTTCTCCCCATTGTGCTATCATTGTCGGATCTTGTGAGCTGCCTAACATGATCAAGATCATCTATCTGTAATTCTATATGTTGCGTTTGTTGGGATCCGATGAATAGAGAATACTTGTTATGTTGATTATCAAAGTTATATCTATGTGTTGTTTATGATCTTGCATGCTCTCCGTTATTAGTAGATGCTTTGGCCAAGTTGATGCTAGTAACTCCAAGAGGGAGTATTTATGCTCGATAGTGGGTTCATGTCTCCGTGAATCTGGAGGGGTGACAAGAACCTCTAAGGTTATGGATGTGCTGTTGCCACTAGGGATAAAACATTAGTGCTATGTTCAAGGATGTAGTCACTAGTTACATTACGCGCAATACTTAATGCAATTGTCTATTGTTAGCAACTTAATACTGGAGGGGGTTCGGATGATAACCTGAAGGTGGACTTTTTAGGCATAGATGCAGTTGGATGGCGGTCTATGTACTTTGTCATAATGCCCAATTAAATCTCACTATACTCATCATGATATGTATGTGCATGGTCATGCTCTCTTTATTTGCCAATTGCCCAACTGTAATTTGTTCACCCAACATGCTGTTTGTCTTATGGGAGAGACACCTCTAGTGAACTGTGGACCCCGGTCCAATTCTCTTTACTGAAATACAATCTACTGCAATACTTGTTCTATTGTTTTCTGCAAACAATCATCTTCCACACAATACGGTTAATCCTTTGTTACAGCAAGCCGGTGAGATTGACAACCTCACTGTTTCGTTGGGGCAAAGTACTTTGGTTGTGTTGTGCAGGTTCCACGTTGGCGCCGGAATCCCTGGTGTTGCGTCGCACTACATCCCGCCGCCATCAACCTTCAACGTGCTTCTTGGCTCCTACTGGTTCGATAAACTTTGGTTTCTTACTGAGGGAAACTTGCTGCTGTACGCATCACACCTTCCACTTGGGGTTCCCAACGAGCGTGTGCTTTACGCGTCATCAAGCTAAATTTCTGGCGCCGTTGTCTTGGGAGATCAAGACACGCCGCAAGGGGAGTCTCCACTTCTCAATCTCTTTACTTTGTTTTTGTCTTGCTTAGTTTTATTTACTACTTTGTTTGCTGCACTAAATCAAAATACAAAAAAATTAGTTGCTAGTTTTACTTTACTTGCTATCTTGTTTGCTATATCAAAAACACAAAAAAAATTAGTTACTTGCATTTACTTTATCTAGTTTGTTTTATTTACTGTTGCTAAAATGGCCAACGCTGAAAATACTAAGTTGTGTGACTTCACAACCACAAATAATAATGATTTGTTATGCACACCTATTGCTCCACCTGCTACTACAGCAGAATTCTTTGAAATTAAACCTGCTTTACTGAATCTTGTTATGCGAGAGCAATTTTCTCATTGTTAGTTCCGATGATGCTGCTGCCCATCTTAATAATTTTGTTGAACTATGTGAAATGCAAAAATATAAAGATGTAGATGGTGATATTATTAAACTAAAATTGTTCCCTTTCTCATTAAGAGGAAGAGCTAAAGATTGGTTGCTATCTCTGCCTAAGAATAGTATTGATTCATGGACTAAATGCAAGGATGCTTTTATTGGTAGATATTATCCCCCTGCTAAAATTATATCTTTGAGGAGTAGCATAATGAATTTTAAACAATTAGATACTGAACATGTTGCTCAAGCTTGGGAAAGAATGAAATCTCTGGTTAAAAATTGCCCAACCCATGGACTGACTACTTGGATGATCATCCAAACCTTCTATGCAGGACTAAATTTTTCTTCACGGAATTTATTGGATTCAGCTGCTGGAGGTACCTTTATGTCCATCACTCTTGGTGAAGCAACAAAGCTTCTTGATAATATGATGATCAACTACTCTGAATGGCACACGGAAAGAGCTCCACAAGGTAAGAAGGTAAATTCTGTCGAAGAAACCTCTTCCTTGAGTGATAAGATTGATGCTATTATGTCTATGCTTGTGAATGATAGGACTAATATTGATCCTAATAATGTTCCGTTAGCCTCATTGGTTGCACAAGAAGAACATGTTGATGTAAACTTCATTAAAAATAATAATTTCAACAACAATGCTTACCGGAACAATTCTAGTAACAACTATAGGCCATATCCTTATAATAATGGCAACGGCTATGGTAATTCTTATGGGAATTCTTACAACAATAATAGGAGTTCACCCCCTGGACTTGAAGCCATGCTTAAAGAATTTATTAGTACACAAACTGCTTTTAACAAATCTGTTGAAGAAAAGCTTGGGAAAATTGATATTCTTGCTTCTAAAGTCGATAGTCTTGCTGCTGATGTTGATCTTTTGAAATCAAAAGTTTTGCCTAATGAGAATCATCATAATAAAATTGTTACTACAGCAAATGCCATTCAAGTTAGAATTAATGAGAATATAAGATTAATGGCTGAACTGCGTGCTAGGTGGGATAGAGAAGAAAATGAAAAACTAGCTAAAGAGAAGAATGTAGCTAAAGTTTGGACTATTACCACCACTTGTAATGCTAATGCTACACATGTTGCTGCACCTCCTACTAATACTAATAAAAGAATTGGTGTTAGCAATGTTTCCACTTCTAATACAAAGCGCGAAAAACTGCCTGAAACTGCTAAAGCTATTAAATCGCACGTGATAAAGCTGCTGAAATTTTTTCCAACATTGGGGATGATGATCCCATTGCTTTAGATTATAATGGTTTGAATTTTGATGATTGCCACATCTCTGAAGTTATAAAGTTCTTGCAAAAACTTGCTAAAAGTCCTAATGCTAGTGCTATAAATTTGGCTTTCACACATCATATTACAAATGCTCTCATAAAAGCTAGAGAAGAGAAACTAGAGCGTGAAGCCTCTATTCCTAAAAAGCTAGAGGATGGTTGGGAGCCCATCATTAAGATGAAGGTTAAAGATTTTGATTGTAATGCTTTATGTGATCTTGGTGCAAGTATTTCTGTTATGCCTAAAAAAATTTATGATATGCTTGACTTGCCACCGCTGAAAAATTATTATTTGGATGTTAATCTTGCTGATCATTCTACAAAGAAACCTTTGGGTAAAGTTGATAATGTTCGCATTACCGTTAACAATAACCTTGTCCCCATTGATTTTGTTGTCTTGGATATTGAATGCAATGCATCTTGTCCCATTATATTGGGAAGACCTTTTCTTCGAACTGTTGGTGCTATTATTGATATGAAGGAAGGTAATATAAAATATCAATTTCCTCTCAAGAAAGGTATGGAACACTTCCCTAGAAAGAGAATGAAGGTACCTTTTGATTCTATTATGAGAACAAATTATGATGTTGACACTTCGTCTCTTGATAATACTTCATGCACACTTTCTGCGCCTAGCTGAAAGGCTTTAAAGAAAAGCGCTTATGGGAGACAACCCATGTTTTTACCTACAGTACTTTGTTTTTATTTTGTGTCTTGGAAGTTGTTTACTACTGTAGCAACCTCTCCTTATCTTAGTTTTGTGTTTTGTTGTGCCAAGTTAAGCCGTTGATAGAAAAGTAAGTACTAGATTTGGATTACTGCACAGTTCCAGATTTCTTTGCTGTCACGAATCTGGGTCTACCTCCCTGTAGGTAGCTCAGAAAATTAAGCCAATTTACATGCATGATCCTCAGATATGTACGAAACTTTCATTCAATTTGAGCATTTTCATTTGAGCAAGTCTGGTGCCATTTTAAAATTCGTCAATACGAACTGTTCTGTTTTGACAGATTCTGCCTTTTATTTCGCATTGCCTCTTTTGTTATGTTGGATGAATTTCTTTGATCCACTAATGTCCAGTAGCATTATGCAATATCCAGAAGTGTTAAGAATGATTGTGTCACCTTTGAATATGTTAATTTATATTGTGCACTAACCCTCTAATGAGTTGTTTCGAGTTTGGTGTGGAGGAAGTTTTCAAGGATCAAGAGAGGAGTATGATGCAACATGATCAAGGAGAGTGAAAGCTCTAAGCTTGGGGATGCCCCGGTGGTTCACCCCTGCATATATCAAGAAGACTCAAGCATCTAAGCTTGGGGATGCCCAAGGCATCCCCTTCTTCATCGACAACATTATCAGGTTCCTCCCCTGAAACTATATTTTTATTCCATCACATCTTATGTGCTTTGCTTGGAGCGTCGGTTTGTTTTTGTTTTTTGTTTTGTTTGAATAAAATGGATCCTAGCATTCACTTTATGGGAGAGAGACACGCTCCGCTGTAGCATATGGACAAGTATGTCCTTGGTTTCTACTCATAGTATTCATGGCGAAGTTTCTCCTTCGTTAAATTGTTATATGGTTGGAATTGGAAAATGATACATGTAGTAATTGCTATAAATGTCTTGGGTAATGTGATACTTGGCAATTGTTGTGCTCATGTTTAAGCTCTTGCATCATATGCTTTGCACCCATTAATGAAGAAATACATAGAGCATGCTAAAATTTGGTTTGCATATTTGGTTTCTCTAAGGTCTAGATAATTTCTAGTATTGAGTTTGAACAACAAGGAAGACGGTGTAGAGTCTTATAATGTTTTCAATATGTCTTTTATGTGAGTTTTGCTGCACCGGTTCATCCTTGTGTTTGTTTCAAATAAGCCTTGCTAGCCTAAACCTTGTATCGAGAGGGATTACTTCTCATGCATCCAAAATACTTGAGCCAACCACTATGCCATTTGTGTCCACCATACCTACCTACTACATGGTATTTTCCGCCATTCCAAAGTAAATTGCTTGAGTGCTACCTTTAAAATTCCATCATTCACCTTTGCAATATATAGCTCATGGGACAAATAGCTTAAAAACTATTGTGGTATTGAATATGTAATTATGCACTTTATCTCTTATTAAGTTGCTTGTTGTGCGATAACCATGTTCACTGGGGACGCCATCAACTATTCATTGTTGAATTTCATGTGAGTTGCTATGCATGTTCGTCTTGTCTGAAGTAAGAGAGATCTACCACCTTATGATTAAGCATGCATATTGTTAGAGAAGAACATTGGGCCGCTAACTAAAGCCATGATCCATGGTGGAAGTTTCAGTTTTGGACATATATCCTCAAATCTCAAATGAGAAAATTATTAATTGTTGTTACATGCTTATGCATAAAAGAGGAGTCCATTATCTGTTGTCTATGTTGTCCCGGTATGGATGTCTAAGTTGAAGAATAATCAATAGCGAGAAATCCAATGCGATCTTTCTCCTTAGACCTTTGTACAAAGTGCATAGAGGTACCCCTTTGTGACACTTGGTTAAAACATGTGCATTGTGATGATCCGGTAGTCCAAGCTAATTAGGACAAGGTGCGGGCACTATTAGTACACTATGCATGAGGCTTGCAACTTATAAGATATAATTTACATGATGCATATGCTTTATTACTACCGTTGACAAAATTGTTTCATGTTTTCAAAATCAAAGCTCTAGCACAAATATAGCAATCGATGCTTTTCCTCTATGGAGAACCATTCTTTTACTTTCAATGTTGAGTCAGTTCACCTATTTCTCTCCACCTCAAAAAGCAAACACTTGTGTGAACTGTGCATTGATTCCTACATACTTGCTTATTGCACTTATTATATTACTCTATGTTGACAATATCCATGAGATATACATGTTACAAGTTGAAAGCAACCGCTGAAACTTAATCTTCTTTTGTGTTGCTTCAATGCCTTTACTTTGAATTATTGCTTTATGAGTTAACTCTTATGCAAGACTTATTGATGCTTGTCTTGAAGTGCTATTCATGAAAAGTCTTTGCTTTATGATTCACTTGTTTACTCATGACATATACATTGTTTTGATCGCTGCATTCACTACATATGCTTTACAAATAGTATGATCAAGATTATGATGGCATGTCACTCCAGAAATTATCTGTGTTATCGTTTTACCTGCTCGGGACGAGCAGAACTAAGCTTGGGGATGCTGATACGTCTCCAACGTATCGATAATTTCTTATGTTCCATGCCACATTATTGATGTTATCTACATGTTTTATGCACACTTTATGTCATATTCGTGCATTTTCTGGAACTAACCTATTAACAAGATACCACTGCATGTTGTAGTATACAAGTCGTTGATATGATCCTTGTGAAGGGGCTTCCTCACAAATTGCCATATCCCTCAGAGTGGTACAACAGAAACATTGCAGGTCATAACACTCCATACTTTATTACAAACATTGTCTTAACAAGTTGGTATTCTCACAGGTCCTATGAGAACACCCTAAGATACTACTTAAGTACGATTACAACTCATAACAAATATAAAGAGCTCAACAACTTATTTAGGTAAGTTCTACGCTGCTCGGCTCTATGATGCTAGGGTATGTCACTACTCCTCCACCTCCGTGTCATCTGGTCCGTAGACTATTCCATAGTCTACGCCTTCCACTCCGCCGGTAAGATCAGGTTCTTCGTAGACCAGCTCGTAGCTTCCTTCTGGTGCTCCATCGTTGATAGCCTCCACTTAGGATCACGAGTCTAGCAAGGGTGTCGAAAGAAAGTGAGTACAGAGGTACTCAACAAGTTCTAAAAGAATAAAAGGTGTTTGATGCACTAGCTACGACCATTGATCAGAAATCGCGAGTCAATGCATGTTTTGAAAACATTTCTTCAAAAGGTTGCTTTTATTATGAAAACTATGCCCGTCGGTCTTCACAGTTGACGAACTTCGTGGAGTTCCTTTCTGCAGCGTTGTCAGTTCCCTTCCCGGAACAAGGAGTGACAGCCACAATTTGATACACTCTGCAGAGGTGCGTTACTTTTCCCACAAGAGATCTCACCCTTTTTGCCATCCGCAGGGACTTGCCCCCGTTCACACTTCCTTTGGTGTGAGGCCAGGTATAAAGATCCAAGCCCACACCGCCTTCTCCGCGACTGCAAACCCACCCTTTTGTCCACCCGCACACCTCCAGTAGACTTCCCCCGATAATACGGCTTTACTCATCTTATTTATTCTTTTTTTTATGTTATGTATCCGTTTTTTTATTCTTTTTTATTTCTTAACTTAAGCTATTTACGAGTATCTTGTCTAAATAACTATCTTATCCCTTCCCCCTTCCTACCCTCTTCTACCATCTTTCTATCTACTTCCTCTACTCTACCTACTGTTTTCCGCGATTTTTTCCATTCCTCTGTGTAAATAGCCTAATATGGGTTCACAATCAATAACATCCTCACCATCGAGAGTCCCGTGGAACCCGCGATTTTTGGTGCATACAATTATTTTTGTTAGAGCGACGGTGGTTAACTAAAGGAATACTTAGAGTCTTCCCACTACTTGATAAAAGGATCTTATGACTATCAGTAGAAAGGATCTTTCCCTCGCGTTCGGCTATAACGGAAACCCCCGAATCTAGAGCTGTTTGGCGTTACTTTGGACAATCCTTCATAGATCGTAGAGCCATCATCACTAATGGATGGGGATTTAAAAGGCTATCCCAACCTACGGCAGTGCCTCCAGCACCCCGCCGGCTCTACCAATCCGTTGGCGTGCAGAAGGGAAAAGATACAGCTGGCTTTTCCAGATCCATTATAGATCTCATGGTCAACGCGGTTTGTACGGCGCTAGAATCACTGGACGGCATTGGTAATTTAATCCTAGGGTGATATAACCCATTGCAATGGAACCTCCACCATATCAACACATACCATGGTTCCATTGCCAGCCACATAGTCATATTCATAGTTGGAAAATAACATTTCATTTGCGATGCAGGAATGATAAGTATATAGCTTTGCATTAAAGTAGTAGAAAATAATCAAGTTGACATGAGCAAGGGTGAACTTGCCTGTGGACTGCGAGATAGTGCAGTTCAATGCAGTTGATGGAACCTGGACCTCGGGTTCTGTAAGAAGCATCATTGTCCGGTAAGGACAATGTTATAAAAATCCAAATAATGCAATCATGGATGGATTATTTTATGTTGAGTCCCTTTACCCCAATGAGTTAGTACAATTTAGGGTTGTATTTAAGATTTATGTCTTTGACGGTAATTTACAATTGATTTAAAAGTATTAATCATTGTGATTCACACAAAGTACAACAATTCAAAGTAAAATGATTTTACTTGATGATTACCTTAGTCATTCCAAAATAATTTGAAATTATAGAGTGAACTCTATAGTTTTTGGAATAAAAAGGAGTATAGTATTTTTTTCTGGGAAAAATACCCTCTTTCAAAAGAAATGACTTGGATTAGTAGAATTTCATTTAGAAATGTTTGAAAATAAGTATTTGAACTTATTTGAGATTTTTCCTTGAATTTTAATTACAAGGAAATAATAATTCTAAATTCCAAGTTATTATTTAAATTCTGAAAATTCATAATTTTGAATTTGTTTCATAAATTCCATTTCATATTTTATTCTTGTTAAGATTTATTTTTCATTCATAAATCCAATTTTTATTGGATTTTTAGAGTTGTTTATGATTTATTAAAATTTGGTAAAGTTTTGATCTTTTATTAAATGTAAAAAGACCAAAATACCCCTCTGGACCCCTATTGGGCCCAGCCCAATAACTTAACCCAGGGACGGCCCAATAAGGCTGGCCCCCTTTTGGGTTCGGTGGCGCCGAAGCGGCCCACCTCACCCTCCTCACTCGGCCCTCTCACTCGCTCGTCTAACCCTAACCGTCTGGCGACTCCCGTGGCGATGACGTCGCCGCCATGGCCGCCGCCCTGCTCCGGCCATCGCCGGGCTCCCCCGCCGTAGCCACCTACCGAACCTGAACCGCCACGAGCAGATCTATTGATCTGTCCATGCAGTTTCTCCCTTCTTGTCCTCTCCTGGCGAATCGCCTCCGATCTGGATCCACTAGAGAATCGCCTCGGACGATTTGGTGGTCTCCGGTGAACTCTCGTCCTCGCCGTCGATGTACGCGCCCCCTGAGACCGACCTGGTGCGGTGCTGCTTGCAGTACCAGTGCCGTCGTCTCCGTGCCGTCTTCTTGTGGTGGTGTTCGTGCTCGTCGGTGTAACGCCGGCGCCTACCCTGGGTCTTGCAGCTGCTATGGCCGCGCGAGCACTGCCTCGCCATGCCATAGCCTCTGCCACCAGGCGCATGTAAGTGTTCTGCTCCTTCTCCTTCTCTTCTCCATGTCTGTGCTCCTCCCAAGCTACTATGCCTCTTCTTCCTCCTGTTTTACTGCTCTCTGGTGATCCTGTGATCACACAGAGCCTTGCCATGACTGCCTAAGTTGCCCGTGCTTCCATTTTTCTGCAAGCTATGGCCAATCTACCAATTTCTGCTTGGCCGGTGCTGCCTTGCTTGCTGTACATGCCAGGTGGTAATTATCTATTGCTTCTAGCATGCTCCTCGACCTTGCTATGCTATGCTGTGCTTGCTTATGGGCTTGATATACCATGCTGTTCATGCTTATGAGCTTGCTATGCTTACTGGTCTATCATGCTTGCTTGTCTAGGTGTACTTGTGTTGCATCTGTGACACTTGTGTGTGTGCCAGAGGTGCCTGTGATATGCTTCAGTGCTATCTCTGCAAGCCAATGATCCATTGGATCATTCCTTGCTTGTTGGTTAACCTCTCTGTGTAACTTGGCTTGCTATGATTGATCCATTTGATCAATTAATTGTCAGTGATTGCTTACTGGCTAATACTATGACTATATGAGTTAATTATCTGGTGATGCTGATGCTCAAGCATCACTTTGTCTTTATTACTTACTTGTCTTTGTTGCTTATCTTAGCTACCTAGACTTGTTCTAGTGGCTATAGATTAATCGTGTTGCTTAACAAAGGTGTTATTCTTGTCATGCTTAGCATGGATCTGTGATAAATTCATGCTTGTATTACTTAAATGATGATGAACTGCTTATGCAGTGATGATTAAGTTACTTGCTTGCAAATGATTTGACTGTTCATGATTATCTAGCAAGCAAAATAGAATCTGAATCCATTTCTGGATAGTGATGTGATATATTTGGCTTTTTCTTATTTGATGCTAAGTGTGATGTGACCTCAGTAGCCTTGCTACTGATTGGTTGCTCACTTATTTGGTTGGATCTTGTGGGCTACTCAACTTTGCTTGCATATTTGGGGATCATACTAACTATGAATGCCAATATGCTTGCCTGTGATGAAATCTACGGTTTTACTGATGGTTATGTGCCTAGGATTTTTACGTGGTAGTCTATACTAGCTGCTATTTATTGCAATACATCTACTGGTGCTATTCGTGCATCGATCTTGCTTCTGTGCACAAGATGCTGTATCCTGGATGGTTTCTATTTTGGTGGCTTTTTAGACTAGCAGTGATCCTTGGTGAAAACCAAGTGATGATTCACCCTGTTGAGCATCTGCTCAACCCCATGACTATGTCATGCATATTTTATGGATTAGATCCATTGGATCTACTCCAGGAACTTGGTATACCTTGTTCCACTCCTAGTATGAGATTTTGTGTTGATGCAGACTTGTGGTTTGCTCTGCCCTTCACCTCCAGGTCTAGTTGATCTTCTAGGTCACCATGATTTACGGTGGCTTAAGTGGTTGTGTGGTTTGATTCTCGTTCTTGCTCCAGAACTGGATGAACTGAGCTTGTTCTTGCTTCACCCTTACCTGGTGAATCTTATCTCGGTCGATCGGTTATGATTTCTAGGGTTTGTGCCCCTTTTATATGAACCACTGCTTCTATCCTTGCATTGACACACAAGCTTGGCTTGCTTGGTGACTATCTTTGTTGCATGGCCTTCTTTGTTGCTTGCCTAGCACACTTGAGCTGTGTGCTCTCATATTCTGAAACTTGAGCCCCCTGGTGTGCTCAGGGTTTGGTCTCTGCTTCTTGCCTTATCTTGTCTTGTCCTTGGTTTTGGACAAGCACAAGTGTCTTGTGACAGATTTGCCTTGTCCAAACCGAATCTTGTGTTATTTGCTAACCGTCCAAATCGAATCTTTGGCTAACACTAACATTCTCGGCTAGTGTTGATTCTTTGTTTTGCAGGTTTGAAGATGGACATGACCATGAAGAAATACTTCAAGTCATATAGTCTAGGTTTTAGTTTAGGAATCATATTGTAATCTTCATTTTTATTTCTGTTTATTATTCATCAATTCTTGTATCAAGAATTTTGTAAAGACAATGTAATTTGTGTTGTGATATCAATAAAGCCCAAGTTTTTGTTTATGAGCTTTTGATGTATATAATGTTTATATTCTGGAATATACATTGTATTTAAGATTCACTTTGAAATTCAAAGTTGTTTGAATTCATGAGTTGTGTTTAAATTATGCATTCCTTTTATATTGTTCAATGCTTATTGTTAAATGTATTAGCACTTGTCAAATGAAATCAATTCCCCAAATCAACAAGATACAAAAGAGATCATGTCAAAATTGCCCTAACTCACATTGCCTAACCCTAAGTGCAAAATGAGAGAGAACCTCGATCCCTCTTAGGTTTAGTTGCAATAAAGCGCGAAAATTTCCCCCGTTTTGCGATGGAATGCACATCCCATTTCTAAAGCTACCCTTCGTTGTTCCTATGTTCTGGGTTATTACAGCCTCTCCCCCTTAACAGAAACTTCGTCCCGAAGTTAAGATTGGTACCTGAACATCTCGGGGTAAGACTTCCTTAATTCTTCTTAGTCTCCCAAGTTGCTTCTCGCTCCGGATGATGTTGCCATTGCACTTTACAGTATTTGATTGCCCTGTTTCTTAACTTCTTCCATTGTACTTCTAAGATCTTTTCAGGCCTTTCCACATAAGTTAAATCAGATTGCAATTCTATTTCCTCATATGTGATAGGATCATCCGGTGCCTTCAAACACTTTCTGAGTTGTGAAACATGAAATACATTATGAACTTGACTTAGTTGTGCCGGTAACTCCAACTCAAAAGCTGTTCCTCGATTCTGACTGATTATCTTAAATGGTCCAATATATCGAGGGCTTAATTTTCCTTTTACTCCGAACCTCGTAAGTCCTTTCATTGGGCTAACCTTCAGATAAACCATGTCTCCCACTTTCGGTTCCCAATCTCTTCTCTTTAAGTCAGCGTAACTCTTCTGACGACTCTGAGCTATTTTAAGTCTATCCCGGATCACCTTGATGACGTCTTGTCTCTCCTTGATGTAGTCCGGTGTAAATTCCTTGTTCTCTCCGGTTTCATACCAACAAATTGGCGATCTACACTTCCTTCCGTACAATGCTTCGTACGGTGCCATCTGGATGCTACTCTGATAACTATTATTATATGAGAACTCTGCTAAAGGTAAATGATCCTCCCATGAGCCTCCAAAGTTCAGAGCACAAGCTCTAAGCATGTCCTCAAGAATCTGATTGGTTCTTTCGGTTTGTCCTCCGGTTTGTGGATGGTATCTTTGTCTGAAATCCAACTTGGATCCCAAAGATTCTTGTAGTTGTTTCCAGAATCTTGATGTGAAAATCGAACCTCTATACGAGACTATCTTCTTTGGTACTCCATGCTTACTCACAATTTCCTTCACATAAATATCCACAAGCTTTTCTGCAGTATCTTTTGTGTTTACGGCTATGAAATGAGCACTCTTGGTGAGTCTATCCACTATTACCCATATCATATCCTTCCTCTTACTAGTCATTGGTAAACCAGTAACAAAATCCATTCCTATTTCATCCCATTTCCATTCCGGTATCTCTAGTGGTTTGAGTAATCCCGCAGGACTACGATGCTTTCTGCCTTCACTCGTTGACATGTATGACATTCCGAGACATATTGTGCTATTTCTCTTTTCATGTTGTTCCACCAGAACATCTCCTTCAAATCCATATACATCTTAGTACTTCCCGGATGTATGGAATAAGGGGTTTCATGTGCTTCTTTTAATATGATTGACTTCACTTCTGGATCATCTGGTACACAGATCCTTTTCTGGAAGTATAATGAATCAAAATCCCCTAGATGGAATTCCGATGGTCTTCCTTCGCCAATCCTCTTGATTTCCACTTGGATGAACAAATCATCCGCTTGCTTTCGGATAATCTCATATTTCAAGTCTGAGTACATCTCATCCATAATCCTCATGGTTGCTATACTTCCTTTGACATCACCTTGAATAAACAAAATCTGAGCATCTTCTAACTCTTTCCGAAGTTCCTTTGGAATCTCCCATTCCGTAGGTTGATTCTCCGTACTCTTCCTACTTAGGGCATCTGCTACTACATTAGCTTTGCCTGGTGTATAGTTGATCTTAAGGTCGTAATCCTTAATCAACTCCAACCATCTCTTACGTCTCATGTTTAATTCTTTACGGGTGAAGAAATATTTCAAACTTTTGTGATCGGTGTATAACTCACACTTGGATCCATATAGAAATTGTCTCCAACTCTTCAAAGCATACACAACTGCCGCTAACTCGAGATCATGTACTGGGTAGTTGTGTTCATGTGGTTTTAACTGTCTTGATCCATAAGCTATTACCTTTCGATCTTGCATAAGAACACATCCAAGTCCATTCTTGGAAGCATCACAATACACCGTATAATCCTTTCCAGGTTCAGGAACTGCTAATACCGGTGCTGTGGTTAACTTATCTTTGAGTGTTTGGAAGCTGGCTTCACACTCATCAGTCCATACAAATGGAGTATTTTTCTTGAGTAACTTGGTCATTGGTCCTGCAATCTTCGAAAATCCCTCTATGAATCTCCGATAGTAGCCTGCCATACCCGAGAAATCCTCGTATCTCCTTAGCATTTTTAGGTGATTTCCATTCCAATACGGGTGAACCTTGCTTGGATTCACCGCTATGCCTTCTTTGGTTATGACATGTCCAAGAAATTCAACACTATCTAACCAAAATTTGCACTTGCTGAACTTCGCATATAGCTGATGTTCCCTCAAAGTTTGCAGAACTATCTTCAAATGCTTGGCATGTTCTTCTTTATCTTTGGAATAGATTAGAATATCATCTATGAACACTATCACAAACTTGTCCAAGTACTTCATGAATATCTTGTTCATCAAATTCATGAAAATTGCTGGTGCATTTGTTAGTCCAAATGGTACAACCAAGTATTCATGGTGTCCATACCTTGATACAAATGTTGTTTTTGGTACATCTTCCTTCTTGATCTTGATTTGATGGTATCCTGACCTTAAATCTATCTTTGAGAAGACTCCCGCTCCTTGAACTTGATCAAAAAGGTCTTGAATTCTAGGTAAAGGATACTTGTTCTTGATAGTTACATTGTTCAAATTTCTATAATCTCCACACATCCTCTTTCCTCCATCTCTTTTATCCACAAAAATAACTGGTGTACCCCATGGTGACACACTTTCTTGAATAAATCCCTTCTGTTCCAGTTCATCTATCTGAGCTTTCAGTTCCACTAACTCCTTTGGCCCCATTTTATATGGTGGTTGTGCTATTGGTGTTGTGCCTGGAATCAGATCGATTGTGAATTCTATCTCTCTATCGGGTGGCATTCCCGGTAGTTCCTTAGGAAATACATCCTTAAACTCATTCACTACAGGAATATCTTCAATTCTCACTTCCTTCAGGCTATTTAGTTCCAATCCGATCTCCAACTCACTGTACTTATCTCCTTGGAACACTATTCGACCTCCGATGGAGTTGCGAAGTGATACTGTTTTGTCTCCACAGTTAATCACCGCTCCATTTTCTGTCAACCAATCCATCCCTAAGATGACTGATATGTCCTTCATGGGTATAATGAATAGGTCCGCGAAATACACACAGTCACATATGGTTAGGACTTGTGCTTCTTTCACGTGGGTTACTAAGATCGTTCCCCCCGCAGATAGAACAGTTATAGGGGTTTCTAACTTAGAACATCTAAGCCCGAATTTTTCCACAAATTCCAATGCAAGAAATGATGTGGTTGCTCCAGTATCAAATAATACTTTGCCAGGATGAGTAAGAATGCTTAGCGTACCTAAGACTGTTTGATCCGACTCTTCCGCTTGTTCCAAAGATGTGCAATTCAGCTTTCCATAAGGCTTTCCCCTCTTATTGTTGTTGTTGTTGTAGTTGCGGTTGTTGTTGTTGTTGTTGCGGTTGCTGTTGTTGTTTCCACCTCGTCCTCCAGAGCTCTGTCCGCTCCAGGATGACTTGTTTGGACACTCCGGCTTGATGTGTCCTTCCTTCCCACAACCATAGCAGATGATTACGGGTTTCGACAATCCTTCGCAAATGACCCTTTAGGCCACAATTGTTGCAGATGATCTGGTTAATTGGGTTCTGACTCTGACCTCCCCGGTTGTATTGATTACCAGTAGTAGGTCGGTATCGGGGTTTGAAACTCCGATCAGGTATTGGTTTACTGATTGGGTACTTCCTTGGCTCTATACGAGCCCTCTTCCTCCTGTCCTCCTGAACTTGCCGGTAATCATCCTCGAAAGTGATTGCCGAGTCAATCGATTCTGGAATTCGACCGATCCGTGCCAACCTCAGTTGCATCTTCATGTATGGATTCATGCCTTTCATGAACCGCTTCTTCCTCTTCTCCTCTGTATCTACATCCTCCGTGCATACCTGGATAACCTATTGAAATCCCGAACATACGCATGATTGGTGCGATTCTGTCTTAGTTCTTCAAATTCCCTCTTCTTGACTCCACCACGCTGTCCGGAACATGAGCATCCCGAAACTTCTTCTTGAACTCCTCCCAGGTGAATACCTTATACGGAGGGTGTCTTGCTACAAGGTTCTCCCACCATGATGCTGCTGGTCGACAACAGATAAGTGGTGTATCTAATCTTCTCATCATCGTTGCAACCAACGGTCTTCAACTTCCGTTCCGTATCCATGAGCCAATCTTCGGCGTCCATTGGTTACGGAGCTGATGTAAATGGTAGTGGTCTTGCATTTTGAAAGTCCGATAGTGTTACCCCCTTGCCTTCATTACCCCTATCATTGATGACGTGGGTAAAGAAATCTTGCATGTTCTTGCTCGGCTTTCTTGGTAACGCCTCCTATCCTCCTCCATTGACCTCATATCTTGTTGGAAGTCTGGGTGCAACATTGGGTGTGGTGGTGGTGGTGCGTTCTCTGCTCTAGCTGCTTTGCATCTGCCTCCTCTTTCTCTCTGGCTTCCCGCTCTCTGCGAGCCTCTTCGGTTTCTACTAACGCCATTTCCCCTAGTCCTGCAACAAAGAGCGATTACTCATAATTACACCATGCGAATGTTTTACGAGCTCAACTCATTGCCCGAACTAGTCACACAATAAAATCAAGAAGCAAATCCAAAGCAAACATTTATTATGTATATACTTTGTATAATACATAACACACTCACAAACTTATATTACATGTGGTATATATAAACCACTTATTTGGCTCAAAGCCCAAGCCAACGGGAATTTAAAATACGTTCTATTACAATACCACCTAGATTACTTTATTCTTCCCTGGAGCTCTACTCCTCCTCATCATAGCTCGCCTCCGCGTACATCCACAGGGTCCATCCGGTACAACGGTCTGTCCTCCGAAGACCGTCCGGAATGAAAGTTCTTCCGTAGGTATGTAGTACGAATCGGACGAAGTGCCGAGACAGAGATCTGTCATGCCAAAGTAACTAGATAAAGACTCATACATATCCCCGAGTGGAATACGGCTCCTCTTCTCCGAGTCATCCATGGAGGATTCCTATTCACTTGACCCCTCATCTTCTTCTTCTTCTTTTTCTTTGTTCCAGAGCTCTCACCTACGACGTACTGGGATGTTTTGGGTAATCCCATCTCCAAATCTAAAGAAATGGAGTTGGTGTCTTTCGCTTTCTGCCCATAGCTTTGGTTAACATTCTGGTTAACCGCATCACTCTCATCTCCTGTATCACATGGAATTGGCTCCTCCTCATCACCGAAAGGTTCCCCGAAACGCCAACCCGTCGAGTTCTCGATCGGTGACTCCGAGCAGTTTATGTTCCATGAATGGTCTCCCCATATCCAGTATCATACGATGCTGACACGTGTGGATAGTGCGGAACAAAGTTAGGTGTAAGTGGATCTCTTGTAAGTGGATTTCTCTTGGACCACTGGTCACTCAAATCTACATCGCTGTCTGGGTTAAAGAAAGGTGTAGTATGTTGTGGTTGTGCCCTCAAATCACGCATCCGAGTTTGGACTTTATCAGGGTCCGTGAACTCAGCTAGCATGTGGTCAATCTCACCTCTCATCTTCATGTGTAAAAGATACATCGTGGTCAATAAAGACTTACATCTATCCATGTGCTGTGCTGCAGCTTCAGGACTTCTGTGTGCTAACACCAAATGATTCAGAGTAGGATCCTCATCTTCCTCGGCATGAGGTATATGAGAAAACTCTGAACATAGCAGTTCTACTGACTTGTGCTGCCTTATCTCAAGGATCGCCTTGAATAAGCCCATATGGTAGGATGTGGTGATAGTTTTGGCTTCTCCGTATGGCATTATACGACTCATCAGCAGTTTTTCTGGTAGTTGAACCGATACTCTGCACTTGGCTAGGATTTCCCCATCATAATAGGTATACTTGATAACAGGTATCCGTGGATCACAATGAAGTTCCTTCAGCATCCCACACAGGAGAGCTGTTATTGGTCCATCATAATCACCGAGCCAACCCTCAACCTTCCTCAAAGTCCTCTTAGGAAAAGTATTCGCCATTATGGCTGTATACAAAAGCAGAATATTAGTGGTGATAATGCAGCATAATAGCTATAATAAAGAATCATCGCACTAAAATATATGGTTTTGCTATTCTCAAGTGAATAATCACCATATTTCTAGAGAATCCTTTACTATTTCTACTAGACTCCTACAGGTTTCTTCCCTATACTAGGTTTTTCCAACCTAAGGTCGCAACATTTGCTACTGATACAGTGCGGTGACCCAAAGATACCACCGCATGTTGTAGTATACAAGTCGTTGATATGATCCTTGTGAAGGGGCTTCCTCACAAATTGCCATATCCCTCGAGTGGTACAACAGAAACATTGCAGGTCATAACACTCCATACTTTATTACAAACATTGTCTTAACAAGTTGGTATTCTCACAGGTCCTATGAGAACACCCTAAGATACTACTTAAGTACGATTACAACTCATAACAAATATAAAGAGCTCAACAACTTATTTAGGTAAGTTCTACGCTGCTCGGCTCTATGATGCTAGGGTATGTCACTACTCCTCCACCTCCGTGTCATCTGGTCCGTAGACTATTCCATAGTCTACGCCTTCCACTCCGCCGGTACGACCCGGTTCTGCGGAGACCAGCTCGTAGCTTCCTTTCCGGTGCTCCATCGTTGATAGCCTCCACTTAGGATCACGGTCTAGCAAGGGTGTCGAAAGAAAGTGAGTACAGAGGTACTCAGCAAGTTCTAAAAGAATAAAAGGTGTTTGATGCACTAGCTACGACCATTGATCAGGAAATCGCAGGTCAATGCATGTTTTGAAAACATTTCTTCAAAAGGTTGCTTTTATTATGAAAACTATGCCCGTCAGTCTTCACAGGTTGACCAGAACTTCGTGGAGTTCCTTTCTGCCGCGTTCGCAGATTCCCTTCCGGAACAAGGAGTGACAACCACAATTTGATACACTCTGCAGAGGTGCGTTACTTTTCCCACAAGAGATCTCACCCTTTTTGCCATCGCGAGGACTTGCCCCCGTTCACACTTCCTTTGGTGTGAGGCCAGGTATAAAGATCCAAGCCCACACCGCCTTCTCCGTGATCGCAAACCCACCCTTTTGTCCACCCGCACACCTCCGGAGACTTCCCAGATAATACGGCTTTACTCATGGTGTACTTTGAACAATCCTTCATAGATCGTAGAGCCATCATCACTAATGGATGGGGATTTAAAAGGCTATCCCAACCTACGGCAGTGCCTCCAGCACCCCGCCGGCTCTACCAATCCGTTGGCGTGCAGAAGGGAAAAGATACAGATGGCTTTTCCAGAGCCATTATAGATCTCATGGTCAACGCGGTTTGTACGGCGCTAGAATCAACTTTGGACGGCATTGGTAATTTAATCCTAGGGTGATATAACCCATTGCAATGGAACCTCCACCATATCAACACATACCATGGTTCCATTGCCAGCCACATAGTCATATTCATAGTTGGAAAATAACATTTCATTTGCGATGCAGGAATGATAAGTATATAGCTTTGCATTAAAGTAGTAGAAAATAATCAAGTTGACATGAGCAAGGGTGAACTTGCACGTGGACTGCGAGATAGTGCGGTTCAATGCGGTTGATGGAACCTGGACCTCGGGTTCTCAGAAGAAGCATCATTGTCCAAGAAGGACAATGTTATAAAAATCCAAATAATGCAATCATGGATGGATTATTTTATGTTGAGTCCCTTTACCCCAATGAGTTAGTACAATTTAGGGTTGTATTTAAGATTTATGTCTTTGACGGTAATTTACAATTGATTTAAAAGTATTAATCATTGTGATTCACACAAAGTACAACAATTCAAAGTAAAATGATTTTACTTGATGATTACCTTAGTCATTCCAAAATAATTTGAAATTATAGAGTGAACTCTATAGTTTTTGGAATAAAAAGGAGTATAGTATTTTTTTCTGGGAAAAATACCCTCTTTCAAAAGAAATGACTTGGATTAGTAGAATTTCATTTAGAAATGTTTGAAAATAAGTATTTGAACTTATTTGAGATTTTTCCTTGAATTTTAATTACAAGGAAATAATAATTCTAAATTCCAAGTTATTATTTAAATTCTGAAAATTCATAATTTTGAATTTGTTTCATAAATTCCATTTCATATTTTATTCTTGTTAAGATTTATTTTTCATTCATAAATCCAATTTTTATTGGATTTTTAGAGTTGTTTATGATTTATTAAAATTTGGTAAAGTTTTGATCTTTTATTAAATGTAAAAAGACCAAAATACCCCTACGGACCCCTATTGGGCCCAGCCCAATAACTTAACCCAGGGACGGCCCAATAAGGCTGGCCCCCTTTTGGGTTCGGTGGCGCCGAAGCGGCCCACCTCACCCTCCTCACTCGGCCCTCTCACTCGCTCGTCTAACCCTAACCGTCTGGCGACTCCCGTGGCGATGACGTCGCCGCCATGGCCGCCGCCCTGCTCCGGCCATCGCCGGGCTCCCCCGCCGTAGCCACCTACCGAACCTGAACCGCCACGAGCGGATCTATTGATCTGTCCGTGCGATTTCTCCCTTCTCGTCCTCTCTGGCGAATCGCCTCCGATCTGGATCCACTAGAGAATCGCCTCGGACGATTTGGTGGTCTCGGTGAACTCTCGTCCTCGCCGTCGATGTACGCGCCCCCGAGACCGACCTGGTGCGGTGCGCTTGCGATGCCGTCCGTCGTCTCGTGCCGTCTTCTTTGTGGTGGTGTTCGTGCTCGTCGGTGTAACGCCGCGCCTACCCCGGGTCTTGCAATGCTATGGCCGCGCGAGCAACTTTGCCTCGCCATGCCATAGCCTCTCGCCACCGTGCGCATGTAAGTGTTCTGCTCCTTCTCCTTCTCTTCTCCATGTCTCGTGCTCCTCCCAAGCTACTATGCCTCTTCTTCCTCTGTTTTCTTATCGCTCTCTGGTGATCCCGTGATCACACGAGCCTTGCCATGACCGCCTAAGTTGCCCGTGCTTCCATTTTTCTCGCAAGCTATGGCCAATCTACCAATTTCTCGGCCGTCTGCTGCCTTGCTTGTCGTACATGCCAGGTGGTAATTATCTATTGCTTCTAGCATGCTACGACCTTGCTATGCTATGTCGTGCTTGCTTATGGGCTTGATATACCATGTCGTTCATGCTTATGAGCTTGCTATGCTTATCGGTCTATCATGCTTGCTTGTCTAGGTGTACTTGTGTTGCATCTGTGACAATTGTGTGTGTGCCAGAGGTGCCTGGGATATGCTTCTGTGCTATCTCTGCAAGCCAATGATCCATTGGCTCATTCGTTGCTTGTTGGTTATCCTCTCTGTGTAAGTTGGCTTGCTATGAGTGATCCATTTGATCAATTAATTGTCGATGATTGCTTCTTGGCTAATACTATGACTATATGAGTTAATTATCCGGTGATCTTGATGCTCAACCATCACTTTGTCTTTATTGCTTACTTGTCTTGTTGCTTATCTTAGCTACCTAGACTTGTTCTAGTGGCTATAGATTAACCGTGTTTCTTAACAAAGTGTGTTCTTGTCATGCTTAGCATGGATCTGTGATAAATTCATGCTTGTATTACTTAAATGATGATGAACTGCTTATGCAGTGATGATTAAGTTACTTGCTTGCAAATGATTTGACTGTTCATGATTATCTAGCAAGCAAAATAGAATCTGAATCCATTTCTGGATAGTGATGTGATATATTTGGCTTTTTCTTATTTGATGCTAAGTGTGATGTGACCTCAGTAGCCTTGCTACTGATTGGTTGCTCACTTATTTGGTTGGATCTTGTGGGCTACTCAACTTTGCTTGCATATTTGGGGATCATACTAACTATGAATGCCAATATGCTTGCCTGTGATGAAATCTAGGGTTTTACTGATGGTTATGTGCCTAGGATTTTCTGTGTAGTCTATACTAGCTGCTATTTATTGCAATACATCTACTGGTGCTATCTGTGCATCAGATCTTGCTTCTGTGCACAAGATCTGTATCTGGATGGTTTCTATTTTGGTGGCTTTTTAGACTAGCAGTGATCCTTGGTGAAAACCAAGTGATGATTCACCCTGTTGAGCATCTGCTCAACCCCATGACTATGTCATGCATATTTTATGGATTAGATCCATTGGATCTACTCCAGGAACTTGGTATACCTTGTTCCAGCTCCTAGTATGAGATTTTGTGTTGATGCAGACTTGTGGTTTGCTCACAGCCCTTCACCTCCAGGTCTAGTTGATCTTCTAGGTCACCATGATTTACGGTGGCTTAAGTGGTTGTGTGGTTTGATTCTCGTTCTTGCTCAGGCTGGATGAATCGAGCTTGTTCTTGCTTCACCCTTACCTGGTGAATCTTATCTGGTCGACTGATTATGATGTCTAGGGTTTGTGCCCCTTTTATATGAACCCTGCTTCTATCCTTGCATTGACACACAAGCCTGGCTTGCTTGGTGACTATGCTGTTGCATGGCCTTCTTTGTTGCTGCCTAGCACACTTGAGCTGTGTGCTCTCATATTCTGAAACTTGAGCCCCTGGTGTGCTCGGGTTTGGTCTCGCTGCCCTTATCTTGTGCTGTCCTTGGTTTTGGACAAGCACAAGTGTCTTGATGATTTGCACCGTCCAAAGCTGAATCTTGTGTTATTTGCTAACTGTCCAAACTGAATCTTTGGCTAACACTAACATTCTGGCTAGTGTTGATTCTTTGTTTTGCAGGTTTGAAGATGGACATGACCATGAAGAAATACTTCAAGTCATATAGTCTAGGTTTTAGTTTAGGAATCATATTGTAATCTTCATTTTTATTTCTGTTTATTATTCATCAATTCTTGTATCAAGAATTTTGTAAAGACAATGTAATTTGTGTTGTGATATCAATAAAGCCCAAGTTTTTGTTTATGAGCTTTTGATGTATATAATGTTTATATTCTGGAATATACATTGTATTTAAGATTCACTTTGAAATTCAAAGTTGTTTGAATTCATGAGTTGTGTTTAAATTATGCATTCCTTTTATATTGTTCAATGCTTATTGTTAAATGTATTAGCACTTGTCAAATGAAATCAATTCCCCAAATCAACAAGATACAAAAGAGATCATGTCGAAATTGCCCTAACTCACATTGCCTAACCCTAAGTGCAAAATGAGAGAGAACCTCGATCCCTCTTAGATTTAGTTGCAATAAAGCGCGAAAATTTCCCCCGTTTTGCGATGGAATGCACATCCCATTTCTAAAGCTACCCTTCGTTGTTCCTATGTTCTGGGTTATTACATATTTATGCTCGATAGTGGGTTCATGTCTCCGTGAATCTGGAGGGGTGACAAGAACCTCTAAGGTTATGGATGTGCTGTTGCCACTAGGGATAAAACATTAGTGCTATGTTCAAGGATGTAGTCACTAGTTACATTACGCGCAATACTTAATGCAATTATCTGTTGTTAGCAACTTAATACTGGAGGGGGTTCGGATGATAACCTGAAGGTGGACTTTTTAGGCATAGATGCAGTTGGATGGCGGTCTATGTACTTTGTCGTAATGCCCAATTAAATCTCACTATACTCATCATGATATGTATGTGCATGGTCATGCTCTCTTTATTTGTCAATTGCCCAACTGTAATTTGTTCACCCAACATGCTGTTTGTCTTATGGGAGAGACACCTCTAGTGAACTGTGGACCCCGGTCCAATTCTCTTTACTGAAATACAATCTACTGCAATACTTGTTCTACTGTTTTCTGCAAACAATCATCTTCCACACAATACGGTTAATCCTTTGTTACAGCAAGCCGGTGAGATTGACAACCTCACTGTTTCGTTGGGGCAAAGTACTTTGGTTGTGTTGTGCAGGTTCCACGTTGGCGCCGGAATCCCTGGTGTTGCGCCGCACTACATCCCGCCGCCATCAACCTTCAACGTGCTTCTTGGCTCCTACTGGTTCGATAAACCTTGGTTTCTTACTGAGGGAAACTTGCTGCTGTACGCATCACACCTTCCACTTGGGGTTCCCAACGAGCGTGTGCTTTACGCATCATCACTTTTCATTTAAAATTGGTCTCTTTTTTTTGCCTAAGCTACATACTTTTGATTCTGAGTACGAAAAATAACACAGACATACATACATCCTCTACAAGCAAATATTTTTTGGAATATTTTTGTTATAAAAGCGACAAGCAAATAACGAATAACGAAACAAGAACACACGCAGGGGACACAAGATTTAACGTGGAAAACCCATTCCAACACAGAAGGGGAAAAAACCACGGGCGCCAGCCAGCAAAACTTCACTATATCGGGGAGTGTTTACAAACATCGTGGGTTATCTTATAATCTGATAAACCTTAGTCGATGGCTTATAAGATGTATATATAGACGGTTGCAACGATCCATACCGTACCACGGGAGGCTGCTGCCCCTGCACCCCCCTTCGCAGGCGTCCCTGTAGGGCACGGCGTATGGGCTAACTTCAGACTCCGCTACGCTTCGGCCCAAGGCTACCGGCGACGGGCCTCGCTCCGCTCGTCAGAAGTTAGCCTCCCTTTAGTATATGAATTTGGATCACAATATAACAGACTCCACCTTGAGACAAATTCCATCTTGTAGCATCAACTTCAACAATCTCCTGAACAACAAAGAAAAACACTTGCTGGCTGACACGTCCCAAACGTATCTATAATTTCTTATGTTCCATGCTACTTTTATGATGATACTCACATGTTTTATACACATTATATGTCATTATTATGCATTTTCCGGCACTAACCTATTGACGAGATGCCGAAGAGCCAGTTGCTGTTTTCTGCTGTTTTTGTTTTAGAAATCCTAGTAAGAAAATATTCTCGGAATTGGACGAAATCAACGCCCAGGGGCCTATTTTTCCACGAAGCTTCCAGAAGACTGGAGAAGTAACGAAGTGGGGCCACGAGGCGACGCCACACTAGGGCGGCGCGGCCCAAGCCCTGGCCGCGCCGGCCTACTGTGTGGGCCCCTCGTGACGCCCCCTGACCTACACTTCCGCCTACATATAGTCTTCGTCGCGAAACCCCCAGTACCAAGAGCCACGATACGGAAAACCTTCCAGAGACGCAGCTGCCGCCAATCCCATCTCGGGGGATTCAGGAGATCGCCTCCGGCACCCTGCCGGAGAGGGGAATCATCTCCCGGAGGTCTCTTCATCGCCATGATCGCCTCCGGATCGATGTGTGAGTAGTCCACCCCTGGACTATGGGTCCATAGCAGTAGCTAGATGGTTGTCTTCTCCTCATTGTGCTATCATGTTAGATCTTGTGAGCTGCCTATCATGATCAAGATCATCTATTTGTAATGCTACATGTTGTGTTTGTTGGGATCCGATGAATATTGAATACTATGTCAAGTTGATTATCAATCTATCATATATGTTGTTTATGTTCTTGCATGCTCTCTGTTGCTAGTAGAGGCTCTGGCCAAGTTGATACTTGTGACTCCAAGAGGGAGTATTTATGCTCGATAGTGGGTTCATGCCTCCATTAAATGCAGGACGATGACAGAAAGTTCTAAGGTTGTGGATGTGCTGTTGCCACTAGGGATAAAACATCGATGTTTTGTCTAAGGATATTTGTGTTGATTACATTACGCACCATACTTAATGCAATTGTCTGTTGTTTGCAACTTAATACCGGAAGGGGTTCGGATGATAACTTGAAAGTGGACTTTTTAGGCATAGATGCATGCTGGATAGCGGTCTATGTACTTTGTCGTAATGCCCTGATTAAATCTCATAGTACTCATCATGATATATGTATGTGCATTGTTATGCCTTCTTTATTTGTCAATTGCCCAACTGTAATTTGTTCACCCAACATCTGTTTATCTTATGGGAGAGACACCACTAGTGAACTGTGGACCCCGGTCATATTCTTTACATCTGAAATACAATCTACTGCAATTGTTCTTTACTGTTCTTCGCAAACAAACATCATCATCCGCACTATACATCTAATTCTTTGTTTACAAAGAAGCGGTGAGATTGACAACCTCACATTTACGTTGGGGCAAAATCTGTGATTGTGTTGTGCAGGTTCCACGTTGGCGCCGGAATCCCTGGTGTTGCGCCGCACTACACTCCGCCACCAACAACCTTCAACGTGCTTCTTGGCTCCTACTGGTTCGATAAACCTTGGTTTCTTTCTGAGGGAAAACTTACTGCTGTGCACATCACACCTTCCTCTTGGGGTTCCCAACGGACGTGTGTCTCACGCGCATCAAGACTGTTTTCTGGCGCCGTTGCCGGGGAGATCAAGACTGTTTTTTGACAGATTCTGCCTTTTATTTCGCATTGCCTGTTTTGCTATGTTTGATGGATTTCTTTGTTCCATTAACTTTCAGTAGCTTTGTGCAATGTCCAGAAGTGTTAAGAATGATTATGTCACCTCTGAATATATGAATTATGCACTGACCATCTAATGAGTTTGTTTTAAGTTTGGTGTGGAGGAAGTTTTCAAGGGTCAAGAGAGGAGGATGATACAATATGATCAAGAAGAGTGAAAAGTCTAAGCTTGGGGATGCCCCCGTGGTTCATCCCTGCATATTTTAAGAAGACCCAAGCGTCTAAGCTTGGGGATGCCCAAGGCATCCCTTCTTCATCGACAACTTATCAGGTCACCTCTAGTGAAACTATATTTTTATTCTGTCACATCTTATGTACTTTACTTGGAGCGTCTGTTTGTTTTTGTTTTTGTTTGAATAAAATCGGATCCTAGCATTCTTTGTTTGGGAGAGAGACACGCTCCGCTGTTTCGTATGAACACATATGTTCTTAGCTTTATCTTTAATGTTCATTGCGAAAGTTGGACTATTTCATTCATTGCTATATGGTTGGAAACGGAAAATGCCGCATGTGGTAAATGGTATAATGTCTTGAATAATTTGATACTTGGCAATTGTTGTGCTCATATAGATCATGTTTAAGCTCTTGCATCATGTACCTTGTACCCATTAATGAAGAACTACATAGAGCTTGTTAAAATTTGGTTTGCATGATTGGTCTCTAGAGTCTAGATATTTTCTGGTTAAGGTGTTTGAACAACAAGGAGACAATATAAAGTCTTATAATAGTTACAATATGTTCATATGTGAGCTTTGCTGCACCTTTTATACTTGAGTTTGCTTCAAACAACCTTGCTAGCCTAGCCTTGTATTGAGAGGGATTCTTCTCGTGCATCCAAATCCTTGAGCCAAATACTATGCCATTTGTGTCCACCATACCTACCTACCACATGGTATTTCTCCGCCATTCCAAAGTACATTACTTGAGTGCTACCTTTAAATTTCTATTCTTTGCCTTTACAATATATAGCTCATGGGATAAATAGCTTTAAAAACTATTGTGGTGAAGAATATGTACTTATGTGTCTTATTTCTTAATAAGTTGCTTGTTGAGCGGTAACCATGTTTCTGGGGACGCCATCAACTTTTACCTTTGTTGAATATCATGTGAGTTGCTATGCATGTTCGTCTTGTCTGAAGTAAAGGCGATTTTCATGATCAAATGGTTTGAGTATGCATATTGTTAGAGAAGAACATTGGGCCGCTAACTAAAGCCATGATTCAAGGTGGAAGTTTCAGTTTGGACAATTAATCCTCAATCTCTTATGAGAAAATTAACTGTTGTTGAATGCTTATGCATTAAAGAGGAGTCCATTATTTGTTGTCTATGTTGTCCCGGTATGGATGTCTAAGTTGAGAATAATCAAAAGCGAGAAATCCAATGCGAGCTTTCTGCTTAGACCTTTGTACAGGCGGCATAGAGGTACCCCTTTGTGACACTTGGTTGAAACATATGCTATGCAATGATAATCCGTGTTAATCCAAGCTAATTAGGACAAGGTGCGAGCACTATTAGTATACTATGCATGAGGCTTGCAACTTATAGGATATCTTATACATAACACATATGCTTTATTACTACCGTTGACAAAATTGTTTCTTGTTTTCAAAATGAAAAGCTCTAGCACAAATATAGTAATTCATGCTTCCCTCTGCAAAGGGCCTATCTTTTACTTTATTGTTGAGTCAGTTTACCTATTCCTTCTATCTTAGAAGCAAACACTTGTATAAACTGTGTGCACTGATTCTTACATGTTTACCTATTGCACTTGTTATATTACTTTGTGTTGACAATTATCCATGAGATAAATATGTTGAAGTTGAAAGCAACCGCTGAAACTTATATCTTCCTTTGTGTTGCTTCAATGCCTTTACTTTGAATTTATTGCTTTATGAGTAACTCTTATGCAAGTCTTATTGATGCTTGTCTTGAAAGTATTATTCATGAAAAGTCTTTGCTATATGATTCATTTGTTTACTCATTATCTTCATCATTGCTTCGAATCGCTGCATTCATCTCATATGCTTTACAATAGTATTGATCAAGATTATGATAGCATGTCACTTCAGAAATTATCTTTGTTATCGTTTACCTACTCGAGGGCGAGTAGGAACTAAGCTTGGGGATGCTTGATACGTCCCAAACGTATCTATAATTTCTTATGTTCCATGCTACTTTTATGATGATACTCACATGTTTTATACACATTATATGTCATTATTATGCATTTTCCGGCACTAACCTATTGACGAGATGCCGAAGAGCCAGTTGCTGTTTTCTGCTGTTTTTGGTTTCAGAAATCCTAGTAAGGAAATATTCTCGGAATTGGACGAAATCAACGCCCAGGGGCCTATTTTTCCACGAAGCTTCCAGAAGATCGGAGAAGTAACGAAGTGGGGCCACGAGGCGACGCCACACTAGGGCGGCGCGGCCCAAGCCCTGGCCGCGCCGGCCTACTGTGTGGGCCCCTCGTGACGCCCCCTGACCTACCCTTCCGCCGACATATAGTCTTCATCGCGAAACCCCCAGTACCGAGAGCCACGATACGGAAAACCTTCCAGAGACGCAGCCGCCGCCAATCCCATCTCGGGGGATTCAGGAGATCGCCTCCGGCACCCTGCCGGAGAGGGGAATCATCTCCCGGAGGTCTCTTCATCGCCATGATCGCCTCCGGATCGATGTGTGAGTAGTCCACCCCTGGACTATGGGTCCATAGCAGTAGCTAGATGGTTGTCTTCTCCTCATTGTGCTATCATGTTAGATCTTGTGAGCTGCCTATCATGATCAAGATCATCTATTTGTAATGCTACATGTTGTGTTTGTTGGGATCCGATGAATATTGAATACTATGTCAAGTTGATTATCAATCTATCATATATGTTGTTTATGTTCTTGCATGCTCTCCGTTGCTAGTAGAGGCTCTGGCCAAGTTGATACTTGTGACTCCAAGAGGGAGTATTTATGCTCGATAGTGCGTTCATGCCTCCATTAAATCTGGGACAGTGACAGAAAGTTCTAAGGTTGTGGATGTGCTGTTGCCACTAGGGATAAAACATCGATGCTTTGTCTAAGGATATTTGTGTTGATTACATTACGCACCATACTTAATGCAATTGTCTGTTGCTTGCAACTTAATACCGGAAGGGGTTCGGATGATAACCTGAAAGTGGACTTTTTAGGCATAGATGCATGCTGGATAGCGGTCTATGTACTTTGTCGTAATGCCCTGATTAAATCTCATAGTACTCATCATGATATATGTATGTGCATTGTTATGCCTTCTTTATTTGTCAATTGCCCAACTGTAATTTGTTCACCCAACATCTGTTTATCTTATGGGAGAGACATCACTAGTGAACTGTGGACCCCGGTCCTATTCTTTACATCTGAAATACAATCTACTGCAATTGTTCTTTACTGTTCTTCGCAAACAAACATCATCATCCACACTATACATCTAATCCTTTGTTTACAGCAAGCCGGTGAGATTGACAACCTCACTGTTACGTTGGGGCAAAGTACTGTGATTGTGTTGTGCAGGTTCCACGTTGGCGCCGGAATCCCTGGTGTTGCGCCGCACTACACTCCGCCACCAACAACCTTCAACGTGCTTCTTGGCTCTTACTGGTTCGATAAACCTTGGTTTCTTTCTGAGGGAAAACTTACTGCTGTGCACATCACACCTTCCTCTTGGGGTTCCCAACGGACGTGTGTCTCACGCGCATCACTGGCGCCAACAACCACTTGGGCTAAACAGTTATACCAACCAAGCTCGAGCAAAGCTCAAACATGGAAACATGAACTGGCTTTGTCATCATATCAGCAGGATTATCATGAGTACTTATCTTGCATACCTTCAGTTTACCTTGAGCAATAATGTCGCGAACATAATGGTACTTGATATCAATGTGCTTTGTCCTCTCATGAAACATTTGATCTTTAGTAAGGTATATTGCACTTTGACTGTCAGAAAACAAGTTAATCCAGAATCATCTCCACAAAGCTCAGCATACAAACCTTTCAACCAAACAGACTCTTTGCAAGTTTCATTAATTGCTATATGTTCTGCTTCGGTCGTAGATTGGGCAACAACAGATTGTAATGTTGCCTTCCAACTCATAGCACATCCACCAACAGTGAACACATAACCTGTGAGGGATCTTCTATTATCCAACTCGGCAGCAAAATCTGAATCCACATAGCCTAGGAGTCCCTCACCGATCTTGTCAAACTTCAAGCAAGCTTTGGATGTGCCACAAAGGTACCTGAAAATCCACTGAACAACTTTCCAATGTTCTTTACCAGGATCAACCATGTATCGACTGACCAAACTCATAGCATATGATAAATCAGGACGAGAACAAACCATGGCATATATCAAGGAACCAACAACACTAGAATAAGGAACTTGTGACATGTACTCAATATCTTCATCATTACTAGGACATTGCAATGCTGACAATTTGAAGTGAGAAGCAATTGGTGTACTAACAGACTTTGCATCATGCATATTAAAACGATGAAGAACTTTCTGAATGTAATTTTGCTGACTAAGAAATAACACACTAGATTTTCTGTCTCTTGTAATTTCCATACCTAGTATTTTCTTAGCAGCACCAAGATCCTTCATCTTAAATTCACTACTTCATTGTGCTTTCAAAGTAGTGATCTCTTTCTTGCTCTTGGCAGCAATCAACATATCATCAACATATAACATCAAGTATATTGGTGATCCATTAACAAACTTGATATAAACACAACTATCATAGTGAGATCTCCTAAACTTATGTGCAATCATAAACGAATCAAACCTTTTATACCATTGTCTTGGAGACTGTTTCAAACCATAAAGGGACCTCTTCAACTTGCAAACAAGATCCTCTTTTCCAGGCACAACAAAACCTTCAGGTTGGTCCATGTATATCTCCTCCTCAAGCTCTCCATGCAGAAAATCAGTCTTTACATCTAGCTGCTTAAACTCAAGATCATGCATAGCCACAATACCAAAGAATGCACGAATGGAACTATGCTTCACAACCGGAGAGAATACATCATTATAATCAATACCTGGAATTTGGCTGAAACCTTTTGCTACTAACCTTGCCTTAAACCTTGGAGGCTCATTAGGAGACAAACCTTTCTTTCTTTTAAATATCCACTTATAGCGGATAACCTTCTTTTGTTTAGGCAAGGGCACAGCACCCCATGTGTCATTCTTGTCAAGCGATTGCATCTCCTCTTGCATAGCAGAAATCCACTTCACGCGGTCAACGGATGCAACGGCCTCAGCATATGTAGTAGGTTCAGTATCATGCTCCACCTGTTCAGCACAACTCAAAGCATGATGAACAAGATTACACTCTTCAATTAAACGAGGACGTGGACCTTTGTTACGCCTCGGTCTATCAGCAGCAATGGAACTATTTGTTTGCTGCAAAACAGGTGGTGAGTGTTGAACAGTAGTGTTATCAATTTCAGCAACATCATTTTCTTTCTCCTCCACGTGCTCCACCTGCACGCTGATCCTCTGTTGCTCATCATCATAATTATCAGAAAAATCAACAGCATCAGTAACATCTGTAGATGAACTCTTATAAAACATGACAAACTCATTAAAGACTACATTCATGCTATGCAAAATTTTCTTAGTTTCAGGATTTCATAACTTATATGCCTTAACTCCTGAACCATAACCAAGAAACACACACTTAAAAGTCCTAGGCTCTAGCTTTCCATTATCAACATGAGCATAAGTAGTGCAACCGAAAACTCTCAACTGTGAATAATCAGCAGATGAACCAGACCATACCTCAATAGGAGTTTTCTTATCAAGCGGAATACAAGGTGACATGTTTATCAAGTAACAGGCGGTGGAGGCTGCTTCAGCCCAGAAACGTCTATGCATACCAGCATTAGACAACATGCAGCGAGCTTTGGAGATGATGGTTCTGTTCATCCTCTCCGCCACACCATTCTGCTGAGGAGTATATGGGATGGTGTGGTGCCTGATAATGCCTTCGTCGCTGCAATAATCATTGAAAACAGTAGAACAAAACTCCATGCCATTGTCAGTACGAAGCAATTTAACTTTCTTTTCTGTTTGCTTCTCTACCATAACTTTCCACGTTCTAAAAGCATCAAACACATCAGATTTATGTTTCAGAAAGAAATACCACACTTTTCTGGAGTAATCATTTATGATAGTAAGCATGTAATTTGCACCACCAAGAGAAGTCTTGCGGGAAGGTCCCCACACATCAGCATGCACATAATCTAAAATCTCTTTAGTTGTATGAACGGAAGCATTGAATTTAACTCTTTTATGCTTACCAAAAATGCAGTGCTCACAGAACTCAAACTTACTCAAATTGCAGCCATCTAGCAAGTCTCTCCTGTGTAATTCTGCCATGCCATGTTCACTCATATGTCCAAGACGCATATGCCACAAATTAGTTTTACCAGGTTTATCAGGAATAACAGCAGCAGCAATACCAGACAAAGTGCTATCTCTAAGAACATATAATTTACCTCCATGGACAGCAAATCTGAAACGATCTCTCTAAAGACCGATAGGTGATTCATCATTGACGCACCTTCTTGCAGCTTGTGCGAGAACAACTTCATCTTCACGTGCATCTTACTGGTTAGATCTTTAGATATGCAGATCAATTCCAGTTTCAACTACAGCGCCGCTGCGGATTTCTCAGATAGCACTTCCCGCAAGATATTATTGGATAGATGAAGCTGAATTAAAGAAAATGCCTTAAGGTCTTTCCTCTTTTCATCATCGGTCCAGGTCTTGGCATCTTTCTTGCCAAATCCATCAAGAGCTTCATCCAGATCAGAAGATTGGGTAAGGATCGCCCTCATCTTCACTTGCCACAGAGAAAATCTCGTGGTGTAATCCAACTGCGGTAGATCGAACTTCAAAGAAGACATGTCGCAAACCCTAGGTTGAAATCTGGGCTCTAATACCACTTGTTATAAAAGCGACAAGCAAATAACGAAGAACGAAACAAGAACACACGCAAGGGACACAAGATTTAACGTGGAAAACCCCTTTCAACACAGAAGGGGAAAAAACCATGGGCGTTAGCCAACAAAACTTCACTATATCGGGGAGTATTTACAAACGTCGTGGGTTATCTTATAATCTGATAAACCCTAGCCGGCGACTTACAATATGTATATATAGACGGTGGCAACGATCTGTACCGTACCGCGGGGGCTGCCGCCCCCCGCACCCCCCTTCGCAGGCGTCCCTGCAGGGCACGATGTATGGGCTAACTTCAGACTCTGCTACGCTTCGGCCCAAGCCTACCGCGCGACGAACCTTGCTCCGCTCGTTAGAAGTTAGCCTCCCTTTAGTATATGAATTTGAATCACAATATAACAATTTTAAAATCTGAAAATACGAATTTTGAGCTCGGCCCAATATCAGGTTCCTGACCAGGCACGTTTTATCAATTGAAAAAAAAAACCCAAACCTAACAAGACAGAAAAAGCGACCCTTTCAGAAAAGTACGGCCGTATATAAATCCAGCAGACCAGAGGGGTTAACCTAAAAAACCATCCGTCCACGCTGCTCCGGGGGGCTCCCCTTCTCCCTCCGCCTCCGCCTCCGCCTCCTCTCGAACTCGACGAACGCCGCGGCGACGCACGCGAGCGACGCGGCGAGATGAAGGTCTCCGTGAAGACGCTCAAGGGCTCCAGCTTCCAGATCGAAGTCAACCCCGCCGACAAGGTACCGCCCGCCGCTCCCGATCTGTACGTCTGCCGTCGCGAGGGTTGGGCGAGATTTAGGGCTGTTGATTGCTGAGCTGCTCGCGGGGCTGGGTTGCTTGGTGCGGTTTCTGCGACGAGCGATTGGTAGAGTGCGTGCGCCGTGCGGGACTGGTGGGGCGCGAGTCGTGTGAGGGCCCAAACAGATGTTTACTGTTATTCCAATCTGTAGTTTGTAATTTTGCGTGGAGCAGAGAGCAGATGCGGAGTTCGTCTAGGTTACGGTTGTGTTCGTTTCGATGAGTAGATTGTGATTGTTTGGTGAAACATGGGTGTAGGATTTGCGGGGTTGGACTGGTTGGTGTGTTCACCAGATGCACAACCAACTTGAATCCTGACCTTACACCGAAGTGTAGAACGTAAGGGTCGTTCTGTTGGGACTTTCTCCTTCCAGGCTGCAGGTGCCATCTATTGATGAAAATTTTCTTCTGGGTGTATATTTTGATGAAACTTTGAGCCCTTGATTACCGACTCAGATAGGAGCAGCTGGAGATTTGGTACATACATCTGTTGGCTGCTAGAAAACAGTTTTTCTTCAGAATATACTGACTTGTTAGTTAGTAATCTTCTGATTTGTTGCCAAAATAGATGAGTACTATATGAGTCCGGGTGGTCGTTCATGTTTTGAATGATTTTTTTGTCAAAACGAAGGGATAGTATGCTGGCAACAATCAGAGGAAAAGCAATGTTAGGAATTAGAGTTAGAGGATCAATGTTGGGGACATGGTTTGGGCTGGCCACAATTGGACTCTCTGTAGGCTGTAGATACCTTTTCTCGGTATGAATGTACCCTTGCAGTACATAGGGTAGGAACAGAAAGGCGAAGGACATCCTTAATTATTACTGTAGTGCTACTTGAGCATTTTGCTACTCATATACTTTTATCACTTGAAAGAATTCTGTATATATTGTCATCTTCCTTCCTATGTTCAACACCCTCATGATGGGCCCATTATGGTATTGATTTGGTATTTCAGGCGTTTCATAAATCTATATTTATGAAAATAATCATGAGCATGTCGAGCCCGTTCCATCCATCTCTGTTTCTTTTCAGATTCCCCGAGCCTGACCTAATCGTTAGCAAGTAGTCAGTAATAGGGACATTGCAACATCACGTGAATAGACCATCAGCGCAGACTGGATTCTTCATAGGTGCAAAAGATGTTGGGCTCTTTGCCATGTTTTTGTGTAGTATGGGGTGTAGCCTTTAGATTTATGTGAATTCCTGGTTCTTCAGATCCTTTGTTATGGGAAAACTACAACTTATATAGTTGATTCATTTGTGCAGATTTCTGATGTGAAGAAGCTCATTGAGAGTTCACAAGGGCAGAATGTGTACCCAGCTGACCAGCAAATGCTTGTACATCAAGGGAAGGTGCTTAAGGATGAGACTACGTTGGAGGAAAACAAAGTTCTTGAAAACAACTTTCTTGTGATAATGCTTAGACAGGTAGGGCATCGTGCTTGGTACTAGTTAATAGATTTCATAATGTCCTGGATTAGCATAGCAACGCAAAAAATGATAGAATATCCATTACAAATTTACAATCTTCGTCTTGTGCATCGTTAAGTATTTATTTTGGATATCAAGAATTTGAACTCTCTGATTGTAATGAACTTCAATATGTATTGGAATTTCCTTGAAAGATATAGTTGTTACTATTATCATTCCTTTTATTTGTGTATAAATGACAGCCTACAATTGCTTTTTCTTAACTGATCATCAGATTGATAATTGTTATTATTGCTTCTGACTCAACTCCTTTCACAGAATAAGGGCTCATCAAGTGCAGCTCCAGCTAAATCGAAGGAACCCTCAAATCAGGTGAGATGGAACTTCATTACACTGATATGGGCTACTCATGGCTAATGTGACTTTATGTTCATTTGGCACAAAATTTTCTTATACATATATCTAAAGCTTTTGAAGTTATTTGCCAATAGTACCACCTTTTGCCACATTTAGTCACTGAAACTACAGTATGTTTAAGTTTGTTGTCCTCTAATAGGCAGACATAGTTAATCAGTATGGTTTAAGTTTGTTGAATTAGAATTGAAAATTTTACGAAGTTCTCAACTACGATCTCTTGACTGGATTAATTTTTATCACCTTGTGTTTTTCTTGTAAAGTCATCATTACTTGCTTATTTCCCAACAAAAAAGATTATGCTCGAGTATGTTAATATGTTTCAGTGCTTCCTGGCTGTGTATCCTTCTATTCCTGAGATCCCACAGTTTAACTTGCATTTATTTTGCAGGCACCACCTACTCAGACAGTGCCTGCTACTCCTGCCTCTCAAGCTCCAGTCACCCCAGCACCTCAAGCAGTGACTGCACCAGCACCCATGTTAGTTTTACTCATATTGAAATAAGAAACCTGATTTGACCCTTTTCAGTTCTATTCCGCTGTGTTCAGGGCTTCTTTTGCTCTCTACTTTTCTCATTGGAGACATTTTTGACAGGAAATATAAAATTCTTATACTGGTTTAGCGCTTTAATTGACATGCCATAAGAGACAGAAGTCTATATCTCTTATCTTTTAAGTTCAGTTACAAACATAGTATTTTACATCCTAGCTGTAGTTTATTTTTAACTTACATAGGAAAGTTGGTTGTCGGTAAATGATAGCTGCCCTATCATTGATTTGCACTATTATTGTTATGTTATATGGCAAGTGGTTGTTGCCAGCTAGATAACTATATCCTTATCTTTACTGAAGTAGTGTACCTGTCAGTGCTCCTGGTCCAGCTGCCACAGCCTCCCCAGCTCCTGCTGTTGCCGTCTCGTGAGTCGATTTATTTTCTTCATTTCATCTTAATTTGATTTGTAATCTCATAAATACATTTCCTGTTTCAGTGAAGTCATACTACTTCCCTGTTAATCCCATTGACTTATTACCATCATTTGTACAGCACTGAAGCAGAACCTTATGGTCAGGCTGCCTCAAACCTTGTTGCGGGGAGCAACCTAGAGGCAACAATTCAGTCGATTCTTGAAATGGGTGGCGGAACATGGGACAGAGACACTGTGCTGCGTGCCCTACGGGCTGCTTTCAACAATCCGGAGAGGGCTATTGAATATTTATACTCTGTAAGAAGATGTCCTACTTTAAAAATTCTCAGGTCCCCTTTGATGGTTTGATTATGACTCATTGTTCTCAAGTTTAGACAAGCAAATAAGCATATTAGAGCATCCCTAGTGGTTCCTCTAAAGGGCCATCCAAACACATTTAGATGGTCCTGGGCCAAAAAAAGGCTCCCAGTGGTCTCTCTATCGCTCCATCTAAATTTAGAGGAGCTCCAATATCCTCGCTCCATCCTCCAGATATAGAGGACCAAGCCACGACCATCGAAGTGAAATTGCTGCCCGCGAGCTCCTTCCCGCGCGCATCTGGAGACGAGAAAAGGAGGCGGGAACGTCTCCCGCGAGGTCGCCGTCGCCGTCGCTTCACTCGCCGGCCAGGTACGATTCAGCAGCGGCGCTGGGCGGGAGCTCCGGGAGGCGGCGCTGGGCGGCGGCGCTGGGCCGCGGCGATGGGCGGCGGCGCTGGCCACGACGCTGGGCGGGGGCTAGGGCGGGGCGCTGGGCGGCGGCCGAAATCGAGGGAGGCGGCGCCGCTGGGCGGGGGCTGGGCGGCGGCGATGGGCGGGGCCGGCGGCGGCGATGGGCGGGGCCGGTGGCGGCGATGGGCGGGGCTGGCGACGGCGATGGGCGGGGTCAGCATCGCTGCGAACGAGGTCTTGGTCCTCCAGCGAGCCAGAACAGCTCGCCCGATGTGCACGTTGCTGTCTGCTAGTCTCTGCTAGTTTCCTTGGACGCGGACGGGGTTGTGTGCTAGTCTCTGCTAGTTTCTGTCCAAACTATGTTGCTAGTTCTATAGTTTGTGCTAGTTTTTGTACTAAAAAATTTAGAAACACAGGTGATTGAATTGCCTCAACTGAAATATGTTTTGACATGTTGTTTTGCTAGACAAATAGACAACTCACAGATGGATGATATTGGGTTTTTAGACATGTTGAATGGGGAATCAGGTGAAGGGAATTGGAGTGGCACACAATATTCTAGCCCGTTTGAAATATAGCCGTTTGAAATATTACTAAACTATATGAGAGAGAATTTAGATGTCCTAGATATAGAGGAACCACTAAAAAACTGAGATCATCTAAAAATGAATCTTTATAGATGATCATCTATATGGAAATATAGAGGACCTCATTTAGAGGAACCACTAGAGATGCTCTTAGATGTCTAAATTATATGGTTATTTACTTGTTATAACCTCTTTTAGGGCGATTTTATGTATTCTAGTAATTTAGCTACCATGTAATATATATATGCAGGGGATACCGTGGTAAATTCATATTGAAATAACTTATATTGCAGATCTCTTGGCTACATAACTAATACCTCTTGATCTTTCATGCAGGGTATTCCTGTGCCGATGGACATTCCTGCACCACCTCCAAGTGCCCAGCCAGCTGATCCTGCCCAGGCTTTACAAGCAACTCAAGCTGCAGTTGCCTCTTCTGGACCTAATGCTAGTCCCTTGGACCTCTTCCCTCAAGTACTTTCTCCCTCCCTTCCCTTCATCCTGTGGTTCTGTGATTTCCTCTTTTATAGTGTTAAGTGTTAACGCTTGCCCTGTTTAACTTGCAGGCCCTTCCAAATGCTTCAGCAAATGCTGCTGGTGAGGGAAATCTGGATGTTTTGCGTAACAATGCACAGTTCCGAAGCTTACTTTCCTTAGTGCAGGCTAACCCTCAAATCTTACAGGTACTTTTAGTGCTGCTGCTCTTTTTTCCTGTGTCAAGTAATCTGCTTATTACAATTGATTAATGCATCATTTTGTTTACAGCCATTGCTTCAAGAGCTGGGAAAGCAGAATCCTCAGATTTTACAGCTGATTCAGGACAACCAGGCTGAGTTCCTTCGTTTAATCAATGAACCAGCTGAGGGTGATGAAGACGAGTATGAATCTTTTCCCCCTTCGTGACACTTTACTTGAACTTTGCATGTTGTTTGACAGTCTCATGCTTGCTGAACCAGGAATCTCCTAGACCAGTTTGCAGAGGGAGTTGTTCCTCAGACCATAGCTGTTACTCCTGAGGAGAATGAAGCTATACTTCGTGTAAGTTACTTGACAATTGCCCGCATTTGCATTTTCTTGTACCTTGTCGTAGTATCATGGTTATTTGCTGCACCACGATACAATCTCATTGCATTTTGCATATGCAGCTTGAAGGAATGGGCTTTGACCGGGCGCTTGTTCTGGAGGTGTACTTCGCCTGCAACAAGGATGAGACCTTGGCTGCAAACTACCTGTTAGACCACATTAATGAGTTTGATGACGGAGGGCCGCAGTAAGATGAAGCGGGTTGTTTCTGAATTACATGCAGATGCCACAAGCCCATTGGAGCAAGGGTGTGTGGGAGGCTGATACTCCCACACTCAGGGCAGGCATTAGAGATCTTTTTGAGATTTGTCTTCTTTAGTCTTAAAATTCTTCTCTGCCTTACAAATTAGTACATGCTCTAGATTATCTTTGAGTGTTAATTACAGACTTGACAACAGCTTATAAAAGTTCTGTGTCAGTTTTACTGGATCTGCTGATCTAGTGATAGTCGAAATGGATGTTTCTAAAGCGTTATGAGCTCTTTGCTTCTGAACAAGCCTGTATCACCTGGCTGCTCGGTCTACTTTTGGGTGTGACTGACCGTGACCCCCTTCTCATTGCCGTTACCAGCTGCGCCCTTAGAAAAAACATAGTACGAGACAAAAGAGAAATTATTCTTTGCCCAGCCCATGAATCATTTTTTTTTATGTCTTAGCTTTCGTTGCACTAAAAGCGGGCCATACCCATACTTCCAAAGCTTTGGTACCATGAAGACTGGGAAATTCCAGCGAGTTATGCAGTCCATACTCGTGTCTATTTAACCCAGCACTGCAGTAAGATGCATATATTCGTAGAAACGTCATGGCAAAGCAAGGAGTGGCAATAACCAGAAACACGTTACAATGAATAAAGTATGAAATGGAGCAGCACAGCTGACCATAGGCTGTATAGCAGGGATACTTTTTTTTTGTTGAACAACTTGAGGTGCGGGTGCCGGAGGTGCCAAACTTTCATTCAGCTCATAGGAAATGTACACCATGTATTAGAGAATTGGTGTTTGCATCTGTTGAACTGCAGAGATGCAAAAATGATCTACAGAGTAACAACTTACAAGAATTCTCAACTTTCTCAGGATACGCCCATCTTTCAACAACACACTGCAGTTGCACCAGTTCACCATGCGCATTGCACGGACGTTCAGATCAAAGCCGTACACGCCCTCCACACGCCCCCCATAGCTACCATGATTATGTTTACACATTTCATGCTATAACGACAGTGGTAAAGCTAATACCTTGATGCTGCATATACACATTTCATGCTAAAACGATAGTAAGCGCTAACCAAATCTCTGAATATGCCAAGAGCTTTGTCAGAATCATGATTCTGAATCGGATCGAACTTTTATGGTAGCATCAGTGCATCACAAACAGCGGGATCCTAACTTTCAGAATCGTTAAATCTTACTTAGCAGGATCATACAATTGTTCCACTCAATTTGGGTCGTAAAGTCGTAGAATCGTATAGTAAAATCATGAATCTGATAACTATGAAAACACTGCCAGCGTTAATCCAGAATAAGCAAAGTGAGAGTTGATGGAGATGAAGTTCAGTCATCATCAGATATGTCTATCACGTCAGGGCTATCAGTGGCGATGGCGCTTGCTGCTGGTGGTTGTGACAGATGTACAGGGGCTCGAGTCATCACCTGGTCAGCAGAGGGGACTGCAGCAATGTCCATGCACGTAGATGAAAGTGGAACGGACGGATCTGCGTGGGCTTGAGTTGCCGCCAGGTCCGCAGGAGGGATGACAATGTCCATGCATTGAGCTGGTGGCTGGAACTGACCTCTAGGGATTCGAGTCGTCATCTGGCCTATAGGAGAGACACCAACAATATCCATGCTTGGAGCTGGTCGCTGGGATTGATCTCTAAGAGTTTGAGTTGGTGGCTGGGACTGACCTCTAGGGGTTTGAGTCTTCACCTGATCTGCAGGAGGGGCAACAATGCCCATGCGTGGAGCTGGTCGCCGGGACTGATCTCTAGGGTCTTGAGTCACCACCTTGTGGGCAGTACCGATAAGAATGAACTCCAAGCATTGAGATCGAGGTGGTGGCTTGGCTTGTTCAGATGAGACTTCTTCCTCCGCAGGTTCGGCCTTGACGGAGCCCATTCCGCTGGCACTTCGCTTCCTCGACCGAGAATAGGTTATCTGAACTGCTCGTTCTCTCTCTCGTTTCCTCCGCTCTGTTCTTTTGTTTACAAGTGGCTCAGCTGATCCACTTGAACATTCTGATTCGTAGATGTTAGCCCACACACTAACGCAAGCATACTCCTTTTTCTTTCCCGGTCCAACGCTTCTCCTCCTTTTCCTCTCACGTGCAACGCTTCTTGTCTGTTGCCTCTCAGGCGCAACGCTTCTTGTCTTTTGCCTCTCAGGTGCAACATGGTTTGATTGCTTCAGTTTACTTTGAGAAATAGCACGCTGAAAATCTTGAAGACTATGCTGCTTCCCTGCCTTGTCTGAGGAGTTGGTTATGTTTTGCTGCTTGGGTATACTTTGAGGGGCAGCACGCTGCGTGATGGGTTTCCGAGTCACTTCAGGCTCACGCTGCTTGTGTGCCTGCTTTGAGAAGACATTGTCCAGTACATTTGCATTGCTGCGACCCACACAAGAGGAAAGTTCATTCTTCTCCGACGCAACCAAGTTTTGTTTCAGTTTTCTGGGAGCGGTAGCAGGTAGAACACTGCCTTTCTGAATGCCTTCAGGCTTGTGAAGTTTGCCTTCTTTGTTTCTGGTGCTGCTTCCAAGTGGTTTTGTATCTTCATGTTTCTCAACGAAGTCTTGCTCAAGCTTCAGTTTTTTTGAGGGAGAAGGAAGCGCGATACTGGATTTCTCAACACCCTCGGGCTTGTGCCACGTGTTTGCTTTCCTGGATGTGCTGCCTCCTGGTGGTTTTGCATTTTTATAACTCCCTAGAGAGAAAGTCATGTCTTCCTCTAGCTTCAGTTTTTTCTGAGATGCAGCAGGCTGGACATTGGATTTCTGAACGTGCTCTGGCTTATGCCACCTACTTGCCTTCGTGGAGGTGCCACTTCTCGACGATTTTGCATTGTAGAAACTCTCTACAGATCTAATTTCATGCTTCTCCGATGCAATAGATGTTTGCTTCCGCTTCAGTTTGCTCAGAGGAGAAGCAGACGAAACAATTTTTTTCTGGAAGTCCTCTGGCTTCTTTGAGGAGCAACTACCAAGTGATTTTTCATTTTTGCAACTTCCTATAGAGAAAAGCTCATACTTCTCCGATGCAACAAACTCCTGCTTTAATTTTCTCCAAGGGGTTGCAGGTACAATTGCTTTCTGAAAGTCTTCAGGCATATTACTCTTGCTTGCCTTTCTCCGAGGGATAGCAGGCACAATTGGTTTTGGCACAGTAGAATTCTCCTGAACTTCATCTGAATATGATTCTTCTACAGCATCTTGTGACTTGGATGTTTCAGTGAGAAGCCCCTGTTTACCTGAACAAGCCATGTTGTTAGTTGATATGGTAACATGAACTTGCTAGAACAACATTAGCTATAACAGGAATTGTCTTTTGGGTGGGGGGGGGGGGCATTCTAAAGTCTGCATTCTTGTTGGAGAATGACATTTTCACACTAATATTGGAAGTACTGAAGTTTGAACAAAAGTTCACTACATCTAAACATTTATATGATCCACTTAGTTACTCAAGTGTAGAAAGAGCTACCATACAGTGGACTTGATCCTTCAGTTGTGAGGGCAACAGATTGTGTTTTTTTTTTTGTTAGGATACCATGGTTTCAGTTTCATTGCTACTCCGGACAGAGACATCTTGTTTTTCAGTTCCTGACTAGCATAAGCGAAATATATACTCCGTACAATATACAAACACCTACAACATGGCATCGACTACAAAATTTCATAATACATGGCAACCATGCTAAATGCATCAAGCTAAAGAATAAAATACAAATGGGCACAAAGAGCTGCATGCTGACAATAATTAACGTGTTTCCTTATAAAAATGGTGAAGCTTGAATCCATACTTCAATTGTGCTTGCACGAACATGATGCATCAATGGCAGATACAAGAATGTAGATTGATTGTAAACCGAACTAATTAAGGTGGATTACATAGTAGGAAAACTATGAAGCTCAGAAGCCAAGTTAGTTCAGAACTTACAACCAACAGCATAACCTTTCGGAACCATCTTTTGACCTCGTTTTGGCACCACATATGTACCACCACAATTCATCTTGTGGCTGCAGACAAGAGCATCAGTCAATGCACCTTTGAAGTTCACCACGCAAACAATAGTTGAAAGTAAATATTATCAAGAGATAAATTGATATAACCCACCAAGAGTATTAAAAAACAAATGGAACATGCATCTACTTATCAGTTTGAGAGGTTATTATGCATCTGAATGATTCAGAGGCAAATTCGCAAAATCAGATGCACCACCCATGGTCCAACGGCATATTTTATCGACTTTGTGCAACAAAACAATATCTAAGAATGTAAGGTACAATTTTGAGCCGCATGCACCGGTTGATGCAGAGGCTGGGGCTGCCCCATTTCGAAGAAAAAAAAAAGAATGTAAGGTATAATTTTACGACGCTATCCTATAATCATGATGAGTTTATACGTCAGGGCAAACTTATGCAGTCTTACTTGTGCCAGTAGCAAAGCATGTTGCCACAGGTAGCATGTTTGCTAACATTCTCAATACAGCAGGAATCAGATGGAGGGCCCAGCTTCGTGGCTCTCAAAAGTGTAACGGCACACGATTCACACTGAAATGTAAGAAGTTGAACATTCCGGTAACAGGTAAAACAAGAAAGCAATTTAACAAAAAAAAGGGGACATTAAGAAAGAGAGCTTTGGAAACTTGGAAAGTAGTACCTTCCACAGATTTCCCTGGATACTCGGGAGTTCTTCCGGACTGAAATCATGGGTGGTGGTGATACAATAGCCACCTTCTGGTCTCTGAGTGGCGCAAGCAAAAACGAAATCATCAATGGAGTACAATGGTTTCAAACTTATCTGCCAGAAAATACAAACCATATAATCTTCAATGGAGCAAGCGTTGATAGCATCCATCCAATCACGGAAAACAGGACCATGCATACTGCATGGATTCGCAAAAATAATTAAGCAGCGGGCAGGCTGGGGCTGGGACTGGGAGATGACTAAAGTGGAACGCACAATCGAACATTTACCTGAGTTTCGCCATACCATGCTTCATAAATACGATTGCATGAATCATCAGATGCAGAAGGGCGTTCTTCAGATCATCCTTTGTGCGATGTTGCAGCATTGGTTGATAGAGTGTTATGGTTTTGCTTCCAAATGAACAGGATCCGAAACCACTGCTTATAGACAATGAAATCAGTGCTTTCATTGCGCTTTTTTCATATAAAGTTTGCAAACACAATTAAATAACTAACCGAAACACTATATTAACACATACTATTTTATAGCCCAAGATCAACTTGGTACTGTGATAATGAATCTGGCTACTGTGATAATGAACTTGCAGTAAAAACAAATCTCTTGCAGAAGTCTATCTAGCTACTGTGATAATGAACTTGGTAATGATATGATGCAACCTAGTACCTAGAGAGATAATTAGCTCGAACAAGAAGTCAATAGGAAACTGCTATATCTGAAAGCAATATATAATTCAAGTACATGTCCTGTAAATACATTGGTGTACACCAATTTCTCTAGGAATAACTAATTTGGCATGCACCCAAACCCATAATCAATATTCCAAATCCATGGAGATGATCTAAATGTCAGACAGACTAACCAATGAATTGTTCCTTGCGCTATGCGTAGCCATTCTTACACTGCGAATAAGTAGGTAACGTTAAGCAGAGTCTGTAATCCGTGTGCAGTATATGCTGAGGGAGGTTGGCCTAAAGCCACAACCCTTGCCAACACATTATTAATATACACAGCACTTGAACACCTTGAGTACTAATTGAACCTCCTTGTAACCACTATGCCCTTAGCCAGGGGGAAATTTGAACATTTTGCACCATCTCCTCGGAAACACGGAGCTTCTCCCATCGAGAAAAGGAAATGAAAGGCAGGATTGCAGAGAATCTGAGTGGGGGAATCTAAGGCAGGAGTAAGAAGAACAAAATCTAAAGCAGCGATCCTAGGGATGATCGGTCTTGAAGGAATCGAAGAAAGAATCGGCGAGCCAGCCGGGGATTTTTTTGTAGCAACAATCTGGCACGCCCGCCCAAAATCAAAGAAACAGGGGCGCAAGAACCGACTTGAGCGGCAGCAGCAGGGGGGAGGCCGAGAGGAGAGGCCTTCGAACGCACCTGCAAGTCTTCGTGCGCGGGGAGGTCCACTCGACGGCGAATGCGGCGTCGTCGAGCGCGCCGCGGAAGTAGAGCCCGTCGTAGTGCCGGAACAGCTCCCACACGTCCGGGTTCTCCTCCGCCTCCGGATCCGACGCCGATTCCATGGCCGCCCCGCCCCCCACACTTCAAGGCTCACGCAAATGCAATGCAAGGCCGAGCAGCAGCACAAATTTCTCTTCTCGGGTGAGCAGCAAGAAGAGCCGGCGAGGGGAGGGGAGAAGGGGAAAAAATTGGGGTTTTTGATCTTGATGAAGGCTCTGCTGGTGCATGAGAATGGTGCTGGGAGAGATAGTGTGGGTAGTGGGGGGTGTCAGTGAGGCTGACGGTGGGCCAGCGTGGAGACTGTGGTTCTGCGGTGTGGGCCATTGGCTTCTAGCTCGCGTGTGGGTTCCACACCCAGCAGGAGCTACAGGAGTAGAACTCAAAGTTTTACTGAGCCCTCTTTTGGTTCCTTTTGACGTAGCATCGTTTTTTTTTTTTACCTTCTTGTTGAACCGTTCCCTTGTTCAGGGTGGCATCTGTTGAATCCAGCAGGATCAACTAGCTCTAGTTTGAGCCACAAAAGAATAAGATCAGAAATACCTTGATCTGAAGATGATGCCATGTCTCCTCTTGTTTAATTGCTCACACCAAAATGGAGCAACTTGTGCTTGATTCTTCCCAGTGCTTTAGTGCTAGCCTGATCGGTGGCTTAATTTGTGTGAGAGAGAGAGTGAGAGAGAGAACTGAGAGCAGCCGTGTATTCTCCACTCTTCTAGGGTCATTTGACCCCTTTATATATGTTTAGCACTATGCACTAGGGGAACCAGCACCGTTGGATCAAAATCGATGTCTCCGATCAAGACAACACATAAGGATAGGTGGCCAGTTAGCACCGCCCTACTGTAGCACCGTCCTACTGTAGCAACCCAAAAAGATCTGACCTAGGAGAGCAGCCTAGATCACCAAAATATCCAACATTCTCCCCCTTAATCGTAAGGCTGATCATTATAAGCTCATTTTTTCAACAAAATAATGTACTAGGACGAAAAGATTATAATGGTCTGTTAGGTACCATTTAATCTAGTGACTATAGCACATTACTTCATATCAAAATGAACCTCTTTAATTTATGAGCTCCATAAACTTTATTCACATCATATATTAACTTAATTTACATAATTCTTTTCATAAACATCATAAACATTACAGACTCATCTTTTGATAAAATGGTACACCAAGACAATAGGTTACAACAGTCAATTAAGTACTGCTAAACCAAGTGACTATGGTTCCCATCCGATCTCAAAATGAGTCCCTTTTGGGGAGATGGTGCCATAATAGTTCCAACTTCTCCAGGATTAAAAGCTTTCAACCAAACCCATGCCGGCAACATGCTCTCTAAATACGCTGGGTGGTAAGCCTTTCGTGAGCGGATCCGCTAACATAAATTTAGTACTAATGTACTTGATATCTATTGTTTGATCCTGGATTCTATCTTTCACAACAAGATACTTAAGGTCAATAAATTTGCCAGCTGCACTTGACTTGTTGTTACTCGCATAGATCATAGGGTTGATTATCGCAGATAGAGTGAGAGGCCTGGAAATCTTGTCAATCACTCTTAGTGCCGGATAAAATTCTTCAACCATACCGCCTGCCCGGTTGCCTCATAACATGCTACAAATTCTGCACTGCATTGTCGACGATGCAAGAATAGCTTGTTTGAGCTTTTCCATGATATAGCTCCTTTTGCAAGGGTGAAGATATAACCTGATGTGGATTTCTTAGTATCAACACACCCCGCAAAATCAGCATCTGAATAACCCACTATTTCGAGATTATCAGATTTCTCATAAGTAAGCATGAGGCCTTTAGTACCTTGCAAATAACGCAAGACCTTTTTACTGACCTTCCCGGTGATCCAGGACCTGGATTGGACTGATATCCGCCAAGCATCCCGGTCACAAAAGCTAAATCGGGGCGAGTGCACACTTGTGCATACATAATACTCCCAACAATTGAGGCATAAGGAATTGACTTCATCTGCGAGATTCATAATTATTTCTTGGGCCTTTGGAAAGTCCCAAATTTATCGCCCTTAACAATAGGAGCAGGCGAGGCTGAGCACTTATACATATTGTATTTTTTCAGTACTTTTTCAATATATGCTCTCTGAGATAGCCCCAAGATCCCTCTGGATCTATCCCGGTGAATTTCAATTCCTAAAACATAAGTTGCTTCACCGAGATCTTTCATATCGAACTTTGAAGACAGGAATCTCTTGGTCTCCATCAACATATTTTTATCACTGCTGGCCAAGAGTATGTCATCAACATACAATATCAGGAAGATATAATTACTCCCCCTGAACTTAACATAAACACAATTGTCCTTCTTATTTTCCTTAAAACCAAATTTCTTTATGACTTGATCAAATTTGAGATACCACTCTCTTGATGCTTGTTTCAAACCATAGATGGATTTCTTCAGATGACATCCTAAATGTTTATTTTCTTCCATAACAAAACCTTCCGGTTGTGCCATGTATACATCTTCATGTAAGTCACCATTTAGAAATGCCGTTTTGACATCCATCTGATGTAGCCCTAAATCATAATGAGCCACGAGTGCCATAATTATTCTGAATGAATCCTTCGAAGAGACGGGTGAAAAAGTTTCATTATAATCAATCCCTTCTCTTTGAGTGAATCCTTTTGCCACAAGCCTTGCTTTAAACCTTTCGATATCACCCTTGGAGTCACGTTTGGTCTTATAAACCCATTTGCATCCAACTGTTTTGGCTCCTTCAGGGATTTCTACTAAGTCCCATACATCATTAGTGCTCATGGACTTCATTTCATCTTTCATAGCATCGAGCCATTTAGACGAATATTCACTTTCCATAGCCTCCTTAAATGAGGTGGGATCATTATCCAACACTGGCTCATTTGTATCCTCACTCATGTAGGTGAGATAATCATCAGGAATAGCAGGCTTTCTAGCCCGCTGTGACCTTCTAAGAGGCTCATTATTCGGCACATTAATAACAGTTTGAGACTGCTGATTATTTTCAATAAGAGCATCATTAGTTGTGACATCTGGAACAGTCGCCGGTGTATCAGCAGGTGTTGCATTAGCAGCACGTTGCCTTCTTGAATACACTCGTAATTGCTGTTCTTGGTCCTTTTGTTGTCCAGTTATGTGAGCACCATCAGCTACAGGAGCTGAAACTTGAGGTGCAATTTCAGTATGTACTGGAAACACTGGCTCTTGGATTACAGGCATCGGGACATATTCCTGTTTTTCCTCCAAGACTATTTTTCTGGGAGTCATGCTCCCCCTCATCATATCACTTTCCAAGAACACAGCGTGTCTTGTTTCAACAAATTTCGTTGTCTGATTTGGACAATAAAATCGATATGCTTTAGATTTGTCAGGATAACCAATAAAATGGCAAATCGACTGTCTTGGGGTCTAATTTTCCCATAACTTAGGATTAAAAATCCTTGCTTGAGGACAGCCCCATACATGAAAATAATTCAGGGTTGGCTTTTTCCCAGTCCATAATTCATACGGTGTTTTGGGCACCGATTTACTGGGAACCCTGTTAAGAATATGTGCTGTTGTTTTAAGGGCTTCCATCCATAAATTCACTGGTAAAGTGGAGTGGCTTAACATACTCCGCACCATATCCATAAGTGTGCGGTTTCTCCTTTCAGCCACCCCGTTTTGCTGAGGTTCACCCGGTGCTGAGTATTGGGCGGCAATGCCATTTTCCTGTAAGAATTTTGCAAATGGTCCAGGAATTTGACCATAAGTTGCATGTCTGGCGTAGTATTCACCACCACGATCAGATCTTACAACTTTAATTCTTTTATTACATTGATTTTCAACCTCAGCTTTGAAAATCTTGAACTTGTCTAATGCCTCTGATTTTTCTTTGATTTGATAAATATATCCATAACGGGAGAAATCATCAGTGAACGTTATGAATGAATTATAACCGTCCACCGATCTCACATTAAACGGACCACATATATCCGTATGAATTAATTCCAAAACTCCCGTGCTTCGGTTTGCACCTTTCTTAATTTTCTTGGCATATTTTCCTTTGATGCAGTCGATACAATGATCAACATCCGCATCCGAAAAATCAAGAGAAGGAAGAACTTGATCTTTAATGAGACGCTCAATCCTCCCCCTCGAAATATGGCCTAAACGATAGTGCCATAATTTCGTTGGTACCGACATTTATATTTGAGGTAGAACCCACATTATTTATATCATCACAAAGGGAAATTACATAAAGTTTGTCGTGTCGACAGGCAAGGCCAACATTATTATTGTCATACATAATTATACACTGCTTATTCCCAAAGTGACACTCATAACTATCATCATCTAAACATGAGACGGAAACTAAATTCCGTTTCATCGAGGGTACATAAAGAACATTATTTAGCTGAAGCTTAAAACCGCCATGAAGTGTAAGAGTGAAGTCTCCAATCGCCTCGGCATAAGCTTCAACACCATTAGCAACTCTAATTGTTCTTTCCCCTCTTTTTAGGGTCTTCCTCATATTGAATCCCTGCAACGAATTTACAACATGAATTGTTGCACCTGAATCAATCCACCAAGTATTGGTGGCATAATTAACATAAAGGGATTCTTCAACAACAGTAATAGTGTCGGTACCTCTTTCTTTGAGCCATCTCTTGAAGCCAAAACAATCCTTTCGCCTATGCCCACCTTTTCCACAAAAGTGGCAAGCATTGGAATTATTTCCTTGACATTAGGCGCTTTTTACGGCTTCTTTTGCATGTGAACCTTTTGAGGATTGGCCTTTTTCCTTGAACTTATAAGGCTTGGGCTTCACATATTCATTCACAAATTTTCTATACTTCTTCTTTTGTGAATGACCAAACTGATTAACATGATCAATTCTGTCAGCCTTAAGCCTTTCTTCTTCTTGCACACATCGCGCCATCATTTCATCAATCTCCCATTTAACATCCATCGCATTATAGTTGATCATAAATGGATCAAATTGGGGGGGCAAAGATGACATAATAAAATGGACGAGGAAACCATTAGAGATTTCCATCTCCATTGACTTTAGTTTGGCGGCCATATTGCACTTTTTCATAATATGCTCTCGAAGACTTCCAGTGGGATCATATTTTTCATCAACTAGCCTTCTGATAAGACTTGTTGCATAAACTTTAGAAGACCCTTTAAATTGATGCTCAATTTTTGCAAAGTACCCTTTTGCTGTCTCACAATCGGAAGGGCTCCCCTCATACTGTGTAATGGAGCCCTTTATCATCATAAGGCACTTGCGATTAGAGTCATCCCACTTAGCCTTAATAATGTCATATTCCTTCTTGAGGGCTTCATAATTTTCATTATTTTCTTTAGGCACCTCAGGAGGATCATTAAGGAGAGCATAATCAATATTGAGTAAGGCCATAGTGATCTCAAGCTTCTCCTTCCACGTGACATAATTGCTGCCATTTAGCTGTTCGATGCCATTTAGCATTCCAGCAATATTAGAGACATTAGTTGCTGCAAAAGAAAAATTTAAAATGCTTTAGTAAGCATCATCATAATCATCATTAAATTTTATTGATCAAATTCAAATCAGCTTTGGCCAGAGATGAAAATGAACAACAAAATTTTGTGGACAAATATTCATCAATTAGCTTTGGCCAAATTGATAAATAGAAGCCACACATTAATGATCCTCATTCATTATTTTCTTTTACCGACCCGGTTCACATCAGCTTTGGCCAGAAGTGAAACAGACCAATAAAAGAATTTTGCAGTTAAAATGCCCGTCAAACAACTTTGGTCAGAATGACAAGGCATAAAACCACACTTTATTTGAGGATCCATAAACTTTATTTTGCAGCGGAAGCATTATCACATAATAATTATAGTGATAAATATCACCATAATTCATTAATCATAAATAAACTAAATAATAAAAGTAATATCAACATGTAAATTAACTAAGCATGACAATTAAAATTGTGGCCTAAAATAAACATAATAAGCATAATCAATTCATCCAGAAAAATAGCCCTGAAAAGATATTTATTTCAGCCCTAATTTTTTTTTTTTATTATTAGCATAATAATCCTGCTGAACTGGGCCAAAATTGGCCCAGCCCAGTATTAGCTCCCCCTGATCCCCTCTTGGGCCACAGCCCATTTGCAACGCCAGGACCACCCGAGCCGTCGGATGCAATCCGATGGCCAGGAACGACCCCGGCTGGATCAAAACCAGCGCGTCGTTGCCGCCCGGCTCCCGGCGAAAAAACCCTAGCCCCCTTTCTTTCTTCCTCCTCTCCCCTCCCGACAGCGATGGCGACGCCGAGCGACCAAGAGGCGGTGACGGCGAGCACCACGCGACGGGGAAGAAGACTCGGCGTCACCCAGGCCCTCTCGCCGGAGTTGCGTGCAACTTTGGTCAGCGCGCAGCCCCGTCGAGCGGCTCTGGGCGGCGCCTCCGTGCGAGGCAGGCGCGCGCGTGCGGGCGTCCCCGCGACGGCGACCTCCCCTCACCATTCTCCAGCACGGCTGCGAGCTCCAGCGGCGACAAGCGCACGTAGAGACGAGCTGCCGGCCGGTGTAGCGGACGGCGAGGCCGCTCGGGTTTGAACCCGAGCACACCTGCCAACATTAGAGAATGGCTCCGACGCCGCCGTGGCCAGCGACGATGACGAGGCCCATAAGGTAATCGTCCGCTTCTTAATCTTGAATTAGGGTTAGGGTTCCTCCAAAATTGGGGAATTTCATAATTTAGGGTTTCGGAATTGGGAAGAAGTGCTTAAATTCATCATTATTTATTCATTCCCCTTTAAAGAATCATGCTTAAGCCGAAACCACAACTTGATTTCAGAGGAGAATCATAAAGGATTTTAACTCTAGGGTTTCTAGGAATTGGGGAATTTGAAGATTTGCAAGAATCTGCCTTAATCCCCTTCATATATGCTTAAAACCGAGAAAACCCTAGATTCACTTTAGAACTTTTAGGGCTGTTACTTAAGAAAACAGGGCTTAAACTTAAAACATAATTGATAACCAGGAAGAACAGCCTTTAAACATAAGCATAAAATTCTTTCACAGAAACAACTTGGGCATATGTCTTGACTTGGTGACAACATATAAACACATGGGTATGTGCATATGCCCCTGATCTTGATTTTGGCTTGATAAATCAAGCATGAATCTTAACATAAGAGGGCTCAAACTTAAGAGCTAGATGCTCTGATACCATTGTTGAATCCAGCAGGATCAACTAGCTCTAGTTTGAGCCACAAAAGAATAAGATCAGAAATACCTTGATCTGAAGATGATGCCATGTCTCCTCTTGTTTAATTGCTCACACCAAAATGGAGCAACTTGTGCTTGATTCTTCCCAGTGCTTTAGTGCTAGCCTGATCGGTGGCTTAATTTGTGTGAGAGAGAGAGTGAGAGAGAGAACTGAGAGCAGCCGTGTATTCTCCACTCTTCTAGGGTCATTTGACCCCTTTATATATGTTTAGCACTATGCACTAGGGGAACCAGCACCGTTGGATCAAAATCGATGTCTCCGATCAAGACAACACATAAGGATAGGTGGCCAGTTACTGTAGCACCGCCCTACTGTAGCACCGTCCTACTGTAGCAACCCAAAAAGATCTGACCTAGGAGAGCAGCCTAGATCACCAAAATATCCAACAGCATCTTGTCCTGCCCATGCATCGTGCTAGCGGCGTGGATTGCGCTGCCGAGCAAGAGCAAATTTATAAGAACATCTCTACCGATGCATTCTATAGCGGTTCCGTATGGTTTTGAGGATCGGGAGCAAAAATAAGCTTATATCGGCGTGCCTCAAATAGCGTCAGCGTTTTTTCGAGCCTAATACAACCGTCGGCAATCCCGTGCCGGTTCCTTGGCGAAGGGTGCGAATTGAGCGCTCCGGCGCCTCGCGAGGCGGAAAATTTTGGACGTGGGAGCCGCCTGTCAGCCACACATTCCAAAATTATACATCTTTTCCATCAAAACCCCGTTCCCTCCGCCGCTCATTTCTCCCGCCCGCCGCTCCATCTCTCATCCAGCCTCCAACCGGAAAAACCCTCGCCGCCGCCATGCCACCAAAGAGAAAGGCTCCGGCGAAGGCAGCGAAGGCGCCGCCGAAGCCGTGCACCGTGACGCCGAAGAAGAAGCCGTGTGTTAGCTCAAACTTTAAATTCGAAAACCTATTCGAATTTGGTGGCCGTGTGTTGGCTCAAACTTTAAATTTGAAAACTTATTTGAATTTCTATGCTTTTGTTTGAGTTTTCAATTCAAATTATCAATCGGGACTGTCGTATAGGGCGCGTCGGTATGGAAGCAGCTCCCCCAAATGGAGGATGATGTGCCGGTGCGACCGTGTCGACGCCCCTGCCGACGACTATATGAAGCGCACCGGTGGAGATGCTCTAACTTACCAAGAAAAATGCTCAACCGTGTAGCAGACTCGTCAACAAATTTCTACGTCGTCAGGCTGTGTGTTCTGGCTCCTTCGCATTTTTCTCTCCCGATCTTTGCATGACTAAACGGGACGCTGCTTTGCAACCCTAGTTCTGTCCCTAGACACGGTGTCGCTACTTTCAAATATGCATGATACTAGTGCATAATACTTTTCATTGTGATTAGTCTTAGACTACCCATAATAGGGTATCATAGGTAGTATCATGCATGCATGCAAAAGAAATGATGTTTCACTATAACTAATGATAAGAGAGATAGTGATACGTTATCATAGCACGTAGAACTAGAAAGATAAATTTCAAATAAATCTTATACACAACTTTTTACTAAGATTTTGTAAATCAATTAATATAAGGAGAATATGATAGTACTACAACATGAAACTATGCATTATAGATACAGTATCTTATACTAATATCATATGCATAATATTGTTGTACGATACTATGCATTTTGACTAGTAGGAGAGGCTCTGCGAGAAAGGCAAGAGCTGATACAAATAAACATAGCTCTAAATCTATTTTCCCCTCTCGTTAGTTGTGTTAATTTAATTAGAGAAGACTGAAAAGTTTGCTAAATCCCTCTTTTTGCGGTTAGATTACTTATAGTAGTAATATAGATAGTAACATCATACACCGCAAGATATCTTAGTGACATGCCATAAGAAAAAATGAAGAAAGAGAGCTATTTTTCTTCAGACAAGATGAGTCTACAATGAAACGAAATAAAAATTATTACCCAAATGGAGGATGACGGCACATGTTATTACTCTAAGTTACTCCTCAATATAAGGAACCTTAGTTAGTTTTTTTTTTTTTTTTGAAACGGAGGCAAAAGCTTTGCCTCATCCATTAATTAAGCAGAAGGTGTCCGGTTTTTAGGAGAAAACCGGGCGAAAACCTACAACAGGGCCAAGCCCACAACCACCCACAAGACGCCACGAAGGGCACACCGAGCCACCCTGGCTACCTACAGAAGCTACACAAATGTGAAGCTCGAGTTGGCCTATGCCAAACAGATGGCTCCCCAAGAAAAGGCCGGTAGCTCCGATTCTGACGACGAGCCCCGGAGAGGAGATGCACAAGACCTGCGCCGAAAAGGACCTTCAACGCCGGACCACCCCTTGAAGGTCATCGTACACCACCCAAAGGAAGCTTCGACTTCCCAGCAAGAGGAGGCCAACCTGAAGACATTCGGACACGCCGGGACGGAGCCGACTAACACGGTCTTGCAGCAACCAAACCATGCTCAGCACCATTGTCATTGCCGCCAAGCCCACCGTCGAGAGTCACCTTATCGCCCACACGATCCAAGGCCAAGCACCCTCGAAGATGACGAACATTCGGAGCCGCCGATCCGACATACCGCTGCTCCATCGCGCCCTGCGCGCCCACCAAGACCACCACCTTCCGGGGCCGCCGCCCCGACGTACCACCGCTCGCTCTCGAGCTGCAATGCCGCACGAACCATCGGCCCGGAACCTTAGTTAGTTGCGCCGATTAATTAGGGAATATTAAAGAGTTGCATGCAAGCGCATGCAAATGACGCTGATTTAGACTAGTCACAATGGGGAGTATCATATAGTATCATGCATATGATACTAGTGTGTGATACTATCTTCACAATGCATAGTATCATGTAGTAGTATCATAAGTTAATGATATTTAGTGATTTGTAGAATCTCAATGCAAAAGTGTGTACAAGATTGGTTTAACATTAATTTTTCTAGTTCTACATGCTATGATACAGTATCTACCTATGATACTACTACCATCTCTTTCTTCATTTATTAAGGTGACACATCAGCTTTTTGCATGCATGTGATGCATGATACTACCTCCATTCCAAGGAATAAGGCGCACGCGTATTCCAAGGCGAAGTTTGACCATAAAAATTGAGCAACAAAATCTTAGTTATATTATATGTAATTAGTATCGTTGGATTCATATTGAAAAACACTTTCTAATGATGTTAATTTCATACAAAATATCTTTATATATTTGAAGTAATTCTTAGTCAAACGAAAAACACGTAAAATGAGGGCGCCTTATTCCTTGAATCGGAGATAGTACTAGCTATGATACTCCCATTGTGGGTAGGGAGAGGGAGTGATTTCAACTAGAAATCAATTCATCTAGTAACTGCCAAACTGTGCATATTTTTTCGATTTTTTTTCAGAATAATTAGGTGCCCAATAAACTGATATGGAGTGAGCAAGAAAATTGCATTGGGAAAGGCTAAAAATTTCGGTTGAGGTTTCGGTTGGTGTTGTGATATTTGGCTAGAATGCTAGTGTATCACACTCTCTAACCTTGTCAGGCTTCCTTTTTTTTTTTTTTGCCAGGAAAGCTTGTCAGGCTTTCATTGGTACTGGAATTGTGGGAGTGTAGCTTTGCTGAGCCCAGAAATTGAATTTGTCTTTAACAACCATTTCCTTTCGTCTCCCAATTATAAAACTAACCAAACTGTACCTTGGGTAAGCGTTTTTTATTAGCTTCTCGTTGCAGAAAAGAGGGCCAGACATCCAGAGCTTCAATACCACGGAGACTAGGAAATGTCAGCGGATTCTCTCGTTTTTTATGTTAACATTTCAGTTCCCTGTTCCCATGCTCGTCCCAGAATCACAGTAATAAGCATAATCATACGACGACATATTTCGTTTACCAAATTATCATGTTCATAAAAACACAATCGCAGTAACCAGTAACACGGCACAGAAGAATACACGGCAAAACTGAACACAGGCTGTAGCATTTTTAGAACAAGTAGCAAGAGGTGTGAAACTGATCTAACAAGAAGTCTCAACTTTCCCAGAATTCATGCTTCAGTTTAGCAGACACAAGTGTCTTAAAATATGTTGCAAAAAGATATTTTAGTACGACTAAGCACCATCAGTCATTCTACCTTTACGATGTTTATACATTTCATGCTGAAGCGGCAGCTATAAGCTACTAGTACTGCTACCTCTATAGTAAGCGCCAACCAAACCTCTGAATATAACACTCCTCAAAATGCTTATGATATATGGCTGAGTACGTACACTACCAGCGTTAATCCAGAAGAAGCGAACTTTAGAATTAACGGAGATAAAGTTCAGTCATCATCAGAAATGTCTATCACATCAGGGCTACTGCATGGATTTGAACTGTCTGGATCAGCCGAATGAGGCGGAACCACCTGAGAAGTGGCGATGGCGCTTGCGGCTGGTGGCTGTGACTGATGTACAGGGGCTCGAGTCATCACCTGGTCAGCGGGACGGACAGCAGCATTGTCCATGTGCCTAGATGGAATCGACAGATTTCCGTGGGTTTGAGTCATCGCCAGGTCAGCTGGAGGGATAACAATGTCCATGCATTGAGCTGGTGGCTGGGACCGACCTGTAAGGGTTTGAGTCGTCACCTGGTCTGCAGGAGGGACAACAACAATGTCCTTGTGGGGAACTGGTGCCTTGAACTGATCTCTAGGGCCTTGAGTCACCACCTTGTTAGCAGCATCGATAACAATGAACTCCAAGCCTTGAGATGGTGGCTTGGTTTGTCGAGATGAGGCTTGTTCATCGGCCGCACTTCGCTTCCTTGACCGCGAATAAGTTATCTGAACTGCACGTTCTCTCTCTCGTTTCCTTCGCTCTGTTCTTTTGTTTACAAGCGGCTCGGCTGATCCACTTGAGCATTCTGATTCATAGATGTTTGCCCACACACTCACGCAAGCATACTCCTTTTTCCTAGCAGGGCTACTAGTTTTGCTTCTCCTCTTTGGCCTCCCCGGCGCAGCATGGTTTGGTTGCTTCAGTTTACTGTGAGAGACAGCAGGCTGAACAAATGTTCTCTGAAAGTATCCAGGAATTTGCTTCCCTTCCTTAGTTGAGGAGTTGGTTTTGGTTTGCTGCTTGAGTATACTTTGAGGGGCAGTAGGCCGCGCAATTGGTTTCTGGGGCTGTTCATGCTCACGTTGCTTGTGTGCCTTCTGTGGGGCAGTTATCAGGACAGTGGATTTCTCAACACCCTCATGCCTGTGCCGTTTTCCTGCCTTAACTGCAGAGTTGGTTTTGTTTTGTTGCAATGCAACCAAGTCTGGCTCGAGCTTATGTTTCTTCTGTAGGGCAGCAACCGGGACACTCGATTTCTCAACACCCTCGGGCGTGTGCCGCTTCCCTGCCTTAATTGAGCAGTTGGTTTTGTTTTGTTGCAATGCAACCAAGTCTGTCTCGAGCTTCAGTTTCTTCTGTGGGGCAGGAACTGAGACACTACATTTCTCAACACCTTCGGGCGTGTGCCGCCTGTCTTCTTTCCTGGAGGTGTTGCTTCCTGGTGGTTTTGTAGTGTTGTAACTCCCTGGAGAGAAAACTGCATATTTATCCGATACACCCAAGTCTTGCTCCAGCTTTGGCTTTTTCTGAGATACTGGGGGCTGCACACTTGGTTTCTGAACGTGCTCTGGCTCCTGCCACTTGTCTGCCTTGCTGGAGGTGTTACTTCTGGACGATTTTGCGTTGTTACAACTCCCTACAGAGATAAACTCATGCTTCTTCGATGCAACAGATGTATGCTTCCGCTTCAGTTTGCTCGGAGAGAACTCCTCTGCTTTCTTCGTGGAGCAACTTCCCAGTGGTTTTGCATTGTTACAACTTACCATAGAGAAGAGCTCGTGCTTCTCCGATGCAACAACCTCCTGCTTCTGCTTCAATATTTTTTTCCGAGGAACCTGTGATCTTGCATTCCTGCAGCCCACTTGAGAGAGAAGCTTGCCTTCTGCATTTGGTTTTCCCACAGTAGAATTCTCCTGAACTTCATCTGAGTCTGATTCTTGTACAACTTCGGATGTTTCCCGCTTAACTGAAGAAGCCATGTGGTTGGTTGATATGGTAACATGAACATACTACAGTAATATGTTAGCTATAACAAAATCTGTCTTTGGGAACCGTTCTTAAGCACACATTCTTGTTGGAGAATGATATTTCACACTACTAATTGAAGTGCCAAAGTTCACATAATGGAATGATTAAACAAAAAACAGTTCACTACAGCAAAACGTTTATATGACCCACACAGCTACTCAAGTGTAGAAAGAGCTTTGTTAGTAAGTGTAAAAAGAGCTACCATACACTGACTTGATCCTTCATTTGTGTGTGCAACAGATGATGTATCTTTTGTTAGGATATCATGGTTTCAGTTTCAGTGCTACTCCTGTCAAAACATCTTGTTTTTCACTTGTTGTATAGCACAAACGAAAAAATATACAACAGATAAGCACCTACAACATCAATTACGAAAAAAAAAACCTACAACATCAATTACCAAACTGTATAATATATGGTAACTATGATGAATATATCAAACTACAGAGTAAAATACAAAATATAAACACCAACAGTTGCATGCTGACAAATAAACGGTGTGTTTCTTTATAAAGATGAAGAAGAATCCTTACTTTAACTGTGCTTGCACCAATTTGATGCATCGATGGCAGATATAATAATGTAAATTGATTGTGAACCGAACTAATTTAGGTGGATTACATAGTAGGAAAAGTATGAAGCGCAGAAGCCAAGTTAGTTCGGAGCTTACAACCAACAGCATATTAGATGCTTTAATTTAGACATGTACCTTTCAGAACCATCTTTTGACCTCGTTTCCCTGGCACGACATATTTACCATCACATTTCATCTTGTGGCTGCAGAAAATAGCATCAGACCATCAGTCAATACACCTTTGAAGTTCTCCACACAAAGTTGAAAGTAAATATTATCAAGGGATACATTAATATAAGTCACTGAGAATATTGAAAAAGCAAATGGAACATGCATCTAGCTATCAGTTTGAGAGGCCATTATGCATCTGCATGGTTCAGAGGCAATTTAGCAAGAATAAATGAACCACCCACAGCAATTTAGCAAGAACTAATACACCACCCACGGCAATTTAGCAAGAACAAATGCACCACCCACAGTTCAAGGGCGTATCTTATCGACTTTGTGGAACAAAATAACAGTTAAGGATGTACCCCCTCTGTCCCAACATACATGGTGTATACATTTAGCTAAATAGTTGATGCTTTCTACGTTTTACCAAATATATAGTAGAGAATATAAATAGCTAAATATTGAAAAAAATACATTATGAAAACGTATCTTAATCCTATAAACATGATGAGTTATATGTCAGGAAAACTTATGCAGTCTTACTTGTGCCAGTAGCAAAGCATATTGCCACAGGTTGCATGTTGGCTAACATTCTCGATACAGCAGGAATCAGATGGAGGGCCCAGCCTCGTGGCCCTCACAAGTGTATTGCCACACGATTCACACTGAAATTTTAAAAATTGAACATGCCAGTAAGAGGTAAAACTTGAAAGAAATTTAACAACAAAAAGGGCAAATTGAAAAAGAGAGCTATGGAAAGTAGTACCTTCCACAGATTGCCCTGGATGCCGCAGAGTTTTTCTGGGCTGAAATCATGGTTGGTGGTGATACAATAACCACCTTTTGGTCTCTGGGTGGCGAAAGCAAGAAAGGAAATCATCAATGGAGTATAATGGTTTAGAACTTATCTGCCATAAAAATACTAACCAGGTAATCCTCAACGGTGCAATCGTTGATAGCATCCATCCAATCACGGAAAACAGGACCATGACTACTGCATGAATTCACATAAATAGTTAAGCAGCAGGCAAGCCGGGAGATGACTAAATTGGAACGCGCAATCTTAGTTAACAGGATATGGGCATTACCTAAGGCACGTCATACCATGCTTTACAAATATGATTGCATGAATCATCAGATGCAGCAGGGCTTTCTTCACATCAGCACTCGTGCGATTTGTGCGATAGAGTGTTATGGTTTTGCTCATTTTTCCAAATGAACAGGATCCGAAAGCACTGCTTATAGACAATGAAATCAGTGCATTCATTAATTTTTTCTTATAAACTCTGCAAACACAGTTTAACAACTAAGCAAACCACTATATAACACACATTTTATAGCTCAGAATCAGCATCCAGTAAAAATATTTTTTGCTGAAGTCCACGTATCTCGACGCGATTAAGAATGTGATTTGATACAAAGAACTAATTAGCTCAAGCAAGCAGTACACGTATCTCGACGTGTTTTAGCCTGTAGATACATACGAATGTAGTGAAATCCGAGTGACTTATTTCCAGATGGAGGGAGTACTATATTTGAAAGCAATAATTCAAGTACCTGCACTGTAAATACATTGATGTACACCAATTTTCGTAGGAACAACTGATTTGGCATGTATCCAGATACATAATCAAAATCTAAAATGCATCGAGATGATAGAAATGCCAGACTAACTAATGAATTGTTGCTTTTCCTAACCATTTTTACACTGCAAATAAGTAGGTAAAGAGAAACAATATCATTAAGCAGAGTCTATAACGCGTATGCTCTTTTGGTTGGTTGGCCTGAAGCCATGAACCTGGACAATAATGTTTAGGACATATACACATCAATTTTCTTTTTGAGCAAATATACACAGCAATTGAACACGTGCTTGTAGCCCTAAATCCCTAATCCCTATGTGCCCTTATCCGTCTAGGAAAAATTAACAACTCATGGTCATGGGACAAAATAAAAAATCTCCCCTCTCAAATCTGAACATTTTACATGATCTCCTCGGAAATACCGAGCTCTACCCATCGGGAAAAGGGAAAGAAAGGCGGGATTACAAAAGAATCTAACAAGAAGAACAAAAAAGGGGGCATCTTTTATGCGAATAGTACTAAACAATGAAATATCACTGTGGAGATTACGAGGAATGCAAAGCAACGCGATCGTTCTTGAAAGAATTGAAGACAAATTTTGGCGAGCAAGACACATCTCGTGCTGGGGATTATAACAACAAAGCCCACCAAAAAGCGAAAATAAATCAAAAAGAAACAGCAGGAGTACAAGAACCGCCCGACCCGAGCAGCATCAGGTGGCCAAGAGAGAGGCCTACGTACTTGATGTTGTTGGTGCGCGGGGAGGTCCATTCGAGGGTGAAGGCGGCGTTGACGAGCGCGCCGCGGAAGTAGAGCTTGTCGTAGTGCCGGAAGAGCTGCCACACGTCCGGCTTCTCGTCGGCGTCCGGATCCGCCCCCAATCCCATGGCCTCCCCCGCTCACGACATCACGCAAATGTAGGAATGAAGCAGTAACAAGGAATCTCTCTCTCTCTTCCAGTGGGCTGGGCAGGAACGAGAACCGGCGAGGACAAAAGAGAAGGGGGAAAATTGCGGTTCTGATCCCGGAGAAGGCCGCCTCTGGTACGAGAAGGGATTTCCCGCAACTGATTGCAGCTGCTGCTCGTATCCTGTACGTCTAGATTTGTGTTGGGATCTGTGCCACCAACCTGCTCCAAAGATTTGAACTGAAATACAAGCGGGAGAAAATCTTCTATACGGCCAGATCGTATGATAGGAGGCCCATGATGGTCAGAGCATTCATTTAGAGCAGTTATGACAAATTCGAACGATTTTGAATTCGTGTGTGCCAACATTTAATGCATCGTTGGCACAGAAGATAGCTCTTGGAATAATCTGTACCAAATCGTCCGTACTTCTGTTTCCTTCTCCTTCATTCCTTTTGCTTTCCCTCCGCGAGCAATTTCGAGGCGGCCAGCCGGCGAGGCAATGGCGGAAACAAGCACCGGCGACCACGGACTCAGTTCTAGGTAGGCACATCAGGTTCAGGCTGTTCCTAAAATTTTCGGATTGTTTGTTCAGCTGAATTTATACCGTAAGCAGGCCCAGCCCACTTTTGCTATGGGCTGCAAGCAGTGGTACGGTGGATGCATCCAGGGCTTGCATCGTTGGTGGATCTACAGAATTGAGCAGCGGTTCAGGCCCTTGCATCTCTGAGAGCTCATGCGGCGGCGCCGGCGCCGCCAGCTTCGAGGGCGGTGGTAAGGGCAGCGATCCAAATCTAGTCGGAGATGATTCGAGGTGCCAAGGAAGCCTCTCCGCGGGCTCACGCGGTGGCGGCTTCGAGGGTCACGGCCGGGCTGTCGCGGGGTGGCACTTAAGCCTAACTGCGAGTTCATGCGGCGCCGGCTCCGAGGGTGCTGGCCGAGCAAGCGAGACGGAAGCAGCTGTAGCTGCTCCGGGCTGGCAGCGTAGGTACGTGATTTCGTGCATATCCCGTTCAGGTTGTCCATGTACAATTAGAGCAGTAATTTGGGATTGCACTAGCGATTCAATGCCGTAGATCTTCTTGTTCATCCACTGGGGGGGGGGGGGGGGGGAGACCAATTTCCTGTGTGAAACATTTGTTGATTTGTTGCCTATGGCATGCATCGAATACCAGAAATGGCCAGCAATTTTTATACTCCGTACTAGTATACTTCTGATTGTTAATTAATTCGAACTGCATAATGCTTGCCAGTAGAAACGCATGCTCAGCTTTTATTCAGTAACCACCAGCATGATCTGTGTACAGCTTCTTCTTGTTCTAATGAAAGAAGGTCTGCAGTGATGTTGTGTGTACGCGAGTGAAGCTATTTGATAGTAAATTTACAGAACCCAGATACATATGTTGTATTTTTAAAGTCATGTATGTTCTACTTTTTTAGGGTGCATCGTGGTAACATTCCAGAAGGTAGAGACCCGGATGCTGGAAGGGTTAGTGCATTGGAGAGTGCAATGAGGGGATTTGCGGATAGGAATACCGACTTTGTGATTGATCCATCCTTAGGAACTGAATTTGACTCCTTATCTGAGGCATATGACTTCTACAACCTATATTCTTGGGAAATTGGATTTGGTATTAGGTATGGGCACAGCCGGAAGAATGTTGCTGGCAGCAAGACAGTGCAGGAAATAATATGCGGTTGTGGGGTGAGTGTTGCAAATGTGATGATGGATCAACCATTTTTTTATAGTTAATACTAGGTTGGAGTTTTGGGTTTTGGGTTCTGGCTTAACATGGTTTTATGCATGCTAATTCATTTTCAGGGTAAACCTCAGAGAAGCAACAACACTTCAGTTTGCTGTGAGTGCCCTGCTCGTATTGTGCTCCGTAGAACAGATGATCATGGATGGTACATCAGTGACCACAAGAGCGGCCACAACCATCGTTTGTCTGAGACTTGTGCAGAGAAGAGGAACTGGCCTTCACATAGGAATATTGATAAGTACACAAAAGATCTGATTCGACATTTGAGGGAGAACAATGTAAACCTGAACAAGGTGTATTGTGTTATAGGCAGTTTCTTCGGAGCGCTTGGTAAGGTTCCCTTCAACAAGAGATCTCTACGCACTCTCTGTGCTAAGATTAACCATGAACATTCTGACGATGATGTCCTGAAGACCATGGAGGTTTTTCGGGAAATGAGGGCACATGATCCAGAATTTATCGATAGTGTTCGCGTCGATGGTGATAGTCGAGTGAAGGCATTGATGTGGATTGATGGTAGGAGCAAGATGCAATACAAGCACTTCGGAGATGTTATAACCTTTGATACAACATACCGGACAAATCTCTATGACATGCCTTTTGGACTGTTTGTTGGGGTAAACAACCACTTCCAAAGCATAGTACTTGGTGGTGTGTTGCTCCGCGATGAGACAATTGAGAGCTTCAAATGGGTCTTCACTGAATTTGTATCTCTAATGGGTGGGAAGCCTCCCATGACAATCCTTACAGGTATGGGGATAAAATTCATTTTTCTTGTTGTTGTTTGTGGTACTAGTATTGTCATTTTTCATAGTACTATTATTGAGTTCATAGCACCATGTCAGAAATGACGGAAAATACACTCTCATAACATGGTTGTTTCTTTGCAGATCAATGTCGTGCAATGGAGGTAGCAATTGAAGATGTCCTTCCAGACACCACACATCGCTGGTGCAAGTGGCATGTTCTTAGGAAGGCAAAGGAACGCCTTGGCCCAGTTTATTCCAAGAATAGTGGTTTTAGGGATGAGTTCCACAAAATTATAAACAGCATGCTAACTACACATGAGTTTGAGTGTGCTTGGGGTTTTCTGATTGAAAAATATGGTTTGCAAAATCACCCGTTCTTGACCCAGATATATGAGGTACGCAGACGGTGGGCGAAGCCGTATTTTAGTGGCAAGTTTTGTGCAATGCAGACAAGCACTCAACGGAGTGAGAGCGCGAACCATATGCTCAAAGGCTATGTTCCACCTGGCTCATCAATGAACATGTTCGTTCGGCAATATGCTAAGCTGCAGTTTGACCGCGAATCTGATGAAAGTTTTGAGGAGAAAAGGACTAAATTGGTCAGTTTATCATGTTTGTTGGTTTTTGAGGAGAAAAGTTTTGAGGAGAAAAGGACTAAATCTGATGAACCATATGCCTTTTAGGGAAAGATGGACTTTTGTCAATAGACTAATTTTTTCTTTACTTTTTGAGATGGTGCAGGCGGGGTTTGTGCTACAAGTCGGGGTGCCAATTGAGCTACATGCTAGCAAGTTGTACACTGCGGCAATGTATGAGCTGTTTCGTAAAATCATCTTCGAATCCGGTGCATATGTCGTGGAAGTGGTGGTGCCTAAATTAAAATATATTGCAAGGCATGTGCAAAGTGAGAGAAGGGAGCGTTGGTCGAAGGTTTCATTTGAAGTTAATGTTAGTGGCGATGGAGATGCATACAACTGCGAGTGTGGGCAATTTGACCACACGGGCTTGCTTTGTTGTCATGCTTTACGGGTAAGCCAAGACCTCAGAGTGCTTGTGTCAGTTGCATGCCTACATGCAAATACTGATTTTTTTCTCTTGTTTTGAAGGTGATGATAAACTTAGGTGTTCAGGAGATCCCTAAGCATCATATCATGAAGCGCTGGACGAAGAATGCTAGAGACATCTTGCCTGAACACCTTGCGCACTATCAGAAGGACAGTGGCCCTGCTAGATCTCAGACTTTTCGTCATTCGACTCTATACATTTCAGCGCTTCAGTTGGTGAAGATGGGTGATGCCAATGTTCAGAGCTACCATGTTCTGATGGCATGCTTTGCAGATGCTAAGTCAAAGCTTGCAGAGATAAGTGCTGAGCAGGATGGTATGAGCTTGGTTGAGAAGGAGTCTGTTGAAGCGACGGGATCAAGCATGACAATAGTGGAGACGAATCCAGACTTTGCAGACCCTGCAGTTCGCAAGCGATTGCATGAAGGTGTGAAGCCTCCAGATCGGAAGCGAAAGTTAGGCCGCCCAACTAATGCGCGTGAGAAGCCAGGATATGAAGTCGGGGTTCAACGATCTAGGTATTGCACTGGTTGTCATACAAAAGGGCACACAATTACAACCTGTCCGATGCGTAGCCATTTGCCAAAAAAACCTAGAAGGGAGGCCACTTGCAGCAATTGTGGTCTCACTGGTCATAGGAAGACAAATTGCAAGGTTTCGTTCCAGGATGCGCTGGCTGGCATGTGAGAATTCTTGTGCTGTACTAGGTATTGTGCTTGGCTTGAGCACACATCTTAGTAAATGTTGTCCCTTGTTAATAGTGGGGAAGATGCTAGCTTGTAATTGTACTGCCCGTCTGGAGTTCAAAATTTGCTTAAGATTGATCTGTCTAGCAAATTTGTATCCTTATCTTCTCTTCAATGTTACTGATCACATGGTAGCTTTTAATTCGACTGACAATTTCATTCAAATGGCCATGTAGAGATATCCTTCTTTGAAAGCAGCTAGCATGGCAATGTGCCTCCATGTTTGTGAAACTCAAATCTAAATATGTTTATGGCCGCTCTTTATTTACTTAACTACAGATCGGAATTTCAGTTCAACGATGGACAGTTGAAAAAGAGAAAGGTGATGATGTATGCTCTTGTCATAAATAAGTTGGTACATTGAATTTTGACGGCCGGCATTTAATTCTGACATTTGACAGCCAGGAGCTACCCAACTACTCATCTGACTGAATACTGGCCATGTACGGGAATCCAAGGAAGAAAAGTGCATTGAATACATTGAGAATCTCAGATCACGATGCATACTGGTCGGCACAGATAAGAGCACCGCCCGCAACTAGTTGTGGATCGTCATTTCCGCTCTGGTACTTGGAAATTGGCAAGAGAAAGAGGGAGTGAGCAGGAAGGAGAAGTGAGTGCTGCAGTATGGGGAGTGGGTGTGTCAGTGTGTCTGACAGTGGGCATGTGCAGTGGCGAAGGACGAAAGAAATTTGGCGATTTTTTTTTAAATAATACACTTTTTAATATTAATTCCAGGAATAATAGCCGTTTTGAGCTAATTTCAGAAATAATACACCGTCCGGTGGGGGAACCCGAATTTACAAAATCGGGTTTGAGGAACCCGAAATTAGGAAATCGGGGTTGGGGAACCCGAAAAATAGATTCTTCTGCGCCTTCTGCGCCGTGATGGAAAAAAGAAAAATAAAAAAAGCATAAATCGGGGTACTAGAACCCGAATTCTAAAAATCGGGCAAGATGAACCCGATATATAATAATCGGGCAACTTGAACCCGAGTTCAAAAAATCGGGTTTATTGAACCCGATTTTCTGCCCAGCACGAAATTTTCCCGCCTTTTCGCGTTCGCACCGCCGTGTTTTCCTCCCGCCTTTGCCGCCACCCTTCCCGCCACTTCTTCCCGCCACTCTTTCCCGCCATCATCTCCCGCCACTATCTCCCGCTAAATTTTCCCGCCACCTTTGTTGAATTTTTGCCTATAAAAGCGAGCATCGCTACTCTGGAGTGAACAAGTTCTTGGATCTCTTTTTTATCAAGGATGCTCACTCTTAGACATCATGAGTGTGCCGTGCTCTGACCAGGAGTTTAGGCCGGTGAAGGCGAAGGCTGCAAGTTTACCCCGGGTGTATTGCGGAGGAGCGTTGTTGGTGCGGCCGTGTTGCTAAGGTTAAGCGGTGGAGGATTTCTCCGACTGGTTCGGCATGAAATTTTTCATGTGTGCGAGCTATGAGCATGATCCACCCCGTAGTTCAGCTTCGTCGTCCACCAGGCCGCCGGTATGTTTCGACATAATTGTATGTTGGCTTAAATTTGTTTGTGAATTTGATTTAATCTTACTGTTTGTGTTGTAGTCTCCCCCGCCCCTATGCAAATGGTTTCACTGGATAGACACGGAGCAGCCGGATTGGGCGCGCGAGGAGGTTGAGGAGAAACAGCGCCGTGCGTGGGCAACGTTCTTTGAGGAGGAGCGTTGGGAAAAGGTTCGTGCTAATGAGAAAGCAGAGCGAGAGAGGCAGATACAGAAACTAAGGGCGGAACAAGCTCGTAACCGAGAGGTGAATCAGAAGAGGATGGATGATGAGGCTGCACGTAGGTTTGCAGACGAAGAGGTTCGCAGGGAGGCTCGTGAAGCGGAAAGGAAGAGACTAAGGGAAAGAGCTGCTGAAGCGCAAGCGGCAGAAGAACGCGGCGACAAGTCTGGAAAATGGCCACGGTGGACGCAGGGAAAGTAGTGTGATGTGTCGTATTGGCTATGTATCGTAATTTCAGTTGTATCTTAAATTCCGTTGTAGTGTCGTTGTATCTTAAATTCCGTTGTAGTGTCGTTGTATCTTAAATTCCTGCAGATGTCTCTTGTCAGCATATCTAGCACCAACTGAGATGGTGTTCATGCTGTACTCCCAGGCAGAATCGTGCCGATCATCGACTATCATTGCCTCCGACAAATCATGGTTCCAAGAAGAGGGGATCGGATCCGCCTCTTCGTTATCATCTGAAGTATCGGATCCACCGGATTCATCTGAGTCAACCTCATTGTCCACTCCATCCTCGTCTTCCTCGTCCATCATGTTCTGCATCTGTTCTTCTTCTTCGTCCACGCTTTCAAGCTCAACAGTATCGTCATGACCACCTGCTGCATGGCTACTCTGCCCGGATTGGAAACTGCTGCCGCCAGCATCAGAACTTTGACTGCTCTGGCCTGGATGGAACGCACCCTCGCCTTCTTGGAAATTCACCACCTTCGCCTCGGGAAGCATTAAGGCGATGGGGTGAGTTCCCCTGCGCTCGCACGCTTCCAACCAGTGCACCCACTGAGAGGTCCGCTCAATCGGCTTCAACCGCCAGAAAATCTGGGTACTAGAGCTGCTCCACAAAGCATGCACACCAACAGTGTATGCTTCGGGATTAAGCCCGAAATTCACGGTCAACCACTCCTTCAACTGACTAACTCGCCATGTTTTTGGGTTTGTCAGATGCAAATCCTCACTGCTGAAACTCGCTCGAGATCAGCTCCCATCGGAGTTGTTCGGACCGTGCCATGACCGAAGTAAACAACGAATTTTACTCTATCTGACATATCTGCTCACCTATACAAATTACAGACTCGTCAAAAAAATCTAGCACCTACACTCTAAAATAAATAAAAATCTAGCACCTGCAGTCCTAAATAAATACTATCTACCGGTACATATTACACTAACTAATGTGCGAAGCTAACGAACGCAACATGCATTATGATTACACCATCTAATACCAGGAATTAGGGTTTACCCTTGAAGCGTGCCAAACACCTCTCACAAGAGCTCAGCTTCTCCACCCCGCAGCAGCTCCACCACCACGCAGCAGCACCACCACCACCAGCTCCACCACCACCACCACCAGCTCCACCACCACCACCACCTCCACCACCACCAACACCACCTCCACCAAAACGCCTCAAAAACTAACCCATATATAGATCAGCTGATTCTACCGCATTTGGTGGTCAAACTACAACAAATGGCTGGATAAATCGCTCAGAAATGAGATAAAACGTTGCTGGTCTGAGAGCAAACGAGAGAGAGAGCTGAGATGAACTGAGAGAGCAGCAGGAGGAAGAAGAGAGGTGCGTCGGCCAGCCCAGCAGGAGCGCGCGTCGGCCGAATTAAAAACTCCACGCTTCGGGCGCGGCCAGCCCGACTCGGGGTCAGGGACGCCGAAGTTTGCGCCTCGGGATGGCGCACCCCGACACCGGCTGCTCCTGCGGAGGAGACAGACCGACAACGGCCCGGCGTGGCCGACAGCCTCGCTTCGGGCGCGCTGACCCCGACTTTGGCCATCCCCACCAGATTCCCTCCACTTCGGGTTCGCCGTCCCCGATTTTGTAATTTCGGGTTAGCGGACCCCGACGGTGTATTATTTCTGAAATTAGCCAAAAACGAATATTATTTCTGGAATTAATATTAAAAAGTGTATTATTTAAAAAAAATTCGCAGAAATTTGAGGTCGGGCGAACTTTAAATATAAAAAAGTTGACGCATAAAGTAAAATTGTCTTGGCAATTAATATTTTATATGATGTATAGCATAGTTGCTCGGTACTATGGTAAAAGCAACATATTTGAATATAACCAGAACCTTCAAATGTACCGATAATGAAGCTTCAACATCGTTTAGAAGTTCCATGCAATGACAAATCTGCAATTGAAAACATGGAATACATTAGTAGTTAAATAGCCCATATTACCAACCTCACAATTTACAAATTTAAACTTCATCCAATTGACAAAAACTCCGACAATTGTACCTCCCCCTTAGCTGCAGTATTCTTCCTCTTCTTGTCCATCTTAGTTCTTAAACATCGACCACAAAATCACAACGACAAACTGTCCGTAGTCTCGCAGAAACTAGCGTGATTTGCGGGCAGAATTAGGGATAGGAGTACCGGAGTAGGGCCGGAGTGGAAGGGATGCGGTCGGGACTCGGGAGAAAGCAGGCAGCGCAGGTCATCGGGCGGCCGGTCCGCGGCGCAGCGGAACTCACGTCGCCAGTCGCCCATTCCCCTGCCCGTCGCCCGTCGCTCGTCGCGTGGAAGACGAAGTGACGAACAGCGCACGACGACGACGACGCCTAGAGGCTCCAGCCCTGGACTCCTGGACACCTCGATTCACGATCGAATCGATTGAGGACTCTGTGGCCTGTGGGGCACGGCCGCACGCCTCATGGGCTGGTGGTTTTCCTTCCACTGTCCACCACGCGCGGCCTGGCAGGCTAGCCAGCAACCCATTCCGTTATCAGCTTCTTCCTGTGGCCCATTTCCTTCCTTTTTCTCGGTTTTTCCTTCAGATATGAACAGAAATTGTGCAAATCTTGATTGTATGTCTAAAGATGCATATATATATGCGATTTTTTACAAAAAATTAAGGTAGGGCAGCTGCCATACCTTGCCCAAAGGGGAGCTTCGCCCCTGGGCATGTGTCTGTATGAGAGAGTGGGTTGACGCTTGAGCTTCTCCTTGCGTGCGCGGACGGTTGAGATGCTCCGACGCTTGGTGTGGGAGCGGCTTGAGCCGCCGGATGGGAAGTCACGCGGACTCCTTCCGGCGGATGTGGCAGTAAACGAATCCCCTCCTTGGCAATCGATCGCTCAAGCGATCAGTTTCGGTCGGTGCGGAGCGCTCGCGCGGAAGCGCGAGTCAATTCCCTTTTTTTGTCTCGTACTGTTTAATTACGTTCACATGCAGATGTGTGTTCACACTAACAGCTCATGTGTTTAATTACGTACACATGCATATGTGTGTTCACACTAACAGCTCATGTTCCCGCTTGCATGTTGCATACAACCAAGAGCGTTCACACTACATGCATGCATAAACTATCTCATGGGTTTGCATTTAATGAGCCAACTTTTCAGCACTACCTCTCACAAGTTTCTGTATGCATGCACGTTCTTTTTTTCAGCACGAGGCGGACTCTCAATTCTCTTTATTTGCAATTCCCTTTTGATAATTCTCTTTTTTTGCAATTCCCTTTGTGTTGTTATTTCGTACGGTAATTCATGTTTTTTCGATTAATTTTTATAATTCCCTTTTTCGGGCTAGTGGTTTTTAAGGGGGGAAATAACGGGTGGGGAGATCCACTTGCAACTCAAATGAACTACCACTTGCTACTCAAATTAAGTACTATTGTTTAAGTTGTAAGCTAACAAAAATTGCTAAAATATTCTAAATTAAATTTACCGTTGATAAATAACGGGGCACCGGGTTGATAACTTGTAAACAAAAAAGAGTCCCTACATATTTTAAATTAAATTAAATTTCTAGGGTTGATATTTATTTATATTTATCATTGATAAATAGCGGGTCACCGGGTTGATAGCTTGTAAATTAAAAGAGACTCGCTAAATATTTCTAAATGAAATATGTTTTAGGGTTATTATTTATTTATATTTACCGTTGATAAATAACGAGGCACCAGGTTGATAGCTTGTAAAATAAATAAAATGTTCGCTAAAATATTCTAAATGAAATAATTTTTATGGTTGGTAGTTATTTATAATTACCATTGATAAATAACAGGGCAGCGGGTTGATAACTTGTAAACTAAAAAGAGTCGCCAGATATTCGAAATAAACTTAGATTTTTAGGGTTGGTAGTTATTTATATTTACTGTTGGTAAATAACAGGACAACGGGTTGATAGCTTCTAAACTAAAAAAGATTCGCTAAAATATTTCAAATAAAAATAACTTTGAGGTTGATAATTTTATACATTTACCGTTCATCACTCAAGTACGGAGGGTTGATTATTCAAACAAACAGGGTTGATAATTTTTAGCCAGAAAAAAAGTTTCTCGAAACATATTAACATGGGTACTAGTTTTGAAGATCTCGTTGAGACGGATTTATTGGAGAAAGCGAATCTTAATTTGGAGTTGTCGTTTGAAAGTTAAAACGTTTTGAAAATTTTCAAATTTGGAAAACATTCCGCTGACATCAGCGGATTCGTCTATTTGTGCATGCATGCTGAACTTTCCCTCAATAGTCTGCACCAGGTTGATAATTTTATACATTCACCGTTGATCACTTAAGTACGGAGGGGTTGATTATTCAAAGAGAGAGGGTTGATAACTTTTAGCCAGAAAAAAAGTTTGTCGAAACATATCAACATGGGTGCTCGTTTTGAAGATCTCGTCGAGACGGATTTATTGGTGAAAGCGAATCTTAATTTGGAGTTGTCGTTTGAAAGTTAAAACGTTTTGAATTTTCAAATTTGGAAAACATTTCGCTGACATCAGCGCATTCGTCTATTTGTGCATGCATGCAGAACTTTCCCTCAATAGTCTGCACCAGGTTGATAATTTTATACATTCACCATTGATCACTTAAGTACGGAGGGTTGATTATTGAAAGATAGAGTGTTGATAACTTTTAGCCCGAAAAAAAGTTTGTCGAAACATATCAACATGGGTGCTAGTTTTGAAGATCTCGTCGAGACGGATTTATTGGTGAAAGTGAATCTTAATTTGAAGTTGTCGTTTGAAAGTTAAAACGTTTTGAATTTTCAAATTTGGAAAAGATTCCGCTGACATCAGCAGATTCGTCTATTTATGCATGAATGCAGAACTTTCCCTAAATAGCCTGCACCAGGTTGATAATTTTATACATTTACCGTTGATCACTGAAGTACGGAGGGGTTGATTATTCAAAAAAAGAGGGTTGATAACTTTTAGCCAGAAAAAAAGTTTGTCGAAACATATTAATATTGGTGCTAGTTTTGAAGATCTCGTCGAGACGGATTTATTGGTGAAAACGAATCTTAAATCGAAGAGTTCATTTGAAAGATAAATCATTTTAAACAATGGTTTCTGCTACATATATTCTACATGTGACCCTAAATTTGCATGCGGTGATTAGCCATGCTAATTAGGAATGCACGTGACGCGAGAAGAGAGAAGAAAAGGTGGTCCATCCCATGCATACCTTCTACTTATTGTCATGCTAACTTGCATGCATTGATTATTAACATTAATTACATGAAAGGAGAGACATGCACTATGTGAAAGCTACCTCTCAGAAAGGGAAACACGGTTTTTCCTAATTAGGCTGTTGGAAACCGATCGCGCATTAAGAACCTGACGCGCGAGCGCCAGCTAGGGACGCTGGGCAGTAAAACCCATTGGACGTAGGAAAATGCATCCTTGCTCATTCTAAAAAAAAGTAGTACTGTAATTCAGAAAGAGAGAAAAAAATATAAATTATTTTGGAAACTAAAGATGATCAAGTATTATACTCGTATAAAAATATAAATCCTTTTCATTAACTTTTGTTTTCATGAGGATTCGGATTTTTTACAATATTTGAAATTATCACGAATTTTCGAATCTAAAGGTATAAACGATGCCCCCCATAGGGGAACTCACAGCGATTTGCATTTCTCAGCCGTTGGATCTTGCCTGATGCTAGATCTTGGCCGTTCATTGTTTGCACCGCGGCCATATAAAAGGGGCACCACAAAGTGAGAAACCCTAGCCCCCATTATGCTTTCCCCTCATGCTCGCACTCGCGCCCACCCCCCAATCAGCTTCCCCGTTTCTCCCCAATCCCTGCCCCATCTCTCCCCCAATCCCATACAGATCCTCTTCGCCTCCTTCTCCTCTGCTGCTCTTCTCCATGGCTTGAGAGGCAAAGGACCAGCCATGGCGAGCCGTCGTCGGCGTCCTCCCGATCCAGATCATCAAGGCCAAGGACGATCGGCTCTGCCTGGCACGGCCGCGCTCGCTTTGATTTTCGTCGGATCCGGCGTGGCAGGAACGTGGGTGTCGGCCGTGGCCGTCCTCGGCGGCGCGCTGGCCGCGGCGGACCTCATCTTCATCGGGAAGAGGGGCAGGTGCCCGCTGCACTCCACCTCTCCCTCATGTGCCCAGGTACCAGCTCCACCTCTTCTCCTCTCTATACCCGAGATCTTGCAGCCGTCACACTTGTTTTCTCCTTATGAGTTGGCATGGTCTTTCCCTGAGGTTTTCTGTTTGTGCCTCTCCTCAATGGGTCAAGAGGGGAAAAGGTGGAGGCCGTTGGGAGATGGGTGGCGCCCAGATCTCCATGAATTTAGGTTAGGTGATTTATTCAAGTTGTGTCACAGATTGTTGTCTATGATGAACAAGAGTGAACAAGAGTGTGATGATGAAATAAGAAATGCACAACTTGTTGCCAATCCAGGATGTTATCCCACGTCTGTTCAGATCCATTCTTAGTTATAATAGTCCTTGACGAAAGTTACAAAATATTAGACATAATAGCCCTCACTTGTGTCATATACCTACAAACTCACAAAGAATCTCCATTTTATGTAGCATGGATGGCAAATTTGCGAAAGTATTCTGCCACTGTCATGCTCCTTTATGTACACTTACTAAATGGTATCAATTTAATAATCTTCTTAATATATAAGTTCTTAGCATATTTTATTTTGCCTTGCAGGCAAAAACTGATCAAGATGAGAAACATTATAATTGATGCAAAATCTGTGGTTATTGGGGCAGGTTTGTGTAATTTCAAGGTACCATGACTTTAGAATTCAGCACCTACCCCTCCTCTGATGTGGTGTTGTGAGAGCAAGAAAAAGAGCAGGCATGCTCTATCTCTACATCGAGCGTTCACATGGCCAGATTGACGGGAATAAACTGTGGGTGAGCTCTTGCACGACCTGATTTCTTCTTCTTATCTATGCTTTTTCTTCTTCAGATTTCATAAATTTACCTTCCAAGACAAAGCCTAATGGCGAAGTGCCTAAATTTAATTATGTAATGCCTAGAATCCTTGGAAAGAAGAGGTCTTGAGGTGTGGAAATCAAGCCGTCTATTTATTTATACCTCCATATATCAGTGCAACAGACTAATGAAGTTGATGTTTCTTATTTTTTCTATTCCTTATTTATACCTCCAAGCGTTGGTGGGGAGCCTAATGAAGTTACAGATTATAGATGCGAAGAGGAATATTTCATTGTGTATGAACAATCCTAGAGCTCTTAGATATGTGTTGGAATTTTAGTTTTTCTAATAGATGTGTAATGAGGAATATATATGTGTATTGGAATATGACTCTGGCTGAGTAATGAGGAATATTCCATCGTGTAAAAAAACATTTTCTAATATTGGAATTATAATTTGTGCTTTTGTGTCAACTTGAGAAATAACCGGTCAATGGCAGTCATAAGTTCATCATGTGTAGTTGTACGTACTTTTGTTGATTTCTGCACCACATGGAATGATCTGATAGTTATTCCCAAACCACAACTCAATGAATGAACTCTACATCTTTTATTCAGCATATTATGTATACAAGTACAAGTATACTGATATTTGATAGTGGTCCAGGTGAAACTTGATTGCAGACAGCCGGGAAAGAGTTTTCCAACATTTGTCCCTGCTACAAGATTTATTGGTGATGTCATCTATTCAAGCTCTGATTTAGTACACTCCAACAGGAGTCAGAAACACTGAACTATAGGTGCAGTTAAGCTGGTCTGGTAGTCTGCTCCTCCGGAGATGCTGCAAATGGTGCTACCTCGCCATGAAGCTCGTCACCCATGTGCAGCGGGTGGACACTGTCTGGGCTTACAACTTCGAAGCATGAAGGTGACAGTACGATGTGCCCCTTCCCCTGCTGTTCTACCTGCAGACGCAGTTTACGCCCGTGGCCTCGCTGTCTAGGTCAGAGTTGGGTAAGAATAGATTGTTCAGAGGTTTAATATGGTTCCAGTGTGTATAAATTACAAAAACTGTATTTCTTGATATGTTTTGGTAGGGCCTGGATCTGGACGAGGAACAGAATATCCCGGCGAACATCGCCCATGCCGGCGGCTCGAGAGATGCGGGGTGACAGTGAGGCCCTGTTTGTTTGGGCTAGAGCTTGAGCTTTTACTGCTTTTGAGTCTTTAAAAGCACAAGCCTTTAAAAGCACAAGCCCAGCCAAACACCTAACTTCTAGGCATGAGCTTCTACAAGCGCTTCTCACATTTACACTTGAAGCCCATAAGCACGTCCCGGGTACTTCCTGCAGCTTCCCGTGGCTTCTCACTTACAAATCGAGAAAAAAAATTGCATCTTGAGAAAAAATTCAGATTCTTAGTTAATTTATATTTTATAGTAAAATCTTTTTAAATAGAAAATAATAAGGAAAATAATATTTTTTTATTAAATAATAAGGAAAATAATTTTTTATTATTAAATAATAAGGAAAATAATATTTTTGTTGTTATTTTCTATTTTACATTTGACCAGTCTACCAACAGTCCTGGATGCAGTTTGCCAAACAACAATTTTACATTTGACCAGCCATCCAGCTCCAGCTAGATGCAGTTTGCCAAACAGCAATTTTACATTTGACCAGCCATCCAGCTCCAGCTGCTTCTCAGATCTTACCAGCTCCAGCTGCTTTTCGTTCAGCTGCAGCCCAAACAAACAGGCACTGAGTGTGCCTGTGAGCATGGGACGCAGCGCAGCAGTCTAGACAGACAACATGAGTGGAGTCCAAAGTGAGCTTCTGTCCCTCCAAACATGTGCGATGTGGCTGAGCTTCAGCTCTTGATAGTGTATGGATGATTATGACGATGATTTGGTTCTTAGAAGTTTCTATTGACTTCTCTTTCTTTCTTGTTTTCACATGCTTTTCAAAACTTAGACTGTCAGTACTTAATACATGACGGATATCCAATTATGTACTCGTCATTCTTTATTGTTCTTCACCTTGGCTAATAAAAACATAAAGTGCAGTCTTCTAATACCATCATCATCACACTCTTGTTCACTTGCGTGTGAGGTATGTGATGAGGAATCTCTTGGGAATACGGGTTTATTGTAGATAAAAGAAGATCTTTCTGTTAGAGAATCTTGAGAGTATCTTCATAGATATTTAAAGGATACTTTTAGATATCATCATTTATTACATGTAGGCAAGTGCCTGGTGAAATATGCTCAAATCATAACAGTTTTAATTTCTCATGATAGTTTTTCGGGCCTTGAGATTCTCACTGAGAGCTCCTTGATGCAATTATTAAGATGGAGTTACAAGGAAGTCATGGATAAATCCATGAGCTCATCAAATGGAAAAAATTGTATGGTAATATTTGTTGCTTGCCTTTGTAAGTTGCCTTCAATTTTTGGTTGATAACTGTTGGCACCACACTGCCTCTTACTCTTGAGTCTTAACAGATCTTTTCAGTTTTAGAGTGTCGTATGATTATGTGGCAAGCTCTCTATTTTGGCCATGGTTGAGGTGTGATTTTGATTTATTGGGCACTGATGGCGTGCAACATATATCAGATGATACCAATGTGTGTTCCCTAGCCCTTTTGTCATATTCATCAATATTAAAATAACAGTATCCTATATAAATTGGATGAAAGATAGCTTGAATGATTTCAACTTTAATCAAATCCTTTTTTTGATAATTAGTTAAATCATTATACACTGATTTTTTTTGTCATCTAATGTTTAAATTCTCAGAATAGTGGAAGTGATTGTACTTTTCAGTTCTTTGTTGATTGCGCATTAAAAGCTCTGATTCTGTAGGCAACCGAGGAAGTGGCATTTGGTGTCACATGGTGTGGCTTTCCACTAATATTAGCAGAATTTTTTTACCATTATATATGTTTGGTCTCACATGGGCTATCGAAAGAATTAATCCTCTAAGGTACCCAATAATTGTACTTTGTTCGATGCTATCTACAGTTATTAGATTTTAAAATTTTATTTAATTTGCTGCAAAACTGAGCATCTTCTGTATTCTCATGTACATGGTCATTAATATATCGTATCTAGAAGTTTTTCAGGTTGCAGGTTTGTGTTTTAGGAAACAACCCTACCAGATTTTGAAATTGATTTAGCCATCTGATCGAATAAGTAAACCTATTAGGGTACTGCTGTGTAGAATGCAGAGAAAGTAATATTTTTAATCAGATAATGCTGCATCTACTTATTTATAATTTGTAAAATGAAAAGGATATTTTGCTATATGGAATAATCTGGAATGTTTGCTTCATGATTGCTTGTACACTACGATCTTATATGGTTCAGATTAGTGATCCTATCGTAGCCAGCTGAACAGAGCAAATCCAGTGTACCGTCTCATGCTAATCTGATATAGAACTATCATGCTAATCTAATATAGCACTCTTGCATTATAGTTGATTTTATAGTACCAAGTTTTGGACCAGAATATGTTCCATATTTGGTGGTTATTTCCTTATTTGTTACCAAAAGAGAAGGCTTCATGTATCAGTACTGCTACCAATAGTCCAGCAATTGAAGATACTGTAAGACATTTTTGTTTCTCGATAAAGAGATAGTTTAGTTCGGTTCTTTAATCAAGAGCTCTTTTTACAATACAATCGCATTTACATTCTGGTAGAAGCCGCCCACTAAGAAAGTACTTCAGCTCATCCTAACTGGCAAATGATCTTCCCATATTCTTGTCATTTATCTAACTCAAAATCAGTTCTATATGTAAATATGGTGCCAAAGGCAAAGAGCAAAGCATACTTTACAGTTGTCCATATCTGCTCCTTTTATCATCATGTTACCATTCATCTTCTTATTGTCTGTCTAATAATTTAAGGGTGATGTTTGTTTTGTAGGAAGTGTTGCACCTAACATCTTATACACGATGAACTCTCACATTTATGTGAACTCAATTTGTGTGTTCAGGCAACAGGCTTAAGTTTTAGTCTAATCCTGATACTGAGTTGAAACTTGCTAGAGAAACTGGCCTTAGTGTTTTCTCATGGGGTTCAACTTGACAAGGATAATGCCCAAGGAACCAAATGAAGACTTCAACAGCTTGGTAAGTTGATAGCGGCATGTTATGCACATCACGTTCCTCCCTAAAAATTATATAACTTTCACTTTCTAGCATGCAAATCTATGTATTGGTGAAACATAAGACATATATCGTGTATTTTCTAGGTTAAACATGAAGGTACTTTAGGAGAAATATAAAGGTGAAGATACAAACCTTTGGGTCCAATAGCAAGTTGGTATAAATTTGAATTGACAAGATATTTAGCTTGTTAATTCTCATGGGAACCTTGAATGCAAAAAAACTGATCAACAGTCTGAAAAATCACTGTTGTAACGTAGATAGCTGGGATAAAGTCACTCATAGTTACTTACAGCTGATACAAATTCATAGATTTTAGAAATGAAAAAGAGTTGCTAGAACAGCAATGCTTTCAGGATAAATAGAGTAATAACATGGAGATAACATTTGGACAGAACGTACAAATACATCACAGCGTCAGAGTACCAAATATGTGTTCTGACAAAGTGTCCATGTAGGCTGCTGAGTTCTGACTTCAGGAATGGAATGTGCTAACTTTAGTATATTTGGACAGCATCATTCTCTTTATGCTGATGATACCCAAAAACTTTCACAATTAAAGGGATGGTCCTCTCCATCCCAGGGGATATGGAGACCAATTATCTATGTAGGTATTACTCCTACTTGATATAAGCTAGGGATATGGGACTGGAAGCTTTAGAGAAAACCAAAGACAAGAAGCTACAGAGCTACCTCAAAAGGCTTTTTTCCAAAAGTTAACAAATTTACTGATTCTTATATACGAAGAAAGGATATGTGCAGAGAGGCCATTGACTGATTAAGAAAGCTCACCTTTCTTCTCCACATTAACATATCTGCATGGTGACAAGGAAAGGTCGAAATAAAAAGAAGTGCTGGATAGTGTCATTGGCTGCATCATCTCCCGTATCTCTGAGCTGCAAAATTATATTAATAGAAAGTTAGATGACAAATGTGGTATTATTAGTGTTCATGTGAGAACAGTCCGTCAAAAAAGACAAAGCACATCATGGTGTATGATTTTTGAATGCGGCAGGGAAAGCGTCAGCCGAAATAGGCTTCCGTTGCCCTTTCCTCTACCTAGGTGGCCGATGACGGGGGTAATAACCTCGCTGCCATCGACGTTCACAAAAGCGGCGTCCTACGCTGTAGTTGGGCCACCTCGGATAAGAGTATTGTCCACGGCCCATCGACAACACTCGCTGCATATGTCCATGACCCAACCTGCGCCGAGCCAAAAACCTAGCTTCCCTGTCTCTTCTCCCTTCCTCGCTGTCTTCGTGCCTTTGCGGCGTCGATCCCGTCTGGTCAACGCACGCACCATCCCTTCCTGGGCAACGCTCCTGCTCCTCGAAACATGGACACTGCCCTGGCCCAAATCGCCTGTTGCGGCTCCATCGATGATCCCCATCCAAGGCCTTGGTGACCCCAGATCTCCAGGTTCATCGTCATCAACGAGCAATAGGCTTCGAACCCTTGCTCAGGTGCTCCCTTAGAACATGTTGGCTCCTTGGTACGGTGTTTTTGTCATGATTATTATTACATTGCTCTCCTGCCAATCCCCACAATCTTTTACCAAACCAGACTTCGTACATTAATTGAGAACCAAACAACCATCTCTACACACACCGCCTGTAGTTGTATTTGTCATTTTGTCGTCTTAACAGGTCTAGAACACCCTATCATAAATTAGGTAGGTAGGTATGAAGACATAATTACCGGTTAGTTTCTATCTTAAGTACATTCCGAATACGATGAAAACTAAACAGATGTGTACTTTAATTTATTTAAATAGAAGTGTACTTTGCCTCTACCAGCGCTACCATGTTTAAAGTTAGTTGGAATATTTACACCCATATTTACTCATGTAGGAAAAACCAAGCGTGATCAGGATTCCTTCCAAAGTATCACTGAATATAATGCTACAAAAACTTGGTGTTACAGAAACTAATAACACCAGCGAGAGATCGGATGGTCAATTCAGTGAAAAATACACATGCATACTTTGTCTATTTACGCATATACATACTTTATACCTACATACATGTTTTCTACTTAACATTTATACCATCTTCGAATTTGCTCACACTATCTAGACAAATGTTTCATGTTGTAGGAAAACCCAAGGATAATCAGGATTCCTCTTAGAATAATACTAAATATAATGCTAGAAACACTTGGTGTTTCAAAGGCTGAGTACCGACTGCATCTATGCGAAGATAACAAAGTCCGTGTAACTGTTATATTCAACACATCTACCCTACCAGTGGAAGGTGCTCCTGTATATCTCTCGATGTCTGGAACAGAGTCTGAGAGCTATGAAATAGCAGAAGATTCTGCATGCGTTCAAGCCATAACATATGTTGAGGAGGCAACCAACACGGTCATCAAGGATTTAGGTTACGGACGGCTGCTAGAAGTAAAAGGCCAGAACAAGATCCTCTTACGTAAGCTAAAAAAGGCTCATGGATACAAGAAGCAGCTTGCTAGGGGTTGGTTTCTTTCTGTGAGGCGTATGGCTTCATTCTCTAAATTCATTCTCTAAACAAGTGCTCAATATTACACACCTTAACTATTCTGGTGGACAAGACTCTGTTGACACGGTTTGGAACATACATATCTTCACTAAAATTTCTGTAGAATGTACATACAGACCCTGTTAGCTTATGTAATTTCTCTGGACTGTACATGCACATCCTGCTTTCTATCTTACCTAATTTATGTGCACTGTACATCCAGATTCTATTATCTATCCTATGTAGTAAACTTAGCCAGTATTAAAATTACCTTGCCCATTACCTGTTTTCATCTACCTATATATATGTTACCTTGTGCCATTCATTGTATCAGCTTCCTGTTTTCACCAACGACACAATTGCTGAGACCCTGAAGTAGTTCTGTAACTGTCCTAAAATTAGGTGACAGTTCCTTCTAATTTTCTACATACCCATTAGAATCTAATTCAATTTGTAATACCCTGAAATATGCTGGGAAGAATTGCTTTGCTTTAGGGAGTGAATCTACTCCAGAATTGTGGTATTAAATAAAATGTTTATTTCCTACCCTGTACAAATCACATGTGGCAGTTAACTACAGCTTAACGCACATGCTACATCTTTGTAAAACATTTGTTCCTCTCTAAGATATTACCCTTCTAATAAATTAGATGCATCCTCTGTTTTTTATTCAGTTCTTCTAATAAAAGAGCTTTCCTCCACCAATGAGACTACAATTGAAAAATACTGGAATGATTTACAAAACTACTTATCGTACTTCCATAAAATGAACAACAACACGTCATTCACGGGATCGTGCGCCAAGGCGCACATTTAAATCTAGTTTATAGAGTGCATAGCACCCATGTGTGAAAGGATAGAGATGGTAACCTACACGATGAATAGGTTCTACAAAAAAAATTGATTTCTTTTACAAGTTTAATCTTTGCGGAATAAAAAGTGAGTCTAATGCAAACTAGGTGAGGCAAGTTATATGTGATACAAGATACTTCAAGCGTAAAGGCTATCACACAAGTAAAAAACACACATAAAATGATCGGTTAGAAATAACCGAAACACATGGAGACGAAGACGTATTCTCGTGTTTTCTTCCTTGAGAGACGTTGGAGAGGTGTGGGATCCTACGAAGGATTTCCCAACGCAACAAAGGCTCTACTTTTTCTCCAGAGTATATCCCACGAAGGAATAGCTCACTCACTCGTGGTAGACTTTAAAGGTGGTCTCCAAACACTCACAAACTTCTTCTTGGAGCAAATCCATAACCCGGATGCTTCCGAGCGGCCCTAGCCGCCTAGGGTTTTCACAAAACCAAGACCATGATTAAGGGAGATTAGTCCACCTGTACTACGGGGTTGTGATAGTATCTTGATCTATTTCTCTCATGCTCTTCATAGTTCTTAGTGCCATATGAACCGCCTCACATGATTATGGCCATATTTGTAATACCTATGTGGTGGATCCTTATTCTATGATATTGTGCTATGAGATCTGATCATATTATATTTAAGATGTATTGATAGATGCATATTATGTATCTCGTTCTTAATATTTGTTCTGATCCAACATCTATGCAAGAGCGTGTGTGGGGTGATATGTGTATTAGATGGAGTAGCATGGTTTAAATAATTGGATAGTGACAATAAATTCAAGATCTATTATGGCTTTGCTAATGTTCGTCACGTGACAGTAGTGATGATCTTGTTTTTCAATATAGCATATTTGATATTCAAACTGTAGGGATTCGTAGCATAAAAAACAAAAAATTTCCTACCGCGAGAACGCAATCCAAGCCAAGATGCAATCTAGAAGACGGGAGCAACGAGGGGATGAACGAGACTAACCCTTGAAGATTTCCAAAGCCTACAAGAGGAGGCTCTCGTTGCTGTGGTAGACGATCACTTGCCGCTTTCAAAAGCGCGTAGAAGATCTTGACGGTGCCACAATCGGGAAGCACCTCCGTACTCGGTCACACGTTCGGTGTTGATGAAGACGACGTCCTTCTCCCCGTTCCAGCGGGCAGCGGAAGTAGTAGATCCTCCTTGGAATCCCGACAGCACGACGGCGTGGTGGCGGTGATGGTGAAGAACTCCGGCAGGGCTTCGCCTAAGCGTATGCGGGAGTTGTATGTGGAGGAGAGGTAGCTAGGGTTTGGGAGAGGGGGCTTGGGCGCCGGCCCTCAAAGGGGTGTGGCCAAGGTGGTGGCAAGAGTGGCCGGCCAGCCCCTCCCCTCCTCTCTTTATATAGGTGGAAAACCCCAAAGATTAGGTCAAAAGTCTCCGAATAAGACCCCAACATAAAACCTTCCATATGACCAAACCTAGGGGGAGTGGGATGATGACCCACAAGTATAGGGGGTGTATCGTAGTATTTTCGATAAGTAAGAATGTCGATCCCAACGAGTAGCAGAAGGTGTGGACAAGCAGTTTCGATGAAGGATTCACTGTAAATGCTCACAGACAAGTATTCAGGGGGTTTTGATGTAGCAGTTGAATAAAGTACGAGTAAGTAAAGTGCGAGAGTAACAATTGCAGCGAGTGGCCCAATCCTTTTTAGCACAAAGGACAAGCCGGTTTGTTTACTTATAATGACCAAACGTTCTTGAGGACACACGGGATTTTAGTCTAGTGCTTTCGCTACATACGGCTAATTAATCTTCATTGTTTTGATAAGTGTTGTGTGGGTGAACCTATGCTAATGTACCGCCCTTCGTAGGACTAATACATACTTGTGATTATACCCCTTGCAAGCATCCGCAACTACAAGAAAGTAATTAAGATAAATCTAACCACAGCCTTAAACTCTGAGATCCTGCTATCCCTCCTGCATCGATATACCAAAGGGGGTTTAGGTTTCTGTCACTCCGGCAACCCCGCAATTGGCAAATGAGTACAAGATGCATTCCCCTAGGCCCATAAAGGTGAAGTGTCATGTAGTCGACGTTCACATGACACCACTAGAAGAATAACACCACAACTTAAATATCATAACATTGAATATTACTCAACCATACTTCACTACTAACATTTAGACTTCACCCATGTCCTCAAGAACTAAACGAACTACTCACGAGACATCATATGGAACATAATCAGAGGTGATATGATGGTGAATAACAATCTGAACATAAACCTTGGTTCAACGGTTTCACTCAATAGCATCAATAACAAGTAGAAATCAACACCGGGAGAGTTTCCCCTATCAAACAATCAAGATCAAACCCAAATTGTTACAGCGGTGACGATGTGCAGCGGTGGAGACGGCGGTGATGATGATGGAGATTATGATGATGGTGATGGAGATGATGTCCAGCTCGATGACAGTGACGATGGCGTCGATTTCCCCCTCCGGGAGGGAATTTCCCCGGCGGATCTCAGCCTGCCGGAGAGCTCTTTTCTTTCTGGTGTTCTCCGCCCCGCAGAGGCGGCTGTGACTCTTCGCGACTGTTCCCCTGGAGCTTAGGTTTTCGGGACGAAGAAATACGCGAAGGAGGGGAGGCCAGAGGGGGCTGTGGGCCCCCTCCTCACAGGGCAGCGCGGCCAGGGCAGGGCCCGCGCCGGCCCATGAGGTGGGCCCATGACGGCCCTCCTCGGCTCCCCCTTCTGGCTCCCTTCGTCTTCTGGAAAAATAGGATTTTTCATATAAATTCCGTCAATTGTTGATCTTCCGAAATATTGCATTCTGACGGCGCTTTTTCCAGCAGAATCCTGACTCCGGTGCGCGATCCTCCAATAATCATGAAACATGCAAAATAGATGAAATAACATAAGTATCATCTCCAAATATGAAATATATCAATGAATAACAACAAATTATGATATAAAATAGTGATGCAAATTGGACGTATCAACTCCCCCCAAGCTTAGACTTCGCTTGTCCCCAAGCGAAACTGAACTCGGTAAACAGGACCACATGTTTATGGAGTGAAGAGTCGATAAATAAAATACGGACAAGAAGCATCATATTCATTCACACAAGACATTCTAGTAGACAACTTCCTCATATAATTCAACTTGAAACAAGTATAAGGTAATCACAAATAAAGGTGCATAAGAAATCATAGTTGGTGATGGCAAACTTTGTTCTTGGTCAGAGAACAATTAACAGGTTATACTTATCTATTGAGCAGCGCTTTCATGTTAAAGTTTATATAGCACAACTTGCATACTCAATCATAATAATCTCCTCATAATCATTGATAACTTTCAAAGCTATATTCATTCGGATAAAACTTGTACTAAACAAGGAAGAGTAAAAGACATGATGAAGTAAATCACAATATAGATGGTTTGATTACAACAACTCAAATGCTTGCTTAAGATGGAGGGAAATAGGTTTACTGACTCAACATAAAGTAAAAGACAGGCCCTTCGCAGAGGGAAGCAGGGATTAAATCATGTGCTAGAGCTTTTTCAGTTTTGAAATCATATAAAGAGAATAAAAGTAACATTTTGAGAGGTGTTTGCTGTTGTCAACGACTAGTAGCGGGTACTCTAACCCCCTTGCCAGACAAACTCTCGAAGAGCGGCTCCCATTAAGTTTTATTTTTGGTTGGCACTCCTTCCAACCTTTGCTTTCACAAACCATGGCTAACCAAATCCTCGGGTGCCTGCCAACAATCTCATACCATGAAGGAGTGCATTTTTATTTTAGTTTTATTTAGATGACACTCCTCCCCACCTTTGCTTTCTCAAGCCATGGCTAACCGAATCCTCGGGTGCCGTCCAACAATCACATACCATGGAGGAGTGTCTATTTTTCTAACATTATGATGGTTAATTAACTTGGGACTGGGAATCCCATTGCCAGCTCTTTTTGCAAAATTATTGGATAAGCGGATGAAGCCACTAGTCCATTGGTGAAAGTTGCCCAACAAGATTGAAAGATAAAACACCACATACTTCCTCATGAGCTATAAAACATTGACACAAATGAGAGATAGTAAATTTTGAATTGTTTAAAGGTAGCACACGAAGTATTTACTTGGAATGGTAGGAAATACCATATAGTAGGTAGTTATGGTGGACACAAATGGCATAGGTTCGGGTTAAGGTTTGGATGCACGAGAAGCATTCCCTCTCAGTACAGGTTTTTGGCTAGCAAGGTTAATTAGCAAGCACAAGAGTTGAGGGAAACAAACAAATATACATGTGATAGAAACAATCATGCATCTTCCTTGTAAGCACAAACAATTTTAACTTCAGAATAATAAGCTATGAGCTAACAAGAAAGGAAGACAATGAAACAACTACATGTATTTCTCTTTTCTACTTAAACCTCAAAGTGTTATTGCTATTGACCAATGCTAAGTTTGCCAAAACCAAATAGATTTACTCAATGCTTCCAAAGTGATACCAATACTAATAACAAGATCAATCATATAATAGGGATTGCAAACTAAAATAAGATGTGCAATATGTAAATGATAAGACTTCTCATTAATATTCCATAACGATAACTCACACCAAGGGATACATAGACAACCAACTAAAGGAGAGATACTTCCACACTGCAACCCATCTTATATGATAACTTCCCTACTCATGATATGACACTACTTGATAGTAAAAAAGTAAAAGGTAGTGATGATGTGATACCGCGGCACTCCCCCAAGCTTGGAACAAACCAAGGGGATGCCAATACCGATGATGAGTTAATCCTTCGGCGATGGTGGTGATGAATTCTTGACAAGCTTCTCAACAAGCTCCTGAAGCTCATCAATCTTGTACATGAGGTTGCGGATCATCTCTGAATTGTGCTCGACGCGGTTAAGAAGTATGTCTGACGGCGAGTCCCAACTCTTGGAGTTATTTCCCCACTCTTCAACCTTAGACTTCATCCTTCCTGCAGTGTTAGAACGATCTATATCCCAATTGCTAGGCAATGCTGCCTTGGGAGTCCTTTCAATTTGACTATTGTAAATTAGATTGCGGAAGGGGTGGTGAGTTCCTGAAGAAGATGTCTTTGGAGCTAGGTAATGACGTGGAACCCTTCCTCCGGTGCGAATTCTTGCGCTCCTCTTTGCACTAAGAGGGTTATCCACCACCTCGATGCTTGCGATGGTAGCACGCGGGTATGCGCGCGAGTCTTCCTCCACTTCTTCTTCATCTTCTTCCTTGACGCTCTTGTCCACCTCTTCCCACTCGGGATCTTGAATATCCTCATCTGGAAGTCCCTTGCCCTTGTTCTTGGAGACCATGGTGCTTCTAGATTGAAAACAGATCCTGGCAGAAACAGCTCGAAACAAAACACGTCGAGAAAACGATATACGGACCTCCAGGGGTCAGGGGGATTATATAGCAGGAATTTTCACGACAAAAGGAAAGTACCAGGTCGAACCAGAGTCGGAGAGGGGCGTGATGTCTACTTCCCCCCTCCTTTTCCTGTAGACAGTGTTGGGCCTCCAAGAGCAGAGGTTTGTAGAACAGCAGCAAGTTTTCCCTTAAGTGGATCACCCAAGGTTTATCGAACTCAGGGAGGAAGAGGTCAAAGATATCCCTCTCATGCAACCCTGCAACCACAAAGCAAGAAGTCTCTTGTGTCCCCAACACACCTAATAGGTGCACTAGTTCGGCGAAGAGATAGTGAAATACAGGTGGTATAAATAAGTATGAGCAGTAGCAACGGTGCCAGAAAATAGCTTGCTGGCGTGTAGTTGATGGTGGTAATATTGCAGCAGTAGTAACACAGTAAAACAGTAAACAAGCAGCGATAGCAGTATTTAGGAACAAGGCCTAGGGATTAGACTTTCACTAGTGGACACTCTCAACATTGATCACATAACAGAACAGATAAATGCATACTCTACACTCTTGTTGGATGATGAACGCATTGCGTAGGATTACACGAACCCTCAATGCCGGAGTTAACAAGCTCCACAATTTGTTCATATTTAAGTAACCTTATAGTGTAAGATAGATCAAAAGACTAAACCAAGTACTAACATAGCATGCACACTGTCACCTTCATGCATATGTAGGAGGAATAGATCACATCAATACTATCATAGCAATAGTTAACTTCATAATCTACGAGAGATCATGATCATAGCATAAACCAAGTACTAACACGGATGCACACACTGTCACCATTACATCGTGCAGGAGGAATAGAACTACTTTAATAACATTGCTACAGTAGCGCATAGATAAATTGTGATACAAACACATTGCAATCATAAAGAGATATAAATAAGCACCTCACTATGCCATTCAACAGTGAATAAGTATTCTGTGAAATATAGCCTAAGAGACCCACACGGTGCACACACTGTCACCTTTACACACGTGGGACAAGGAGTCTCCGGAGATCACATAAGTAAAACTCACTTGACTAGCATAATGACGTCTAGATTACAAGCATCATCATATGAATCTCAATCATGTAAGGCAGCTCATGAGATTATTGTATTAAAGTACATAGGAGAGAGATGAACCACATAGCTACCGGTACAGCCCCGAGCCTCGATGGAGAACTACTCCCTCCTCATGGGAGCAGCAGCGGTGATGAAGATGGCGGTGGAGATCGCAGCGGTGTCGATGGAGAAGCCTTCCGGGGGCACTTCCCCGCTCTGGCAGCGTGCCGGAACAGAGACTCCTGTCCCCCAGATCTTGGCCTCGCGATGGCGGTGGCTCTGGAAGGTTTCTGTGGTTTTCGTCGAACGTATCAGGGTTTTCGATCCAGGGGCTTTATATAGGCGAAGAGGCGGCGCAGGAGGGTCGAAGGGGCGACGACACCATAGGGCGGCGCGGCCAGGGCCTGGGCCGCGCCGGCCTATGGTCTGGGGGCCCAGTGCCCCCCCTCTGGTCCTTCCCGGGTGTTCTGGATGCTTCCGGTGAAAATAGGAACTTGGGCGTTGATTTCGTCCGATTTCGAGAATATTTCGTTACTAGGATTTCTGAAACCAAAAACAGCAGAAAACAGCAACTGGCACTTCGGCATCTTGTTAATAGGTTAGTTCCAGAAAATGCACGAATATGACATAAAGTGTGCATAAAACATGTAGATAACATCAATAATGTGGCATGGAACATAAGAAATTATCGATACGTCGGAGACGTATCAGCATCCCCAAGCTTAGTTCTGCTCGTCCCGAGCAGGTAAAACGATAACACAGATAATTTCTGGAGTGACATGCCATCATAACCTTGATCATACTATTTGTAAAGCATATGTAGTGAATGCAGCAATCAAAACAATGTATATGACATGAGTAAACAAGTGAATCATAAAGCAAAGACTTTTCATGAATAGCACTTCAAGACAAGCATCAATAAGTCTTGCATAAGAGTTAACTCATAAAGAAATAATTCATAGTAAAGGCATTGAAGCAACACAAAGGAAGATGAAGTTTCAGCGGTTGCTTTCAACTTATAACATGTATATCTCATGGATAATTGTCAACATAGAGTAATATAACAAGTGCAATATGCAAGTATGTAGGAATCAATGCACAGTTCACACAAGTGTTTGCTTCTTGAGATGGAGAGAAATAGGTGAACTGACTCAACATAAAAGTAAAAGAAAGGTCCTCCATAGAGGAAAAGCATCGATTGCTATATTTGTGCTAGAGCTTTGATTTTGAAAACATGAAACAATTTTGTCAACGGTAGTAATAAAGCATATGTATCATGTAAATTATATCTTATAAGTTGCAAGCCTCATGCATAGTGTACTAATAGTGCCCGCACCTTGTCCTAATTAGCTTGGACTACCGGATCATCACAATGCACATGTTTTTACCAAGTGTCACAAAGGGGTACCTCTATGCCGCCTGTACAAAGGTCTAAGGAGAAAGCTCGCATTGGATTTCTCGCTATTGATTATTCTTCAACTTAGACATCCATACCGGGACAACATAGACAACAGATAATGGACTCCTCTTTTATGCATAAGCATGTAACAACAATTAATAATTTTCTCATTTGAGATTGAGGATATTTGTCCAAAACTGAAACTTCCACCATGGATCATGGCTTTAGTTAGCGGCCCAATGTTCTTCTCTAACAATATGCATGCTTAACCATAAGGTGGTAGATCTCTCTTACTTCAGACAAGACGGACATGCATAGCAACTCACATGAAATTCAACAAAGAGTAGTTGATGGCGTCCCCAGTGAACATGGTTATCGCACAACAAGCAACTTAATAAGAGATAAAGTGCATAATTACATATTCAATACCACAATAGCTTTTAAGCTATTTGTCCCATGAGCTATATATTGCAAAGGTGAATGATGGAATTTTAAAGGTAGCACTCAAGCAATTTACTTTGGAATGGCGGAAAATACCATGTAGTAGGTAGGTATGGTGGACACAAATGGCATAGTGGTTGGCTCAAGTATTTTGGATGCATGAGAAGTATTCCTTCTCGATACAAGGTTTAGGCTAGCAAGGCTTATTTGAAACAAACACAAGGATGAACCGGTGCAGCAAAACTCACATAAAAGACATATTGAAAACATTATAAGACTCTACACCGTCTTCCTCGTTGTTCAAACTCAATACTAGAAATTATCTAGACCTTAGAGAGACCAATTATGCAAACCAAATTTTAGCAAGCTCTATGTATTTCTTCATTAATGGGTGCAAAGTATATGATGCAAGAGCTTAAACATGAGCACAACAATTGCCAAGTATCACATTACCCAAGACATTTTAGCAATTACTACATGTATCATTTTCCAATTCCAACCATATAACAATTTAACGAAGAAGAAAACTTCGCCATGAATATTATGAGCTAAGAACACATGTGTTCATACGAACCAGCGGAGCGTGTCTCTCTCCCACACAAGCATGATGTAATCCAATTTATTCAAACATAAACAAAAACAAAAACAAACAGACGCTCCAAGCAAAGCACATAAGATGTGACCGAATAAAAATATAGTTTCAAGAGAAGGAACCTGATAATTTGTCGATGAAGAAGGGGATGCCTTGGGCATCCCCAAGCTTAGACGCTTGAGTCTTCTTGATATATGCAGGGGTGAACCACCGGGGCATCCCCAAGCTTAGAGCTTTCACTCTTCTTGATCATAGTATATCATCCTCCTCTCTTGACCCTTGAAAACTTCCTTCACACCAAACTTCTCATAAACTTCATTAGAGGGGTTAGTACATAATCAAAAACTCACATGTTCAGAGGTGACACAATCATTCTTAACACTTCTGGACATTGCTCAAAGCTACTGGAAGGTAATGGAACAAAGAAATCCACCCAACACAGCGAAAGAAGCAATGCGAAATAAAAGGCAGAATCTGTCAAAACAGAACAGTCCGTAAAGACGAATTTCTAATAAATACTTCCGTTGCTCAGATCAGAAAACTCAAAACTAATGAAAGTTGCGTACATATCTGAGGAACACGCACGTAAATTGGCATATTTTTCTGATTTTTATACAGAGAAAACAGCCCAGATTCGTGACAGATAGAAATCTGTTTCTGCGCAGAAATCCAAATCTAGTATCAACCTTCAATTAGAGGCTTCACTTGGCACAACAAAACACAAAACTAAGATAAGGAGAGGTTGCTACAGTAGTAAACAACTTCCAAGACACAAATATAAAAAAAAGTACTGTAGCAAAATAACACATGGGTTATCTCCCAAGAAGTTCTTTTCTTTATAGCCATTAAGATGGGCTCAGCAGTTTTAGTGATGCACTCACAAGAAATAGTATTTGAAGCAAAAGAGAGCATCAAGAGGCAAATTCAAAACACATTTAAGTCTAACATGCTTCCTATGCATGGGAATCTTGTAAATAAACAAGTTCATGAAGAGCAAAGTAACAAGCATAGGAAGATAAAACAAGTGTAGCTTGAAAAATTTCAGCACATAGAGAGGCATTTTAGTAACATGAAAATTTCTACAACCATATTTTCCTCTCTCATAATAACTTTCAGTAGCATCATGAGCAAACTCAACAATATAACTATCACATAAAGCATTCTTATCATGAGTCTCATGCATAAAATTATTACTCTCCACATAAGCATAATCAATTTTATTAGTTGTAGTGGGAGCAAATTCAACAAAGTAGCTATCATTATTATTCTCATCATCAAATATAGGAGGCATATTGTAATCATAATCAAATTTATCCTCCATAACAGGTGGTACCAAAAGACTACTATCATTATAATCATCATATATGGGAGGCAAAGTATCATCAAAGAAAATTTTCTCCTCAATGCTTGGGGGACTAAAAAGATCATGAAAACCAGCTTCCCCAAGCTTAGAACTTTCTATATTATTATCAACAATGGTGTTCAAAGCGTTCATACTAATATTACTACCAGCATGCAAATAAGATTCCATAGGTTTTTTAATTTTCGCATCAAACAATCCATGTTTTAAATCAGGGAATATAATAAGAAGATCATTCTTGTCCATTATGCCAAACTAGTGTAAACAAGAAACAAAAAGTTGCAATTGCAGGATCTAAAGGAAATAGCTTTGAGTACTTACAATGCGCCAGAAATAGCTTGGTAGCCGAGGTCCGGAGTGTGAGTACCTTTTACCTTTCCTCCCCGGCAACGGCGCCAGAAAATAGCTTGATGTCTACTTCCCCCTCCTTTTCCTGTAGACAGTGTTGGGCCTCCAAGAGCAGAGGTTTGTAGAACAGCAGCAAGTTTTCCCTTAAGTGGATCACCCAAGGTTTATCGAACTCAGGGAGGAAGAGGTCAAAGATATCCCTCTCATGCAACCCTGCAACCACAAAGCAAGAAGTCTCTTGTGTCCCCAACACACCTAATAGGTGCACTAGTTCGGCGAAGAGATAGTGAAATACAGGTGGTATAAATAAGTATGAGCAGTAGCAACGGTGCCAGAAAATAGCTTGCTGGCGTGTAGTTGATGGTGGTAATATTGCAGCAGTAGTAACACAGTAAAACAGTAAACAAGCAGCGATAGCAGTATTTAGGAACAAGGCCTAGGGATTAGACTTTCACTAGTGGACACTCTCAACATTGATCACATAACAGAACAGATAAATGCATACTCTACACTCTTGTTGGATGATGAACGCATTGCGTAGGATTACACGAACCCTCAATGCCGGAGTTAACAAGCTCCACAATTTGTTCATATTTAAGTAACCTTATAGTGTAAGATAGATCAAAAGACTAAACCAAGTACTAACATAGCATGCACACTGTCACCTTCATGCATATGTAGGAGGAATAGATCACATCAATACTATCATAGCAATAGTTAACTTCATAATCTACGAGAGATCATGATCATAGCATAAACCAAGTACTAACACGGATGCACACACTGTCACCATTACATCGTGCAGGAGGAATAGAACTACTTTAATAACATTGCTAGAGTAGCGCATAGATAAATTGTGATACAAACACATTGCAATCATAAAGAGATATAAATAAGCACCTCACTATGCCATTCAACAGTGAATAAGTATTCTGTGAAATATAGCCTAAGAGACCCACACGGTGCACACACTGTCACCTTTACACACGTGGGACAAGGAGTCTCCGGAGATCACATAAGTAAAACTCACTTGACTAGCATAATGACGTCTAGATTACAAGCATCATCATATGAATCTCAATCATGTAAGGTAGCTCATGAGATTATTGTATTGAAGTACATAGGAGAGAGATGAACCACATAGCTACCGGTACAGCCCCGAGCCTCGATGGAGAACTACTCCCTCCTCATGGGAGCAGCAGCGGTGATGAAGATGGCGGTGGAGATGGCAGCGGTGTCGATGGAGAAGCCTTCCGGGGGCACTTCCCCGCTCCGGCAGCGTGCCGAAACAGAGACTCCTGTCCCCCAGATCTTGGCCTCGCGATGGCGGTGGCTCTGGAAGGTTTCTGTAGTTTTCGTCGAACGTATCAGGGTTTTCGATCCAGGGGCTTTATATAGGCGAAGAGGCGGCGCAGGAGGGTCGAAGGGGCGACGACACCATAGGGCGGCGCGGCCAGGGCCTGGGCCGCGCCGGCCTATGGTCTGGGGGCCCAGTGCCCCCCCCCTCTGGTCCTTCCCGGGTGTTACGGATGCTTCCGGTGAAAATAGGAACTTGGGCGTTGATTTCGTCCGATTCGAGAATATTTCGTTACTAGGATTTCTGAAACCAAAAACAGCGAGAAAACAAAGAATCGGCACTTCGGCATCTTGTTAATAGGTTAGTTCCAGAAAATGCATGAATATGACATAAAGTGTGCATAAAACATGTAGATAACATCAATAATGTGGCATGGAACATAAGAAATTATCGATACGTCGGAGACGTATCAGGGCGACGAAGCGGCCAGCTCATAGGGCGGCGCGGCCAGGCTGGGGCCCGCGCCGGCCTATGGGGGCACGCCCTCGTGCGTCTCCTCCACTCCGTTTTGATCTCGTAATTTTTCATATTTTCCAAAAACAGCAAAAATATTGTTCGGAAGGTTAATCGCGAACTTTTTATTACCAGTACTGTTACCTATTCAAAGTCGAGTTCTGGCGGACTGTCAATTTGACCTTTGATGAAAGCCTCCGGTGTTTCCACTCGAATAACATCAACATCTACATTATAAGAATCACCTGAGATATAATGCTTGAGTCTTTGTCCATTCACCACTTGTGTGGCATTGCCTTGGAGAGAGCTAATTTTAATTGCTCCTGAACGATACACCTCCTCAACGACATATGGTCCTTCCCATTTCGAGAGTAATTTCCCTGCAAAGAATCTGAGACGAGACCGATACAATAGGACTTTATCCCCAATATTGAATTCTCTTTTGATAATCCTTCTATCATGCCATTTCTTAACTTTCTCTTTAAAGAGTTTAGCATTTTCATAAGCTTCACTTCTCCATTCATCTAGAGAACTCAATTGTAGCAATCTTTTCTTACCGGCTAATTTAGGATCTTTATTTAATTCTCTTACAACCCAATAAGCTTTGTGCTCTAGTTCTAAAGGTAAATGACAAGCTTTTCCATAAACCATTTTATAAGGTGACATACCCATGGGATTTTTATAAGCAGTTCTATAAGCCCATAGTGCTTCCTTCAATTTACTAGCCCAATTCTTTCTAGTTTTATTAACAGTCTTTTGTAAGATAGCTTTAATCTCTCTATTTGATAATTATACTTGCCCACTAGTTTGAGGATGATAAGCGGAAGCAATTCTATGATTAATACCATATTTAGCAAGAGTTTTCCTAAAACCACCATGAATAAAATGAGAACCTCCATCAGTCATAATATATCTAGGAACTCCAAATCGAGGAAAAATAATATCTAAAAGCATTCTTAAAGAGGTCTCACCATCAGCACTTTTTGTAGGTATGGCTTCAACCCATTTAGTAACATAATCAACAGCAACAAGTATATGAGTGTTACCTTCTAAAGAGGGAAAGGGTCCCATGAAGTCAAATCCCCAACAATCAAATGGTTCAATAACAAGAGTATAATTAATAGGCATTTCATTGCGTCTGGAGATATTACCAACCCTTTGACATTCATCGCAAGATAAAATAAACTTCCTTGCATCTTTGAAGAGAGTTGGCCAATAAAAACCTGATTGTAGAACCTTTTGTGCGGTTCTATCTCCGGCGTGATGTCCTCCATAAGCAGTACCATGACATTTACTCAATATCTCTTGCTGTTCATATTCGGGAACACATCTTCGCAGAATACCATCCACTCCTTCTTTATATAAGTGTGGGTCATCCCAAAAATAATGCCTCAAGTCATAAAAGAATTTCCTCCTTTGCTGGGCTGAAAAGGTTGGAGGCAAGTACTTGGAAACAATAAAGTTAGCATAATCAGCATACCAAGTACTGTCTCGCGAGCTCACCTTTATTACAGCTAATTGTTCATTTGGAAAACTATCATTAACAGGAACAGGATCATAAGCAATATTTTCCAATCTAGACAAATTATCAGCAACAGGATTATCAACACCTTTCCTATCTACAATATGTAAATCAAATTCTTGCAACAGAAGTACCCATCTAATAAGCCTTGGCTTAGCATCTTTTTTTTGCATAAGGTATCTGATTGCAGCATGATCAGTATGAATAGTAACTTTTGAATCAACAATATAAGATCTAAACTTATCACAAGCAAAGACTACAGCTAACAATTCTTTTTCAGTAGTAGCATAATTTCTTTGAGCAGCATCAAGGGTTTTACTAGCATAATGAATAACATTCAATTTTTTATTTACTCGCTGTCCAAGAACAGCGCCTACAGCAAAATCACTAGCATCACACATAATTTCAAATGGTAAGTTCCAATCAGGAGGTTCAACTATAGGGGCAGTTGTTAAGGCTTTCTTTAGAGTTTCAAAAGCTTCCTTACAATCATCATCAAAAACAAAAGGTACATCTTTTTGAAGAAGATTAGTAAGAGGCTTTGAAATTTTGGAGAAGTCTTTAATAAACCTCCTATAAAACCCAGCGTGACCAAGAACACTACGAATACCTTTAACATCCCTAGGATAGGGCATCTTCTCAATTGCTTCAACTTTAGCTCTATCAACTTCAATACCTCTCTCAGAAATTTTATGTCCCGATACAATTCCTTCATTAACCATAAAGTGGCATTTCTCCCAATTAAGAACAAGGTTAGTTTCTTCACATCTCTGCAAAACTTTATCGAGGTTTCGCAAGCAATTATCAAAAGAATTCCCATAGACGGAAAAAGCGTCCATGAATACCTCTACAATACTCTCGCAAAAGCCATGAAAAATAGCAGACATGCATCTTTGAAAGGTAGCAGGGGCATTACATAAACAGAAAGGCATACGTCTATAAGCATAAGTTCCATAGGGACAAGTGAAAGTGGTTTTCTCTTGATCCTTAGTTTTAACAGCAATTTGTGAAAACCCAGAATAACCATCAAGAAAGCAAAAATGAGTATTTTTGGATAACCTTTCTAACATTTGATCAATAAAAGGCAAAGGGTAATGATCTGTCTTAGTAACCTTATTAACTTTTCGATAATCAATGCACATTCTATACCCTACAACTACTCTTTGAGGTATGAGCTCATCATTATAATTAGGCACAACAGTCATTCCTCCTTTCTTAGGGACACAATGCACAGGACTAACCCATCTACTATCAGCAATAGGATATATAATACCAGCTTCAAGAAGTCTTAATACCTCATTTCTTACCACATCCTTCATCTTAGGAATTAGACGACGCTGATGTTCAACAACAGGCTTTGCATCATCTTCCATATTAATGGCATGTTGGCAAATAGAAGGAGAAATCCCCTTCAAGTCATCAAGAGTGTAGCCAATAGCTCCTCGGTGTTTCTTCAATATTTCCAATAACCTTTCTTCTTCAAACTCTGAAAGCTTAGAACTAATAATAACAGGATATATTTTCTTATCATCAATATGAGCATATTTAAGATTATCAGGCAATGGTTTTAAATCAAAGACAGGATTTTCCTTTGGTGGTGGTGTTGTACCCAGATCTTCTACCGGTAAATCATGCTTAAGAATAGGTTGACGAAGAAAAATTTCATCAAGCTCATTTCTTTCTTCCCTAAAAACTTCACTCTCACTATTCTCCAAATGTTGCTGCAAAGGATTATTAGGAGCAAGAGCAATAGATGCACACTGTTCAACTCTAAAATCATTATTAGGCGAATCAGCTTTATAAGGAGTTTTGGCAAATTTAGAGAAGTTAAAATCATAAGATTCACCAGCAAATTTAGTCAAAATTTTCTCTTTCTTGCAATCTATAATAGCTCCACAAGTATTTAGAAAAGGTCTACCAAAAATGATAGGACAATATTTACTAGCAGCAGAACCAAGTACCAAAAAGTCAGCAGGATATTTAATCTTACCACATAGAACTTCCACATCTCGAACAATACCAGTTGGAGAGATAGTTTCTCTATTAGCCAGCCGAATAACCACATCAATATCTTCAAGTTCACAAGAACCAATTTCGTGCATAATCTCCGTGTAAAGCTCATAAGGAATAGCACTAATACTTGCACCAATATCACATAAACCATAATAACAATGATCACCAATTCTAACAGATAGCATAGGAACACTAGCTTTCCTAGACTTATTAGGATGTGAAATAATATTAGAAGCATCTTCACAGAAAATAATATGACCATCCTCCACATTTTCAGTCACAAGATCTTTAACTATTGCAACAGCAGGTTCAACCTTTATTTGTTCTTCAGGTTCTATAGGTTTCTTTTCACTTTTATTAACCGCACTATTTATAACAGAGTACTCCTTCATTTTAGCAGGGAAAGGAGTTTTTTCAATATAAGCTTCAGGAATAACATGATCAACAGTTTCAACTACAACACATTTATTTATAGATGAATCAATTTTATCTTTATACGGTTCATGATACTTATCAAAGTTCTTCTTAGGCAATTCATAATGAGAGGCAAAAGCTTTATAAAGATTTGCAGCAACTTGAGAATCAAGACCATAAGTAGCACTCATATTACGAAATTTATCAGTATCCATAAAAGCTTCAATGCATTTATAATCATAATTTACACCTGATTCTCTATCTTTGTCGTTCTCCCATCCTTCAGTATTCTCCTGGATCCGATTAAGAAGGTCCCTCTTAAACTCTTCTTTGTTGCGTGTAAATGATCCAGAACAAGAAGTATCCAGCAAGGTCTTGTCTTGAAAAGAACGTCTTGCATAGAAATTATCAATAATAACATTACCAGGAAGCTCATGAATGGGGCATTTGAGCATTAAAGACTTCAATCTCCCCCACGCTTGGGCAATACTCTCTCCATCATGAGGCCAAAAATTATATATGCGGTTCCGATCCTTGTGAATTTCGCTTGGAGGATAGAACTTAGAATAAAACCGGGGCACAATATCATTCCATTCAAGAGAATCCCCATTATCCAGTAATTTATACCAATGCGCCGCTTTACCAGACAGCGATATAGAGAATAATTTCTTCCTCACTTCATCCATAGCAATACCTGCACACTTGAATAAGCCGCATAATTCATGTAAGAACAGTAAATGATCTCCAGGGTGGATAGTTCCATCCCCTGTATAACGGTTATCCACTACACGTTCAATAATTTTCATAGGTATTTTGTATGGTATCTCTTCCTCACCTGGCGCCTTATCCACTACCTTTGCAGTAGTAGTAGATTTTCCAAATAAAAATTCAAGAGAAGATCTCTCCATAATGAATTATGGCAGCAGGCAGAAATAAAATCAGCACAAACAGTAAAAGTTTCCCTTACCAATTCCACTTACCAATAGCGCTTCACTCCCCGGCAACGGCGCCAGAAAATAGTCTTGATGACCCACAAGTATAGGGGGTGTATCGTAGTATTTTCGATAAGTAAGAATGTCAATCCCAACGAGGAGCAGAAGGTGTTGACAAGCAGTTTCGATGAAGGATTCACTGTAAATGCTCACAGACAAGTATTCAGGGGGTTTTGATGTAGCAGTTGAATAAAGTACGAGTAAGTAAAGTGCGAGAGTAACAATTGCAGCGAGTGGCCCAATCCTTTTTAGCACAAAGGACAAGCCGGTTTCTTTACTTATAATGACCAAACGTTCTTGAGGACACACGGGATTTTAGTCTAGTGCTTTCGCTACATACGGCTAATTAATCTTCATTGTTTTGATAAGTGTTGTGTGGGTGAACCTATGCTAATGTACCGCCCTTCCTAGGACTAATACATACTTGTGATTATACCCCTTGCAAGCATCCGCAACTACAAGAAAGTAATTAAGATAAATCTAACCAAAGCCTTAAACTCTGAGATCCTGCTATCCCTCCTGCATCGATATACCAAAGGGGGTTTAGGTTTCTGTCACTCCGGCAACCCTGCAATTGGCAAACGAGTACAAGATGCATTCCCCTAGGCCCATAAAGGTGAAGTGTCATGTAGTCGACGTTCACATGACACCACTAGAAGAATAACACCACAACTTAAATATCATAACATTGAATATTACTCAACCATACTTCACTACTAACATTTAGACTTCACCCATGTCTTCAAGAACTAAACGAACTACTCACGAGACATCATATGGAACATGATCAAAGGTGATATGATGGTGAATAACAATCTGAACATAAACCTTGGTTCAACGGTTTCACTCAATAGCATCAATAACAAGTAGAAATCAACACCGGGAGAGTTTCCCCTATCAAACAATCAAGATCAAACCCAAATTGTTACAGCGGTGACGATGTGCAGCAGTGGAGACGGCAGTGATGATGATGAGATGATGATGATGGTGATGGAGATGATGTCCAGCTCGATGACGATGACGATGGCATCGATTTCCCCCTCCGGGAGGGAATTTCCCCGGCGGATCTCAGCCTGCCGGAGAGCTCTTTTCTCTCTGGTGTTCTCTGCCCCGCAGAGGCGGCTGTGACTCTTCGTGACTGTTCCCCTGTAGCTTAGGTTTTCGGGATAAAGAAATACGCGAAGGAGGGGAGGCCAGAGGGGGCTGTGGGCCCCCTCCTCACAGGGCGGCGCGGCCAGGGCAGGGCCCGCGCTGGCCCATGAGGTGGGCCCATGGCGGCCCTCCTCGGCTACCCCTTCTGGCTCCCTTCGTCTTCTGGAAAAATAGGATTTTTCATATAAATTCCGTCAATTGTTGATCTTCCGAAATATTGCATTCTGACGGCGCTTTTTCCAGCAGAATCCTGACTCCGGTGCGCGATCCTCCAATAATCATGAAAATGCAAAATAGATGAAATAACATAAGTATCATCTCCAAATATGAAATATATCGATGAATAACAAGAAATTATGATATAAAATAGTGATGCAAATTGGACGTATCATGGGACTCCCCCCTTTCCTTTGGTGGGGTGGCCGACCACCATGGGGAGGAGTCCACTTGGGACTCCTCCTCCCTTAGGTTGGCCGGCCAAGGTGGGTGGAGTCCCTCTATCTGGGACTCCACCTTCCATGCTGATTTCTTCCGGACTCTTCTAGAACCTTCCAAAAAAAATACCGGATCATTTTCAAACCTAGAAAATGACTTCCTATATATGAATCTTATTATCCGGACCATTCTGGACCTCCTCGTGATGTCCTGGATCCCATCCGAGACTCCGAACAAAACTTCGAACTCCATTCCATATTTCCATATCTACTTAAACGACATCAAACCTTAAGTGTGTCACCCTACGGTTCGCGAACTATGCAGACATGGTTGAGATCTCTCTCCGACCAATAACCAATAGCGGGATCTGAAGATTGATACGTCTCCAACGTATCGATAATTTCTTATGTTCCATGCTTGTTTTATGACAATACCTACATGTTTTGTACATACTTTATGTCATATTTATGCGTTTTCCGGAACTAACCTATTGACGAGATGCCGAAGTGCCAGTTCCTATTTTCTGCTGTTTTTGGTTTCAGAAATCCTAGTAAGGAAATATTCTCAGAATTGGACGAAATCAACGCCCAGCATCTTATAATTCCACGAAGCTTCCAGAACACCCGAGAGGGACCAGAGGAGGGCCACAGGGCCACCACACAGGGTGGCGGCGCGGCCCAAGGTGGGGCGAGCCCCCCTATTGTGTGGCACCCCTGTAACCCTTCCGACTCCGACTCTCCGCCTATAAGAAGCCCCCTGACCTAAATCTTCGAGACGAATGAGCCACGGTACGAGAAACCTTCCAGAGCCGCCGCCATCGCGAAGCCAAGATCTGGGGGACAGAAGTCTCTGTTCCGGCACGCCGCCGGGACGGGGAAGTGCCCCCGGAAGGCATCTCTATCGACACCACCGCCATCTTCATCACCGCTACTATCTCCCATGAGGAGGGAGTAGTTCTCCATCGAGGCTAAGGGCTATACAGGTAGCTATGTGGTTAATCTCTCTCGCATGTACTTCAATACAATGATCTCATGAGCTGCCTTACATGATTGAGATTCATATGATAAGCTTTGTATCACTATTAATCTATGTGCTACTCTAGTGATGTTATTAAAGTACTCTATTCCTCCTCCATGATGTAATGGTGATAGTGTGTGCATCATGTAGTACTTGGCGTAGTTTATGATTGTGATCTCTTGTAGATTATGAAGTTAACTATTACTATGATGGTATTGATGTGATCTATTCCTCCTTTCATAGTCTGTCGGTGACGGTGTGCATGCTATGTTAGTACTCGGTATAATTGCGTTGGTCTATCATGCACTCTAAGGTTATTTAAATATGAACATCGAATGTTGTGGAGCTTGTTAACTCCGGCATTGAGGTGCTCTTGTAGCCCTACACAATTAGTGGTGTTCATCATCCATCAAGAGAGTGTAGAGTGGTTTTATTATGTGATCAATGTTGAGAGTGTCCACTAGTGAAAGTATGATCCCTAGGCCTTGTTTCCGAATAGAAAAGCTACACCACAAAGATTCCTATCTCCCACGTCAACTGCACGCCAGCAAGTATTTTCTGGTGCCATTGCCGGGGAGGTCACCGTCTATTTACTGTTCCACTGCATGTTTACTCGCTGCCATATTTTATTCAGATTGCTATTGCCGCTCATATACATCCATATTACTTGTATTTCACTATCTCTTCGCCGAACTAGTGCACCTATACATCTGACAAGTGTATTAGGTGTGTTGGGGACACAAGAGACTTCTTGTATCGTGATTGCAGGGTTGCTTGAGAGGGATATCTTTGACCTCTTCCTCCCTGAGTTCGATAAACCTTGGGTAATCCACTTAAGGGAAAACTTGCTGCTGTTCTACAAACCTCTGCTCTTGGAGACCCAACACTGTCTACAGGAAAAGAAGCGTGCGTAGACATCAAGCTATTTTCTGACGTCGTTGTCGGGGAGGAAAGGTAAAAGGTACTCACACGCTGGTCCCAGGTAACTAAGTTATTTTCTGCCGCCATTGTAAGTGCTCGAAGCTATTTCCTTTAGATCCTGCAATTGCATTTTTTTTGTTTCTTGTTTTTATTTCACTAGTTAGGCATAATGGAAAGCAACATGGAGCTTTTTAATCTATTTCCTGAGTTAAGACATGGATGGTTTGATGCGAAAATAAAAAAACCTATGGAACATATTAGTATGAACACTTTGAACACCATTGTTGCTAATGATATGGAAAATTCTAAGCTTGGGGAAGCTGGTTTTGATGAGCATGATATTTTTAGTCCCCCAAGCATTGAGGAGAAAATTTTCTTTGATGATACTTTACCTCCCATTTATGATGATTATAATGATAGTAGTCTTTTGGTGCCACCTACTATGGAGAGTAAATTTTATTATGATTATACTATGCCTCCTACACTTGATGAGAATAATAATGATAGCTACTTTGTTGAATTTGCTCCCACTATTACTAATAAAATTGATTATGCTTATGTGGAGAGTAATTATTTTATGCATGAGACTCATGATAAGAATGCTTTATGTGATAGTTATATTGTTGAGTTTGCTCATGATGCTACTGAAAATCTTTATGAGAGAGGAAAATATGGTTGTAGAAATTTTCATGTTACTAAAACACCTCTCCTTTTGCTGAAAATCTTGAAGCTGCACTTGTTTTATCTTTCTATGCTTGTTGCATTATGCTTCATGAATTTGTTTATTTACAAGATTCCTTTTCATAGGAAGTGGGTTAGACTTAAATGTGTTTTGAATTTGCTTTTTGATGCTCTCTTTTGCTTCAACTCTTATTTCTCGCGAGTGCATCATTAAAATTACTGAGCCCATCTTAATGGCTATAAAGAAAGCACTTCTTGGGAGATAACCCATGTGTTTATTTTACTACAGCAACTTTTGTTTTATATTTGAGTCTTGGAAGTTGTTACTACTGTATCAACCTCTCCTTATCTTTATTTTATTGCATTGTTGTGCCAAGTAAAGTCTTTGATAGTAGGGTTGATACTAGATTTGGATTACTGCGCAGAAACAGATTTCTTTCTGTCACGAATTTGGGCAGGGTTCTCTGTAGGTAACTTAGAAAAATCTGCCAATTTACGTGAGTGATCCTCAGATATGAATGCAACTTTCATTCAATTTGAGCATTTTCATCTGAGCAAGTCTGGTGCCTCTGAAAAATTCGTCTTTACGGACTGTTCTGTTTTGACAGATTCTGCATTTTATTTCGCATTGCCTCTTTTGCTGTGTTGGATGGATTTCTTTGTTCCATTAACTTCCAGTAGCTTTGGGCAATGTCCAGAAGTGTTAAGAATGATTGTGTCACCTCTGAACATGTGAATTTTTTATTATGCACTAACCCTCTAATGAGTTTGTTTCGAGTTTGTTGTAGAGGAAGTTTTCAAGGGTCAAGAGAGGAGGATGATATATGATTAAGAAGAGTGAAAAGCCTAAGCTTGGGGATGCCCCCGCGGTTCATCCCTGCATATTTCAAGAAGACTCAAGCGTCTAAGCTTGGGGATGCCCAAGGCATCCCCTTCTTCATCAACAATTTATCAGGTTTCTTCTATTGAAACTATATTTTTATTCCATCACATTTTATGTACTTTACTTGGAGCGTCTGTGTGCTTTTATTTTTGTTTTTTTATTTTCATTCTCTGAATAAATGCTTGTGTGGGAGAGAGACACGCTCCACTGGTTCATATGAACACATGTGTTCTTAGCTTTTAATGTTCATGGCGAAGGTTGAAACTGCTTCGTTAATTGTTATATGGTTGGAAACAGAAAATGCTACATGTGGTAAATGGTATAATGTCTTGAATAATTTGATACTTGGCAATTGTTGTGCTCATGATTAAGCTCTTGCATCATATACTTTGCACCTATTAGTGAAGAAATACATAGAGCTTGCTAAAATTTGGTTTGCATGATTGGTCTCTCTAAGGTCTAGATATTTTCTGATAAGGGTTTGAGCAACAAGGAGGACAGTGTAGAGTCTTATAATGCTTGCAATATGTTCTTATGTAAGTTTTGTTGTACCGGTTCATACTTGTGTTTGCTTCAAACAACCTTGCTAGCCTAAGCCTTGTATTGAGAGGGATTACTTCTCGTGCATCCAAAATCCTTGAGCCAAAAGCTATGCCATTTGTGTCCACCATACCTACCTACTACATGGTATTTTCTGCCATTCCAAGTAAATTGCTTGAGTGCTACCTTTAAAATTCCATTCTTTGTCTTTGCAATATATAGCTCATGGGAAAAATAGCCTAAAAACTATTGTGGTATTGAATATGTACTTATGTATCTTATTTCTTATTAAGTTGCTTGTTGAGAGATAACCATGTTCCTGGGGACGCCATCAACTATCCTTTGTTGAATATCATGTGAGTTGCTATGCATGTTCGTCTTGTCTGAAGTAAGGGTGATTTATCATGAGTTGAATGGTTTGAGCATGCATATTGTTAGAGAAGAACATTGGGCCGCTAACTAAAGCCATGATCCATGGTGGAAGTTTCAGTTTTGGACAACAATCCTCAATCTCTTATGAGAATATTATTTGTTGTTGAATGCATATGCATTAAAGAGGAGTCCATTATCTGTTGTCTATGTTGTCCCGGTATGGATGTCTAAGTTGAGAATAATCAAAAGCGAGAAATCCAATGCGAGCTTTCTCCTTAGACCTTTGTACAGGCGGCATAGAGGTACCCCTTTGTGATACTTGGTTAAAACATATGTATTGCGATGATAATCCATGTAAATACAAGCTAATTAGGACAAGGTGCGGGCACTATTGGTAATCTATGCATGAGGCTTGCAACTTGTAGGATATCTTATACATAACACATATGCTTTATTACTACCGTTGACAAAATTGTTTCTTGTTTTCAAAATAAAAGCTCTAGCACAAATATAGCAATCCATGCTTCCCTCTTCGAAGGGCCATTCTTCTACTTTTATGTTGAGTCAGTTTACCTACTTCCTTCCATCTTAGAAGCAAATACTTGTGTTAACTGTGCATTGATTCTTACATGCTTGCTTATTGCACTTATTATTTTACTTTATGTTGACAATTATCCATGAGATATGCATGTTGAAAGTTGAAAGCAACCGCTGAAACTTAATCTCCCTTTGTGTTGCTTCAATGCCTTTACTATGAATTTATTGCTTTATGAGTTAACTCTTATGCAAGACTTATTGATGCTTGTCTTGAAAGAGACTATTCATGAAAAGTCTTTGCTATATGATTCAGTTGTTTAATCATTATCTTTATCATTGCTTTGAATCGCTGCATTCATCTCATATGCTTTACAATAGTATGATTAAGATCATGTTGGTAGCATGTCACTTCAGAAATTATCTTTGTTATCGTTTACCTACTCGAGGACGAGTAGGAACTAAGCTTAGGGATGCTGATATGTCTCCAACGTATCGATAATTTCTTATGTTCCATGCTTGTTTTATGACAATACCTACATGTTTTGTACATACTTTATGTCATATTTATGCGTTTTCCGGAACTAACCTATTGACGAGATGCTGAAGTGCCAGTTTCTGTTTTCTGCTGTTTTTGGTTTCAGAAATCCTAGTAAGGAAATATTCTCAGAATTGGACGAAATCAACGCCCAACATCTTATAATTCCACAAAGATTCCAGAACACCCGAGAGGGACCAGAGGAGGGCCACAGGGCCACCACACAGGGTGGCGGCGCGGCCCAAGGGGGGGCGCGCCCCCCTATTGTGTGGCGCCCCCGTAACCCTTCCGACTCCGACTCTCCGCCTATAAGAAGCCCCCTGACCTAAATCTTCGAGACGAATAAGCCACGGTACGAGAAACCTTCCAGAGCCGCCGCCATCGCGAAGCCAAGATCTGGGGGACAGAAGTCTCTGTTCCGGCACGCCGCCGGGACGGGGAAGTGCCCCCGGAAGGCATCTCCATCGACACCACCGCCATCTTCATCACCGCTGCTGTCTCCCATGAGGAGGGAGTAGTTCTCCATCGAGGCTAAGGGTTGTACCGGTAGCTATGTGGTTAATCTCTCTCCCATGTACTTCAATACAATGATCTCATGAGCTGCCTTACATGATTGAGATTCATATGATGAGCTTTGTATCACTATTAATCTATGTGCTACTCTAGTGATGTTATTAAAGTACTCTATTCCTCCTCCATGATGTAATGGTGACAGTGTGTGCATCATGTAGTACTTGGCGTAGTTTATGATTGTGATCTCTTGTAGATTATGAAGTTAACTATTACTATGATGGTATTGATGTGATCTATTCCTCCTTTCATAGTCTGTCGGTGACGGTGTGCATGCTATGTTAGTACTCGGTATAATTGCGTTGGTCTATCATGCACTCTAAGGTTATTTAAATATGAACATCGAATGTTGTGGAGCTTGTTAACTTCGGCATTGAGGTGCTCTTGTAGCCCTACACAATTAGTGGTGTTCATCATCCAACAAGAGAGTGTAGAGTGGTTTTATTATGTGATCAATGTTGAGAGTGTCCACTAGTGAAAGTATGATCCCTAGGCCTTGTTTCCGAATAGAAAAGCTACACCACAAAGATTCCTATCTCCCACGTCAACTGCACGCCAGCAAGTATTTTCTGGTGCCATTGCCGGGGAGGTCACCGTTTATTTACTGTTCCACTGCATGTTTACTCGCTGCCATATTTTATCCAGATTGCTATTGCCGCTCATATACATCCATATTACTTGTATTTCACTATCTCTTCGCCGAACTAGTGCACCTATACACCTGACAAGTGTATTAGGTGTGTTGGGGACACAAGAGACTTCTTGTATCGTGATTGCAGGGTTGCTTGAGAGGGATATCTTTGACCTCTTCCTCCCTGAGTTCGATAAACCTTGGGTAATCCACTTAAGGGAAAACTTGCTGCTGTTCTACAAACCTCTGCTCTTGGAGGCCCAACACTGTCTACAGGAAAAGAAGCGTGCGTAGACATCAGAGATCCATAATGGCTCCCACATATTCAACGATGACTTTAGTGATCGAATGAACCATTCACATACGATACCGATTCTCTTTGTCACTTGTCCGAGGTTTGATCATCGGTATCTCTATACCTCATTCAACCTCGTCTCCTGAGAAGTACTCTTTACTCGTACCGTGGTATGTGGTCTCTTATGAACCATTCATATGCTTGCAAGCTAATTAGACGACATTCCACCGAGAGGGCCCAGAGTATATCTATCCGTCATCGGGATGGACAAATCCCACTGTTGATCCATATGCCTCAACTCATACTTTCCGAATACTTAATCCCACCTTTATAACCACCCATTTATGCAGTGGCGTTTGATGTAATCAAAGTACCCTTCTGGTATAAGTGATTTATATGATCTCATGGTCGAAAGGACTAGGTAACTATGTATCGAAAGCTTATAGCAAATAACTTAATGACGTGATCTTATGCTACGCTTAATTGGGTGTGTCCATTACATCATTCACATAATGACATAACCTTGTTATTAATAACATCCAATGTTCATGATCATGAAACTATGATCATCTATTAATCAACAAACTAGTTATACAAGAGGCTTACTAGGGACTCCTTGTTGTTCACATAACACACATGTATCAATGTTTCGGTTAATACAATTATAGCATGGTATGTAAACATTATCATAAACACAAAGATATATAATAACCATTTTATTATTTTCTCTTGGGCATATCTCCAACACAAACATCATGTCAAAGTACTTATTGTTATGCTCTGTTAATTCTTAATACAAGATTGCATGTAGTTTTCCCTTTTTTGTGGAGTATAAGAGAGATGTGTTGCATCATATCTATGTTAGGACATGATGCCCATATGAATGCTTATCTTACTCATATTATTATTTTGCATCCTCATATCTCATTGATGAATTATTATTTATCCACTACAAATTAAAAGAGAGAATAGTCAAGTGAGCTCATGAATCTCGATCCACTTCTTATCATAAGAAACACCTTTATATTGTTTTTTTATCTTGTTTCCTATTTGCTGCACTATTTTAATTTAAAAATACAAAAATATTTACTTTTCTCATTTGCATCTAAAACACCAAAAAAATCAACCCCTTTATAGTTTTTTACTTAGTTATTTTATTTAGTCTAGTTTTTCTCGTTTTATTTGTACTTATGTTTTATTTACTTGCACGAAATCTTGTGCTTGACAACCACACGGTAGAGTTGGGGGCACAAGGCTTTTATTTTACGTGCAGGACTGCTAGAAGAAGGGAGAAGGGAGAAGGGAATACTCTTTATCCGGGTCCCCGAGAGTTCGATATAAACCCTCGAGTTACCATTGTGGGAAAATACTCTCCTAACACAACACTCTGCACTTAAAATTCCAACGTCATCAGCTGGAAGATGAAGCAAGTTGCGATCCAAGACGGTTCCATTGCGTTGCCAGCCCTCGCCCGAGGGCTTCTGTCAGCATAATGAGACTCGGGGTCTTCCAAATCACGCCGCGGCGCGTGAGCATAGTTCATCTAAATAGTGTAGTTCTGATTTTGTACTGGCCATCTCTTATCCCCTTTTAATACGAGAGAAACAGAGTCAAATCGAAACAAACGGCTGGTTGATTTCTTTGTACGAGTGGTCAAAGTCATCTCGCGAAAAGTTTGTAAACTTGCATGGGGAAAGGAGGAGCGGTAGCATTCATCCATCATAAACACTCTTGCAATTCTTTTCATTGCTCGACTTTATGAAATCCTCTTGTTTGGGGTTTAGTTTGAAGGTCTTGTCGAAATAAAGTTGAAAGCGAAGAAGACGGCCCGTAAAACAGATTTAGAGGTTGAGAGCTAAAACATTTTAAAGTTTCCAGCTAGAAAAAAGTTTATACCATTCGTGGTGCTCGGCTCTTAACGTGCATGCAAAATGGTTGAAATGTGTTGTAGTCGTTAGATGTGAATACGAATATTATCAAATATGAATGCATGTTTGGTTCATATCCACATTTGGTTCAAAATCTAATAACGATTTTATTCGGGCACGGGTATATCCATTTTCATACCCGCATTTGGTTTGAAATCTAATACTTCATTTGTTTTTGTGCTATCCGAGTACCACTTTTGTTTTTGTATTTGTAAAACGAATTCCAATATTTACCACGTCCACTATATAGTGTTCATTTGGGTTTGAATATTGTCGTGACCACCCGAACAGATATATCAGATAATTTAAATTATCCACTCCGTGTTTCTACCCTAGTTGTATAACTTATACTTTATATGTCAATCCTTTTTTTTTCCGATGAAAAAATATGTCGCCATCCTCCAATATAGGGATCGATAATTGGCAGTTCATGGATCATCGATCTCGCACCATCGCGTCGCATGCGGTACCATAATTTCCGCCCCTTTTCCCCTTATTTCCCACCGCGTATGCACAATCATGGCTAGCTTTAGATGATGCTAGTCGCAAAAAAAAAAAAAAGCTTTAGATGATGCTGATGATGCATGATAAAAAGGAAAAAGACTATAGCGTTTCTCACCTTAAAACAAAGCCCATCCTCCAATACAGGGAGCGTCGGCCGACCGATTGGAGGCTCCAAAATCGGTCGTTTCCGCGCCGTCCGATCGAGAGCCGATGTCCAAAATTTGTTTAAATGTAGTTTTACATTATCATCCTCTATTTTCTGGAAATCAACCCGCGGTCCAGCTACTCCACTTTAAAACCACTGGGCATATCCCTTTGGGCCTAGCCATACTCTTGATTTTCCCCAAATATGAAGAGTATTACAACAAAAATCCTCTCTCCCGCGTACAAAATATATGTAATATTACAACATAATTGACGTAGTACTTTTAAAAAGTATTGTTACAAAAAGTTTAAAGAACAATATTTTTCACGGCAAATTTGGTTACAACAAAAATCATCAACAAAGTTAACAAAATTCACCAATATATTTACAAAATATAACATTACAACTAAAAATATATGTACAACAAATCACCAATATATTTACAATAATAATAAACAACAAAACCAATAAATTTTTTGGGTGTTCACAATAATACTCCAACACTAAAAAATTAACACGCCAAAAATATATTTACAACAAAACATCAATATATTAATAATAAAAACCAATAAAAAATGCTAGGCTCAGCTACAGAGGCGGCGCGGGCCCTTGGTTCTGGCGTTGATGTGCATGCGAACGTGCTGGAAAACAAAGAAGCCTGAAAACAGTAGGATGGGACCAAGAATGGCGATTTACACAAAAATAATCCTTTTCTGAAAGTATAGTACAAAGTGACATTCCGGCGAAACTATTTCACCTATCTAACCCTTTTGTGTGGCGCCCCTCCCATCGGCGTCACACCTCACTGTGTGGTGCCCGTGCGTGCGGCACCACTCGTTCATCCGATGTGGCGTGGTCGACGTTGATGTGTGCTCCACTCTGACGTGGCAGGATGTGTGGCGCCCCTCCCATCGGCGTCACACATCCACTTATAATTGCCTAAAACGTATTGTAAGACAATTCGTCTGGGACTTAGCCGTTTTGGCGAGCCTGTTTGTGTGGCGCTGATGCCACAGGTGCCACACTAAGTGTGGCGCCGATGCCAGCGACGCCACACAAACAGGCTCGCCAAAACGGCTAAGGACTAAGCGTCTGGAGCCCCTAGATGTTTTCGACATATAAGTTGCAATGTGTGGCGCTCATGGCATCGGCGCCACACTGCCACACACTGAATTTTGCTAAACCATGAAAATTCCTACCTTATTTCAACCGTTTTCAATACAACAATAGCAATTTAAATAGCAATTTCATACACACATCATACACATAGCACACATCATAGCTCACATCTTAGCACATAGATTCAAACAACATGTAGCAATGACGATATGGTCCGAAATGACAAAGAGTTCACAACACGTAGCAATGGCATAGAGTTCACAACACGTAGCAATGAAGATAGAGTTCACAACACAAATCCATCTATCCTCGACGTCCCCTCCTCACGGACTGCTTCCGGACGGCCATCCTTTTCGTCCGCTGCCGTTGCTCTTGTTGCTGCTGCACCTCCTGCTCCTCCTCCTCTGAAGATGATGGCTCATCGTTCCTCATCCTCCTCAAATCGGATCTCCGCGCCTGCTCCTCATCGGACTCAACCACAACCTTCTTTCCTCGGTTGACATAATCGTCCGGAGTGTAACGGTTTGGAGCCTCGCCCCTCGGTTTCAGCTGGTACGCAGACCGTGTGGCTTGCTTCTTGCCTCGACTAATGCTTTGACTCGGAATGGTGTCGTCAGGAATCTGCACAAACATGAACACATGAGATTGCAGAAGTTGAAATTACTATGCACATGTTTGAGGGTAACAAAATAGTCCTAACCTCCACCTTTTCAGAAGAGGATGACACAATTTCGCCTTCGCGGCAACCTAGCAAGTTGGCTAATCGCCGCAACTTCCGTGCAGTGTTCTGCGTCATGCAAGTAATGGTTACAAAACCACCCTAACATAATAGCTTACATTCAAAGTTGGTGATCATACCTTAATGAAATGCCGCATCGGTCTGATAGGCTTTTCATCTCTATGGCTCTGATCCCAAACAACCTCGCACTCCTCAGCTATTTTTTGGATCTCGGTCCGCTGTGACAAACATATTATACACAATTTGAGAGAGCACATGCCAATATAGATGATGTACTAGCTAATGAGAGAATGGCTTACCACGAAGTTCAGAGAGGAAGCAATAGAAGGCGATCTCCCCTGTCGAGCAGTCTTGTCGTACTGGCTTTGCGCAACCTCATCGAATGCGATGGGGTCGTCCAAAATGTCATCATCATACGCGTGGTTCACTAACTCGATACGCGTGCTTGCATGAAACCATTGCAGATAGTTGTTGAAAGCGGCCAAGTCGTGAGGGACAATCTCGACATGTCCTGCATTTCGTGTTGCTTCCAAACAGTGTTGGAACGCTGTCACGTGAATCTTATGATGGAGATGCCAGTTTGTGATCTTCCTCTGCCACTGCCTATCAAGCCCGCAAGGTATTGACACAATGGATAAACTTAGGTTCTATCGCTACCTATGATCAACAAGTTTCCATCGCATGATTCAAGAAGTTTACCTATGGAGCGCGTGGTTCGTGTTTTGCCATTGAGGTGGGCACTCCTGGTACAACCCGAACGGTCACATCACTCTGTGCGGCTGGTGGTATTCAACAAGCCACATGCATACGAGTGGGCATCGCATACGCCAGAAACGCGCCTCCTCCAAGCAATTGGGGTTGAGCCAATACGGTAATAGGTACCATATGGCTCCCAATCCACCTGTAGCATACAAATATTTCAAAAGTTACAACATGGCAATGAAACTTATGAAATAGGATAGCAAAAGAGTGATGACTTAAAATCGGTTACCTGCTCAGAGGTAAGAGTGTCCAACTTCTCAGTGTAGTGCTTGTACATGACCATTGGATCGCTCGTCATCTCCGAGACATTGTCCCAAAGGTATGCCCAAGTGGGCTCCCGATCAGGGTTGTTCCGGTAATGAGGCCATGGACTCTCGTTGAGTATCCTGGGCCGCCCAACTGATAGGCGGTCCTAGCTCCATACGGAAAGTAGGAGCAAGCATCCGCCAATACCACCCTTCCCAGTCCTGCGACAAGCTTCGTCCAACTGCGAAAATAAGACATTTGGTTAGTACTTTGTCTAGCAGACTACTATAAAAGAATAGTACATACATCAAATCATCACCTGCCGGTAGAGGTAGGCAAGTGCCGATGTTCCCCAACTCCACGGGTGCTCCAACACCGTAAGCGCCTTTAGCCAACACCAATGGGCCAACTTCCCACCATTGTCAGGAAAGAGAGTTCTCGAAAGCATGTACCACAAGTACACGCGGGTGTACGTCCTGATAGTGTCCTTGTTGGCCCCTTGCGGGCATTCTCCAAAGTTAGTCCTAATCCAAGAGAAAGATGCGTCGGCGGGAGTTCTCTCCTTTGGATCTTCTGGCGGCGGAGGAGCCATTCCAATAAGCGCCTCCATCTGCTAGCGCCACCCATCAGTGTAAGATCGAGATGTCGCCTAGAGGGAGGGTGAATAGGCAATTAAAAACTCTTGCAGATTTGTCTTGTAAGAATGCGGAATTAAACTATCGTTTAGTTTACAAGCACAAACCCTAAATATGCTAAGCTTAACTAAGTGTAACAATATCAACTAGAGCTAAGCAAGATAGGCACAAGATATATGTAGCACAAGTGATAGCAAGATATATGTACTTCAAGCACGATGGCTATCACAAGGAAAGAGAGCTCGGGTATAGAAATAACCAAGGCACGCGGAGACGAGGATGTATTCCCGTGTTCCCTTCCTTTGCAAGAAGGTACGTCACGTTTGGAGGAGTGGAGGTCCCACAAAGGATTCCCCGCGCCACGAAGGCTCACCCTATTCTCCGAACCACACCCATGAAGGATAATGGCCCTTTCCTTATGGTTAGCTTTTTCTCCGCTCTGGAGATGGCAAGCTCCACAACCACTTCACAAGCTCCACGAAGGAGAAGTCCGGGCCTCTTCACAATCTTCTTGAAGAGATCACCAGAGCACCAACCAAGCCAACTAGGAGGTCTCCCTCCAAGAGTAACAAGCTCACGGTCTCTCACTCGAACTAATCGTGGTGGAGAGCTCAACACTATGCAATGATGCAAAGCAAGAACACTAGAGGTGTTCGAGTCCTTCACACTCAAATCCCACCAAAGCAACGAATGCTAGGATGAGATTGGAGAGGAAGAACAATGGGGAAAGTCAACAAAAGACTCCAAGATCTAGATCCCAAGAGTTCCCCTCACTTAGAGGAGAAATGGATTGGTGGGGATTGTAGATCTAGATCTCCTCTCTTATATCCCTCAAGAATGAGCAAGAATCATGGGGGGAATCAAGAGAGAGAGAGAGCAAGTTCTTCAAATGTAACAATGGAGGAGAGAGAATGGGAAGAACTAACTCAGCCCAAGGTGGAAGAAGGGCTATTTATAGCCCAAGAGCGAATATAACCGTTGGGGAAAAGTTGGGCTGAGTCAACCGTCGAGGAGGCCGATCAACCGGGCCTGGGGCCGGTCCGGTCCAGGGCCCGGTCAGACCGGGCCACAGATCGGACCAGCCGGTCCAAACCGGTCGGCAGGCCGGACCCCGACTGGGCAAACTTTGTGTCGTTCAGGAGGTCACCCGGTTGGCGCCCGGATGGCGCCCGGTTGGCGCCCGGTTGACCGGTCGGCACACCGGGTCATCCGGTTGGGAGGCCGGCTGACCGGGCGGCAGACCAGAACCGGCCGGCGCATGGGCCGGTCCGACCGGGTCCCTGACCGGGTGAGCAGGAAAACATGTTATACAAAAACTGTGATAACTTTTGTGTTCGGACCCCGATTGACATGAAACCAATTTTGTTGGAAAGATAACGACGAATAGAACCCCAAAAAAACGGGAAATATGGAGACTCCTCACCGAACATTTTAGATGATTTTAGAGAGGGAGTCTTCCACCGTTAAGAAACGGTGAAGACGTCCAAACTCGAAAACGCAATAGAAGATGCATGCGGATTCCGTTTTCGATGAACTTGGGTTTGTTGTAAAGCTAGCAACAAGCTCAAGAACCTCACAGAGAGAAACACCAAGAAGCAATAACGATATGCAAAGTATGCAAAGGATTGAGCTCCCTAAGACGATGTGATCAAGTTACCCAACCGAAAGCCCCTCTTGATAGTGCGGCTATCTATCCCATAATCCGGTCTCCCAACAACCACCTTGAGACAACCTAGCAAGGCCATACCTTTGCCTTGCGCATCCCGCTTGATCTTGATGATAGCTCTTCACGCTCCACTCAAGCCGAAATGCCTCACTTGATCATTGTTGCTTTGTGAAGACTCACAAATGCTCCCCCATACACTATGATGGGAAAGCTTCATTGATGCACATCTTCACAAGTCCATTATCACCAAATGGACGGCAAGCTTCAAGCATGTGATTCACTTGAGATGCTCATCTTGAACTTGCCCAACTCAACCTTGTATCTTCACATACTCACTTAAGATAAAGCATGGCTAATATTGAGTTCCACATAAGAACTCCATCTTCATTTCTTCTTCTTGATCATATCACATATGTATCTTTAAATCGATGATCTTGATGCCAATACACAAGGTGTATCTTTATCTTCATGGCATCCATACTTGAATCCAACACATGGAATACAAGAAGTACCTATGGAATATTCCTTCATATAAACTCAATGAAAAACATTAGTCCATAGGGGTTGTCATTAATTACCAAAACCACACATAGGGGCAATGTACCCTTCCAATCAGAAGCTGTGTTCATACACAGTGTGTCGCCCTGAATAGGAAGTCCAAGTATCATGGAAACATCCTGAAGAGTAGGGGCCATATCGCCGGCCCTCAAGTGGAAGGTGTGCGTCTCCGGCCTCCACCGGTCGACAAGGGTGGTGAGTGTCGCGGCGTTCATGTTCGCCCCCCCTCGGCTTACAAGTGTGATGAACGGGAGAAGACCGGTAGGCTGGATGAACTCCGTGTACCTCTTGTCATACGCCATATCTACTGTGCCATGGTAACGAATCTTCAAAGGGTGAAGAACCGTTCTCTTCTCCGTCATATGAAAAACCCGGTGATCCTTGTCATACTCATTATCTATGAGATACACCATCCTACATGTTTACATAAAACACCATATTATGAGCCATTCCTAACAAATATGAGTTATTCCATCACAAATACTACGCATATGTAACAAATTTGCATGTATTTGCTAAGGAAAAAAATTTAGTCATTTCAACATACATAGCATTTCAACACATACATACATACATGTAAAATAAATCTATGGTTCCAACATACATAGCCATTTCACATATATGGTTCCAACAAATATATGGTTCAAACACATGCATACATGAGGCTATCAATTTCAACACATACACATTAATATAGATTCTAACAACCAACATTTCCAATCTAGATTCCATGTATAAATCGAAATAAATCGAAGCAAATCTTGGATGAATCAAAGGGCAACAAAGGGGAATACCTTGAGGATTGGATGGGGATCGATTTGGCCGGCCAGATCTGTCGAATCCGTGGAGGATTTGGTGGGGAGACGGAGGAGAGGCGGCAGGCGACGTGTGGTGACCCTGCATACCACTGCATGTTGTAGTATGCCAGTCGTTGATATAACATTCACGAAGTACCATTCCGCAAATATTACATCCCTCAGAGTAGTACAACAGAACATAGCAGGTCCATAACTCATTCATTTATTATTACAAATATCATACACATGTCGTCTCGGAGCTCCTCTTGGGTCCTAAGAGGAGTACTCCTGGGTTCGAGGCGAACCCAACTTAGCTTACAATATAAGAGTCTCATTAAGTTATACATTTATTTCCTCGAGCAGCTAAATACTAAGAGTTCGGGCTGCTCGGCTACTACTACTACTCGAGATGTTCAGGCTTGATCTCCTCCGGAAGCCTCCCCGGTTCCGTAGACGATGAGGTAGTCTACGCCCTCGATACCTCCAGAGAGGTCTGGTTCTTCATAGCCGATGATCTCGGCTCCTTCATTGTTGTCGTAGTCCTCCTCCAGATGATCCAGACAATCTAAGCATGGGATTTAAGAGTGGTATGAGTACGAGCGTACTCAACAAGTTCATTATAGGTAAGAGGTGTTTAATGCACTAGCTACGATATTAGACCAGAAAGTCTAATACCAATGCAAGTTTTGGTAAACATTTCTTCAAGAGATTGTTTTTATTCCAAAGAGCTATGTCCGTCAGCCTTCACCGGTTTACTAGAACTTCATGGAGCTCCTTTCCGGCCGCGTTCGTAGTTCCTTATCCCGGAACAGGGAGTGACAGGTCACAGTTCTTTACACTCTGCAGAGGTGTGTTGCTTTACCCATAAGAGATCTTAACCTTGGTGCCAACCGGGCAGCTTTCCCGTTGATGGCGTGTACAGCACACGTCCGTTGGGAACCCCAAGAGGAAGGTGTGATGCGTACAGCGGCAAGTTTTCCCTCAGTATGAAACCAAGGTTTATCGAACCAGTAGGAGCCAAGAAGCACGTTGAAGGTTGATGGCGGCGAGATGTAGTGCGGCGCAACACCAGGGATTCCGGCGCCAACGTGGAACCTGCACAACACAAACCAAGTACTTTGCCCCAACGTAACAGCGACGTTGTCAATTTCACCGGCTTGCTGTAACAAAGGATTAGATGTATAGTGTGGATGATGATTGTTTGCAGAAAAAAGAGAACAAGATGTGCAAAGAGATTGTATTTCAGTATAGAGAATTGGACCGGGGTCCACAGTTCACTAGAGGTGTCTCTCCCATAAGATAAACAACATGTTGGGTGAACAAATTACAGTTGGGCAATTGACAAATAAAGAGGGCATGTCCATGCACATACATATTATGATGAGTATTGTGAGATTTAATTGGGCATTACGACAAAGTACATAGACCGCTATCCAGCATGCATCTATGCCTAAAAATTCCACCTTCAGGTTATCATCCGAACCCCCTCCAGTATTAAGTTGCTAACAACAGACAATTGCATTAAGTATTGCGCGTAATGTAATCAGTGACTACATCCTCGAACATAGCACCAATGTTTTATCCCTAGTGGCAACAGCACATCCATAATCTTAGAGGTTTCTCTCACTCCCCCAGATTCACGGAGACATGAACCCACTATCGAGCATAAATACTCCCTCTTGGAGTTACTAGCATCAACTTGGCCAGAGCATCTACTAATAACGGAGAGCATGCAAGATCATAAACAACACATAGACATGAATTGATAATCAACATAACATAGTATTCTCTATTCATCGGATCCCAACAAACGCAACATATAGAATTACAGATAGATGATCTTGATCATGTTCGGCAGCACACAAGACACGACAATTAAGCACAATGGGGAGAAGACAACCATCTAGCTACTGCTATGGACCCATAGTCCAGGGGTAGACTACTCACACATCACTCCGGAGGCGACCATGGCGGCGTAGAGTCCTCCGGGAGATGATTCCCCTCTCCGGCAGGGTGCCGGAGGCGATCTCCTGAATCCCCCGAGATGGGATTGGCAGCGTCTCAGTAAGGTTTTCCGTATCGTGGCTCTCGGTACTGGGGGTTTCGCGACGAAGGCTATTTGTAGGCGGAAGGGCAGGTCAAGGGGCGTCACGAGGGGCCCACACTACAGGTCAGCGCGGCCAGGGCTTGGGCCGCGCCGCCCTGTGGTTTGGCCACCTTGTGGCCCCACTTCGTCTCCTCTTCGGTCTTCTGGAAGCTTCGTGGCAAAATAGGACCCTGGGCGTTGATTTCGTGCAATTCCGAGAATATTTCCTTACTAGGATTTCTGAAACCAAAAACAGCAGAAAACAAAGAATCGGCACTTCGGCATCTTGTTAATAGGTTAGTTCCAGAAAATGCACGAATATGACATAAAGTGTGCATAAAACATGTAGATAACATCAATAATGTGGCATGGAACATAAGAAATTATCGATACGTCGGAGACGTATCAGCATCCCCAAGCTTAGTTCCTGCTCGTCCCGAGCAGGTAAACGATAAACAAAGATAATTTCTGGAGTGACATGCCATCATAACCTTGATCATACTATTTGTAAAGCATATGTAGTGAATGCAGCGATCAAAACAATGTATATGACATGAGTAAACATGTGAATCATATAGCAAAGACTTTTCATGAATAGTACTTCAAGACAAGCATCAATAAGTCTTGCATAAGAGTTAACTCATAAAGCAATAATTCATAGTAGAAGCATTGAAGCAACACAAAGGAAGATTAAGTTTCAGCGGTTGCTTTCAACTTGTAACATGTATATCTCATGGATATTGTCAACATAGAGTAATATAATAAGTGCAATATGCAAGTATGTAGGAATCAATGCACAGTTCACACAAGTGTTTGCTTCTTGAGATGGAGAGAAATAGGTGAACTGACTCAACATAAAAGTAAAAGAAAGGTCCTTCGAAGAGGAAAAGCATCGATTGCTATATTTGTGCTAGAGCTTTGATTTTGAAAACAAGAAACAATTTTGTCAACGGTAGTAATAAAGCATATGTATCATGTAAATTATATCTTACAAGTTGCAAGCCTCATGCATACTATACTAATAGTGCCCGCACCTTGTCCTAATTAGCTTGGACTACCGGGATCGTCGCAATGCACATGTTTTAACCAAGTGTCACAAAGGGGTACCTCTATGCCGCCTGTACAAAGGTCTAAGGAGAAAGCTCGCATCGGATTTCTCGCTATTGATTATTCTCAACTTAGACATCCATACCGAGACAACATAGACAACAGATAATGGACTCCTCTTTTATGCATAAGCATGTAACAACAATTAATTTTCTCATTTGAGATTGAGGATATTGTCCAAAACTGAAACTTCCACCATGGATCATGGCTTTAGTTAGCGGCCCAATGTTCTTCTCTAACAATATGCATGCTCTAACCATAAGGTGGTAGATCGCCCTTACTTCAGACAAGACGAATATGCATAGCAACTCACATGATATTCAACAAAGAGTAATTGATGGCGTCCCCAGTGAACATGGTTATCGCACAACAAGCAACTTAATAAGAGATAAAGTGCATAAGTACATATTCAATACCACAATAGTTTTTAAGCTATTTGTCCCATGAGCTATATATTGTAAAGGTGAAGAATGGAAATTTAAAGGTAGCACTCAAGCAATTTACTTTGGAATGGCGGAGAAATACCATGTAGTAGGTAGGTATGGTGGACACAAGTGGCATAGTGGTTGGCTCAAGTATTTGGATGCATGAGAAGTATTCCCTCTCGATACAAGGTTTAGGCTAGCAAGGTTATTTGAAACAAACACAAGGATGAAGCGGCGCAGCAAAACTCACATAAAAGACATATTGAAAACATTATAAGACTCTACACCGTCTTCCTTGTTGTTCAAACTCAATACTAGAAATTATCTAGACCTTAGAGAGACCAAATATGCAAACCAAATTTTAGCATGCTCTATGTATTTCTTCATTAATAGGTGCAAAGTATATGATGCAAGAGCTTAAACATGAGCACAACAATTGCCAAGTATCACATTATCCAAGACATTATAGCAATTACTACATGTATCATTTTCCAATTCCAACCATATAACAATTTAACGAAGAAGAAACTTCACCATGAATACTATGAGTAGAGCCTAAGGACATACTTGTCCATATGCTACAGCGGAGCGTGTCTCTCTCCCACACAAAGAATGCTAGGATCCATTTTATTCAAACAAAACAAAAACAAAAACAAACCGACGCTCCAAGAAAAGCACATAAGATGTGATGGAATAAAAATATAGTTTCAGGGGAAGAACCTGATAATGTTGTCGATGAAGAAGGGGATGCCTTGGGCATCCCCAAGCTTAGACGCTTGAGTCTTCTTGATATATGTAGGGGTGAACCACCTGGGCATCCCCAAGCTTAGAGCTTTCACTCTCCTTGATCATGTTGTATCATCTCCCTCTCTTGATCCTTGAAAACTTCCTCCACACCAAACTTAGAACAACTCATTAGAGGGTTAGTGCACAATCAAAATATACATGTTAAGAGGTGACATGATCATTCTTAACACTTCTGGACATTGCACAAAGCTACTGAAAGTCAATGGAATCGAAATATCCATCGAACATAACAAAACTGGCAATGCGAAATAAAAGGCAGAATCTGTCAAAACAGAACAGTTCGTATTGACGAATTTTATCGGGGCACCAGACTTGCTCAAATGAAAATGCTCAAATTGAATGAAAGTTGCGTACATATCTGAGGATCACTCACGTAAATTGGCATAATTTTCTGAGTTACCTACAGAGAATTTTGCCCAGATTCGTGACAGCAAAGAAATCTGTTTCTGCGCAGTAATCCAAATCTAGTATGAACTTTACTATCAACGACTTTACTTGGCACAACAAAACACAAAACTAAGATAAGGAGAGGTTGCTACAGTAGTAAACAACTTCCAAGACACAAAATAAAAACAAAGTACTGTAGTAAAAACCATGGGTTGTCTCCCATAAGCGCTTTTCTTTAACGTCTTTCAGCTAGGCGCAGAAAGTGTGTATCAAGTATTATCAAGAGATGGTGCATCTACAGCGGGGTTTGGAGTTTTCTCAGCCAAGCATAGTATATTGGATACATAAGTTTTAGCGTATCCCTTTTCATTAGTCTTAGGCTTGCTACTCTCATCAAACAAATTTTCAGGAACAAGCCAGGCATAATTATTTTCTAGTGCATCATTCATCGCTAGGAGCTTACATGGTATTGGTGCTTTGATCTCCCCACCATCATTAATATTATTAGTGTACTTTATTCTATCCATATCCATCTTCTCAAGGAGACTAACAAAATTGGTATAAGAACCAAGCATATCATATTTAGCAAAGACCTTTCTAGCCTCTCTTGCTATACCACCAAATTCTCTAAGAAGGGTTTCTAAAACAAAATCTTTCTTTTCCCCTTCTTCCATATCACCTAGTGTAAGAAACATGTGTTGGATTATAGGATTGTGATTAATAAATTTAGTTTCCATCATATGAACTAAAGCAGCAGCGGCAATTTCATAAGTAGGAGCAAGGTCTACCAAGTGTCTATCTTCAAAATCATCAACGGTACTAACATGGTTGAAAAATTCTTCTATATTATTTCTCCCAACTATAGACCCGCGTCCTACCGGCATGTTTTTTACGGTAAAATTAAAAGGAAACATGATGAAATAAGTAAAGCAAATACAAGTAACCAATTTTTTGTGTTTTTGATATAGCAAACAAGATAGCAAATAAAGTAAAACTAGCAAATAATTTTTTTGTATTTTGATTTAGTGCAGCAAACAAAGTAGTAAATAAAACTAAGCAAGACAAAAACAAAGTAAAGAGATTGGGATGTGGAGACTCCCCTTGCAGCGTGTCTTGATCTCCCCGGCAACGGCGCCAGAAAAATTGCTTGATGGCATGTACAGCACACGTCCGTTGGGAACCCCAAGAGGAAGGTGTGATGCGTACAGCGGCAAGTTTTCCCTCAGTTAGAAACCAAGGTTTATCGAACCAGTAGGAGCCAAGAAGCACGTTGAAGGTTGATGGCGGCGAGATGTAGTGCGGCGCAATACCAGGGATTCCGGCGCCAACGTGGAACCTGCACAACACAAACCAAGTACTTTGCCCCAACGTAACAGCGAGGTTGTCAATCTCACCGGCTTGCTGTAACAAAGGATTAGATGTATAGTGTGGATGATGATTGTTTGCAGAAAACAGTAGAACAGTATTGCAGTAGATTGTATTTCAGTATAGAGAATTGGACCGGGGTCCACAGTTCACTAGAGGTGTCTCTCCCATAAGATAAACAGCATGTTGGGTGAACAAATTACAGTTGGGCAATTGACAAATAAAGAGGGCATGACCATGCACATACATATTATGATGAGTATTGTGAGATTTAATTGGGCATTACGACAAAGTACATAGACCGCTATCCAGCATGCATCTATGCCTAAAAAGTCCACCTTCAGGTTATCATCCGAACCCCCTCCAGTATTAAGTTGCTAACAACAGACAATTGCATTAAGTATTGCGCGTAATGTAATCAGTGACTACATCCTCGAACATAGCACCAATGTTTTATCCCTAGTGGCAACAGCACATCCATAATCTTAGAGGTTTCTCTCACTCCCCCAGATTCACGGAGACATGAACCCACTATCGAGCATAAATACTCCCTCTTGGAGTTACTAGCATCAACTTGGCCAGAGCATCTACTAATAACGGAGAGCATGCAAGATCATAAACAACACATAGACATGAATTGATAATCAACATAACATAGTATTCTCTATTCATCGGATCCCAACAAACGCAACATATAGAGTTACAGATAGATGATCTTGATCATGTTCGGCAGCTCACAAGACCCGACAATTAAGCACAATGGGGAGAAGACAACCATCTAGCTACTGCTATGGACCCATAGTCCAGGGGTAGACTACTCACACATCACTCCGGAGGCGACCATGGCGGCGTAGAGTCCTCCGGGAGATGATTCCCCTCTCCGGCAGGGTGCCGGAGGCGATCTCCTGAATCCCCCGAGATGGGATTGGCGGCGGCGGCGTCTCAGTAAGGTTTTCCGTATCGTGGCTCTCGGTACTGGGGGTTTCGCGACGAAGGCTATTTGTAGGCGGAAGGGCAGGTCAAGGGGCGCCACGAGGGGCCCACACTACAGGTCGGCGCGGCCAGGGCTTGGGCCGCGCCGCCCTGTGGTTTGGCCACCTCGTGGCCCCACTTCGTCTCCTCTTCGGTCTTCTGGAAGCTTCGTGGCAAAATAGGACCCTAGGCGTTGATTTCGTCCAATTCCGAGAATATTTCCTTACTAGGATTTCTGAAACCAAAAACAGCAGAAAACAAAGAATCGGCACTTCGGCATCTTGTTAATAGGTTAGTTCCAGAAAATGCATGAATATGACATAAAGTGTGCATAAAACATGTAGATAACATCAATAATGTGGCATGGAACATAAGAAATTATCGATACGTCGGAGACGTATCACCCGTCCACACTTCCTTCGGTGTGAGGCCCGGTATAAGGTCTAGCCAATCATGTTCCTCCGCTACCTCGAACACCCACCCTTTGTTGCATACTCCGACCCTGGGTCCACGCCGGCCCCATTATTCCCATAGATTTCAGGGTGGCCTCCGACCACGACGTTAATGCAGGGCTCTACCATACATTCCTACGCCGGCAGATGCAACCCATCATAGACCTCATTACCGTTGGGACTTCTACGGGTTCCCACCCCTGCATCAAGTCTCGCAAGATCATGAGCACCCGGTAATGAGCATCCGTTGATGAACGAGAGGTGGAAACACTTTTGACTACTCCGTCCCACTCCGGATCTTATGGTTAACACGGGTATTACGACACAAGAATCACTGGCGACATTTGTTGTTTAATCCTAGATGGATATAAACCCTTGCAATGGAACCTCCACCATATCAACATAATCCATGGTTCCATTGCCCACCACATAGTCATATTCATAGTTATGAAAATAGTGGTTTTGGTTTTTATGCAATAGTGATAACCATAATACTTTGCAAGTAATTTGATAGAAATACTCAAATGACATGAGCAAGTGATGAACTTGCCTGAACACTGCAAAGTTTTGCAGTTGGATGGTGTGGACTAACCCTTGTCCTCTGTCTCTGAAAAATAGCATCATTGTCCGATAAGGGCAATGGTTAAAGAAGCAATTATGCATGATTCCAGTTTTAGGGTTTGTTCCCCCCTTCCGATGTTGTGGTAATTTCATGTGAGAGGTTAAATACTAAGAACATCTTGGAGATACTTGATTTAGAGTAAATACAACCTTGAAATATTGTCAAGGTGTTTTTAAAGTCCAAATGCATTAATGGACTTATTTTCATTTTAGAAAATAATATGTGTGATTTAAATTCTTATTTAAATCATCAAAGTAGGATTTATTCTTAATTGTCTTCAAAAATTCTGTTTGGTATTTTATTCAAGTAAAGAATTTTATGCTGATCCATTTTCATATTTTTAATTTATTTTTTTGAGCTTCTAAGCATTTCTTATTAAATTTCAAAGTTTCAGCATATATATGAATTATGAAATACCTAAAATACCCTTGGGCCCCACCTGTCAGGTGGCCCAAAGGGTTGAGTCAAACCCGAGCCGCCCCAACCGGCTCGGTCGGACTCAGACGCGCTCCCCTCTCCTTCGCACGCGAAACCCTAATCTCTCTCTCTCGCTCTGGCGACCAGAGTCGCCTCCGCCGTCGCCGATTTATCCCCGCCGCCTCAGGCTGTCGCCGGCGACGAGGCACTGCGGATCTGGGTCGCCGTTCGACGGCGAACCAGATGGTCCGCGTCGATCTGTCGCTGGCGTCGCCGTTCGCTCGCCATCGTCGCTCAAGTGCGCCAGGCCGTTGGCGTCCGCCGCCGTCGCGCGTTGAAGAGGCCACGGCCCTTCCTCCATGCGCCTTCCCTGCGCGTGGTGCAGCGCTAGGGTGCGGTGGTGGTCGCTAGGCTTGGCTTGGCCAGGCCTGGTGCCGCCGTGCTCCGGCGCGCGCCGCCTTGGCCGCCATGACCGCGTCGGCCACCTCCTCCCTGGTGAGTTCTTCTCCTTCCCTTCTACTTCTTCTTCCTCACCTCTGCTTCGTCTAGCTTGACCATGGCCTGCTTGTCCTCGTAGAAGTTCTGGCCGTGCTAGATGTTGTGCTGTTTCTGTTGCTGCTGTGCTACTTGTGCTGTGGCTGTACTGCTGGTGCTACTGCCATGAATTCTTGCTACGGTGCTGCTCTATTCTGCCAATTAGCTATGCCTAATTCTGGCTATCTTGGTTGTGCACCTTTCTGTGCATGTTCCAGAGCCACATGCTTGTTTAATCTTGCATTTTTGGCTTGAATTCATCCCTGTGCCTCTGTTCTAGTTGCTGTTTTTGCTAGACATTCATGTGTATTCAATTTTGGCTGCCCTGGCTTGATTACCATGTAGATTCCTTGCAATTTGCAAGATCCAGGGCAAGGGTATGCTGTCCCTTGTGCTCAATTCCATGTGTAAGCTTGATTGATCATTACTGCTGGTTATCTGCATGATTCAGTGATGAGCACCAAGTGCTTTACTTATTTATCTTGATCTAGTGGTTCATCCTGCCTTGGATGTGCTTCAGGATGCAATCATTTAATTATCCATTTGGTTGTCTGTGAAACAATTGTTGGATATTTGTGGCTAATTAAATATCTGGTCCATGCTCTGTTGCTTAGTGATGCTCTAGCATGCCCTAGCATGCTATGGCAAGCTCTGATGATCATGTGATCATCAGCAGTTGGTAATTGGCTTGCTTACCTGTGCCTGTGCATTGCTGTTACTTATCTATGTGTATGTGTGTGGCACAGATCAGTGCTATTGCTTGCTCAAGCATCAGCTGACACTTGCAGTGATCCTCTGCATCATTAGCAAATGTTTATTCCAAGGTTTGCTTGTTGATATCAATTATCTATGTTGCTTTAATTAATGGAGTGGATAATTGATGTGAACTGTACAGTGATGATCATCACAATTGGTTGGATTAGGCTAGATGGATGCCCACAGTGGTTGGGAACCCTAGCCCTTCTTTGAACCCAATCAGGGTGATGATATTTGTATTTGGCTTGTTGGTTTGGCTGTTCTAGGGTTTGAGGTGACCCTGACAGTATTCATATGCTGCCCTAGGGTAGCTCCCCTATTTGTTGGCTTGCTGTTGCTTACCAAATGCTTTCTGGGTGATCCATTTATTGGATTGCCAGTGGCTCTTGATGTTGAAATCAAACAGACAATATTCTGTCTAGGTCTGATGGTAAATTAGCTGTAGGTGCTAAGTGTGTGTAACTAGGCTGACTTGTGCTCTCATCTCTTGCTGGATTTCTTCAGTTATGCAATTATTGTCATATCTGTTGTTCCCTTTTGATGATTGACCAGTGGCCTTTCTGCTCTTGCTTGCACCATATGGTTCAATAACCAGATGATGACACAATCTTGGGTATCACACCCTGTTGATCATGTGTGCTTGATGCATATGCTTATATATGAACAAAACCATCTGGTTTATCCATGATGCTTGGTATACCTCACTCCAGCTCCTAGAATGTGCTGTTGGTGTAGAGGTTTGCCTCTGTGTTGATCTTATGGTTGCTTTGCTTGCCCTGCTCCTCCTGGTGTCTTGATGAAACTTGATTTGATTCAGTGGTGTGCTGGAATAGATTGAACAGTGAGGCTGTTCTATCTGTTCTAGTTGTTCTTGGTGTTCTTGGGGACTTACCAGTTCAGTTCTGCCGGTGGTTGAATCAAATGGCTAGGGTTTGGCTGTGAAAAGCTTTTATATGCTGCTGGCTTGCTCTTGCTGGTCGACAGCACCACCTGCAGCTTGTGGTGACTCACCCTGGTGTGTGTGTGTGTTGCACATGCACATAGTCTGGTGAGCTGCCTGGTTGTGTGTGTGTGCAAGTGCTGTGCACTTGGGCTTGATTCTATCTGTGGCATGGCTCTGCTCGGCAGGGACTTGAGCATATCCACTACATATCATTTGTTTGCTAACCTGCCAAGTGGCTATGCCACTTGGCATCACACTTGTTTTTATTTGCTTTATGTTTGTGTGCAGGGAAACAACCTGATGCTCCAAGGATCATGGAGATCATCAAGTACAAGGCTAGATGAAGACTAGCTTGTAGTGTTAGGATAGAACATGAAATTGTACTTTTCTTTTTCTTTTCATTTTCCATTTTGTCCAATTCTTGTAATATGTTGTAATATTCATTTGTTCCAATTTTGAATATTGTAATTGACAATGTATCTTGTGTGATTATTAATAAAGCTCAAATTTTCCTTAATGAGCTTTACTTTATTGTTGTGTTATTTATAATCTTGATTAAGGCTAATTGTTTATTAAATTATCTCAAGTTTGAATAATGTGATATTCATTTGATTGTTTGAATTTGAATTTCAAATTCAAACTTGGATTGAATTCAATCATACAACTTGATTTAGAATTCAATCATGCAACTTAAGTTTGTGATGCAAACTCTCCCCTCTCTTCTCAAAACCCTAGTTAGTTAAATAAGGAACAGGTTTGTCGCACTCTCGAAACCCTAACCCTGTAAGGTGTCGAGAGATAAACTTGTCCCCCTTCGATGCAGTTTTTATTTAAAAGCGCAAAATTTCCCCGTAAATTACAATGCAATGCACATCCCTTTCTAAAATCTACCCCTCGATCATCTCTAAACCTGGGATATTACAGCCTTTCCCCCTTAAATAAAACTTCGTCCCGAAGTTGTGGTTGTAATACCTGAAGAGTCCGGGGTATGTTTTCCTCAGGTCCTCCTCTTTTTCCCAGGTGGCTTCCCTCTCAGGATGGTGCTTCCATTGTATCTTGCAGTACTTTATCGCTCGATTCCTGAGTTGCTTCCAGTTCTCCTCGAGAATCTTCGCTGGCTTCTCGATGTATGTCAAATCTGGTTGTAACTCAAGCTCTTCATGTGATACTGGTTCATCTGGGGTCTTCAAACATTTTCTGAGTTGCGACACATGAAATACGTTGTGAACCTGGGATAACCTTCCCGGTAGTTCCAATTCGAAGGCTAACCCTCGGTTTTGACTTAAAATCTTGAAAGGTCCGATGTACCTAGGGCTGAGCTTTCCTTTTACTCCAAACCTCTGGAGTCCTTTCATCGGGCTCACCCTAAGATATACCATGTCTCCAACTCGTGGCTCCCATGTTCTTCTCTTTTGATCGGCATAACTCTTCTGTCGGCTCTGGGCTATCTTGAGCCTATCTCTGATGATATCAATGATTTGTTGCTTTTCCTTGATATAATCAGGGTTGAACTCTTTGCTTGCTCCGGCTTCATACCAACATATCGGTGATCTACACTTTCTTCCATACAGAGCTTCAAATGGTGCCATCTTGATGCTACTTTGATAGCTATTATTGTATGAAAACTCTGCTAGTGGCAAGTGCTCCTCCCATGATCCTCCAAAATCTAGGGCACAAGCCCTGAGCATATCCTCTAGGATCTGGTTAGTTCTCTCTGTTTGTCCACCTGTCTGAGGGTGATAGGCGGTGCTATAGTCCAACTTGGATCCTAAAGCTTCGTGTAGTTGCTTCCAGAATGCTGATGTGAACACGGATCCTCGATCCGACACTATCTTCTTAGGCACTCCATGCTTACTCACGATCTCTTTGATGTAAAGATCGATGAGTTTCTCTCCTTTGTCCTGCTGATTTACCGCTAAGAAGTGTGCGCTCTTCGTCAACCGGTCCACGATTACCCATATCATGTCCTTCTTTTTATTAGTCATGGGTAGTTCGGTGATGAAATCCATCCCTATCTCCTCCCATTTCCATTCAGGAATAGGTAAAGGTTGTAATTTCCCTGCCGGACTCTGATGTTCCGCTTTCACTCTTTGGCAGGTATGGAATTCCGCCACATATTGTGCTATCTCTCTCTTCATATTATTCCACCAGAATAACTCCTTTAGATCCATGTACATCTTTGTACTTCCCGGATGAATGGAGTATGGTGTTTGATGGGCTTCCCGGAGTATTACTTCCTTGATTTCAGCAATATCCGGAACACAAATTCTCTTCTGGAACCATAACGATCCAGATTCTCCGCGGTGAAATTCTGATGGTCTTCCTTCATCTATTCTCCTCATCTCCTCAACGATGAATGGATCGTCCAACTGACCCATCATTATCTCATTCTTCAGGTTAACATTTAACTCATCGGCTACTTGCAACGCCGATAATCCTTCATGGGCTTCCTTCTCCCAAAGTTGTATTTGGGCTTGACTTATTTCCTTCCTCAACTCCGGTGAGATTTCTTGTTCCACTCCGCCGGTGCTCTTCCTGCTCAAGGCATCTGCTACAACATTGGCCTTCCCTGGAGTGTAATTGATGGTCAAATCATAATCCTTGATCAATTCTAGCCATCTTTTCTGCCTCATGTTGAGTTCCTTCTGGGTGAAGAAATATTTGACTCTTGTGATCTGTATAGAGCTCACACTTGGCTCCATAGAGAAAATGTCTCCAAGTTTTGAGTGCAAATACGACTGCTGCTAATTCCAAATCATGTGTTGGATAATTCACTTCATGAGGTCTGAGTTGTCTCGATCCATAGGATATCACTTTCCGATCTTGCATGAGTACGCAACCCAATCCATGCTTGGATGCGTCACAATACACGGTGTAATCCTTGCCAACTTCAGGAACTGCTAACACCGGTGCTGTGGTGAGTTTCTCTTTCAGAGTTTGAAAACTCTTCTCACACTCCTCTGACCACACGAATGGTGTGTTCTTTCTTAACAGCTTCGTCATGGGTCCTGCTATCTTGGAGAATCCTTCAATGAATCTCCGATAATATCCTGCCATTCCTAGGAATCCTCGGATTTCCTTGACAGTCTTGGGTGCTTCCCATTCTAGAACTGCTGCTACCTTGCTCGGGTTAACAGCGATTCCATCTTTGCTAATGACATGACCAAGAAATTCCACTTGATCTAGCCAAAATTCACACTTGCTAAACTTGGCATAGAGTTGATGTTCCCTTAGTGTTTGCAACACTAGCCTCAGATGTTCAGCATGTTCAGCTTTGTCTTTGGAATAGATCAAGATATCATCAATAAATACGATGACAAACTTGTCTAGATATGGCATGAAAATCTTATTCATGAGATTCATGAATATTGCTGGGGCATTGGTTAATCCAAAAGGTACTACAAGGTATTCATGATGTCCATACCTTGAGACAAAGGCAGTTTTCGGAACGTCTTCCTTCTTGATCTTTATCTGGTGATAACCGGATCTTAGATCAATTTTGGAAAAGACTCCCGCGCCTCTAACTTGATCGAATAGATCTTGTATTCTTGGAAGTGGATACTTGTTCTTAATTGTGACGTTGTTCAGATTCCTGTAGTCTCCGCACATCCTTCTTCCTCCATCCCTTTTATCCACGAAGATCACAGGTGATCCCCATGGTGAAACACTTTCTTGTATAAATCCTTTCTGTTCCAAGTCATCCAGTTGCTCCTTAAGTTCTTTCAACTCCTTGGGCCCCATCTTGTATGGTGCCTTAGCAATCGGAGTCGTTTCACGGAATTAGGTCGATAGTGAATTCTATCTCCCTATCTGGTGGCATACCAGGTAATTCCGCAGGAAATACATCCTGGAATTCATTTACTACAGGTATATCCTCTAATTTCACCTCCTTCATGCTGTTCAGCTGTAGCTCAACTTCGATCTGTGTATGTTTGTCGCCTTGGTAGATCATTCTACTTCCATCGGGGCTTTTCAAAGATACCGTCTTGTTCACACAGTCGATCAATGCTCCATTAGCTTCCAACCAGTTCATGCCAAGAATGACATCAATGTCCTTCATCGGTAAATTGAACAGGTCCGCGTCAAACGCGCACTTATTGATCATAATGACTTGTTTTTGTTTGGTGTGGGTTACTACTATCGTCCCCCCCGCAGAAAGTATGGTTATGGGTGTATCTAACTTAGTGCAACTAATCCCATGTTTGATGATGAATTGTTGAGAAATGAATGATGTAGTTGCACTAGTATCAAAAAGTACTTTGCCAGGATGAGTGAGTATCTGGAGCGTACCTATCACCGCCTGATCGGAGTTGACCACCTCCTCCAGACTGGTGAAGTTCAGCTTGCCGAAGGGCTTCTTATTCTTCCAGTTCCCTCCGGTATTTCCTCCTCGGCTTGCTCCCCCTCTAGATTGACCTCCTTTATTCTTATTCTTAGGGCAATCCCTAAGCATGTGTCCTTCCTCACGGCACCCGAAACAAATGATCCTGGGCTTCTTACAGTCCTTGGAGAAATGCCCCGTACCTCCACAGCTACGGCATACAATCTTATTTGCAGTCTGGAATGCTTGGTTCTTCCTGCTACCGTAGTAGTTGCCGTTGTTGTTGTTGTTGTTGTTGTTGTTGTTGTTGTTGTTGTTGTTGTTGTATCTTGGCTTGAAACTCAAGCTGGTATTGGGCTTGCTACTAACAAACCTCTTAGGCTCAAACTTGGCCTTCTTCCTCTTTTCCTCCTGCAGTTGTTTGAAATCATCTTCCAGAGTGATGGCAGCATCCACCAACTCTTGAAACTCCGTCGCTCTCATCATACGGAGCTGAACCTTGAACTGGGGACTTAACCCCCTCAGAAACCTTTTCTTCTTCTTGTCCTCAGTGTTGACTTCTTCAACCGCACACCGGGACAGTTTTGAGAATTCCCTGACATAAGTCAGGATGGCCTTGTCCTTCTGCTCGAGACTTTCGAATTCTCGACGCTTCAGTTCCACGATACTTTCAGGGACATTGGATTCCCTGAACTTCCTTGCAAATTCCTCCCAGGTAAATACCTTTCCAGCCGGATAAACGGCTACTATATTGTCCCACCATGATGCGGCAGGTCCACACAGCAGGTGGGTAGCATAACGAACGTTCTCTTGGTCGTTACATCCAACGGTATTGAGCTTTCGCTCAGTATCCATAAGCCAATCTTCCGCGTCCATTGGCTCGGGCGCGTATGCGAAAGATATAGGCTTGGTGTTCTGGAAGTCTGCTAAGGTGACTCCCGGATTCTCGGGTCTCTCCACCCTGTTCTGTTGCAGCAATTCTTGGAAGAATTTGTTCTGCTGCTCCAACATTATACGTTGTCTTTCCTCCACCAGCTGCATGTACTGAACAAAATTCTGCTGCGTCATGGGTGGTGGTGGTGGTGGAAACTGATCTCTGGCTGCTCCCTCAGCCTCTTCCTTTTGTTTTGCTTCGCGCTCCATGCGCTGCGCTTCGGTCTCCTCACCTATCGCTCCCGACATAACCCCCTAGTTCTGCAACACAAGATGATACTCATAATTACTCCATGCGCAAGTTTTCTGAGCTCAACTTTGTGCACAGAACTAGTCACGCAATGGAAATCAAGATGCAAATCCAAATCATACAAAACATATACCATGTATATACATACTTAAGTGGTCTTATTACAATATTCAAGTCGATGTGAGTATGCAAACTCACTTATTAAAGTATATGTACAAATTTATACAAATATTACATACTATAATACACGTGGTACTTGTGTATTATAGTCTCGCCTCCCTTGGTGGACTCTAGTCGATCTTCACTCTTGGTACATCCCAGGCTTCCATCCGGTCGAACGTGTCGTCCTCCTGATAGACCCTGGAACATAAGGTCTCCCCGTCGGCTGGTAATCCGAATCAGATGATGATCCTAGGGAGAAATCAGTGTTCACAAACTGATCGTTAAGTGCATCATAGTCCACCCATCGGGTGTACTCCCCTGTAGCTCCACCATAGGTGTTTCCAACACTCGTACCCGACTCAACCTGTGTCGGATACCCTCCATCAACTCCTTCATTACTAGGATAACTCTGGTTCTAGGTTGTAGCGTCATCATTCATCTCCCCATCATAATACACAGAAGTACTATGAGTTCCAGTATCAGATCCCCAACGCCAACCCGTGGAATTTTCTATAGGAGTCTCGGAACGCTGATTGTTTCCGGATTCCTCTCCACCCTCATATCCCCCATAGGAACTACCCAGATAGTTCCCAGGTGTAACAGGTGTGGTTTCACGCTCAAGAGGGTCAAGACTAATGTAGTCACCAGCTGAGTAAACTGGTGTGTGCACCACATTCTCCATAGGTTCTTTCCCCCTAATCTCCTCCTTGGGTTCAGTAAACTCCTCTAGCATCGTATCAATTGCTCCCGTCAGATGATGGTTCAACTGAAAGAGCAATGATATAAAGTTGCGGCTATTGTCCATGTATTTTGCAGCTGCTATTGGTTTGCGTTTTGCATATTTGTAGTGGTTAAGCATGGGATCTTCTTCCTCCTGCATATGAGGAATGTGGGTAAATTCGGAACCCATAAGCTCTTTCGTCTTATGCTCCCGAATATCTGTGATGGCTCTCATAATGGCTATATGGTAGGCTGTGTTGATAGTTCTGGCTTCCCCTGCTGGCATTACTACGCTCATTCCCAAAGATTTGGGAAGTCGCAGTCCTACCCTACACTTAGCCAATACAGTACCATCATAGTACATGTATTTCTTTACTTGGATCTGGGGATCACACCCAAATTCAAGTAACATGGCTCGTAGAATATCTGCAAGTCCTCATTCGTATTCACTCAGTGGGGAATCCATCACTTTCACGTTTCGTCTGGGACGTGAACTTGCCATGTTGGCTGTAGAAATAGAAAGATTATAAGATTAGTAATAAAGCATCATAATAGAGATAATAAAGAATTATCGCACTAAAAGATATGATTGTAGTATTCTCAATTGAATATACACCATATTTTTAGAGAATTCTTTACTAATCCTATTTGACTCCTAACGTTTGGTCCCATTTACTAGGTTCCAACCTAAGGTCAAAGCTTTTGCTCTGATACCAACTGTGGTGACCCTGCATACCACTGCATGTTGTAGTATGCCAGTCGTTGATATAACATTCACGAAGTACCATTCCGCAAATATTACATCCCTCAGAGTAGTACAACAGAACATAGCAGGTCCATAACTCATTCATTTATTATTACAAATATCATACACATGTCGTCTCGGAGCTCCTCTTGGGTCCTAAGAGGAGTACTCCTGGGTTCGAGGCGAACCCAACTTAGCTTACAATATAAGAGTCTCATTAAGTTATACATTTATTTCCTCGAGAAGCTAAATACTAAGAGTTCGGGCTGCTCGGCTACTACTACTACTCGAGATGTTCAGGCTTGATCTCCTCCGGAAGCCTCCCCGGTTCCGTAGACGATGAGGTAGTCTACGCCCTCGATACCTCCAGAGAGGTCTGGTTCTTCATAGCCGATGATCTCGGCTCCTTCATTGTTGTCGTAGTCCTCCTCCAGATGATTCAGACAATCTAAGCATGGGATTTAAGAGTGGTATGAGTACGAGCGTACTCAACAAGTTCATTATAGGTAAGAGGTGTTTAATGCACTAGCTACGATATTAGACCAGAAAGTCTAATACCAATGCAAGTTTTGGTAAACATTTCTTCAAGAGATTGTTTTTATTCCAAAGAGCTATGTCCGTCAGCCTTCACCGGTTTACTAGAACTTCATGGAGCTCCTTTCCGGCCGCGTTCGTAGTTCCTTATCCCGGAACAGGGAGTGACAGGTCACAGTTCTTTACACTCTGCAGAGGTGTGTTGCTTTACCCATAAGAGATCTTAACCTTGGTGCCAACCGGGCAGCTTTCCCGTCCACACTTCCTTCGGTGTGAGGCCCGGTATAAGGTCTAGCCAATCATGTTCCTCCGCTACCTCGAACACCCACCCTTTGTTGCATACTCCGACCCTGGGTCCACGCCGGCCCCATTATTCCCATAGATTTCAGGGTGGACTCCGACCACGACGTCAATGCAGGGCTCTACCATACATTCCTACGCCGGCAGATGCAACCCATCATAGACCTCATTACCGTTGGGACTTCTACGGGTTCCCACCCCTGCATCAAGTCTCGCAAGATCATGAGCACCCGGTAATGAGCATCCGTTGATGAACGAGAGGTGGAAACACTTTTGACTACTCCGTCCCACTCCGGATCTTATGGTTAACACGGGTATTACGGCACAAGAATCACTGGCGACATTTGTGGTTTAATCCTAGATGGATATAAACCCTTGCAATGGAACCTCCACCATATCAACATAATCCATGGTTCCATTGCCCACCACATAGTCATATTCATAGTTATGAAAATAGTGGTTTTGGTTTTTATGCAATAGTGATAACCATAATACTTTGCAAGTAATTTGATAGAAATACTCAAATGACATGAGCAAGTGATGAACTTGCCTGAACACTGCAAAGTTTTGCAGTTGGATGGTGTGGACTAACCCTTGTCCTCTGTCTCTGAAAAATACCATCATTGTCCGATAAGGGCAATGGTTAAAGAAGCAATTATGCATGATTCCAGTTTTAGGGTTTGTTCCCCCTTCCGATGTTGTGGTAATTTCATGTGAGAGGTTAAATACTAAGAACATCTTGGAGATACTTGATTTAGAGTAAATACAACCTTGAAATATTGTCAAGGTGTTTTTAAAGTCCAAATGCATTAATGGACTTATTTTCATTTTAGAAAATAATATGTGTGATTTAAATTCTTATTTAAATCATCAAAGTAGGATTTATTCTTAATTGTCTTCAAAAATTCTGTTTGGTATTTTATTCAAGTAAAGAATTTTATGCTGATCCATTTTCATATTTTTAATTTATTTTTTTGAGCTTCTAAGCATTTCTTATTAAATTTCAAAGTTTTAGCATATATATGAATTATGAAATACCTAAAATACCCTTGGGCCCCACCTGTCAGGTGGCCCAAAGGGTTGAGTCAAACCCGAGCCGCCCCAACCGGCTCGGTCGGACTCAGACGCGCTCCCCTCTCCTTCGCACGCGAAACCCTAATCTCCCTCTCTCGCTCTGGCGACCAGAGTCACCTCCGCCATCGCCGATTTATCCCCGCCGCCTCAGGCCGTCGCCGGCGACGAGGCACTGCGGATCTGGGTCGCCGTTCGACGGCGAACCAGATGGTCCGCGTCGATCTGTCGCTGGCGTCGCCGTTCGCTCGCCATCGTCGCTCCAGTGCGCCAGGCCGTTGGCGTCCGCCGCCGCCGCGCGTTGAAGAGGCCACGGCCCTTCCTCCAGGCGCCTTCCCTGCGCGTGGTGCAGCGCTAGGGTGCGGTGGTGGTCGCCAGGCTTGGCTTGGCCAGGCCTGGTGCCGCCGTGCTCCGGCGCGCGCCGCCTTGGCCGCCATGACCGCGTCGGCCACCTCCTCCCTGGTGAGTTCTTCTCCTTCCCTTCTACTTCTTCTTCCTCACCTCTGCTTCGTCTAGCTTGACCATGGCCTGCTTGTCCTCGTAGAAGTTCTGGCCGTGCTAGATGTTGTCTTGTTTCGTTGCTTCGTGCTACTTGTCTTTGTGGCTGTACTGCTGGTGCTACTGCCATGAATTCTTGCTACGGTGCTGCTCTATTCTGCCAATTAGCTATGCCTAATTCTGGCTATCTTGGTTGTGCACCTTTCTGTGCATGTTCCAGAGCCACATGCTTGTTTAATCTTGCATTTTTGGCTTGAATTCATCCCTGTGCCTCTGTTCTAGTTGTTGTTTTTGCTAGACATTCATGTGTATTCAATTTTGGCTGCCCTGGCATGATTACCATGTAGATTCCTTGCAATTTGCAAGATCCAGGGCAAGGGTATGCTGTCCCTTGTGCTCAATTCCATGTGTAAGCTTGATTGATCATTACTGCTGGTTATCTGCATGATTCAGTGATGAGCACCAAGTGCTTTACTTATTTATCTTGATCTAGTGGTTCATCCTGCCTTGGATGTGCTTCAGGATGCAATCATTTAATTATCCATTTGGTTGTCTGTGAAACAATTGTTGGATATCTGTGGCTAATTAAATATCTGGTCCATGCTCTGTTGCTTAGTGATGCTCTAACATGCCCTAGCATGCTATGGCAAGCTCTGATGATCATGTGATCATCAGCAGTTGGTAATTGGCTTGCTTACCTGTGCCTGTGCATTGCTGTTACTTATCTATGTGTATGTGTGTGGCACAGATCAGTGCTATTGCTTGCTCAAGCATCAGCTGACACTTGCAGTGATCCTCTGGATCATTAGCAAATGTTTATTCCAAGGTTTGCTTGTTGATATCAATTATCTATGTTGCTTTAATTAATGGAGTGGATAATTGATGTGAACTGTACAGTGATGATCATCACAATTGGTTGGATTAGGCTAGATGGATGCCCACAGTGGTTGGGAACACTGGCCCTTCTTTGAACCCAATCAGGGTGATGATATTTGTATTTGGCTTGTTGGTTTGGCTGTTCTAGGGTTTGAGGTGACCCTGACAGTATTCATATGCTGCCCTAGGGTAGCTCCCCTATTTGTTGGCTTGCTGTTGCTTACCAAATGCTTTCTGGGTGATCCATTTATTGGATTGCCAGTGGCTCTTGATGTTGAAATCAAACAGACAATATTCTGTCTAGGTCTGATGGTAAATTAGCTGTAGGTGCTAAGTGTGTGTAACTAGGCTGACTTGTGCTCTCATCTCTTGCTGGATTTCTTCAGTTATGCAATTATTGTCATATCTGTTGTTCCCTTTTGATGATTGACCAGTGGCCTTTCTGCTCTTGCTTGCACCATATGGTTCAATAACCAGATGATGACACAATCTTGGGTATCACACCCTGTTGATCATGTGTGCTTGATGCATATGCTTATATATGAACAAAACCATCTGGTTTATCCATGATGCTTGGTATACCTCACTCCAGCTCCTAGAATGTGCTGTTGGTGTAGAGGTTTGCCTCTGTGTTGATCTTATGGTTGCTTTGCTTGCCCTGCTCCTCCTGGTGTCTTGATGAAACTTGATTTGATTCAGTGGTGTGCTGGAATAGATTGAACAGTGAGGCTGTTCTATCTGTTCTAGTTGTTCTTGGTGTTCTTGGGGACTTACCAGTTCAGTTCTGCCGGTGGTTGAATCAAATGGCTAGGGTTTGGCTGTGAAAAGCTTTTATATCTTTGGCTTGCTCTTGCCGGTCGACGGCACCACCTGCAGCTTGTGGTGACTCACCCTGGTGTGTGTGTGTGTTGCACATGCACATAGTCCGGTGAGCTGCCTGGTTGTGTGTGTGTGCAAGTGCTGTGCACTTGGGCTTGATTCTATACGTGGCATGGCTCGCTCGGCAGGGACTTGAGCATATCCACTACATATCATTTGTTTGCTAACCTGCCAAGTGGCTATGCCACTTGGCATCACACTTGTTTTTATTTGCTTTATGTTTGTGTGCAGGGAAACAACCTGATGCTCCAAGGATCATGGAGATCATCAAGTACAAGGCTAGATGAAGACTAGCTTGTAGTGTTAGGATAGAACATGAAATTGTACTTTTCTTTTTCTTTTCATTTTCCATTTTGTCCAATTCTTGTAATATGTTGTAATATTCATTTGTTCCAATTTTGAATATTGTAATTGACAATGTATCTTGTGTGATTATTAATAAAGCTCAAATTTTCCTTAATGAGCTTTACTTTATTGTTGTGTTATTTATAATCTTGATTAAGGCTAATTGTTTATTAAATTATCTCAAGTTTGAATAATGTGATATTCATTTGATTGTTTGAATTTGAATTTCAAATTCAAACTTGGATTGAATTCAATCATACAACTTGATTTAGAATTCAATCATGCAACTTAAGTTTGTGATGCAAACTCTCCCCTCTCTTCTCAAAACCCTAGTTAGTTAAATAAGGAACAGGTTTGTCGCACTCTCGAAACCCTAACCCTGTAAGGTGTCGAGAGATAAACTTGTCCCCCTTCGATGCAGTTTTTATTTAAAAGCGCGAAATTTCCCCGTAAATTACAATGCAATGCACATCCCTTTTTAAAATCTACCCCTCGATCATCTCTAAACCTGGGATATTACACGACGGCGGTTCCGGGCGAGCAGAGAAAAGAGAAGAGAGGAGAAAGAAGAGGCTCGGGCTGGGGCGGGCGCGGGCGCCACCCATAAGTGGATGTGTGGCGCCCTTCCGAGCGGCGCCACAATTTCACCGTGTGGCGCCGATGGGCGCACATCCTGTCACGTCGGAGTGGAGCACACATTAGCTTCGACCGCATCACGTCGGATGAGCGAGTGGCGCCGCTCGCACGGATGCCACACAGTGAGTTGTGGCGCCGATGTGAGGGACGCCACACAAAAAGGTTAGATGAGTGAAATAGTTTCCCGTAGGGTCAGTCTGATGGTTATTTCTGTGTAAATCGCCGACCAAGAATAGAGACACGCGCGTGGCGTGCCCTGTATCATCGATAATTGGCATTTCATGGATCATCATTTCATCGATCATCGATCATAATTTCCGCTTCTTTTCCCCTTATTCCCCACCCGCTCCCATCGCACTCATGACTCACCCAACAATTACCTCGCAATTTTGGCCGGCCCGGCCGCCCATCAAAACCATCGCACCGGCAACTGCAAAACACGACTCCAACTCAGAGGATTCACTGGGTCCACGTCCATGGAGACCAACCCACCACAGCTCTTTCTTCCCGCGACGGCGGCGGCGACATCAGCGAGACGTAGATCCGTCCGATCACGCGGGGCCCGCAAGCGCCGGAGGATCGCCGCCGAGGACACCGGCGGCTGGGCGTCGCTCCCCGACGACATAGTCCGCCTCGTCGCCGACCGGGTGCTGATCGCCGGCGACGTCGTCGACTACGTCTCCCTCCGCGCCGCCGGCTCGGACTGGCGCGCCAGCACCGACTCCCCGCTCCTCGCCGGCCACCGGCACCACCCCGCGCGCGGCTGGGCCGCGCTCTGCGACGGCGACGCGGCGCGCCCGGACGACGCCGACCAGGTCGCCTTCTTCAAGCCCGCCACCGGCCGCCGCGTCCGCGTCCGCCGCCTCCGCCTCCGCGGCAGCAGGATCGTCGCCTTCAGCGCCGGCCTCCTCGTCCTGCTCCACAAGCGCCACACCACCGTCCAGGTCCTCCACCCCTTCACCCGCGCCGTCCTCCTCGACCTCCCCAGCCTCGCCACCGCCTTCCGCCTTGTCGGGGGCACCCGCGACTCCCTCCTCCGCATGAACGCCGCCGTCTTCACCACCCCCACCTCCACAACCACCGCCACCACCTCCACCATCGACGCCGTGGTCGCCTGGTTCCCCGGCACGCGCGCCGTCCTCTACGCCAAGCCGGACGACACCGCCTGGAACTGGGAGTGGGACGCCGCCGTCCTCGACATCCACCTCCACAGCGTCCTCGCCTTCCGCGGCGGCCTCTACGCCACCACCAAGACCTCCACCAACATCCTCCAGCTCTACCCTCCCACCTCCAACAACACCACCTTCCCGGTCGACACCCCGATCCCGGACGCGCTCGGCGACCCGTCCTCCTGCCTCTACTTCCTCGTCGAGTGCCAAGGCCGCATGCTGCTCGCCGTCCGCCACTACGCCGCCACGCCCACGGTGCACACCGCCGTCAAGGTCTTCCAGGTGGACCTCGACCGCCGCCGGCTCAAACTGGTCAGAGGCATCGCCGACCGCGCGCTGGTCCTCGGCGCCGACAGGTGCCTCTCCGTCTCGGCCAAGGACCTGCCGTCCATCAGCGGGAACTCTGTCTACTGCTCCTCTCAGTACGGTGTCGAGTGCTTCTCCATCGGCGGCGGCCCTGCCGGCCACGAGTGGTTCGCCGCCTTGCGCTCCGTGCGGCCATTCACCATTCTCGATCATCTCGTCACATACTGCAATCACCTTGAGTGGTAAGCACCATCACATATATACTGCAATCTATAACTATCTAAGGACACGAGCGAGCCTAGTTTTTCTTACGCACGCCACGGCTCAATCTAATTCGTGTGCCATGTTCTTATATGTGTAATGTAGGGCCAGGGGCCTCATGTTCCATGAGTATCAGCTCATACCTGATTGTCTAGTGGAATTGAAGACCAAAATCAAGAAGCAGGATTCACAGCTGCATATTCCAATTCGCGAGCCCGATAAGAAGACGACCAAACCATCTCCTGCTGCAAACTAGCACACTAGCTATGCATATATGATGATAAGTGTGATCGAAAACATGTACAATCGTACTAAAATACAAGAACTCAGGGACTCAACTATGTACCAATGATCACTAGCTACAATCAATATATATACCTCATAGTTGTTCCTAACCATTGTTTTTCTTAGGTCATCATTTACAGTTGAGCAGTGCCTACCTGGCCATCGATCATGGACCTGTGCGGCCGTCGTGAGCTGAGTTCTTAGGATTGTCGTGGAACCTGAGATGACACGATTCGGACGGGGGTGTGCGTGGCAGATGCTCGTCTTCTTTCTGAATAAAAGAGAAGAACAGAAAAGCAGCGGACATTATGCTGAGCCAAAACCTCTCGGTGTTCCTCTCAATCTCTCAGTTTGATTCTAGGACTTCAGGCATCAACGAGACTCTTGCGTCTTATTACAGTGACCTGCTATGCACATATATAGAATATGGCAGTCGCTTGGGATTTAGGGTTGGTGTTGTGATATCTGTCTAGAATCTGAGTGTATTTGTTGTGTACCATACTCTCTCTAACATTGTCAGGCTTTGATTGCTATGTGAATTGTCGGTGTAATTTTGCTGAGCCCATGAACTGAATTTATCTTCAACAACCATTTTCATTTCATCTCCCAGCCATAAACACTAACCAAACTGTACCACCGAGACTGGGTTTTTGGTTAGCTTCTCCTAGCAGAGAAGAGGGCCAGACTAGTTTCAGAGCTTCAGTGCCATGGAGACTGGGAAATATCAGCGGGCATCAGGGGAATATTGTCCCAGAATCACAGTAAAATGCATTTTCATAGGACAATATAATTCGTTTACCCAAGTATAATGTTCATACAAACACCATGGCAATAACGACATGCTGTAGCACACAGATGTGATAATGATCTAACAAGTACAACAAGTCCCAACTTTCCCAGGATTCATGCTTCAGTTCACCAGGCACAAGCCAGTGTCTCAACAAATGCTGCAAAAGTATATTGTACGATCAAAGCCGTACGCCTATAGCAAATCGGTCATGCTACCTGATGATGTTCACACATTCCATGCTAAAGCGACAGTTGTAAGCTACCACTACCTCTCTATTGTAAGCACTAACAAAACCTCTGAATCTCCCCAGAATGCTATGATCTACTGTTTTAACACCCTGAGAGCTGGCTGAATACACTGCCAGTCCAGTGTAAGAAGAGTATAAAGTGATGGAAAAGTTCAGTCATCATCAGAAATGTCTATCACGTCACGGCTACTGCTTGGATTTGAAGGAGTTAAACTGAGTGGATCAGCTGAACGAGGTGGAACCACCTGATTAGTGGCGATGGAGCACGGGGCTGGTAGCTGTGACTGATCAGCAGGGGCTCGAGTCATCACCTTCTCAGCAAGAGGGGCAGCAGCAATGTCCATGCGTCTAGATGGAACGGACAGATCTCCGTGGGTTTGAGTCATTGCCAGGTCCGCAGGAGGGGTGACAATGTCCATGCGTTGAGCTTGTGGCTGGGACCGACCTATAGCGGTTTGAGTCGTCACCTGGTCTGCAGGAGGGACAATAACAATGCCCTTGCGGGGAGCTGGTGCCTTGGACTGATCTCTAGGGTCTTGAGTCACCACCTTGTTAGCAGCATTGATAAGAATGAACTTCAAGCCTTGAGATTGAGACGGTGACTTGGTTTGTTGAGATGAGATTTCTTCTTCAGCAGGTTGGGCCTTGATGGAGCTGATTCCACTGGCACTTCGCTTCCATGACCGCGAATAGGTTATCTGAACTGCACGTTCTCTCTCTCGTTTCCTTCGCTCTGTTCTTTTGTTTACAAGCGGCTCGGCTGATCCACTTGAGCATTCTGATTCATAGATGTTTGCCCACACACTCACGCAAGCATACTCCTTTTTCCTAGCAGGATTACTAGTTTTGCTTCTCGTCTTTGGCCTCTCTGGCACAGCACGGCTTGATTGCTTCAGTTTACTTTGAGAAACAGCTGGCTGAACAAATGTTCTCTGAGAGTATTCAGGAATTTGCTTCTTCCCTTCCTTAGTTAAGGTGCTGGTTTTGCTTTGCTGCTTGAGTATACTTCGAGGGGCAGCAGGCCGCGCAATGGGTTTCCGAGGCTGTACATGCTCAAGCTGCTTGTGTGCCATCTTTGAGGAGATATTGTCCAGTACATTTGCATTGCTCCTCCCCACAAAAGAGGAAAGATAATTCTTCTGCGATGCAACCACGTCCTGTTTCAGTTTTCTGGGAGGGCCGGCAGGTGGAACACTGGCTTTCTGAATGACTTCAAGCTTATGAAGTTCTCCTTCTTTGTTTCCGGTACTGCATCCTAGTGGTTTTGCATCTCCATGTTTCTCTAATGCAACCAAGTCTGGCTCAAGCTTCAGTTTTTTTCGATAAACAACAGGCTGAACAAATGTTTTCTGAAAATCTTCAGGGTTAAGCTGCTTCCCTGCCTTAATTGAGGAGCTGGTTTTGTTTTGTTGCATTGCGAAGTCTGGCTCGATCTTCAGTTTCTTCTTTGGGGCCGCAACCGGGACACTGGATTTCTCAACACCCTCCGGCGTGTGCCGCTTGCCTGCTTTCCTGGGCATGCTGCTTCCTGGTGGTTTTGTAGTGTTGTAACTCCCTGGTGAGGAAACTCCATATTTCTCCGATACACCCAAGTCTTGCTCTAGCTTTGGTTTTTTCTGAGATGCAGAAGGCTGCACACTGGATTTTTGAACTTGCTCTGGCTCATGCCACTTGTCTGCCTTCCTGGAGGTGTTACTTCTCAACGATTTTGCGCTGTTGCAGCTCGCTAGAGAGATAAGCTCATGCTTCTCTGATGCGACAGATGCTTGCTTCAGCTTCAGTTTGCTCAGAGGGGAAGCAGATGGAACAATTGCTTTCTGAAAATCCTCTGCCTTCTTTGAAGAGCACCTATCCTGTGATTTTGCATTGTTGACACTTATCATAGAGAAATGCTCCTGCTTCGGCTTCAATTTTCTCCGAGGGGTTGCAGGCAAAACAATCGCTTTCTGAAAGTCTTCAGGCATATTACTCTTGCTTGCCTTCTTTGAGGAGCTACTACCTGGTGATCTTGCGTTCCTGCCGCCCACTTGAGAGAGAAGCTTGCCTTCTGCCTTTAGTTTTGCCACAGTCAAATTCTCCTGAACTTCATCTGAATCTGATTCTTGTGTAGCTCCTTGTGACCTCAACATTTCAGACATTTCGGTCAGAAACCCCCGCCTACCTGAGGAAGCCATGTTGTAAGTTGATATTGTAATATGAAATTACTGCAATGATAAGTAACTCCCTCATATATTATGGAACTGGGGGTATAGCTACAGCAATTATTTTGTTTGGGAATCATTCTGAAGTCTGTTCTTTTTGTAGAATGACATTTCACACTACTATTGAAACTATCAAAGTTCATATAATGAAATGATTGAACAAAAAAGACAATACAATTTATGTGATGCACTCAGTTACTCATGTGCTGAAAACGCTACTATACAGTGGACTTGACCCTTCATCTGCGAGGGCAGCAGATGATGTAATTTCGGTTAGTAGGATATCATGGTTTCAGTTTCAATGTTATACTCCTGACACAAACATCTTGTTTGTTCACATAATTGAATAACAGAAACGAAATAATATGTAGAATAGATAAACACTTACAACATCAACCAATATATAAAATATATACTCCCTCCTTGCCACATTCAAGTGCTTATAAGTTTTTTGAAAAGTCAAACTTCAACAACTTTGACTAAGCTTATTGAGAAAATTATCTATATCTACAATACCAAATGTATACCATACGAAAATATACATCACATGATGAATCTAATGGTATTTGGTATTCTAGATGTTAGTTTTTTCGACATACTTGGTCAAACTTTACATCGTTTAACTTTTTTAAACGAAAATATATGCAATACATTTTGGCAAGGAGGGAATATTTGATAATACATGATAACTATGTAGAATTAAGTTACAGAATAAAAAACAAATGCAGACACAAAAGTCGGATGCTGACAATATAAAAAATGTGTTTCTTTATAAAGATGGAGGAAAACTCTTGCTTGAACTACACCTGCGGGAATTTGATGCATCGATTGAAGATACAAGAATGTAACATTGATCATAAACCAACGAAATTTAGGTGGATTACATAGTAGGAAACTATGAAATGCAGGAGCTAAGTTTGACCTCTATACTGTTTGTTGGTTAGTTCAGAGCCTTATAACGAACATCATATTAGATACTTGAATTTAGACATGTACCTTTCTGAACCATCTGTTGACCTGGTGTCTCTGGTGATTTGGTCACCACATATGTACCACCACAGTCCACCTTGTGGCTACAGAAAATAGCATCAGTCAGTACACCTTTGAAATTCACCACGCAAACATTAGTCGAAAGTAACTATTATCTAGAAATGCATTACTCCAATAGAAGTTACTAAGAGCATTAAAATATCAAACAAACTTAATTTGCATATAAATGACTCAGACGCAAAAATTTCAAGAGCAAATGCACAAGTCATGGTCAATGGGACATATCTTATTGACTTCGTGAGACAAAAGAACAATTAAGAATGTAAAACAATTTACAACTTTCTCCTATAAACATTGTGAGTTATATGTCAGGGTAAACTTATGCAATCTTACTTGTGCCAGTTGCAAAGCATGTTGCCACATGTTACATCTTGGCTAACATTCTCAATACAGCAGGAATCAGATGGAGGCCCCAGCTTCTTGGCCCTCAAAAGTGTAACCCCACAAGATTCACACTGAAATGTAGCAAGTTGAACATGCCAGTAAGAGGTAAGACTAGAAAGAAGTTTAATGACAAAAAGGAGACATAAATAGAACTATGGAAAGTATTACCTTCCACCAAAAACCGTGCATGCTGCCACATTTCTCCGGACTGAAATCATGGGTGGTGGTAATACAGTAGCCACAAGTTGGTCTCTGTGTGGCACGAGCAAAAAAAAGGAAATCATCAAAAGAATGTAGCATCATGGTTTATAATTATCTGCCAGAAAACACTAACCATGCGATCATCAATGGAGCAAGTGTTGAGAGCATGCATCCAACCACGGAAAGCAGGACCATGGCCCCTACATGAATTCACAGAATTTAAGCAGTGGGCTGGTTGGAGCTGACTAAAATTGGAACACAAAATCTTAGTTAACAGGATATGAACATTTACCAGATGCCCTTAGCATCACACTTCACAGATAAAAATGCATGAATCATCAGATGCAGAAGGGCGTTCTTCAAATCAGCATTTGTGCGATATTTCAGAATTGGCTCATAGAGAGTTATTGTATTGCTGTCTCCAAAGGAACATGATCCGAAAGAACTGCTTATAGACAATCAAGACAGTGCTTCCTTTAAATCCTCTCATATAAAATTTGCAAAGCAATTAAAGAACTGAACAAAACACTGCATAACACACATGTTGTAGCCCAGAATCAACATATACTAAGAAATTTATCTTGTTAAATGTAGCTAATGCGAAAGGATGTTTCTTTTCAGGGCAAAAAAGAAGCAGGATGGGATGCATCCAAGAAAAAATTGATGTTATGCTTAGCTCAAGCAAAGCAATAAATGAGGAAAGTGGAGCAATAATTCAAGTACCTGTACTGTACATATATACACTGATGTGCATCAATTTCTGAGGAGCAGTTAATTTGGTCTGCACTTGAATACTCAAAAAATCAAATACATCTAGTCAATCCGAACAAACGTCAGGATAACCAACACATTGAATTGTTTCAAGACCTTTTTCTTTGCATTGCAAATAGATACGTGCAGTGGGACAATAAAATTAAGCAGAGCTTGTAATTCACATGTACTTATGTCTTCTAATAGAAACTTGAGATATGATGGCAATATATGCTTCCCCATACAAAATGGATATCTAGAAACAGGTCATCACATTTTGATGTGTAGTTCAATTTGTCGGAGTGATCGCTTGTTTAAGAGAGGTCGGTTTGAAGCCATAAACCTGAAAATATGCTTTATGTACACTATACACAGCATTTCAAAACCTTCAGTACTCAATAACCTCCTTGTAGCCCTCTGTACACCTAACCAAGGGGGACCATAAACATAGGGCTGCATCTATGTAAGAGTAAACTAGACGACAAGAAAGAATTAAGACATTCCCCCTTCCACACCCAAATATTGTGCATGATCTCCTCGGAATCAGGATGCAAGTGGGCCTCCCTGTGGAATGCCCACATTAGCCGCATCAACCGCAAAGTGCAAGATGCTGGATTGGCAGGTGCCCACTTCGGCAAGGTTCAGTGGCCGCAATGCAGTGCGGGCTAAGCGGGCTCATCAGGTTACATGGACTTAACGTAGATTCAGAAGCTAAATTCCTATGTTTGACATGCTCAGTTCATGGCCTATGATGATAGGAACAGGACAGGTCGTCATCATTGTCTGCAATGGTTGCTGTTGCTGGCCAGTTTCAGACTTGTTCAGGCTTTGAGCCTTGCCACACGTTTGCACTGCATACAGAGTTACAGACACGACAGCATGTTACTTATTAACAAGTGGCGGGCACCAGTCACATCATCGATTGATCATTCCTAGGGAGTACCGTGCGCGGCGCTGCGCCTGCGTAGCACAGGGGCAACGAGCGGCGCGGCGCGGGTGGTGGTGACCTAGTGTTGCGGGTGCGTGCGGTGGCGAAGTGCAGAGACTAACGATCTTTTATGCGAAGAAAAAATCAAGAAAAAAAAGGGGCATCTTTTATGTGGAACGAAGTGCCAAATCCTAAAACGATGGAACACCCTTTCGTAGATTTACGAAGAATCCGAAACTCCATGGTCCTGGGTAGTATGATTATTTCTTTAAAGAAATTTTGAAAAGAACTTGCGAGCAAGCCATCTCCTGCTTGGGGATTCCAACAACACCAGGGTGCCCCCCAAAATCAAGGAAACGGCAGGCGTAGCAGCAGCAGCAAAGAAAGCGATGAGGCCCGCGCGCGTACCTGATGGTCTTCATTCGCGGTTGGCTCCACTCGACGGAGAAGCCGGCGTCGACGAGCACGCCGCGGAAGTAGAGCTTGTCGTAGTGCCGGAAGAGCTGCCACACGTCCGGGTTCTCGTCGTCGTCCGGATCCGCCCCCGACCCCATGGCCTCCAATGGTGGGTGGGCAGGAAGAAGAACCGGCGAGGATAAAAGAAAAGGGGATTTTTTTGTGGGTTTGATCCTGGGGAAGGCCGCCGGCCCGCCGCCGGTTGTACATGCAAATTGGCATTGGAGAGAGAGATGGCAGGAGATGTGTTGCTACAGTTTTGGGTAGTGGGTGTGTCAGTGAAGCTGACAGTGGGTCCTCCTGGAGGCTGCAGCTTGTCGTGAACCAGTGGACGGCTGAGATGCTCCGATTCTCGGTGCGGGTGCGACCTCAGCCGCCGGATGGGGAAGTCACGTGGACTGTCTGTCGTCTTGCCATTGGCTGGCTTTTCATCTCGTACCCAGCAGGAGCTACAGGAGTATTTGAGTAGTACTACTCCTTGACAAGGAAAAGGGGAAAGCCCTTGGAAGTTTTACTATGCCTTCTTTTGTTTCTTTTCACGGTTTTCACTGTGCTATTCTTGTTAAACTGATCACTTGTTCATGGTACATCTTCGGTCGCCTCCCAACCCGTCTCCAAAATGGCGCCCCATCGCCCGTATGTTTTGTTCGTACCACGTTTGGAGACGTCGCTCCTCGGTCGCGTTCCCGAAACGCCCACCCCAAATAAATATTAGTGCACGAAAATAAAGGTTTTTATTCAAATTTGATTATATATTACAAAGTTTGAATGAAAACGGCTAGATTTCGTCTAAACCCTAGCCTATTGACCGCCCGACGGTGCGTTCGACAGCCCTGTCCCGTTGTCGCCTCCCCTCCGCCACAGCTCCAGCTACGCGCCGCCTCTCCATGTGTAGGGCGGTGAGCAGACGCCGCTGCTCCACCAGCGCGTCATCGTCTGCCCTCCCATACTGCGCCACCTGGAGGGAGAGCTCGACGGCACGACGAATCTGCGCGTCTTCATGGGCACGGGCATCGTCCTGGAGCTTCTTCTCCGACTCGAAGGACTCGACGAGCAATCGTTGCTGATCCACCGCCTCGTCCGGGTGCGGGCCGTCGTCGTCGAACCCACTCGAAGTCGTCGTCGTCGTCGTCCTCCTGCTCCACCTCGTCCTCCTCTGCCTCGTCCTCCTCCTCCTCCTCCTCCTCCATTTGCGCCTCCAGTTGCCCCGCCAACGCATCCGCCCGCGCCCCCAGGCCGCCTCCCGCTGTTGACGCTCCTCCGCCGCCTGCTGCTGCTGACGCTCCACCGCCTCCCGCTGCCGCCGCTCGATCGCCTCCCGCCGTTCACGGTACTGGAGCTCCCGCTCTGTGCGCTGCCGCTCCGTACACCACCGCTCGGTCGTCTCCTCCATCCGGCGCCGACGCACCTCTTCCGCCGTGGCGGCGTCGAACGCCGCAATGGTGTTCGCCTGCGCCGCCTCCTCCCACGACGCGTTCTCCTCAGCTTCGGGGTCTCCCTCAACCTGGTCGCCTCTTCCTCCCTCAACTTCTCTTTCAGCTTGCCCAGCTCCTCCTTCAAGGAGTCGACTTCTTGGCGGGCCTCGGCAGCTATCTTGACCGCACCATCTAACTTCGAGGAGGAAGATTTAATCTCCTTCTGGAGCCGAACTTTCTCTGCTTCCAGAGAAGTGAATTGGGAAGCGAAGGCCTCCAAAGAGGAGATAACTCCTCACAGGTCCTAAAGAAAAAGGGGTTATTCAATGAAAAATCATTAAGCAAGATACACACTCGAGAGGTTCATGCTTCAATCAAGAGGGACTTACAGAAGGAGGAGTCCTGGTAGCGGCAGTTGAAGGAGCATCCTTCCCTTTAGAAAGGGAGGAAGCGGTCGATATCTGAGCTGCGGGGGCTGCTTTAGAAACCGATGCTTCAGAAGCAGCGACGTCCGGCGGGGTGGCTCCGGGTTTGGCCTTCTTGGCCGGCGGCTCGACGAAACCTTCGTCGCTGTGAAGGGAATTGATCAACGAAAAGTTATGAATGGAATGCAAGAGGTAAAAGGGTGAAATACGGCTTCAGGGAAAAAGATACTTACATGTCGAAGAGGTCATCTTCATCGGCGAAGCCGCCGGTCGATCTCTTTGCTGGTGAAGACCTGGCCCCCTCCACAGCTGCATCAACAAAGGCATCATGATCAGCGTCATCATCACGCACTGATCCTTCTGTGTTGCAAGTATCATCGGCTGGGGAAGGAAGGTTGGCATGGGCAGCTTCCAAATCTATCGGGTTGTCACATTCACCCTCTGGATCTACATGTTCGGCAGTGCGAAAATCAGCAGGGACTGAGGAACCTCTTCCTTCGGAATTGTCATTTGGTGAATCCTGCAAGTTTCCAGAAAAACTATGGGAACCTGCCGAAGAATGGAGTGAATAAGAACAATGGAAACATGTCGACTAAACAAACATTGTCGACTAAGCAAAAATAGCATAATAAGGGTATGAGAAAGCAAGTTACCTCTGACAGCGGATGGTTGGCGTCGAGAGGAGCATAGGAAGATATCAATGGGATCGAGTCCTCCTGACTAAAGAGAGTAAGGCGACGGACTTCATCAAGCAGCTCCTTTTCCGACAGTTCAGCGACATTAATTCTGGTTTCATCTTTTGGACCCGTATACATCCACATTGGGCGAACCCTCGCCATGACTGGCTGAACTCGACGCCTCAGGAACACCGCTGCTACCTCCGTGCCAATCATGGTTTGACCATCGACTTCTTTGATCCGAAGGAATTTGGTGAATAACTCGTCGGCTACTGCCTTTTCGTCAGAGGAAAGAATGTTCCTCCAGGAATCCTTCGGCTTAGCCTCAAGAACATCGACAAAGCAAGGGAGCTGGGACTCGGTTGTCACAGAATCTTTGACATAAAACCACTTCAGTCTCCATCCTTGCACGGATTCTCTCATTGGGAAACTAAAGTAATTAACCTCCGAGCGAGCCATGAACCCCACACCTCCAATGACGAAGGATCCATTGCTACTGCTGTACCTCTTAACGTAGAAGATTTTCTTCCACAGTCCGAAATGGGGCTCGATGCCCAAAAATGCCTCACAAAGGGTGATAAACACAGCAACGTGAAGGATTGAGTTGGGAGTAAGTTGCCATAGTTGGATTTCATAGGTCCGAAGAAGACGAAGGAGGAATTCATGGGCAGGAAGCGAAAGACCCCGATGAAGGAACGATAAGAACACCACGGTAAAACCAGCAGGAGGATTAGGCCGAGAAATCGCACCTGGAAGAATCACGCCCCCTCGTCGGGGGAGACCAACCCAAGGCTTTGAGCCCTCTTCTCATCACGTTTCGTGATGGAGGACGCCAGCCAATCTCCTGGCTTGGCTAAAGAGCTTGGCGGCGCTGGCGGCGCCGGAGCCGTAGGAGGGGCATCTGAAGGATTCTTCCTTGAGAGAGTAGAGGAAGATTTGGCGGCGGCACCACCGGTCGTAGAGCTGCCGGCGGCAGTGACATTCTTCTTCTTCACCATTATCTAGATCTGGGAAGATTGGAGAAGCGGTGGCGGCGGCGCAGCGGTTGCGGAAGGAAGAAGAAGGAAGGCAAAGGCGGATGTGAGAAAGGATTAGGGATTTCTCGCCCTTTGGAGATCTTAAGAGGAGAAGAGTTGCGTGAGCACGTGTCGCTGGAGCCAGTCTATCAAGCGGGCCTATTTTCGATTAATGGTTGCGGAAATCGAGGAGATATCTTGGTAACTGCGCACAGAAAGCGGAGATTGCTTGAAAACAGGACCAATACAGAGAAAGAATGGGCCCAGCGGGTCACGTCTTGTCAGTCAGAATCAGGATATTGATAAAACGTCATCAATGACGACATAAAAGTTGCATGAAGCACTCGAAGGGAAAAACTATCGGATGGTGAACTTGAGTCTATGCACAGATTACGAAGTGTCAGCGCTTAGACTCGGGGGCTACTCCCATCGGGAGCGCTGACGCGCACCCGATATATTGAGGACTAGAAGGAAAAGTAATGAAGAAAAAAAAGGGTTGTTTAGCTCGAGTCTGCACCCAGTTGCAAGCGCCTGTGCCCAGACTCGGGGGCTACTCCCATCGGGAGCGCTGGAAGCGCACCCAATAAATTGTTTTGCACTCAAGGATCATGCCCGGGGACTTGATTCTGTGTAGAGTAACGTTGTTTTACCGTCGGTAGTTAACCAACAAAAGTTGGGCACGTTGCTCATTATCCCTTGCAAGTGGAAAATATATCGGATGACCTATGGACACCTGCAGAAAACTTCGGCAGAGAAGAATGCTCGAGTGGTACAACTTGAGTCTACGCACGGATTGCAAGCATCCGTACCTAGACTCGGGGGCTACTCCCATCGGGAGCGCTGACGCGCACCCGATAAAAAGGACGATGCTGATTCAAGGCGAAAAAGGACAATCAAGGAGAAGAACATCAACAGAAAACATGCTTCAGTCTCTACCCGAACAATATTCGGCTAGACACTCGGGGGCTACTGACGTGGGCATTACCCTTCGGGTAACCGACATTGCCCTATCCCGTATTGGTTAGTTGGAGGCCCATGAAGACACCTGGAGGCAAGATGGGCCACCTGGGCTGCGCACCAGAGGAATCCTTGACGGGCAAGACAAGGAAGCGGCCGAACAAGGAAAGATTAGATCTAAAACTGTTGTAAACCTAGTCGTACTTGGTTAGACCTCTTGAGACCTGGCCTCCTATATAAAGGCCAGGAGAGGGGCTGCCGAGGGACAGAACCAATCGTAGCAATACTAGCCACCAGAAAGTCCAGAGCTAGGTCACCATAGCACTTAGTCTCTCGACGAGATCTCAGCCGAACTATTCGGCACCCCATTGTAACCCATTATCATCATAATCAAGAACAGACAGGCAAGACGTAAGGGTTTTACCTCATCGAGGGCCCCGAACCTGGGTAAATCGCTCTCCCCGTTTGTCTGTGAACCGATGTCTCGTGTTAGCTTGCAGGATTCCGCTAACCCTAAGCCCCAAACAGAGGGCATTGCCGAGGAGTACCCTTGACAGACGCTCCCGCAGCCACCGCCTCACGTTGCTGACGCTCCCGCTGCTCGATTGCCTCCCGCCGATGCCGCCGATGCACGCCAACGCTCCGCCCGGCGCCGCTGTGACTCTTCCTCTGCGGCGGCGTCGATGTCGAACTGCGGATCTGGTGGTGGAGGTGGTGGTGGAGACGTGGTGGAGGGAACTGGCCGGCGCCGGGGCGGTTCATCATTGCGCAGTTGTGTTTGAGCGACGAGGGTTGTGCTTGCGGCGGAGAAATGGGTGATGGCGGCTGTAGTGGCTGCCATTGAGCCGGGGGGGGGGGGGGCCTTTTATAGACGCCGGCGGCGGGAAGAGGCCAGAAGCGGCGGGAAGAAAGCGCGGGAACGCGTGGTGGCTGATGACCCACAAGTATAGGGGATCGCAACAGTCTTCGAGGGAAGTAAAACCCAATTTATTGATTCGATACAAGGGGAGCCAAAGAATATTTGTAAGCCTTAACAGCGGAGTTGTCAATTCAGCTGCACCTGGAAACAGACTTGCTCGCAATAGTTTATCAGTAGCAACAGTTTTATAGCAGTAGCAGTAGTGAAATATAAGCAGCAGCGTAATAAAGACAGCAGTAGTGATTATAGTAAACAGCAGGATTAAAATACTGTAGGCATAGGGATGGATGAACGGGCGCTGCATGGATAAGATAACTCATGTAATAATCAAGACAAGGCATTTGCAGATAATAATAAAACAATATCCAAGTACTAAATAACAATAGGCATGTGCTCCGTATATAGTCGTAGGTGCTCGCAATGAGAAACTTGCACAACATCTTTTGTCCTACCAGCCGGTGGCAGCCGGGCCTCTAGGGAAACTACTGGTAATTAAGGTACTCCTTTTAATAGAGTACCGGAGCAAAGCATTAACACTCCTTGAACACATGTGATCCTCATATTACAGCCCTCCCCTCCGGTTATCCCAATTTCTGTCACTTTGGGGCCTCGGGTTCCGGACAGCAATATGTGTATACAACTTGCTGGTAAGATCATAAAACAATGAATATCATCATGAATCAATAACATGTTCAGATCTGAAATCATGGCACTCGGGCCCTAAGTGACAAGCATTAAGCATAACAAGTTGCATCAGTATCATAAAAGTACCAACAACGGATACTAGGCACCATGCCCTAACAATCTTATGGCTATTACATGAACAATCTCATCCAATCCCTACCATCCCCCTTCAGCCTACAGCGGGGATTTACTCACACATGGATGGGGGAAACATGGATGGTCGATGGAGAGGCGTCGGTGGCGATGATGGCGATGATCTCCTCCAATTCCCCGTCCGGGTAGGGTGCCAGAACGGAGTTTCTGATCCCGAAATAAGGTTTTCGGTGGCGGCGGAGTTCTGGATGTCTTATCGAAAATTGGTCGAACCCCCGTGCATTTTTAGGTCAAGGGCTTTAAGTAGTCCAGAGGGGAGCGCCTGGGGCTGGCCGAGGCGGCGTCCCCATGTGGCGGCGCGGCCATGGGCCCACCGCACCGCCACGTGGTGTGCGCGCCTCGTGGCCCCCCTCCGTCCCGTCTTCTGACTCCGTGGGTCTTCTGTAAAAATAGGCCCATTGCAATTATTTCTGGGGATTTTCCTGAAAGTTGATTTTCTGCACAAAAATAAGACACTAGGGCAATTCTGCTGAAAACAGCGTTAGTCCGTGTTAATTGTATCCAAAATACACAAATTAGAGGCAAAACAATAGCAAAAGTGTTCAGGAAAGTAGATACGTTTTGGACGTATCAACTCCCCCCAAGCTTAGCTTATTGCTTGTCCTCAAGCAATTCAGTTAACAACTGAGTGCGATAAAAGAACTTTCACGAACACATTTGCTCATATGATGTAAATATTCTCATTATACGGACAAGTACTTAGGCAATTCATAATAAGATAAATGCAAATAAAGTCATCTAATAGTTATGTCAATCATGAGAAAGATACCAACTAACTAGTAATAAGCATCATGAAACATATCTATTAGCAGGATTGGAATGCTCATAAAAAGATATGATAAAGTGGTATCTCGCTTGCCCGTATTTGTACAGCAAAACATAAATGCCCAGGCACCTCTGAAATTCATGGGAAGACTAGAAGTAAAGATTATCAAAGATAAAAGCATCAAAGTTATACCACAATTAACCATATTCTGGGACAAGCATATTACACTAAGAATGACAATTATGCTCTCAAGAAGGTGCTCAAATAAAGGATGGTGACTCAACATAAAAGTAAAAGATTGACCCTTCGCAGAGGGAAGCAGGGATTAACATGTGCTAGAGATTTTCATTTTTTTAAACAGAAGTAAAATTGTTTTGAGAGGTGTTTGTTGCTGTCAACGAATGGTAATGGGCACTCTAACTACTTTGTCAACCAGACTTTCAAGAGCGGCTCCCATGAAGGACGTTATCTCTACCAGCAAGGTAGATCATCCCTCTTCTCTTTTGTTTACACATGTATTTTAGTTTCATTATGGATGGTACTCCTCCCAACCTTTGCTTACACAAGCCATGGCTAACCGAATCCTCGGGTGCCTTCCAACATTCACATACCATGGAGGAGTGTCTATTTGCAAATTAAGTTGCTTACTGATAAATCAGGGCAAAACATGTGAAGAGAATTATTAATGAAAGTTGTAATTAATTGGGGTTGGGCACCCCGTTGCCAGCTCTTTTTGCAAAATTATTGGATAAGCGGATGTATATGCCACTAGTCCATTGGTGAAATTCTGACTGACAAGATTGAAAGATAAAACACCACATACTTCCTCATGAGCTATAAAACATCGACACAAATTGAGAAGTACTTTGAAGGTTTTAAAGATAGCACATGAAAATTTACTTGGAATGGTTTGAAATGCCATGCATAGGTATTTATGGTGGACACTTTGGAATAACTTGGTTTTCAGGGATTTGGAAGCACGAGCAGCATTCCCGCTCAGTACAAGTGAAGGCTAGCAATAGACTAGGAAGCGACAATCAAGAGAGCAATAACCGTCATAATCATGCTTGCGACAAAATAAAATTAACGGAGGCATAAAAGTGATACAAGAACTCTGAAGCAAAGTAAATCATCGAGGCTTAATTGACTTTTTGTTTTTCAGTCATATGCATGCGTGAGCATGTGCCAAGTCAATTCAAATGAATTATTCAGAGGAGGATACCACAATGTCATACCTATCTATGAATAAAACAATGCAAGCAAATATTTATGACATGCTACTCATTATTAAATCGGTGCATTAGAAATTAGATTTTGAATATCGTGAAAAATTCCTGCACTCTTCATGAAATCGGTGCATGGGTAGTAGGAGGGGAATACCCCCTCTTCAAGGTGGACTCTCATAACTTCATGAACCTCCAATTCATGTTGGTTGAGTTGGTATCTATTCCACTCCATTTTCTGAAAATTTTCAACCATCATTATAAAAGTTGATTTTGAGACATATAAATGAGGGAGACTACTATAGGAACTTCATAGAGTACTAAATATGCATCAAAACTAATTTTTACAACTTAGAACAAGCATGCAAACTCACTTAACAAGTCACCTACTGTCGTTGCCTAATCGACGGTACCCCGGAGGAGGGATCCTCACGAGGGGGAGAAGAAGTAGGGGCCATAGGGCGGAGTGCTCTCGGGACGGTGGTACGCGAGTTACCCAGCTTCGGAACACCTGCACGATGACAGGGCCTACTGCTGCTTGTCTGGAATTATCTGGGCGCTTTCGCGTTGTTACAATGAGTTGTGGTTGTGCCTCTAGGGCTCCCGGGATCCGGCTTATAAAGGCGCACGGATCTAGGGTTTACACGGAGAGTCCTACCCGGAATACAAGTTGCCTAACTACGGTACAAAGCCTTGCCGTGTACGTCAAGGATCCGCCTTCCTTCTAGGTCACGCTGGATCCGGATACTTCATGGGCCTTCACGGATCCGGCCTCCTTCGTAGGTCGGTTAGGATCCGGCTCCTCGTTCCTGGGCTGGACTTCATCCTTCATGATCTACAGCAACTGGGCCGCCCGATGGGCCGCATGCCTCACCACCAACTATGGGCCACCCGGGCTTGTCGGATCTAGGCCATGCCGTTGATATACCCATAAAGTATACCCACAACAGTAGCCCCCGAAGTTCTCCGAGATTCATCATTCCTCCGACTCCATACAGCTCGGAAACGAAGAGAATCTTGAAGAGCTTCAAAACTTCTTACTTGATTCCGGGTTCACTCCTCCGGAAATCCTTCATCTTCAGATCATGCACAACAATGGAAAGTCCACTTTTCCCACGCACAACTTCCTCATTTCCCGCGCTAAATTTTCGAAGATGCGAATCTTTAGCCGGAAATTTCGGGAGTGCATGGTTAAGTTACCTCCACGTCATTTTACCGCACTTGACCTAAAACACGTGTCATCCATCCAACGGTGCGACCGTTCCGTTTCCACCGTCGGATCCGGATCCCGAATCTCCGCGCGCGGCCTATAAATACCCCGCGGCCCGGTAAAAATTCATTCTTTCACCTCTCCTCACCACTTCGTCTTCCTCCTCGCGCCGCGCCGCCCGACGGATCTCGACTCCGGCGATCTTCGCCACGGTGAGCTTCACGCGCCGCCAAACCAAGACCCCGCTCGCGCCAAGATTCCTGCGGTTGAACGGGAATTTCCCTCCGCCGCCGATTCGTGGTCTCGCGGGTCGGTTTTCTTCAAGTCCGGCGACCCCATCTTCACCGGAGCTCCGTCGAGCCACCGCGCCATTAGCGGTAAGTGCGCCGGCCTCGTAGAAGATAGACTTAGACTTAGTGTAGAAGATAGACTTAGGTGATCCGGGTACTCAAACACTTTGTATGGGTGCAGCCGGAAGCATGCCACTCGATTCTTCGCATTGTACTGGTAGCTCTCCGAGTAGCCCTGATCCCAATCAAATAGAACCCATATGCCCGGATCCCATATCATTCCTGCCACCATATGTTTCCGACATTAGTCTAGCTCAACCTTTTTCCGCATCTTCCAGCACCGCTCCAGGCCGGATCCCTTCCCTTCAAGAGCTCCAAGAAGAACTCGAGGGACAAGCTGGGATGGCAGCAAAAGTGCAGGAGGCGGAAAACAAGAGGGCATCCAAAGCCCGGATCCGCGAAGGAGAGCGGGGTCAGTGGTGGCCTTGCGCAACTACCAATGTGGAGCTTAGAGAGCTCCAGAACGAGGGCATGATCTCCACACATTGGAGTTTCACGCGCGACTCCGACGCCCCCAAGCCTGAAGCCGGAGAAATTGTCATGACCAAAGCTTGGGTGGAACGCGGACTTTCACTTCCCTGTTCGGAATTTTTCCTCTCCGTCCTCAACACATATGGGCTCCAGCCCCACAACATCTGCCCAAACTCTTACCTTCTCCTGTCCAACTTCGTGACTCTCTGCGAAGGACACCTTGGGATCCGGCCAGACGTCAAGTTATGGCAGTTCTTTTTCCGGGTGAAGAAAGAAACCAAGGACAAAGCAATGGTGAACTGCGGAAGCATGACATTTATGCTCCGTCCTAGCCGCATGTACCCTCCTCACGACTCGCACGAATCCGTCCGGTACTGGAACGCCGGATGGTTCTATGAGAAGAATGCTTCAGTTCCGGATGTTCATGAAGGTCTGCCCCAGTTTGTCAACGAACCTCCGGAAGAGCTTGCAAGCTGGAGCTTCGTCCCTTCGCTCGCCCAGACCCCTATCCTGGAGAAGGCTGCGCGGAGAATCTCCTGGCTAGTCCACGACGGACTGACCGGAGCCCAGCTCACTCTTAGCTGGTTCTCCCGGAGAATCCAGCCTCTACGCTACAACGCGCGCCTGATGTGTGCTTATACCGGGGCGGACGATCTTCTCCGGGTTACACGCCACGATCTTCCGGCTGACTCTCTGAAGAGAAGGTTCAAGACGCTGGTGAAGATTCCGAGGGGCCAACAGGTCCCGGAACTGATCAAGGATATATACACGAACGACCAATGTCCTCCGGTAAGCTTTGTTCTTTTCGTTGCTTCAAACTTCGCAAGTTTTTTGATGTTATCTCTAACTCTTGTTCATTTCCTTCCAGCTCAACACTTTGGCGGAGGAAAACTTCCGCACCATTCTTCGTGTCCCCGTCAGTGGCGACGCGGCGGAGGAGGCTCCGGAAGACGACGAGGAGGAAGAGGAACAGGCGCCCCGCAAGGCGGCCCCTCGACCTACAAAGCGTCCCCGCGCCAAGGCTTCAACTGAAGCCGGAACTAGCGGCGAGGCCTCCGCCAAGAAGCCCAAGACGACAAAACCACCTCCGCTAGACTCAAGGAAAGCGGAGCGTGCGCGCCTAAGGATGCTCTCAACGGCTGGCCAGCGCACGCGCCCCATCATCCCCGGCGCCCCGTAAGTTTCCGAACATGATGCAACTTTATCTTGGCTAAAATATCTTTTGTCTAAACCCTTTCACTTGTTTGCAGGAATCCGAATACCACTGCCACACGGACCACCAGCCAGGAGCCCATCACGAAATATATGAAAAAATCTCCGGCTGTTGGTCCTTCTACTCCAGTTCCGCCGAGTGCCTCCCACCCAACTCCTCAACTATCTCCCCCTCAGGCTGATCCATCTCCCCCTCCTGCCGCAAATACTCCACCGGAAATAATTCCGGTTAGCAGCGAGCATGCGGGCGGAGAAGATCCTAAGGCCAAGGGCCCTGCCCAAGAAGACGCGGAAGCACAAGGCCAAGGAGAGGCTGAAATCACTTCTTCCGAGAAAGCTGGAGAGGGCGCTGGCGACATGGTCGTTTTTCCGAAGAACTTTGGAGATCCGGCTGACACCACTTCCACCCCCAAGGCGTATGCCACCAAGTTTTTCAACAAGCTGTCCGAGGCGGAGAAGTGGGAACTTGAACAAGACCTGCTCAACGCCATGCTGAACAACGCCTGGGGGAAACCTGACTCCAGGACATCGGAAATCCAAGACTTCAAGAAGAACGTCGGCCAGTTCTTCGACCAGCTCATTTGCAAGCAAAAGGTACTCCCCAGTAGCCCCCAAGCATGTAGGCGGAAACTCAAAAAGTAGTTAGCGCTTAGATGCTTAGAGAAAGATTACTTCCGGGAGATTATTAAATTGGATCAGTAGCCCCCAAGCATTATGGCGGAAACGTTCCGGCAATGATGCTTTGGAGAAAACCACTTTACAGGCGGAATTTTTACTCCTGCTCTGTCTATGTTTTACAGGAACAGCAGGCGCTGCACTATGAGCTGCACAAGAACATTGCCCTGCAGCGCCGCGTTACTCTGAGCCAGGCGGAAAATATCCGGACTCTGAAGGATGAGAATGCGGAGCTGACCAAACAGCTGGCGGACGCCCAAGGTTGGTTTCCGCCTTCTTCGTCATTAGCCATATTCTGACTTATAACGTTGTTGTTAACTTATGTTATTTATATGCGCATCCTCTTCCCTTGCTACAGCCTCATCTGAACTTGAGAACCTACGCTCCTCGTACCAAGATTTGGAAACGAAACTAAAGGAGGCGGAACTAAAGAGGGAGCAGGCCGAGAAGCAGCTGGCGGAGAAAAACTCCGAACATATCAGGGAAAAGGGCGAGATGTTGCTGAAGAAAAATGCTGACAGCGAGACCATCAAGAGGCAGCAAAAAGAGCTCAATGGACTCCGGAAATATATGGAGACCGCGGAGCATCACTGGGACTTGCTCAACGAGAACATTTTGGGTAGGATACTGAAACCTTGCCCAGATGTTTGCTCCGACTTTTTACTTTGTGCTCAGATTGCATGCTTATATCCTGATTATCTTTATGCAGAGCCACTTGGTTATCCGGAGCAGCGCCGGAATTTGTTCCCCCGGGATGACCTTCTTCAACTCGCAGGCGATGATTGCAAAGATCTCATCTCCGCCTCCCGCAAGATATGCTATAACTTATCCATCAAGAGGAGTCGCACATGCAACATTCGCAAGCTTGTTGGGAAGATGGATGTTCTGCCGGAGCTGGTGACGGATCTGCAAGCATCATCAGCCCGAGGCGCAGCTGCAATGGCCTTGACCATGTGCCTAGCACATAATCCGGGTCTTGATCTTGATCAAGTGACCACGGGGGTTCCTCCGGATGCGGATGTCAGCGCGCTGCTGGATGCAGTGAGCGGCTACGACACCCGTATTGCGCGCAGGATCCGGCATGATGAATTCTACGACAAGGTCGTTCTTCCCGCCGATGAGCCCTTGGAAGAGGAACTTCAGAAAGAGCTCGCCGCGAAGGCGCGACCTGCGGAATCCGGGACCCAATACACCTGGACCAGCTCCAAGGACGCTCCCCAAGAGGAACCCAAGACCAGCACTGCTGCTTCTGAAGAAGAAGAAAGTGATGAAGACGTGTCTTCTCCGGCCGAAGACCCCGAGAAGAAAGACTCAGAGGGCAAGACTTCTCCGGCCAAGGGGGAGTGAAAACTTTTATTCCTGCGGGAGAAACAATGCATCATTTTGGCCCCAGCGAGGGTTTGTAATATAACTTTAAATTCTTAAGTATCTAGGGACGAAACAATTATGCATGGGCGGAAAACTTATCCTGCTATCCTTTTGAATTATTTGCATGTTTCGTTTTATGTCGGAAAGCAAGTGCTGACTTCATTGTTTTCCGGCTTACTCGCTTGACCTTCCGCGAGCCGGAAAACCTTAGCTGGAAATGCTCGCCGGCGGCGACGAAGCCCAATGGCAGTCCGTCCATAACCGCGGAAACAAGCCCCCAGGCATAGGTGCCGGAAATCGCTACTAGGAATCCACGAGTTCGCAACAGATAACAACTTAATCAGAAGACTTAAGCTTACGTCTTAAAAGACGGTTTTGGAAATCACAACTTTCATACACGCCTAGGCGGAAATATCCAGCTCTGCGGTTTTAGTCGGAAAAACATACACGATCTAAAATGAACAAGTAAAGGAGGTAAAAGACTCAAAGAGTGAACCATAAGCTTTATTTCATTGATCATGTATAACTATTACAGAGTTTATAACTCGGAAAATATATGCTAAGTGTAGAAAGGACGTAGCTATGCGATGTTCCAAGGGCGATCTGTTTCATCGTAGATGTCATCCGGATCCTCACGCTTGCGTTTCCGGTGCCAGTTAGCAGGTCTATCCCTCAGCTCGCGGAAATCAACAAGGTAGTACGACCCGTTATGGAGCACTTTGCTAACGACGAAGGGTCCTTCCCATGGAGATTGCAGCTTATGGTCTTTCACCTGTCGAAGGCGGAGGACCAGGTCTCCTGCCATGAAGGAGCGATTCCGAACTCGACGACTGTGATAGCGTCGGAGCTTCTGCTGGTAGATGGCGGAGCGCTGGTCAGCTAGGTTCCGAGCTTCCTCGATCAGGTCCACAGATAGCTGTCTGGCCTCGTCAGCTGTTTCTTTATTGTAGGCGGAAACTCGCGGTGAATCGTGGATGATGTCGGAGGGAAGCACGGCTTCGGATCCGTATACCAGGAAAAATGGGGTGAACCCTGTCGATCTATTAGGGGTAGTTCGTAAACTCCACAAAACAGCTTCCAGCTCGTCAGCCCAAGCTCCAGCTGCTCGTCGCAGTGGTTCTTCAAGGCGCGGCTTAATTCCTGATAATATTAGACCGTTAGCCCTTTCAACCTGACCGTTAGATTGTGGATGAGCCACAGATGCAAGGTCCAGTCGAAACCTTGTGGTCGTGGGTTCGAGCCCCACGGTGGGTGATACGTCCAAAACGTATCTACTTTCCCGAACACTTTTGCTATTGTTTTGCCTCTAATTTGTGTATTTTGGATGCAACTAACACGGACTAACGCTGTTTTCAGCAGAACTGCTCTGGTGTCTCGTTTTTGTGCAGAAATCCAACTTTCGGGAAAATCCTCGGAATTTATGCAGAAGGCCCTATTTTCCCAGGAAACTAACGGAGCCAGAAGGACAATTGAGGTGGAGGCCCGAGGGCCCCACACCATAGGGCGGCGCGGCCCAGGGGGGGCCCGCGCGGCCCTGTGGTGTGGCCCCCTCGGCCGGCCTCCGACGCCCTCCTTCGGACTACTTATTCGCCTCGACCTAAAAACACCCGGAGAGAAGTCGAAGTCGCCAGAAACCCTCCAGAACGCCGCCACATCGCGAAACTCCGTCGCGGGAGCCAGAAGTCTCCGTTCTGGCACTCCGCCGGGACGGGGAATTGGAGGAGATCATCACCGCCATCACCGCCAACGCCTCTACATCAACCAGCCATGTTTCCCCCATCCATGTGTGAGTAATTCCCCCGCTGTAGGCCGAAGGGGATGGTAGGGATTGGATGAGATTGGTCATGTAATAGCATAAGATTGTTAGGGCATAGTGCCTAGTGTCCGTTATTGGTACTTTGATGATATTGTTGCAACTTGTTATGCTTAATGCTTGTCACTAGGGCCCGAGTGCCATGATCTCAGATCTGAACATGTTATTGTTTCATGAAGATAATCATTGTTTATGGTCTTACCTATAAGTTGTATACACATGTCGCTGTCCGGAACCAATGGCCCCGAAGTGACAAGAATTGGGACAACCGGAGGGGATGGTAGCGATGTGAGGATCACATGTGTTCACGGAGTGTTAATGCTTTGCTCCGGTACTTTATTAAAAGGAGTACCTTAATATCCAGTAGTTTCCCTTGAGGCCCGGCTGCCACCGGCTGGTAGGACAAAAGATGTTGTGCAAGTTTCTCATTGCGAGCACGCACGACTATATATGGAACACATGCCTATTGATTGCTTTGTACTTGGACACCGTTTTATTATTATCTGCAAATGCCCTGTTATGATTGTTACATGAGTTTCTCTCATCCATGCAACGCCCGTCATCCGTCCCCGTGCCTACAGTATTTTAATCCTGCTGTTTACTAAAATCACTACTGCTGTCTCTGTTACTCTGCTGCTGTTATTTCACTATCCCATCGCTATAAAACTGTTACTACTGATAAACTCTTGCGAGCAAGTCTGTTTCCAGGTGCAACTGAATTGACAACTCCGTTGTTAAGGCTTCCAAGTGTTCTTTGTCTCCCCTTGTGTCGAATCAATAAATTGGGTTTTACTTCCCTCGAAGACTGTTGCGATCCCCTATACTTGTGGGTCATCAGTGGGTGCCAACTGTCGTTGCCTAATCGACGGTACCCCGGAGGAGGGATCCTCACGAGGGGGAGAAGAAGTAGGGGCCATAGGGCGGAGTGCTCTCGGGACGGTGGCAAAGTACTCAAGATATACTCAACTAAACAACACCTACAGTAGCAAAGTACTCAAGATATACTCAACTAAACAAAATTCTATTTGGATAATCGGAGGAGTCACATACCGGAAAACAAATGCCCCAAATCTCAGCAACAAAGATGGGCTGAGCAAGGAGATCGAAAATCTCGAGCAAGAACAGCAAGAAACTCGGGTTTGAACAATGGTGTTGTGTTTTACCGTGGAAGAGAGTGGAGTGGTAGGTGGATGAGTGAGTGGAGGGCCAGGTGGGGCCCTCACCACAGGGTGATAACTCACAAGTATAGGGGATCGCGGCAGTCTTCGAGGGAAGTAAAACCCAAATTTATTGATTCGACACAAGGGGAGGTAAAGGATACTTATAAGCCTTAACAACTGAGTTGTCAATTCAGCTGCACCTGGAAAAGCACTAATAACAGGGGTGATGTGAAAGTAGCAGTAATATGAGAGCAATAGTAACAATAACTCAGCAGCAGTAACAATAACACAGAGGCGATGGCACCAGAAAATAGTTGATACTACTTCCAATGACATGTAGAACGAGTATATGATGATGAGAGATGGACCGGGGTTCCCAGCGATCTACACTAGTGGTAACTCTCCAATAACAAGTGACAAGTGTTGGGTGAACAAATTACAGTTGGGCAATTGATAGGATTCAAAGCATTAAGAAAGAACATCAATTCGTTAATCATGTAGGCATGTTTTCCATATATAGTCGTACGTGCTCGCAATGAGAAACTTGCACAACATCTTTTGTCCTACCAGCCGGTGGCAGCCGGGCCTCAAGGGAATCTACTGGATATTAAGGTACTCCTTTTAATAGAGCACCGGAGCAAAGCATTAACACTTGGTGAAAACATGTGATCCTCATACCTACACCTTCCCCTCCGGTTGTCCCGATTTCTGTCACTTCAGGGCCTTTGGTTCCGAACATAGACATGTGCATACAACTTGTAGATACAATCTAAGCAATAATTATAAAGCTCAAATCTAATATCATGCCACTCGGGCCCTAGTGACAAGCATTAAGCATAACAAGATTGCAGCAACAATAACTTCACAAACTTTATAGATAGACTAATCATAATGTATCATCCATCGGATCCCAACAAACACAACACCGATTACATCAGATGAATCTCAATCATGTAAGGCAGCTCATGAGATCATTGTATTGAAGTACATGGAGGAGAGAATACCAACTAGCTACTGCTAGAACCCGTAGTCCATTGGGGAACTACTCACGGAGCATGATGGAGGCGGTGGCGTTGATGGAGATGGCTTCCGGGGGCACTTCCCCGTCCCGGCAGGGTGCCGGAACAGAGACTTCTGTCCCCCGAATTGGAGTTTCGCGATGGCGGCGGCGCCCCTGGAGTCTTTCTGGAGTTTCGTCAATTGGTATCGAGTTTTTAGGTCGAAAGGGCTTATATAGGCGAAGAGGCGGCGCAGGAGGGGCAACAGGGTGCCCTCCCCATAGGCCGGCGCGGCCAGCGGCTGGCCCGCGCGGCCCTATGGTGTGGGGGCCCCAGGCCTCCCCTCTGACTCCCCTTCGGTGTCCTGGTCCGTCTCGGTGAATTATGATGTTTGGTCTTCGTTTCATCGAATTCCGAGAATATTGCCCGAACAGCCTTTCTGGAACCAAAAACAGCAGAAAACAGGAACTGGCACTGTGGCATCTTGTTAATAGGTTAGTTCCGGAAAACGCATAAAAACATTTTAAAGTGCAAGCAAAACATGTAAGTATTGTCATAAAACAAGCATGGAACATCAGAAATTATGGATACGTTGGAGACGTATCAGCATCCCCAAGCTTAGTTCCTACTCGTCCTCGAGTAGGTAAACGATAAAAAGAATAATTTCTGTAGTGACATGCTACTTACATAACCTTGATCATACTATTATAAAGCATATGAAATGAATGAAGTGACTCAAGGCAATGATCTATAGTTGCTAACAAATAGATAACATATAGCAAAACTTTTCATGAATAATACTTTCAAGACAAGCATCAAAAGTCTTGTACAAGAGTTAACTCATAAAGCAATAAATTCAAAGTAAAGGCATCGAAGCAACACAAAGGAAGATATAAGTTCCAGCGATTGCTTTCAACTTTCAACATGCATATCTCATGAATAATTGTCAACGCAAAGTAATATGATGAATGCAAATAAGCAAGTATGTAAGCATAAATGCACAGTTGACACAAGTGTTTGCTTCTAAGATGGAAGGAAGTAGGTAAACTGACTCAACATAAAGTAGAAGAAAGGCCCTTCGCAGAGGGAAGCATTGATTTCTATATTTGTGCTAGAGCTTTGGTTTTGAAAACATAAAGAGAGCATAAAAGTAAAGTTTTGAGAGGTGTTTGTTGTTGTGAACGAATGGTAGTGGGCACTCTAACCCCCTTGCCAGACAAACCTTCAAAGAGCGGCTCCCATTAGACATTCTTATTTTTGGGTGGCACTCCTTCCAACCTTTACTTTCACAAACCATGGCTAACCGAATCCTCGGGTGCCTGCCAACAATCTCATACCATGAAGGAGTGCCTTTTTATTTTAGTTTTATTATGATGACACTCCTCCCCACCTTTGCTTTCTCAAGCCATGGCTAACCGAATCCTCGGGTGCCTACCAAACATTCACATACCATGGAGGAGTGTCTATTTGTGATTAATTGGGGCTGGGAACCCCGTTGCCAGCTCTTTTTGCAAAATTATTGGATAAGCGGATGAAGCCACTAGTCCATTGGTGAAAGCTGCCCAACAAGATTGAAAGATAAAACACCACATACTTCCTCATGAGCTATAAAACATTGATACAAATTGAGAAGCATTTTGAATTGTTTAAAGGTAGCACTCAAGCAATTTACTTTGGAATGGCGGAGAAATACCATGTAGTAGGTAGGTATGGTGGACACAAATGGCATAGTGGTTGGTTCAAGGATTTTGGATGCATGAGAAGTATTCCCTCTCGATACAAGGCTTAGGCTAGCAAGGCTATTTGAAGCAAACACAAGTATTAACCGGTACAACAAAACTTACATAAAAACATATTGCAAGCATTATAATACTCTACACTGTCTTCCTTGTTGCTCAAACACTTTTACCAGAAAATATCTAGACCTTAAGAGAGACCAATCATGCAAACCAATTTTAACAAGCTCTACGGTAGTTCTCCACTAATAGGTTTAAACTACATGATGCATGAAATTAAACATGATCTACTTGAGAGCTCAAAACAATTGCCAAGTGTCAAATTATCCAAGTCAATATGAGGCATTTTCTGTTTCCAACCAAATTACAATAAGTATTGTAGCTTCCAACTTTTATCATTGAACATTAAAAGTAAAACGAAGAACAAGTGTTCATATGAAAAAGCGAAGCGCGTCTCTCTCCCACACAAGGATTGCTAGGATCCGATCTTACTCAAACACAAACAAAATAAAAGCACACAGACGCTCCAAGTAAAGCACATATGATGTGACCGAATAAAAATATAGTTTCAATAGAAGAAACCTGATAAGTTGATGAAGAAGGGGATGCCTTGGGCATCCCCAAGCTTAGACGCTTGAGTCTTCTTGAAATATGCAGGGATGAACCACGGGGGCATCCCCAAGCTTAGACTTTTCACTCTTCTTGATCATATATCATCCTCCTCTCTTGACCCTTGAAAACTTCCTTCACACCAAACTTCTCATAAACTTCATTAGAGGGGTTAGTACTCAGAAAACTTGAATCTACTTTTAGTCCTGTAGTGACACATTCCAAGAACTCAATAAAACATTAGCTACAGCTCTCCACGTCTAGAAAGCCTTGCTTAAAGTCCACAAGAGACAATGCAAAAAACAGAGACAGAATCTGCCAAAACAGAACAGCCAGTAAAGACGAATTTTAAAGAGGTACTTCCGTTCCTCAAATCAGAAAACTCAAAACTAATGAAAGTTGCGTACATATCTGAGGAACACGCACGTAAATTGGCAGATTTTTCTGAGTTACCTACAGAGAAAACAGCCCAGATTCGTGACAGATAGAAATCTGTTTCTGCGCAGAAATCCAAATCTAGTATCAACCTTCGATTAGAGGCTTCACTTGGCACAACATTGCAATAAAATAAAGATAAGGAGAGGTTGCTACAGTAATAACAACTTCCAAAACACAACAAAACAGTAGCAAAATAAACACATGGGTTATCTCCCAAGAAGTTCTTTCTTTATAGCCATTAAGATGGGCTCAACAATTTTAATGATGCACTCGCAAGAAATAAGAGTTGAAGCAAAAGAGAGCATGAAAAAGCAAAATCAAAACACATTTAAGTCTAACCCACTTCCTATGCATAGGAATCTTGTACACAAATAAATTCATGAAGAACAAAGTGACAAGCATAAGAAGATAAAACAAGAGTAACTTCAAAATTTTCAGCATATAGAGAGGTGTTTTAGTACCATGCAAATTTCTACAACCATATTTTCCTCTCTCATAATAATTTTCAGTAGCTTCATGAACAAACTCAACAATATAACTATCACATAAAGCATGTTTTTCATGATCCATAAACACATAATTTTTATCAAGCTCAAAAATAGTGCGATTAAAACTTTCAAACCCACTTTTATCAATAATATAACAAGATGATTGATCAATCTCAAGAGATATGGGACTCATAGATAAAGTCAAGAACTCTCCAATCCCATTTTCATTAGTACTACAATTAATATTATCAAGTAACATAGGACCATCATCTAGAGCTTTATCATAAACATTTGCCAAGCAAAATTCTTTAGTACCATGCATTTTGACATCAGGCACAAACAAAGCATTATTATAAGATTTATCAAAATAGCATGGATTATCATAGATAACAGTAGCATAATTATTCTCACAAGTTTTACTCATAGGGAATATTTCAAGAGAATCCACAGGAACATAACATTCAACCTCTTTCGGTAAGCATGGAGGACAATCAAATAGTGTAAGAGATAAAGAGTTACTCTCATTAGAAGGTTGGCATGGGTAGCTAATCCATTATTCCTCCTTTTGTTCATCACTCTCCTCTTATTTTTCATCCAATGAGCTTTCAAGTTCATCAATTTCCTCCTCTTTTTCATCCAATGAGCTTTCAGGTTCATCAGTTTCTTCTTCCACAGGTTCCTGCAAATTGTGAGTGCATTCTTGTGCATTAATGAGTCTCTCTTTATAATCAATGATATAAGGATTATCAGTGTAACTTTCATTGCAAAAATTAAGGATAGAAGAGACATAATCTTTAAGGTCCTTACAAACAACACAAGTTTCATAATTTTTATCCATGAAGGATTCTATCTCAGAGGCTCCCATAAATAAGACAAATTGTTCTACCTCTTCGAACCCAAGATGAATATAGCTATTCCAATTATAGTTCTTAATTAAAGCTTCCTCACTAAAGCCACATTGAAATTTCAGATGTTTAGTGTCCTCTTTAGAGCAACAATTTATATCATGGCGTTTAAGCAAGATTTTAGCAATTGTATTCAATTTTTCTATCATAGCACTCATTACTTTACCCGTTCTTGATTCTCTATAATTATTATAATATTCTATATGCTCCAAGTAGGTTATGGGTTCTCCCATAACATCAGTTTTTAATTTTTCGGTTTTTCAAAATTTTATGGATTTTTGGGTATATGAGAAAAGTAAAACAAGACAAAAACAAACTAGACAAAAGTAAACTAAGCAAAATAATACTAAACCGAAATAAACTAAGAACAAAAACAAACTAGACAGAAGTAAACTAAGCAAAACAAAACAAAACAAAATAAAAACAGAGAGAGAGGTAGAGTGTACTCCCCAGGTGAACTTATGAGTAGAGCTATGCCTCCCCGGCAACGGCGCTAGAAAACGGTCTTGATAACCCACAAGTATAGGGGATCGCGGCAGTCTTCGAGGGAAGTAAAACCCAAATTTATTGATTCGACACAAGGGGAGGTAAAGAATACTTATAAGCCTTAACAACTGAGTTGTCAATTCAGCTGCACCTGGAAAAGCACTAATAACAGGGGTGATGTGAAAGTAGCAGTAATATGAGAGCAATAGTAATAGTAACTCAGCAGCAGTAACAATAACACAGAGGCGATGGCACCAGAAAATAGTTGATACTACTTCCAATGACATGTAGAACGAGTATATGATGATGAGAGATGGACCGGGGTTCCCAGCGATCTACACTAGTGGTAACTCTCCAATAACAAGTTACAAGTGTTGGGTGAACAAATTACAGTTGGGCAATTGATAGGATTGAAAGCATTAAGAAAGAACATCAATTCATTAATCATGTAGGCATGTTTTCCATATATAGTCGTACGTGCTCGCAATGAGAAACTTGCACAACATCTTTTGTCCTACCAGCCGGTGGCAGCCGGGCCTCAAGGGAATCTACTGGATATTAAGGTACTCCTTTTAATAGAGCACAGGAGCAAAGCATTAACACTTGGTGAAAACATGTGATCCTCATACCTACGCCTTCCCCTCCGGTTGTCCCGATTTCTGTCACTTCGGGGCCTTTGGTTCCGAACATAGACATGTGCATACAACTTGTAGATACAATCTAAGCAATAATTATAAAGCTCAAATCTAAGATCATGCCACTCGGGCCCTAGTGACTGTTGGAGATATGCCCAAGAGGCAATAATAAAAGTGGTTATTATATATCTTTATGTTTATGATAAATGTTTATATACCATGCTATAATTGTATTAACCGAAACATTGATACATGTGTGATATGTAAACAACAAAGAGTCCCTAGTATGCCTCTTAACTAGCTTGTTGATTAATGGATGATTAGTTTCATAATCATGAACATTGGACGTTATTAATAACAAGGTTATATCATTGTATGAATGATGTAATGGACACACCCAATTAAGCGTAGCATAAGATCACGTCATTAAGTTATTTGCTATAAGCTTTCGATACATAGTTACCTAGTCCTTATGACCATGAGATCATATAAATCACTTATACCGGAAAGGTACTTTGATTACATCAAACGCCACTGCGTAAATGGGTGGTTATAAAGGTGGGATTAAGTATCCGGAAAGTATGAGTTGAGGCATATGGATCAACAGTGGGATTTGTCCATCCCGATGACGGATAGATATACTCTGGGCCCTCTCGGTGGAATGTCGTCTAATGTCTTGCAAGCATATGAATAAGTTCATAAGAAACCACATACCACGGTACGAGTAAAGAGTACTTGCCAGGAGACGAGGTTGAACAAGGTATAGAGTGATACCGATGATCAAACCTCGGACAAGTAAAATATCGCGTGACAAAGGGAATTGGTATCGTATGTGAATGGTTCATTCGATCACTAAAGTCATCGTTGAATATGTGGGAGCCATTATGGATCTCCAGATCCCGCTATTGGTTATTGGTCGGAGAGAGTACTCAACCATGTCCGCATAGTTCGCGAACCGTAGGGTGACACACTTAAGGTTTGATGTTGAAATGGTAGATCTTGAATATGGAATGGAGTTCGAAGATTTGTTCGAAGTCCCGGATGGGATCCCGGACATCACGAGGAGTTTTGGAATGGTCCGGAGAATAAGATTCATATATAGGAAGTCATTTTATAAGATTTAAAATGATCCGGAAGTTTCTACGGAAGGTTCTAGAAGGTTCTTGAAAAGTCCGGAAGAAATCAGAAAGGAAGGTGGAGTCCCTCCGGGACTCCACCTCCCATGGCCGGCTGATACGTCTCCGACCTATCGATAATTTCTTATGTTCCATGCCACATTATTGATGATATCTACATGTTTTATGCATACTTTATGTCATATTTATGCATTTTCCGGCACTAACCTATTAACGAGATGCTGAAGAGCCAGTTATTGTTTTCTGCTGTTTTTGGTTTCAGAAATCCTAGTAAGGAAATATTCTCGGAATTGGACGAAATCAACGCCTAGGGGCCTATTTTGCCACGAAGCTTCCAGAAGACCGAAGGGAAGACGAAGTGGGGCCACGGGGCACCGCCACACTAGGGCGGCGCGGCCCAAGGGGGGCCCGCGCGGCCCTAGCGTGTGGGGCCCCCGTGTGCCCCCCTGACCTGCCCTTCCGCCTACATATAGTCTTCGTCGCGAAACCCCCAGTACCGAGAGCCACGATACGGAAAACCTTCCAGAGACGCCGCCGCCGCCAATCCCATCTCGGGGGATTCAGGAGATCACCTTCGGCACCCTGCCGGAGAGGGGAATCATCTCCCGGAGGACTCTACACCGCCATGGTTGCCTCCGGAGTGATGAGTGAGTAGTTCACCCCTGGACTATGGGTCCATAGCAGTAGCTAGATGGTTGTCTTCTCCTCATTATGCTTCATTGCCGGATCTTGTGAGCTGCCTAACATGATCAAGATATCTATCTGTAATACTATATGTTGTGATCCGATGGATAGAGAATACTATGTTATGTTGATTATCAATCTATCTTTGTGTTGTTTATGATCTTGCATGCTCTCCGTTACTAGTAGATGCTTTGGCCAAGTTGATGCTTGTAACTCCAAGAGGGAGTATTTATGCTCGATAGTGGGTTCATGCCTCTATTGAATCTGGGGGAGTGACAGAAACCCCTAAGGTTGTGGATGTGCTGTTGCCACTAGGGATAAAACATTGATGCTATGTCCGAGGATGTAGTTATTGATTACATTACGCACCATACTTAATGCAATTGTCTGTTGTTTGCAACTTAATACTGGAAGGGGTTCGGATGATAACCTGAAGGTGGACTTTTTAGGCATAGATCCATGCTGGATAGCGGTCTATGTACTTTGTCGTAATGCCCAATTAAATCTCACAATACTCATCATATCATGTATGTGCATTGTCATGCCCTCTCTATTTGTCAATTGCCCAACTGTAATTTGTTCACCCAACATGCTATTTATCTTATGGGAGAGACATCACTAGTGAACTGTGGACCCCGGTCCATTCCTTACATCGAATACAATCTACTGCAGTACTTGTTCTACTGTTCTCTGCAAACAATCATCATCCACACTATACATCTAATCCTTTGTTACAGCAAGCCGGTGAGATTGACAACCTCACTGTTTCGTTGGGGCAAAGTAATTTGGTTGTGTTGTGCAGGTTCCACGTTGGCGCCGGAATCCCTGGTGTTGCGCCGCACTACATCTCGCCGCCATCAACCTTCAACGTGCTTCTTGGCTCCTACTGGTTCGATAAACCTTGATTTCTTACTGAGGGAAAACTTGCCGCTGTACGCATCACACCTTCCTCTTGGGGTTCCCAACGGACGCGTGTTGTACGCGTATCAAGCTCTTTTTCTGGCGCCGTTGCCGGGGAGATCAAGACACGCTGGAAGGGGAGTCTCCACATCCCAATCTCTTTACTTTGTTTTTGTCTTGCTTTATTTTATTTACTACTTTGTTTGCTGCACTAAATCAAAATACAAAAAAAATTAGTTGCTAGTTTTACTTTATTTGCTATCTTGTTTGCTATATCAAAAACACAAAAAAATTAGTTACTTGCATTTACTTTATCCAGTTTGCTTTATTTACTATTGCTAAAATGGGTACTCCTGAAAATACTAAGTTGTGTGACTTCACAACCACAAATAATAATGATTTCTTATGCACACCTATTGCTCCACCTGCTACTACAGCGGAATTCTTTGAAATTAAACCTGCTTTACTGAATCTTGTTATGAGAGAGCAATTTTCTGGTGTTAGTTCTGATGATGCTGCTGCCCATCTCAATAATTTTGTTGAATTATGTGAAATGCAAAAGTATAAGGATGTATATGGTGACATTATAAAATTAAAATTGTTCCCTTTCTCACTAAGAGGAAGAGCTAAAGATTGGTTGCTATCTCTGGCTAAGAATAGTATTGATTCATGGACTAAATGCAAGGATGCTTTTATTGGTAGATATTATCCCCCTGCTAAAATTATATCTTTGAGGAGTAGCATAATGAATTTTAAACAATTGGATACTGAGCATGTTGCACAAGCTTGGGAAAGAATGAAATCTTTGGTCAAAAATTGCCCAACCCATGGACTGACTACTTGGATGATCATCCAAACCTTTTATGCAGGACTGAATTTTTCTTCGCGGAACCTATTGGATTCAGCTGCTGGAGGTACCTTTATGTCCATCACTCTTGGTGAAGCAACAAAGCTTCTTGATAATATGATGATTAATTACTCTGAATGGCACACGGAAAGAGCTCCACAAGGTAAGAAGGTAAATTCTGTCGAAGAAACCTCTTCCTTGAGTCATAAGATTGATGCTATTATGTCTATGCTTGTGAATGATAGGACAAATATTGATCCTAATAATGTTCCATTAGCTTCATTAGTTGCTCAAGAAGAACATGTTGATGTAAACTACATTAAAAATAATAATTTCAACAACAATGCTTACCGGAACAATTCTAGTAACAACTATAGGCCATATCCTTATAATAATGGCAACGGCTATGATAATTCTTATGGGAATTCTTACAAAAATAATAGGAACACACCCCCTGGACTTGAAGCTATGCTTAAATAATTTATTAGTACACAAACTGCTTTTAACAAATCTGTTGAAGAAAAGCTTGGGAAAATTGATATGCTTGCTTCTAAAGTCGATAGTCTTGCTGCTGATGTTGATCTTTTGAAATCGAAAGTTATGCCTAATGAAAATCATAATAATAAGATTGTTACTACAGCAAATGCCATCCAAGTTAGAATTAATGAGAATATAAGATTGATGGCCGAATTGCGTGCTAGGTGGGAGAAAGAAGAAAATGAGAAAGAAGATAATATAGCTAAAGTTTGGACTATTACCACCACTAGCAATGCTAATGCTACACATGTTGCTGCACCTCCTACTAATAATGGTAAAAGAATTGGTTTTGGCAATGTTTCCAATTCTAATGCAAAGCGCGAAAAACTGCCTGAAACTGCTAAAACTGCTGAAACTGCCTGTGATAAAACTGCTGAAATTTTTTCCAACATTGGGGATGATGATCCCATTGCTTTAGATTATAATGGTTTAGATTTTGATGATTGCCACATCTCTGAAGTTATAAAGTTCTTACAAAAACTTGCTAAGAGTCCTAATGCTAGTGCTATAAACTTGGCTTTCATGAAACATATTACAAATGCTCTCATAAAAGCTAGAGAAGAGAAACTAGAACGCGAAACTTCTATTCCTAGGAAGCTAGAGGATGGTTGGGAGCCCATCATTAAGATGAAGGTCAATGACTTTGATTGTAATGCTTTATGTGATCTTGGTGCAAGTATTTCCGTTACGCCTAAGAAAATCTATAATATGCTTGACTTGCCACCATTGAAAAATTGTTATTTGGATGTTAATCTTGCTGATAATTCTACAAAGAAACCTTTGGGGAGGGTTGATAATGTTCGCATTACCGTTAACAATAACCTTGTCCCCGTTGATTTTGTTGTCTTGGATATTGAATGCAATGCATCTTGTCCCATTATATTGGGAAGACCTTTTCTTCGAACCGTTGGTGCTATCATTGATATGAAGGAAGGTAATATTAAATATCAATTTCCTCTCAAGAAAGGTATGGAACACTTCCCTAGAAAGAGAATGTAGTTACCTTTTGATTCTATTATTAGAACAAATTATGATGTTGACACTTCGTCTCTTGATAATACTTGATATACACTTTCTGCGCCTAGCTGAAAGGCGTTAAAGAAAAGCGCTTATGGGAGACAACCCATGTTTTTACTACAGTACCTTTATTTTATATTTGAGTCTTGGAAGTTGTTAATACTGTAGCAACCTCTCCTTATCTTAGTTTTGTGCATTGTTGTGCCAAGTAAAGTCGTTGATAGTAAGGTTCATACTAGATTTGGATTACTGCGCAGAAACAGATTTCTTTGCTGTCACGAATCTGGGCGTAATTCTCTGTAGGTAACTCAGAAAATTATGCCAATTTACGTGAGTGATACTCAGATATGTACGCAACTTTCATTCAATTTGAGCATTTTCATTTGAGCAAGTCTGGTGCCTCAATAAAATTCGTCTTTACAAACTGTTCTGTTTTGACAGATTCTGCCTTTTATTTCGCATTGCCTGTTTTGCTATGCTTGATGGATTTTTCGATTCCATTAACTTTCAGTAGCTTTGTGAAATGTCCAGAAGTGTTAAGAATGATCATGTCACCTCTGAACATGTGAATTTTAATTGTGCACTAACCCTCTAATGAGTTGTTTTGAGTTTGGTGTGGAGGAAGTTTTCAAGGATCAAGAGAGGGAGATGATACAATATGATCAAGGAGAGTGAAAGCTCTAAGCTTGGGGATGCCCCGGTGGTTCACCCCTGCATATATCAAGAAGAGTCAAGCGTCTAAGCTTGGGGATGCCCAAGGCATCCCCTTCTTCATCGACAACATTATCAGGTTCCTCTAGTGAAACTATATTTTTATTCCATCACATCTTATGTACTTTGCTTGGAGCGTCGGTTTGTTTTTGTTTTTGTTTTGTTTAAATAAAATGGATCCTAGCATTCATTGTGTGGGAGAGAGACACGCTCCGCTGTTGCATATGGACAAATATGTCCTTAGGCTTTACTCATAATATTCATGGCGAAAGTTTCTTCTTCGTTAAATTGTTATATGGTTGGAATCGGAAAATGATACATGTAGTAATTGCTAAAATGTCTTGGATAATGTGATACTTGGCAATTGTTGTGCTCATGTTTAAGCTCTTGCATCATATACTTTGCACCTATTAATGAAGAAATACATAGAGCTTGCTAAATTTTGGTTTGCATAATTGGTCTCTCTAAGGTCTAGATAATTTCTAGTATTGAGTATGAACAACAAGGAAGACGGTGTAGAGTCTTATAATGTTTACAATATGTCTTTTATGTGAGTTTTGCTGCACCGGTTCATCCTTGTGTTTGTTTCAAATAAACCTTGCTAGCCTAAACCTTGTATCGAGAGGGAATACTTCTCATGCATCCAAAATCCTTGAGCCAACCACTATGCCATTTGTGTCCACCATACCTACCTACTACATGGTATTTCTCCGCCATTCCAAAGTAAATTGCTTGAGTGCTACCTTTAAAATTGCTATCCTCTACCTTTGCAATATATAGCTAATGGGACAAATAGCCTAAAAACTATTGTGGTATTGAATATGTACTTATGCACTTTATCTCTTATTAAGTTGCTTGTTGTGTGATAACCATGTTCCTGGGGACGCCATCAACTACTCTTTGTTGAATATCATGTGAGTTGCTATGCATGTCCGTCTTGTCTGAAGTAAGGGAGATTTACCACTAAAATGGTTAGAGCATGCATAATGTTAGAGAAGAACATTGGGCCGCTAACTAAAGCCATGATCCATGGTGGAAGTTTCAGTTTTGGACAAATATCCTCAATCTCATATGAGAATATTAATAATTGTTGCTACATGCTTATGCATAAAAGAGGAGTCCATTATCTGTTGTCTATGTTGTCCCGGTATGGATGTCTAAGTTGAGAATAATCAATATCGAGAAATCCGATGCGAGCTTTCTCCTTAGACCTTTGTACAGGCGGCATAGAGGTACCCCTTTGTGACACTTGGTTAAAACATGTGCATTGCAATGATAATCCAGGTAATCCGAGCTAATTAGGACAAGGTGCGGGCACTATTAGTATACTATGCATGAGGCTTGCAACTTGTAAGATATAACTTACATAACACATATGCTTTATTACTACCGTTGACAAAATTGTTTCTTGTTTTCAAAATCAAAGCTCTAGCACAAATATAGCAATCGATGCTTCCCTCTGCAAAGGGCCATTCTTTTACTTTTATGTTGAGTTAGTTCACCTATTTCTCTCCATCTTAAGAAGCAAACACTTGTGTGAACTGTGCATTGATTCCTACATACTTGCATATTGCATTTGTTATATTACTTTACATTGACAATATCCATGAGATATACATGTTACAAGTTGAAAGCAACCGCTGAAACTTAATCTTCCTTTGTGTTGCTTCAATGTCTTTACTTTGAATTATTGCTTTATGAGTTAACTCTTATGCAAGACTTATTGATGCTTGTCTTGAAGTACTATTCATGAAAAGTCTTTGCTATATGATTCATTTGTTTACTCATGTCATTTACATTGTTTGGATCACTGCATTCATTACATATGCTTACAATAGTATGATCAAGGTTATGATGGCATGTCACTCCAGAAATTATCTTTGTTATCGTTTACCTGCTCGGGACGAAGCTTGGGGATGCTGATACGTCTCCGACGTATCGATAATTTCTTATGTTCCATGCCACATTATTGATGATATCTACATGTTTTATGCATACTTTATGTCATATTTATGCATTTTCCGGCACTAACCTATTAACGAGATGCCGAAGAGCCAGTTGCCGTTTTCTGCTGTTTTTGGTTTCAGAAATCCTAGTAAGGAAATATTCTCGGAATTGGACGAAATCAACGCCCAGGGGCCTATTTTGCCACGAAGCTTCCAGAAGACCGAAGGGAAGACGAAGTGGGGCCACGGGGCGCCGCCACACTAGGGCGGCGCGGCCCAAAGGGGGCCCGCGTGGCCCTAGCGTGTGGGGCCCCCGTGTGGCCCCCTGACCTTCCGCCTACATATAGTCTTCGTCGCGAAACCCCCAGTACCGAGAGCCACGATACGGAAAACCTTCCAGAGACGCCGCCGCCGCCAATCCCATCTCGGGGGATTCAGGAGATCACCTTCGGCACCCTGCCGGAGAGGGGAATCATCTCCCGGAGGACTCTACACCGCCATGGTCGCCTCCGGAGTGATGAGTGAGTAGTTCACCCCTGGACTATGGGTCCATAGCAGTAGCTAGATGGTTGTCTTCTCCTCATTATGCTTCATTGCCAGATCTTGTGAGCTGCCTAACATGATCAAGATCATCTATCTGTAATACTATATGTTGTGATCCGATGGATAGAGAATACTATGTTATGTTGATTATCAATCTATCTTTGTGTTGTTTATGATCTTGCATGCTCTCCGTTACTAGTAGATGCTTTGGCCAAGTTGATGCTTGTAACTCCAAGAGGGAGTATTTATGCTCGATAGTGGGTTCATGCCTCTATTGAATCTGGGGGAGTGACAGAAACCCCTAAGGTTGTGGATGTGCTGTTGCCACTAGGGATAAAACATTGATGCTATGTCCGAGGATGTAGTTATTGATTACATTACGCACCATACTTAATGCAATTGTCTGTTGTTTGCAACTTAATACTGGAAGGGGTTCGGATGATAACCTGAAGGTGGACTTTTTAGGCATAGATCCATGCTGGATAGCGGTCTATGTACTTTGTTGTAATGCCCAATTAAATCTCACAATACTCATCATATCATGTATGTGCATTGTCATGCCCTCTCTATTTGTCAATTGCCCAACTGTAATTTGTTCACCCAACATGCTATTTATCTTATGGGAGAGACATCACTAGTGAACTGTGGACCCCGGTCCATTCCTTACATCGAATACAATCTACTGCAGTACTTGTTCTACTGTTCTCTGCAAACAATCATCATCCACACTATACATCTAATCCTTTGTTACAGCAAGCCGGTGAGATTGACAACCTCACTGTTTCGTTGGGGCAAAGTACTTTGGTTGTGTTGTGCAGGTTCCACGTTGGTGCCGGAATCCCTGGTGTTGCGCCACACTACATCTCGCCGCCATCAACCTTCAACGTGCTTCTTGGCTCCTACTGGTTCGATAAACCTTGGTTTCTTACTGAGGGAAAACTTACCGCTGTACGCATCACACCTTCCTCTTGGGGTTCCCAACGGACGCGTGCTGTACGCGTATCACCGGCCAACCCTAGGAGGGGGGAGTCCACCTTGGGCTCCACCAAGGTGGCCGGCCACCCCCTCCCAAGGGAAGGTGGGAATCCCACCTCTAGTGGGAGTCCTAGCTTGGGTAGGTTTCATGTGATATGGAAGGTTTTGGTTTGGGGTCTTATTCGAAGACTTGTAGACCAACTCTTGGGTGTTCCACCTATATAATGAGGGCCAAGGGGAGGGGGCCGGCCACCCCAACACCACAAGGTGGCCGCACCCCTCAAGTGGCCGGCGCCCCCCTCTCCCCAAACCCTAGCCGCCCCACTCCTCCTTCTTCCCCGCACGCTTAGCGAAGCTCCGCCGGGATTCTCCACCACCACCGAAACCACGCCGTCGTGCTGCCGGATTCAAGAGGAGCTACTACTTCCGCTGCCCGCTGGAACGGGGAGGTGGACGTCGACTTCATCAACACCGAACGTGTGACCGAGTACGGAGGTGCTGCCCGTTCATGGCGCCGTGATCAAGATCTTCTACGCGCTTTTGCAAGCGGCAAGTGAACGTATACCGCAGCAACAAGAGCCTCATCTTGTAGGCTTTGGAATTCTTCAAGGGTGAGTCTCAATCATCCCCTCGTTGCTATCGTCTTCTAGATTGCATCTTGGCTTGGATTGCGTGTTCGCGGTAGGAAATTTTTTGTTTTCTATGCAACGAAACCCTACAGTGGTATCAGAGCCGTGTCTATGCATAGATGGTTGCACGAGTAGAACACAATGGTTTTGTGGGCATTGATGCTCTTGTTGTCTTTAGTTTGAGTACTTTGCATCTTTGTGGCATAGTGGGATGAAGCGGCTCGGACTAACTTTACATGACCGCGTTCATGAGACTTGTTCCTCGTTCGACATGCAACTTGTATTGCATAAGAGGCTTTGCGGGTGTCTGTCTCTCCTACTATAGTGAAGATTCAATTTACTCTTCTATTGACAACATTAGTATCAACGTTGCGTTTCATGTTTGTAGGTAGATTAGATCTCTCTCGAAAACCCCAAACCACGTAAAATATGCAAACCAAATTAGAGACGTCTAACTTGTTTTTGCAGGGTTTGGTGATGTGATATGGCCATAATGTGATGATGAATATGTATGAGATGATCATTATTGTATTGTGGCAACCGGTAGGAGCCTTATGGTTGTCTTTAAATTTTCATGTTGAGTAGTATTTCAAAGTAGTTGTAATAGTTGCTACATGGAGGACAATCATGAAGACGGCGCCATTGACCTTGACGCTACGCCGACGATGATGGAGATCATACCCGAAGATGATGGAGATCATGTCCGTGCTTTGGAGATGAAGATCAAAGGCGCAAAGACAAAAGGGCCATATCATATCACATATGAACTGCATGTGATGTTAATCCTTTTATGCATCTTATTTTGCTTAGATCGCGACGGTAGCATTATAAGATGATCCCTCACTAAAATCTCAAGATAATAAAGTGTTCATCCTTAGTAGCACCGTTGCCAAGACTTGTCGTTTCGAAGCATCTCGTGATGATCGGGTGTGATAGAGTCAACAAGTGCATACAACGGGTGCAAGACAGTTTTGCACATGCGGATACTAAGGTGGCCTTGACGAGCCTAGCATGTACAGACATGGTCTCGGAACACGTGATACCGAAAGGTAGAGCATGAATCATATGGTTGATATGATGAACACTTTGAGTGTTCGCCATTGAAATTACACCTTGTCTCGTGATGATCGGACTTAGGTGTGGTGGATTTGGTTCGTGTGATCACTAAGACAATGCGAGGGATATTGTTTTGAGTGGGAGTTCACCTAGATTTTTAATTATGTTGAATTAAAATTTGAACTCAATTTGTCATAAACTTAGTCTAAACTTTTACAAATATATGTTGTAGAGATGGCGTCCCCAATCAATTTTAACAAGTTCCTAGAGAAAGAAAAGCTTAAGAGCAACGGTAGCAACTTCACCGACTGGTTCCGTCATGTGAGGATCTTCCTCGCTGGCGGAAATCTGCAATTTGTGCTTGATGCACCGCTAGGTGACCCTCCTGCAGAAACTGAAACCGATGAAGTAAAGAATGTTTACGCGACTCGGAAAACTCGGTACTCTCAAGTTCAGTGTGCCCTCCTGTGCAGTCTGAAAGCCGATCTTCAAAAACGTTTTGAGCACCACGATCCTCATGAGTTGGTCAATGAGCTGAAAGCTATATTTGAAACTCATGCGGTCGTGGAATGCTATGAAGCATCGAAACACTTCTTCAGCTGTATGATGGAAGAAGGCAGCTCCGTTAGTGAGCACATGCTCGTTATGACCGGGCATGCGAAGAAACTCAGTGACTTGGGAATAGTGATTCCTAATAGACTGGGGATTAATCGTGTCCTTCAATCACTGCCACCAAGTTACAAGAACTTTGTGATGAACTACAATATGCAGAACATGAACAAAGAGTTACCTGAACTCTTTGGCATGCTAAAAGCTGCTGAGATTGAGATCAAGAAAGATCACCAAGTGTTGATGGTCAACAAGACCACCAGTTTCAAGAAACAGGGCAAGTCTAAGGGAAAATTCAAGAAGGGTGGCAAGAAAGCTGCCACGCCTCCTATGAAACCTAAGAACGGCCCTAAGCCTGATGCTGAGTGCTATTACTGCAAGGAGAAGAGACACTGGAAGCGTAATTGCTCCAAGTATCTGGCTGATCTGAAGAGCAGCCTTGTCAAGAAGAAGAAAGAAGGTATATCTGATATACATGTTATAGATGTTTATCTCACTGGTTCTCGTTCTAGTACCTGGGTATTTGATACTGGTTCGGTTGCTCATATTTGTAACTTGAAACAGGAACTAAAGAATAAACGAAGACTACTGAAAGATGAAGTAACGATGCGCGTTGGAAACGGATCCAAAGTCGATGTGATCGCTGTCGGCACACTTCCTCTACATCTACCTTCGGGATTAGTTTTAAGCCTAAATAATTGTTATTTTGTACCCGCGTTGAGCATGAACATTATATCTGGATCTTGTTTAATGCAAGACGGTTATTCATTCAACTCTGAGAATAATGGTTGTTCTATTTTTATGAATAATATCTTTTATGGTCGAGCACTTGAAAAGAATGGCTTATTTCTATTAGATCTCGATAGCAGTGATACGCATATACATAACATTGATGCTAAGCGAATTAAATTGAATGATAATTCTACTTATATGTGGCACTGTCGTCTTGGTCACATTGGAGTGAAACGCATGAAGAAACTCCATACCGATGGATTACTTGAATCACTTGACTTTGAGTCACTTGATAGATGCGAAGCATGTCTAATGGGAAAAATGACTAAGACTCCATTTTCTGGTATGATGGAGCGAGCTACTGACTTATTGGAAATCATACATACCGATGTGTGCGGACCAATGAGTGTAGCATCGCGCGGTGGTTATCGTTATGTTCTAACCTTCACAGATGATCTGAGTAGATATGGGTATATCTATTTCATGAAACATAAATCAGAAACTTTCGAGAAGTTTAAGGAATTCCAAAGTGAAGTAGAAAATCAACGTAACAAGAAGATTAAATTTCTACAATCTGATCGCGGAGGTGAATATCTGAGTTATGAGTTTGGCATGCATTTAAAGAAATACGGAATACTTTCACAATTGACACCGCCGGGAACACCACAACGAAATGGTGTGTCCGAACGTCGTAATCGAACTCTCTTAGATATGGTTCGTTCTATGATGTCTCTTACTGATTTACCGTTATCATTTTGGAGTTATGCATTAGAGACAGCCGCATTCACTTTAAATAGAGCACCATCAAAATCCGTAGAAACGACACCGTATGAATTATGGTTTATTAAGAAACCTAAGCTGTCGTTCCTTAAAGTTTGGGGTTGCGAAGCCTATGTAAAGAAGTTACAACCGGACAAGCTAGAACCCAAAGCGGAGAAATGCGTCTTCATAGGATACCCTAAGGAAACTATAGGGTACACTTTCTATCACAGATCCGAAGGCAAAATCTTTGTTGCTAAGAACGGAACCTTTCTTGAGAAAGAATTTCTCACTAAAGAAGTGACTGAAAGAAAAGTAGAACTCGATGAGATTGATGAATCTTTACTCGTTGATCAGAGTAGCGCAGTACCGGAAGTTGTACCTGTACCGCCTACACCGGCAACAGAGGAAGCTAATGATAATGATCATGAAACTTCGAACGAGGAAATTACTGAACCTCGCAGATCGACAAGGGAACGTTCCACTCCTGATTGGTATGATCCTTGTCTAAATGTCATGATTGTGGACAACAATGATGAGGACCCTGCGACGTATGAAGAAGCGATGATGAGCCCAGATTCCAACAAATGGCAAGAAGCCATGAAATCTGAAATGGGATCCATGTATGATAACAAAGTGTGGACTTTGGTAGACTTACCTGATAGCCGCAAGGCTGTCGAGAATAAATGGATCTTCAAGAGAAAAACAGATGCTGATGGTAATATTACTGTCTATAAAGCTTGACTTGTCGCAAAGGGTTTCCGACAAATTCAAGGAGTTGACTACGATGAGACTTTCTCACCTGTAGCGAAGCTAAAATCTGTGAGGATTTTGTTAGCAATAGCTGCATTTTTCGATTATGAGATTTGGCAGATGGATGTCAAAACAGCGTTCCTTAATGGAGACATTGAGGAAGAGTTGTATATGGTACAACCCAAAGGTTTTGTCGATCCTAAAAATGCTGACAAAGTATGTAAACTTCAGCGTTCAATCTATGGACTGAAGCAAGCATCAAGAAGTTGGAACCGACGTTTTGATAAGGTGATCAAAGACTTCGGGTTTATACAGTGTTATGGAGAGGCCTGTATTTACAAGAAAGTGAGTGGGAGCTCTGTAGCATTCCTGATATTATATGTAGATGACATATTATTGATTGGGAATGATATAGAACTATTAAGCAGTGTAAAAGGTTATTTGAATAATAGTTTTTCAATGAAAGACCTTGGTGAAGCATCATATATATTAGGCATCAAGATTTATAGAGATAGATCAAGACGCCTAATAGGGCTATCACAGAGTACATACCTGGACAAGATTCTAAAGAAGTTTAGAATGGACGAAAGTAAGAAAGGGTTCTTACCTATGTTGCCAGGCAAGGTCTTGAGTAAGACTCAAGGACCGGCTACGGCAGAAGAAAGAGAAAGGATGAGTAATATCCCATGCCTCGGCAGTAGGATCTATCATGTATGCCATGCTATGTACTAGACCGGATATAGCACATGATGTTAGTTTGACTAGCAGATATCAAAGTGATCCAGGAATGGAACACTGGACATCGGTCAAGAATATCCTGAAGTACTTGAAAAGAACTAAGGATATGTTTCTTTGTTATGGAGGTGACCAAGAGCTCGTTGTAAGCGGTTACACCGATGCAAGTTGGAACACTGATCCTGATGACTCTAAGTCACAGTCTGGGTACGTGTTTATATTGAATGGTGTTGCAGTAAGCTGGGCAAGCTCGAAGCAGTGCACGGTGGCGAAGTCTTCAACAGAATCAGAGTACATAGCGGCTTCAGAGGCTTCATCAGAAGCGGTATGGATGAAGAGGTTCATTGTAGAGCTCGGTGTGGTTCCTAGTGCATTGGACCCACTAGTCATCTACTGTGACAACATGGGTGCCATCGCCAATGCACAAGAACCAACGTCACACAAGAGGCTGAAGCATATCAAGCTGCGTTACCACTCGATTCGCGAGTACATCGAAGATGGAGAAGTAAAGATTTGCAAAGTACACACTGATCTGAATGTAGCAGATCCGTTGACTAAAGCTCTCCCTAGGGCAAAGCATGACCAACACCAAAATGCTATGGGTGTTAGGTACCTTACAATTTAATCTAGATTATTGACTCTGGTGCAAGAGGGAGACTGTTGGAGATATGCCCAAGAGGCAATAATAAAAGTGGTTATTATATATCTTTATGTTTATGATAAATGTTTATATACCATGCTATAATTGTATTAACTGAAACATTGATACATGTGTGATATGTAAACAACAAAGAGTCCCTAGTATGCCTCTTAACTAGCTTGTTGATTAATGGATGATTAGTTTCATAATCATGAACATTGGATGTTATTAATAACAAGGTTATATCATTGTATGAATGATGTAATGGACACACCCAATTAAGCGTAGCATAAGATCACGTCATTAAGTTATTTGCTATAAGCTTTCGATACATAGTTACCTAGTCCTTGTGACCATGAGATCATATAAATCACTTATACTGGAAAGGTACTTTGATTACATCAAACGCCACTGCGTAAATGGGTGGTTATAAAGGTGGGATTAAGTATCCGGAAAGTATGAGTTGAGGCATATGGATCAACAATGGGATTTGTCCATCCCGATGATGGATAGATATACTCTGGGACCTCTCGGTGGAATGTCGTCTAATGTCTTGCAAGCATATGAATAAGTTCATAAGAGACCACATACCACGGTACGAGTAAAGAGTACTTGTTAGGAGACGAGGTTGAACAAGGTATAGAGTGATACCGATGATCAAACCTCGGACAAGTAAAATATCGCGTGACAAAGGGAATTGGTATCGTATGTGAATGGTTCATTCGATCACTAAAGTCATCATTGAATATGTGGGAGCCATTATGGATCTCCAGATCCCGCTATTGGTTATTGGTCGGAGAGAGTACTCAACCATGTCTGCATAGTTCGCGAACCGTAGGGTGACACACTTAAGGTTTGATGTTGAAATGGTAGATCTTGAATATGGAATGGAGTTCTAAGATTTGCTCGAAGTCCCGGATGGGATCCCCGACATCACGAGGAGTTTCGGAATGGTCCGGAGAATAAGATTCATATATAGGAAGTCATTTTATAAGATTTAAAATGATTCGGAAGTTTCTACGGAAGGTTCTAGAAGGTTCTAGAAAAGTCCGGAAGAAATCACAAAGGAAGGCGGAGTCCCGGAGGGACTCCACCTCCCATGGCCGGCCAACCCTAGGAGGGGGGAGTCCACCTTGGGCTCCACCAAGGTGGCCGGCCACCCCTCCCAAGGGAAGGTGGGAATCCCACCTCTAGTGGGAGTCCTAGCTTGGGTAGGTTTCATGTGATATGGAAGGTTTTGATTTGGGGTCTTATTCGAAGACTTGTAGACCAACTCTTGGGTGTTCCACCTATATAATGAGGGCCAAGAGGAGGGGGCCGGCTGATGACCCACAAGTATAGGGGATCGCAACAGTCTTCGAGGGAAGTAAAACCCAATTTATTGATTCGACACAAGGGGAGACAAAGAACACTTGGAAGCCTTAACAACGGAGTTGTCAATTCAGTTGCACCTGGAAACAGACTTGCTCGCAAGAGTTTATCAGTAGTAACAGTTTTATAGCAAGAGTAGTGAAATAACAGCAGAGTAACAGAGACAGCAGTAGTGATTTTAGTAAACAGCAGGATTAAAATACTGTAGGCACGGGGACGGATGACGGGCGTTGCATGGATGAGAGAAACTCATGTAACAATCATAACAGGGCATTTGCAGATAATAATAAAACGGTGTCCAAGTACAAAGCAATCAATAGGCATGTGTTCCATATATAGTCGTGCGTGCTCGCAATGAGAAACTTGCACAACATCTTTTGTCCTACCAGCCGGTGGCAGCCGGGCCTCAAGGGAAACTACTGGATATTAAGGTACTCCTTTTAATAAAGTACCGGAGCAAAGCATTAACACTCCGTGAACACATGTGATCCTCACATCGCTACCATCCCCTCCGGTTGTCCCAATTCTTGTCACTTCGGGGCCATTGGTTCCGGACAGCGACATGTGTATACAACTTATAGGTAAGACCATAAACAATGATTATCTTCATGAAACAATAACATGTTCAGATCTGAGATCATGGCACTCGGGCCCTAGTGACAAGCATTAAGCATAACAAGTTGCAACAATATCATCAAAGTACCAATAACGGACACTAGGCACTATGCCCTAACAATCTTATGCTATTACATGACCAATCTCATCCAATCCCTACCATCCCCTTCGGCCTACAGCGGGGGAATTACTCACACATGGATGGGGGAAACATGGCTGGTTGATGTAGAGGCGTTGGCGGTGATGGCGGTGATGATCTCCTCCAATTCCCCGTCCCGGCGGAGTGCCGTAACGGAGACTTCGGCTCCCGCGACGGAGTTTCGCGATGTGGCGGCGTTCGGAGGGTTTCGCGACTTCGACTTCTCTCCGGGTGTTTTTAGGTCGAGGCGAATAAGTAGTCCGAAGGAGGGCGTCGGAGGCCGGCCGAGGGGCCACACCACAGGCCGCGCGGGCCCCCCCGGGGCCGCGCCGCCCTATGGTGTGGGGCCCTCGGGCCTCCACCTCAATTGTCCTTCTGGCTCCGTTAGTTTCCTGGGAAAATAGGGCCTTCTGCATAAATTCCGAGGATTTTCCCGAAAGTTGGATTTCTGCACAAAAACGAGACACCAGAGCAGTTCTGCTGACAACAGCGTTAGTCCGTGTTAGTTGTATCCAAAATACACAAATTAGAGGCTATACAATAGCACAAGTGTTCGGGAAAGTAGATACGTTTTGGACGTATCAACTCCCCCACGCTTAGCTTATTGCTTGTCCTCAAGCAATTCAGTTAACAACTGAGCGATAAAAGAACTTTCACGAACACATTTGCTCATATGATGTATATATTCTCATGCAATAGCTAATACTTAAGCAGTTCATAATGAGATACATGCAAATAAGATCATCTAACAGCTATGTCAATCATGGAGAGGTACCAACAATTAATAAGAAGCATCATGAATCATGTATATAAGCAAGATTGCAATGTTCATAAGAGAGTATGATAAAGTGGTATCTCGCTTGCTCGTATTTGATTGGCAAAACATAAATGCCCGGGCACCTCGGAGTTCATAGAAAGACTAGAAGTAGTGATTGTCAAAAGATAAATGCATCAAAGTTATACCACAATCAATCATATTTTGAGACAAGCATATTATACTAAGAATGACAGTTGTGCTCTCAAGATAGTGCTCAAAGAAATAATGGAGACACAACATAAAAGTAAAAGATTGACCCTTCGCAGAGGGAAGCGAGGGATTAACATGCGCTAGAGCTTTTCATTTTTATAAAGACAGGAGTAAAATTATTTTGAGAGGTGTTTGTTGTTGTCAACGAATGGTAATGGGTACACTAACTACCTCGCCAACCGGACTTTCAAGAGCGGCTCCCATGAATTATTGCATATTTATTTGGCACTCCTTCCAACCTTTCTTGCACACACCATGGCTAACCGAATCCTCGGGTGCCTGCCAACAATCTCATACCATGAAGGAGTGCCTTTTTATTTTTGTTTTATTATAATGATGACACTCCCCCCAACCTTTGCTTACACAAGCCATGGCTAACCGAATCCTTCGGGTGCCGTCCAACAATCACAAACCATGGAGGAGTGTCTATTTAAGTTAATTAATTCGGGACTGGGAATCCCATTGCCAGCTCTTTTTGCAAAATTATTGGATAAGCGGATGTGCCACTAGTCCATATGAGAGTCCGTCAAAAGTAAATGACAAGGTTGAAAGCAAAACACCACATACTTCCTCATGAGCTATGAAACATAAACACAAATTGAGAAGCATTTTGAAGGTTTTAAAGGTAGCGCACGAGAATTTACTTGGAATGGTTTGAAATGCCATGCATAGGTATTTATGGTGGACACTTTGGAATAACTTGGTTTTCATGTGTTTGGAAGCACGAGCAGCGTTCCCGCTCAGTACAAGTGAAGGCTAGCAATAGACTAGGGAGCGACAAATCAAGAGAGCAGTAACTGTCATAATCATGCTTGCGGCAAAATATATTAACGGAGGCATAAAAGTGATACAAGAACTCTGAAGCAATATAAATCATCGAGGCTTAATTGACTTTTTGTTCAGTCATATGCATGCGTGAGCATGTGCCAAGTCGATATAAATGAATTATTCAGAGGAGGATACCACAATGCCATACTTACTTATGAATAAAACAATGCTAGCAAACATCCATGACATGCTACTCATATTAATAAATTGGAGCTAAACATGAGAGATCATAAACTATTAAACTTTCTCAAATAACATATACCTCACATGAACCAACTAAGCATGCTCACATGGATGAGTATATGTACAAAAATGAAAACAAATAGAGTTCATACCAGCCTCTCACCACAATCAGATTGTCGTAGATCGTCATTATTGCCTTTTCACTTGTGCAGCTTGGATAATATGAAATGAAAACCACGCTCCAGCCACCGAAGACCATTGAACTCATAAAGAACTTTACAAACCAAAGAAGAACAGCAAATATTTTTGGTGTTTTTGAATTAGAAACAAGAACAAGAGGAAACAAACAAACAAAGCAAAATCTTTTTGGGTTTTCTTATAGCAAACTAGCGATAGCAAATAAAGTGAGACAAATGCAAGAAACTAAAGCAAACAAATGGTGAAGAGAAATAACAGAAATATTTTTGGTCTTTTTGTGTTTTGGGAAGGAAACAAAACAAAAACAAGAAATAGCAAACTAAAAGAAACACAGAAAAGCGAGATGGCAGAAATCTGCCAAAACCTGACAGCAGTACAGAAATCGATTTTAACAAAAATCTTAAGTTGCTCAGATCGAAAAGTGTTCAACTAATGAAAGTTAGATAACAACCTGGGGAACCTGCACAAAAATTGGCAGCTCAAAATGACGCTCTGGCTATTTTTGACGATTTTTACAGTAACGTTCCAGAATCTGTTTTCAGGCAGCATTTCCCCAAATATCATCTTCCTCTCATTAGAAAACCACTCAAACGAACAAAACAAGTATGTGCAAGTATCCAGCAACCATAATATGCAAAGAATGAGTGATGCCGGTATACCTCCCCCCAAGCTTAGGCTTTTGGCCTAAGTGGAGTTCAACCCCAACGAGGGTCATTGTTCCTCGCCGGTGGGTAGTCCATGGAGTAGTCATAGTAAAGCTCCTGCGCAGAAGAAAAGCGTGGAGGCTCCGCATATCCACCGTGTTGATGCGAGGAACTTGCTGCATCGGATGATGAGTCGAGGTGCTCCTCGACCTCCGTGTCGTCTCTTGCATGTTGACCTCCTCTCTCTATGTGTGCATCTAGTGCACCTTCTGTGACCGACCAATCTCCCCTGGAATCAAGGTTAGAAAAAATAGGCGCAGGCAATCTTACTAGTTTCTCAGTTTTCTTAGTTATTCTCCAAACTTTCTTATAAAATATCATCTTATAATACAGGTTACCCAAGTTGGAGGAATCTGAGACAAATTCATGTTTAATCATAGAGGCTATGTCAAGTTTTTCTATGGGGAACGGAATATCAAAATGATGAGGTTCTACATTATGAAAAGCTAGTAAACGGGAGGCGATGAGACCTCCACAAATTCCACCTTTCTCACGGTTAGTGGCAAGTCTATAAGCTATTAATGCCCCCAAATTATAAGACCTACTATTTTGCAGTGCCGCAGCTAGAAAAGCCAAATCCGGGATAGAAAGCTTACCACCAATCTTTTTAGCAAGAACGCATTTGGTAATAAAATAGGAAAAGTAGCGGATAGCCGGGAGCTGAATACTCGTGATTTTACCACTTTCACCTGAGAAACTCCTTCCATCGCAAATCATCTTGTAAAGATCCGAGAGTTCTTGCGGCGATCCCCTTATCTTCTCGCACGACCCCCATTGCGGTATTCTAATTGCTGCACAAAAAGCACTAAATGGCAAGTTGACAGTTTTATTGTAAATTTTATACTGGACCGTGGGGTTAGACCGCGACCAATTAAACTTGAAGTCCTGCACAAAAGCCATAGTTAATTTTACATATTGTCTTGGCTCTCCTTCAACAAAGTCACTCAGCCCTGCACGAGAAATTAGAGTTTGAACATCTTCAAGTATCCCCGCGCTTCTCATGAAATCCGCGCACGGGTAGTAAGAGGGGTATACTCCCTCTTCACGATTGACTATCATAACTTGTTGGACTTCCAATTCTTGCTGGTTCAAGTGATATCTATTCCACTCCATTTTCTGAAATTTCAACAACCAATATAAAAAATTTGATTTGGTGACATATAATTGAGGAAAACTACCATAGGAACTTGCTAGAGTACTAATCATGCATCAAAACTAGTTTCTACCACTTAGAACAAGCATGCAAGCTCACTAAACATGTTACCTACAGCAGCAAAATATTCAAGATATACTCAACCAAACGAAATTCTACTTGGATGGGTGGAGGAGTCACATACCGAAGAGCAAATGTGCTAAATTTCAGACAGAAATCTGGGCTGAGCAAAGAGATCGAAAAATCTGGAGCTACGGAGCAAAAACGCGAGTGAGAGGAACTTGGTGTCGATTTTTCGGGAGAGAGAAGAGTCTGGGAGGAAGAGATGGCAAAGTGGGGCAGAGGGGGACCCACACCACATGGTGGCGCGGCCACCTCCTTGGCCGCGCTGGCCTGTGGTCTGGCGCCCTCTGGTGCCCCACAGGTCATCCTCTGGTGCTCCCAGGTGTCTCGTAGAAAAATAGGACCAACGGTATAATTTTTGTGAATTTTTGAAAACTTTGAAAAACGCACATTTCTGGGTATTTAGTTTATTATTACTGGCCAGGAAATTTTTTTGAAATCTTCGAATAACTCAAGAACTTTGCAAATTAAAAGTGCTACAGCAACTAGAGCAAGTGGAGGAAGAAAGATATGTTGTTTACCTCCCCTATGCATATAAAAGGTATTCGTTAACAATGTTGATCAAGTCTTGTCACCAAATAAATTTTACATAGCATAAGAAGAAATAAACCTCAAATCAATCATGTTACCTTGAATTGTATTGATATGGATCCAATCACGAGAGTTTGATATTCTTCCTTAGGCTCATATATAGGACAATCAATAGTTCCCACTTTGATAGTTCTCACATTAGAAATAGTATTAACTCCACACGCTTTCTCAATCATCTTGGGAAAATAAACGGTATGCTCCCTATCATCAACATTGAAAGTAACCTTTCCTTTATTGCAATCAATAACAGCCCCTGCGGTGTTAAGAAAAGGTCTCCCAAGAATAATAGACATATTATCATCTTCCGGCATTTCCAACACAACAAAATCAGTTAATATCAAGCAGATAGTCGTAACTTGCACAGTAACATTCTCACATATACCAACAGGAATAGCAGTAGATTTATCAGCCATTTGCAAAGATATATCAGTAGGTATCAACTTATCTAAGTAAAGTCTCTTATAAAGAGAAAAAGGCATAACACTAACACCGGCTCCCAAGTCACATAGAGCAGTTTTAACATAATTATTCTTGATAGAACAAGGAATAGTAGGTATACCTGGGTCGCCCAATTTCTTTGGAATTTTGCCATTGAAAGAGTAATTAGCAAGCATAGTGGAAATTTCCTCATTGGGGATTTTCCTTTTGTTAGTAACAATATCTTTCATATACTTTGAATAAGGTGGCAATTTAATAGCATCAGTCAAAGGGATTTGCAAGAATAAAGGTTTCATCCAATCGCAAAATTTATTATAGTGTTCTTCTTCCTTTGATTTTAGTTTCTTAGCAGGAAAAGGCATTTGCTTTTGCACCCAAGGTTCTCTTTCATTACCATGTTTCTCAGCAATAAAGTCTTCTTTAGTGTACTTTTTATTTTTAGCATGCTTTTCAGGTTCTTCTTCAACCTCTTCTTTATCAGGAGTATCATTCTTAACATTATCATTATCATTATCATGTTCATTACCACTTTCAGTTTCAGCATCAGAAATAGAAATACTATTAGGATCATTAACAGGTTCAGAGGATTCTACAACATTTTTATGTTTCTTCTTCTTTTTCTTCCTAGAATGAGCACTAGGTTCAATGCGTTGAGAATCTTGTTCAATTCTTTTGGGATGCCCTTCAGATATAGAGGATCCCGGGTAGAGACACCGCCTCTAGTTGTTACTTCATAAGCATGTTTCTCTTTAGAATTATTCCCTAACAAGTCATTTTGCACTTTAGTGAGTTGATCAATTTGAGTTTGAATCATTTGAAAATGTTTAACAAGCATCTTAACATCATTGGAGGTTCTCTCCACAATATCATGCAATTCACTAATAGCTTGAGAATTTTCCATTAAATGATTCTCTACTCTCATATTAAAATTTTCTTGCTTAACAATATAATTATCAAACTCATCTAAGCATTGTGCAGGAGGCTTTGAATACGGAATATCCTCCCTAGTAAAGCGTTGAAGGGAATTTACCTCAATCATGGATGCGGGGGAATTATCTCACATATATCTTCAATAGGAGGTAGATTCTTCACATCTTCAGATTTAATACCTTTCTCCTTGAGAGACTTCTTGGCTTCCCTCATATCTTCATCATTCAATTCAATTAAACCCCTCTTCTTCAATATTGGAGTTGGAGTTGGTTCAGGCGTAGTCCATTCATCATGATTCCGGCTTATTTTAGCCAATAATTCTTCAGCGTCATCCGGAGTTCTTTTCCTGAAAACACAACCAGCACAACTATCCAGGTATGCCCTAGACTCAATGGTTAGTCCACTATAAAATATATCAAGTAAATCATGCTTTTCCAGATCATGCTCAAAGCCGAGCTCTAATAAGAGAGCAGAATCTCGACCAAGCCTCGTGCAATTTCTCTTCATCTTCCTGATTAAAATTATAAATTCTCTGCAAAGCAATATGTTGAGCACTAGCAGGAAAGTATTTGCGGAAGAAAACATCAAGCAATTCTTTCGGACTTTTAATAGAATTAGGTGGCAAATTATTATACCAAGTTTTAGCGTCATCCTTTAATGAGAATGGAAATATTTTAGCAACAAAGTAAGTACGCATCTTAACATCATCAGAAAACAAGCTACTAAGAGTAGATAGCTCAGTCATGTGTTCAACAGCACTTTCTTTTTCAGTACCACAAAAGGGTGTTTTCTCAACAATAGCTATATGAGATAGATCAAGAGAAAAATCATAATCTTTATCCCTAATGTTTATAGGAGATGTGGCAAATTTAGGATCAGGAGACAGCTTTATATCTAACAAAGCATGTTACGCAAGCAACTTTTTAATTTTTCTTGCATCAGTAGTAGCATTGCATTTTTCAATAAAATCATCATTAAGCTCCACATAATCTTCCTCAGGATCATCACTAAAATAACCAAGTTCAGGTGAACTAACAGGTGTAGTAGCATTAGGAGTTTCAGTATTTTCAATTTGTCTAGACCTAGCAATTGTAGCATCTAGAAAGGATCCCAATGAACCACTATCATCAAGCACATGTTATAAACATTATCAATATTATGAGAGTGTTCAGATTCAGCAGATGTACCCACATGCGAAGCATGTGACGGTGAAACAAGTTTATCAATCACAGATGGTGAATCAAGAGCAGCAGAGGTATTCAAAATTGTACCTTTTCTTGTAGTGGATGGTAATATGGCGATCTTAGTATCGCGAGGTTTACCCATGATGGAGAATTTGCAGCGAACAATATTAATCCAAGTGAACTTCCAAATAAAGCTATGCTCCCCGGCAACGGCGCCAGAAAATAGTCTTGATGACCCACAAGTATATGGGATCGCAACAGTCTTCGAGGGAAGTAAAACCCAATTTATTGATTCGACACAAGGGGAGACAAAGAACACTTGGAAGCCTTAACAACGGAGTTGTCAATTCAGTTGCACCTGGAAACAGACTTGCTCGCAAGAGTTTATCGTAGGTAACAGCTTTTATAGCAAGATAGCAGTGAAATAACAAAGAAGAGAGTAACAGAGACAGCAGTAGTGATTTTAGTAAACAGCAGGATTAAAATACTGTAGGCACGGGGACGGATGACGGGCGTTGCATGGATGAGAGAAACTCATGTAACAATCATAACAGGGCATTTGCAGATAATAATAAAACGGTGTCCAAGTACAAAGCAATCAATAGGCATGTGTTCCATATATAGTCGTGCGTGCTCGCAATGAGAAACTTGCACAACATCTTTTGTCCTACCAGCCGGTGGCAGCCGGGCCTCAAGGGAAACTACTGGATATTAAGGTACTCCTTTTAATAAAGTACCGGAGCAAAGCATTAACACTCCGTGAACACATGTGATCCTCACATCGCTACCATCCCCTCCGGTTGTCCCAATTCTTGTCACTTCGGGGCCATTGGTTCCGGACAGCGACATGTGTATACAACTTATAGGTAAGACCATAAACAATGATTATCTTCATGAAACAATAACATGTTCAGATCTGAGATCATGGCACTCGGGCCCTAGTGACAAGCATTAAGCATAACAAGTTGCAACAATATCATCAAAGTACCAATAACGGACACTAGGCACTATGCCCTAACAATCTTATGCTATTACATGACCAATCTCATCCAATCCCTACCATCCCCTTCGGCCTACAGCGGGGGAATTACTCACACATGGATGGGGGAAACATGGCTGGTTGATGTAGAGGCGTTGGCGGTGATGGCGGTGATGATCTCCTCCAATTCCCCGTCCCGGCGGAGTGCCAGAACGGAGACTTCTGGCTCCCGCGACGGAGTTTCGCGATGTGGCGGCGTTCTGGAGGGTTTCTGGCGACTTCGACTTCTCTCCGGGTGTTTTTAGGTCGAGGCGAATAAGTAGTCCGCCCTATGGTGTGGGGCCCTCGGGCCTCCACCTCAATTGTCCTTCTGGCTCCGTTAGTTTCCTGGGAAAATAGGGCCTTCTGCATAAATTCCGAGGATTTTCCCGAAAGTTGGATTTCTGCACAAAAACGAGACACCAGAGCAGTTCTGCTGAAAACAGCGTTAGTCCGTGTTAGTTGTATCCAAAATACACAAATTAGAGGCAAAACAATAGCAAAAGTGTTCGGGAAAGTAGATACGTTTTGGACGTATCACCGGCCACCCCAACACCACAAGGTGGCCGCACCCCTCAAGTGGCTGGCGCCCCCCTCTCCCCAAACCCTAGCCGCCCCACTCCTCCTTCTTCCCCACACGCTTAGCGAAGCTCCGCCGGGATTCTCCACCACCACCGACACCACGCCGTCGTGCTGCCGGATTCAAGAGGAGCTACTACTTCCGCTGCCCGCTGGAACGAGGAGGTGGACGTCGACTTCATCAACACCGAACGTGTGACCGAGTACGGAGGTGCTGCCCGTTCGTGGCGCCGTGATCAAGATCTTCTATGCGCTTTTGCAAGCGGCAAGTGAACGTCTACCGCAGCAACAAGAGCCTCATCTTGTAGGCTTTGGAATTCTTCAAGGGTGAGTCTCGATCATCCCCTCGTTGCTACCGTCTTCTAGATTGCATCTTGGCTTGGATTGCGTGTTCGCGGTAGGAATTTTTTTGTTATCTATGCAACGAATCCCTACAGTGACAAGCATTAAGCATAACAAGATTGCAGCAACAATAACTTCACAAACTTTATAGATAGACTAATCATAATGTATCATCCATCGGATCCCAACAAACACAACACCGATTACATCAGATGAATCTCAATCATGTAAGGCAGCTCATGAGATCATTGTATTGAAGTACATGGAGGAGAGAATACCAACTAGCTACTGCTAGAACCCGTAGTCCATGGGGGAACTACTCACGGAGCATGATGGGGGCGGTGGCGTTGATGGAGATGGCTTCCGGGGGCACTTCCCCGTCCCGGCAGGGTGCCGGAACAGAGACTTCTGTCCCCCGAATAAGAGTTTCGCGATGGCGGCGGCGCCCCTGGAGTCTTTCTGGAGTTTCATCAATTGGTATCGAGTTTTTAGGTCGAAAGGGCTTATATAGGCGAAGAGGCGGCGCAGGAGGGGCAACAGGGTGCCCTCCCCATAGGCCGGCGCGGCCAGGGGCTGGCCCGCGCGGCCCTATGGTGTGGGGGCCCCATGCCTCCCCTCTGACTCCCCTTCGGTGTCCTGGTCCGTCTCGGTGAATTATGATGTTTGGTCTTCGTTTCGTCGAATTCCGAGAATATTGCCCGAACAGCCTTTCTGGAACCAAAAATAGCAGAAAACAGGAACTGACACTGTGGCGTCTTGTTAATCGGTTAGTTCCGGAAAACGCATAAAAACATTATAAAGTGCAAGCAAAACATGTAAGTATTATCATAAAACAAGCATGGAACATCAGAAATTATGGATACGCTGGAGACGTATCACAGGGCGGCGTGCCCCCCATGCTGGTCGCGCCAGCACATGGGGTGCAGGCCTGGGGTGCCCCACTGGTCAGCCCTAGGCACTCCTAGGTTGCAATTTAAAAAATAGGACCATTGGTATAATTTTTGTAAATTTTTGAAAACTTCAAAAAATGCACATTTCTGGGTGTTAAAATAACTGTTTCAGGGCAGAAAAAGATTTTCAAAATTTTAAACAACTAAAGTATCTTGCAGAACAAGTAGTACTACAGAAAGTAAAACAAGTGTGGAGAAAGAAAGAAATGTTGTTTAGCTCTTCCATGCATTTAAAATGTACTTGTTAACAAGGTTGATCAAGTCTTGCCACCAAATAAATTTTACATGACATAAGAAGAAATAAACTTCAAATCAATCATGTTACCTTATATTGTATTGATATGGACCGAATCATAATATTTTGATATCCTTCTTTAGGCTCATATATAGGACACTCAATAACTCTCACTTTGATAGTTCTCAAATTAGAAATTGTATTAACTCCATATACTTTATCAATCTTCTTGGGAAAATAAAAATTATGCTCCTTCTCATCAACATTGAAAGTAACTTTTCCTTTATTGCAATCAATAACAGCCCCTGCAGTGTTAAGAAAAGATCTTCCAAGAATAATAGACATATTATCATCTTCAGGCATTTCCAACACAACAAAATCAGTTAATATTAAGCAATTATTAGCAATTTGAACAGGAACATCCTCACATATACCAACAGGAACAGCAGTAGATTTATCAGCCATTTGCAAAGATATATCAGTTGGTATCTGATACGTCTCCAACATATCTATAATTTCTGATGTTCCATGCTAGTTTTATGGCAATACATACATGTTTTGCTCACACTTTATAATGATTTTATGCATTTTCCGGAACTAACCTATTAACAAGATACCACAGTGCCAGTTCCTGTTTTCTGCTGTTTTTGGTTCCAGAAAGGATGTTCGGGCAATATTCTCGGAATTGGACGAAACAAAAACCCACGATCTTATATTTCACGGAAGGTTCCAGAAGTCCGAAGGGGAGACGAGCAAGGGCAGCAGGGGACCCACACCATATGGCGGCGCGGGTGCCCCCTGGCCGCGCCGACCTACGGGGAGGGAGCCCCCTGGCTCCTCCGACTCCGCCTCTTCGCCTATATAATCTCTCGTGACGTGAAAACCCTACAACAATTGACGAAACTCCAGAAAGACTCCAGGGGCGCCGCCGCCATCGCAAAACTCCGTTTCGGGGGACAGAAGTCTCTGTTCCGGCACGCCGCCAGGACGGGGAATTGCCACCGGAGTCATCTCCATCGACACCACCGCCATCTTCATCGCCATTGTTGTCTCCCATGATGAGGAGGGAGTAGTTATCCCCCGAGGCTGAGGGCTCTACCGGTAGCTATGTGGTTCATCTCTCTCTCTCCCATGGTGTGATCTTTATGTGATCATGAGCTTTGTATCACTATTAATCTATGTGCTACTCTAGTGATGTTATTAAAGTAGTCTATTCCTCCTCCATGATGTAAAGTTGACAGTGTGTGCATCATGAAGTACTTGGCGTAGGTTATGATTGTAATCTCTTGTAGATTATGAAGTTAACTATTACTATGATAGTATTGATGTGATCTATTCCCCCTTTCATGGCTATTGTTGACAGTGTGTATGCTATGTTAGTACTCGGTCTAAATTGCAACGGTCTATTATGCACTCTAGAGGTTACTTTAATATGAACTCCGGAAGTTGTGGAGCTTGTTTACTCCGGCTTGAGGTGTGCTTTGTAGCCCTACACAATGAATGGTGTTTGTTATCCAACAAGAGAGTGTTTAAGAGTAGCATTTATTTATTCAGTTATGTGATCATTGTTGAGAGTGTCCACTAGTGAAAGTATGATCCCTAGGCCTTGTTTCTAAGCATTGAAACACCGTTTCCAACAAGTTCTGCTATGTGTTTGTTTGCTGCCATTTTTATTTCAGATTGCAATTACTACTTACAATCATCCATATTACTTGTATTTCACTATCTCTTCGCCGAACTAGTGCACCTATACATCTGACAAGTGTATTAGGTGTGTTGGGGACACAAGAGACTTCTTGTATCTTAATTGCAGGGTTGCTTGAGAGGGATATCTTAAGGGAAACTTGCTGCGGTTCTACAAACCTCTGCTCTTGGAGGCCCAACACTGTCTACAGGAATAGAAGCGTGCGTAGACATCAAGCTATTTTCTGGCGCCGTTGCCGGGGGGTAAGGTAAAAGGTATTCACATCCTCCGACTACTAAGCTATTTCCTAGCACTGTTGCTGGTGTGTGAGTGCTCGAAGCTATTTCCTTTAGATCCTGCAATTGCAGCTTTTTGTTTCTTGTTTTTATTTTTCACTAGTTAGGCATAATGGAAAATAACAGTGAGCTTTTTAATCTATTTCCTGAGTTAAGACATGAATTGTTTGATGCGAAAATTAAAAAACCTATGGAACTTTATTTGAATACTAGTAGCAATGTTATTAGTATGAACGCAATTACTGCTAATGCTATGGAAAAGTCTAAGCTTGGGGAAGCTAGTTTTTATGATCTTTTTAGCTTCCCATCTTTATGGGAGAAAATTTGCTATGATAATACTTTATCTCCCATATGCGACAACTCTAATGATGCTTATGATATTTTAAATCCACCTGTTGAAAGTATTCCATATAAAATACCTATGAAAATTATTGAACGTGTTATGGATAACCGCTATGAAGGGGATGGAACTGTCCATCCTGGAGATCATTTACTGTTTTTGCATGAATTATGCGGGTTATTCAAGTGTGCAGGTATCTCTATGGATAAAGTGAGGAAGAAACTATTCTCTATGTCGCTGTCTGGTAAAGCGGCGCATTGGTATAAATTGCTGAAGAATAGGCATTCTCTTGATTGGGAGGATATTATGCCTCTATTTTATTCTAAATTCTATCCTCCAAGTGAAATTCACAAAGACCGAAACCGCATATATAATTTCTGGTCTCATGATGGAGAGAGTATTGCCCAAGCATGGGGGAGATTGAAGTCTTTAATTCTCAAATGCCCCATTCATGAGCTTCCTGGTAATATCATCATTGATAATTTCTATGCAAGACTTTCTTTTCAAGACAAAACCTTGCTGGATACTACTTGTTCTGGATCATTCACGTGCAATAAAGAAGAGTTTAAATGGGACCTTCTTGATCGGATTCAGGAGAACGCTGAAGATTGGGAGAACGACAAAGGTAAAGAATCAGGTATAAACTATGAATATGAATGCATTAAGTCTTTCATTGAAACTTTTGATTTTCAAGAGCTTAGTGCTAAATATGGTCTTGATCCTCAAATTATGGTTGATTGCTATAGAGCCTTTGCTTCTCATATTAATGTTCCTAAAGAAAATTGGTACATGTATCATGAACCTTTCAAAGACACTTGCATGGAAAATGAAATTGTTGTTAATGATTGCAATAAACATGCCCAAACTTCTGAAAATACTATTTCTTATAAGCATGTTAATTTTTGTGGAATGCATAGACCTTGTGGAATTAATCAAATCGAAGATGAATATTGTATCCATCATAGGAATGAAAAAACTAGAAAGTGGTTTAGGGATCTAGATGATCTTGGTGAAAAAGTTTGTGCCCTCTATCCTTTTATTTGTGAACTTTGCCATAGAGTGGGTCATTTTAATTTTCAATGCTCCTCCAATGATAATTCGAACCCCATGAGTGCTGCAAATTTGTATTGTGATGATGAAATCCTTCCTAATCAGCATGATGAACTTACTTTATTTTTGGGGTGTGAAGAGTTATCAAGAAAATTTTCTTTGTTACATATGAGTGATCTTGATATTAATAGTGTCCTGCATGGGTGTCTTTCTTATTGCATTAATAATTGCCATACAAATACTTACATACAGACTATTTTAGAAGATGACACTTTGCCAAAATATGATAGGACCGCTATGTGTTTTGAACTTATTAATGAAAAGGAGGAACCCTCCCAAGTTTCTTCTATTGTTTCTGGAAATAAATCAGGTTATGTGGAGAAGCCTTCCTTCAAGCCTCTTCCTCCTAAAGAAGGGAACAAGAAGAAGGGAACGAAGAAGAAGAAGAAGAAGAAGAAGAAGAAGAAGAGGGGGAATAAAAAGAAAGAGGTAACGGCATATCCCCGCGTGTATGAGATAACGATAGGTAACTGTAAGTATGTTGCTCCTAATGATTATTATGATAATGAATCTGAATACAATGATCTTCCTATGCCCTTTACATACATTAGTGATCATGATTTATAAGAGCACACTACTTTTGATATTGAAAATATCTGGGAAACTAATTCTGAAAATGATGATGTTAATAATTGCCATAGTATTAGTACTATCCATGCTTCTTCCCATAATGATATAGAAAGCTCTAAGCTTGGGGATGATGTGTTTGAAAATCCTTTTGCTACTGATGATTATATGCTTGATACATCTCCTTCTAGTAACAATGATGGTAAGGTTACAGATGGACATATTGTGGAAGATAACTATTCTATTTCTTATGATGACATTATGCCTCCAATCTTTGACAATTATTATAAAGAATGCTATGACAAAGGTTATAATTATCCTTATGAAACTTGTAATAGTTATGATGGGATTGCCAAAAACCATTCCCTTAGTATGCAACTTGTTTATCATGTTCAAATTCTTGATAATGATCCTGCTCCAATTACTATTAATGAGAAGAATTCTTCTTATGCCAAAATTAATGATACTTTTATGCATATGAATCATGATAAGAATGTTTTAAGTGATGGGTATATTGTGGATTTCATCAATGATGGTACTGAAAGTTATTATGAGAGAGGGAAACATGGTTATATGCGTCTTAATAATATTAAGTTTCCCCTCTTTATGTTGAGAATCTTGAAGTTACTCGTGTTTTATCTTCCTATGCTTGCCACTTTGCTCCTCATGAATTTATTTGTGTACAAGATCCCTATGCATAGGAAGCGGGTTAGGATTAAATTTGTTTCATACTTGCTTTTTGATGCTCTCTTTGCTTCAATTCTCATCCTTATGTGAGCATCATTAAAATTACTGAGCCCATCTTAATGGCTATAAAAAAAGCACTTCTTGGGAGATAACCCATATTTTTATTTTGCTACTGTTTTGTTGTGTCTTGGAAGTTGTTACTAATGTAGCAATCTCTCCTTATCTTTATTTTATCGCAATGTTGTGCCAAGTAAAGTCTTTGATAGTAAGGTTGATACTAGATTTGGATTACTACGCAGAAACAGATTCCTTTCTGTCACGAATTTGCGTAGGCCTCTCTGTAGGTAACTCAGAAAAATCTGCCAATTTTCATGAGTGATCCTCAGATATGTACGCAACTTTCATTCAATTTGAGCTTTTTCATCTGAGCAAGTTAAATGCCTCTAAAAAATTCGTCTTTACGGACTGTTCTGTTTTGACAGATTCTGCCTTTTATTTCGCATTGCCTCTTTTGCTATTTTGAATGGATTTCTTTGTTCCATTAACTTTCAGTAGCTTTGAGAAATGTCCAGAAGTGTTAAGAATGATTATGTCACCTCTGAATATGTGAATTTTTGATTATGCACTAACCCTCTAATGAGTTTGTTTTGAGTTTGGTGTGGAGGAAGTTTTCAAGGATCAAGAGAGGAGGATGCTACAATATGATCAAGAAGAGTGAAAAGTCTAAGCTTGGGTATGCCCCCATGGTTCATCCCTGCATATTTCAAGAAGACTCAAGCATCTAAGCTTGGGGATGCCCAAGGCATCCCCTTCTTCATCTACAACTTATCAGGTCACCTCTAGTGAAACTATATTTTTTTTCCGTCACATCTTATGTGCTTTACTTGGAGAGTCTGTATGTTTTTTTTGTTTTTGTTTGAATAAAATCGGATCCTAGCATTCTTTGTGTGGGAGAGAGACACGCTCCGCTCGTTCATATGAACACTGGTGTTCTTAGCTTTACTTTTAATGTTCATGGCGAAGGTTGAAACTGCTTCGTTCATTGTTATATGGTTGGAAACATAAAATGCTTCATGTGGTAATTGGTATATTGTCTTGAATAATTTGATACTTGGCAATTGTTTTGCTCAATAGATTATGTTTAAGCTCTTGCATCATGTACTTTTCACCTATTAATGAAGAACTACCATAGAGCTTGTTGAAATTTGGTTTGCATGATTGGTCTCTCTAAAGTCTAGATATTTTCTGGTGAAGTGTTTGAACAACAAGGAAGACAGTGTAGAGTCTTATAATGCTTGCAATATGTTCTTATGTAAGTTTTGTTGTACCGGTTCATACTTGTGTTTGCTTCAAACAACCTTGCTAGCCCAAAGCCTTGTACTGAGAGGGAATACTTCTCGTGCATCCAAATCCTTGAGCCAAAACCTATGCCATTTGTGTCCACCATACCTACCTACTATGTGGTATTTCTCTGCCATTCCAAAGTAAATTGCTTGCGTGCTACCTTTAAAAATTCCATTCCTTGTCTTTGCAATATATAGCTCATGGGAAAGTAGCTTAAAAACTATTGTGGTAAAGAATATGTCGCTTATGTATCTTATTTCGTATAAGTTGCTTGTTGAGCGGTAACCATGTTTCTCGGGACGCCATCAACTATTACACCTTTGTTGAATATCATGTGAGTTGCTATGCATGTTCGTCTTGTCCGAAGTAAGGGTGATTTATCATGATCAAATGGTTTGAGTATGCATATTGTTAGAGAAGAACATTGGGCCGCTAACTAAAGCCATGAATCATGGTGGAAGTTTCAGTTTGGACATTAATCCTCAATCTCTTATGAGAATATTATCTGTTGTTGAATGCTTATGCATTAAAGAGGAGTCCATTATCTGTTTTCTATGTTGTCCCGGTATGGATGTCCTTAGTTGAGATCTATCAAAAACGAGAAATCAAATGTGATCTATCTCCTTGGACCTTTGTACAGGCGGCATAGAGGTACCCCTTTGTGACACTTGGTTGAAACATATGTTATGCAATGATAATCCATGTAAATCCAAGCTAATTAGGACAAGGTGCGAGCACTATTGGTATTCTATGCATGAGGCTTGCAACTTATAGGATGTCTTATGCATAACACATATGAATTATTACTACCGTTGACAAAATTGTTTCTATGTTTTCAAAATAAAAGCTCTAGCACAAAAATAGTAATCCATGCTTCCCTCTGCGAAGGGTCTTTCTTTTACTTTATGTTGAGTCAGTTTACCTCCTTCTTTCTATCTTAGAAGCAAACACTTGTGTCAACTGTGTGCATTGATTCCTACATACTTGCTTATTTGCACTCATCATATTACTTTGTATTGACAAATTATCCATGAGATATACATGTTGAAGTTGAAAGCAACTGCTGAAACTTATATCTTCCTTTGTAATTGCTTCGAAACCTTCTATTAAGAATTTATTGCTTTATGAGTTAACTCTTATGCAAGACTTATTGATGCTTGTCTTGAAAGTACTATTCATGAAAAGTCTTTGCTATATGATTCAGTTGTTTAGTCATTATCTTTACCATTGCTTTGAATCACTTCATTCATCTCATATGCTTTACAATAGTATTGATCAAGATTATGATAGTAGCATGTCACTTCAGAAATTATCCTTGCTATCGTTTACCTACTCGAGGGCGAGTAGGAACTAAGCTTGGGGATGCTTGATACGTCTCCAACGTATCTATAATTTCTGATGTTCCATGCTAGTTTTATGACAATACCTACATGTTTTGCTCACACTTTATAATGATTTTATGCATTTTCCGGAACTAACCTATTAACAAGATGCCACAGTGCCAGTTCCTGTTTTCTGCTGTTTTTGGTTCCAGAAAGACTGTTCGGGCAATATTCTTGGAATTGGATGAAACAAAAGCCCACGATCTTATATTTCATGGAAGGTTCCAGAAGTCCGAAGGGGAGATGAGGAAGGGCAGCAGGGGACCCACACCATATGGCGGCGCGGGTGGCCCCCTAGTCGCGCCGACCTATGGGGAGGGAGCCCCCTGGCTCCTCCGACTCCGCCTCTTCGCCTATATAATCTCTCGTGACGTGAAAACCCTACAAAAATTGACGAAACTCCAGAAAGACTCCAGGGACGCCGCCGCCATCGTGAAACTCTGTTTCGGGGGACAGAAGTCTCTGTTCCGGCACGCCGCCTGATACATCTCAAACGTATCTATAATTTCTTATGTTCCATGCTAGTTTTATGACAATACTCACATGTTTTACACACACTTTGCATCATTTATATGCATTTTCCGGCACTAACCTATTAACGAGATGCCGAAGCGCCAGTTCCTGTTTTGTGCTGTTTTTGGTTTCAGAAATCCTACACAGGAAATATTCTCGGAATTGGACGAAACGAACGCCCAGGGTCTTATTTTTTCACGGAGCTTCCAGAAGACCGAAGAGGATACGAAGTGGGGCCACGAGGCGCCCTAACCATAGGGCAGCACGGCTAGCATGGGGCCCGCGTCGGCCTATGGTGTGGGCCCCCCGTGCCTCCTCCGACTCTTCCCTTCCGCCTACATATACTCTCCGTCGCGAAAACCCTATTACCGAGAGCCACGATACGGAAAAAGCTCCAGACACGCCGCCGCCGCCAATCCCATCTCGGGGGATTCAGGAGATCTCCTCCGGCACCCTGCCGGAGAGGGGAATCATCACCCGGAGGACTCTACATCACCATGATCGCCTCCGGACTGATGTGTGAGTAGTTCATCCTTGGACTATGGGTCCATAGCAGTAGCTAGATGGTTGTCTTCTCCTCATGTGCTATCATGTTAGATCTTGTGAGCTGCCTATCATGATCAAGATCGTCTATTTGTAATGCTACATGTTGTGTTTGTTGGGATCCGATGAATATGGAATACTATGTCAAGTTGATTATTGATCTGTCATATATGTGTTGTTTATGATCTTGCATGCTCTCCGTTGCTAGTAGAGGCTCTGGCCAAGTTGATACTTGTGACTCCAAGAGGGAGTATTTATGCTCGATAGTGGGTTTACGCCTCCACTGAATCTGGGACAGTAACAGAAAGTTCTAAGGTTGTGGATGTGCTGTTGCCACTAGGGATAAAACATCAATGCTTTGTCTAAGGATATTTGTGTTGATTACATTACGCACCATACTTAATGCAATTGTCTGTTGTTTGCAACTTAATACCGGAAGGGGTGCGGATGCTAACCCAAAGGTGGACTTTTTAGGCATAGATGCATGCTGGATAGCGGTCTATGTAATTTGTCATAATGCCCTAAGTAAATCTCATATTAGTCATCATGATATGTATGTGCATTGTTATGCCCTCTCTATTTGTCAATTGCCCAACTGTAATTTGTTCACCCAAGATGCTATTTCTTATTGGAGAGACACCACTAGTGAACTGTGGACCCCGGTCCATTCTTTTACATCTGAATACGATCTACTGCAATCATTGTTCTCTGCTGTTCTTTGCAAACAAACATCATTTTCCACACCATACATTTAATCCTTTGTTTACAGCAAGCCGGTGAGATTGACAACCTCACTGTTACGTTGGGGCAAAGTATTTTTATTGTGTTGTGCAGGTTCCACGTTGGCGCCGGAATCCCTGGTGTTGCGCCGCACTACACTCCTCCGCCAACAACCTTCACATGGCCTTCATCTCCTACTGGTTCGATAAACCTTGGTTTCTTACTGAGGGAAACTTGCTGCTATACGCATCACACCTTCCACTTGGGGTTCCTAACGGGCGTGTGCTTTACGCGTCATCAAGCTAAATTTCTGGTGCCGTTGCCGGGGAGATCAAGACACGCTGCAAGGGGAGTCTCTCACATCCAATATCTTTACTTTGTTTTTGTCTTGCTTTACTTTGTTTTATTTTCTGCTTTGTTTGCTTTCTCTATATAAAAAATACAAAAAAATAGTTACTTGCATTTATTTATGTCTTGTTTGCGTTCTTTATATTAAAAACACAAAAAAATTAGTTACTTGCATTTACTCTACTTTATTTAGTTTGCTTTACTTATTTTTATTACTGCTAAAATGGGTACTCCTGAGAACACTAAGTTGTGTGACTTCACAAGCACAAATAATAATGATTTCTTATGCACACCTATTGCTCCACCTGCTACTACAACAGAATTTTATGAAATTAAATCTGCTTTACTAAATCTTGTTATGAGAGAGCAATTTTCTGGTGTTAGTTCTGATGATGTTGCTGCCCATCTTAATAATTTTGTTGAACTTTGTGAAATGCAAAAGTATAAGGATGTAGATGGTGACATTATAAAATTGAAATTGTTTCCTTTCTCCCTAAGAGGAAGAGCTAAAGATTGGTTGCTATCTTTGCCTAAGAACAGTATTGATTCATGGACTAAATGTAAGGATGCTTCCGTTGGTAGATATTATCCTCCCGGTAAAATTATATCTTTGAGAAGTAGCATAATGAATTTTAAGCAATTGGATAATGAGCATGTTGCCCAAGCATGGGAAAGAATGAAATCTTTGGTAAAGAATTGTCCTACCCATGGACTAACTACTTGGATGATCATCCAAACCTTTTATGCAGGATTGAATTTTTCCTCGCGGAACCTATTGGATTCAGCTGCTGGAGGTACTTTTATGTCCATCACCTTAGGCGCCGCGACAAAGCTTCTTGATGATATGATGATCAACTACTCTGAATGGCACACAGAAAGGACTCTACAAGGTAAGAAGGTAAATTCTGTTGAAGAAACCTCCTCCTTGAGTGATAAGATTGATGCTATTATGTCTTTGCTTGTTAATGTTAGATCTAATGTTGATCCTAATAATGTTCCTTTAGCTTCATTGGTTGCTCAAGAAGAGCATGTTGATGTGAACTTCATTAAAAATAATAATTTCAACAACAATGCTTATAGGAATAATTCTGGTAACAACTATAGGCCATATCCTTCTAATAATGGTAATGGTTATGGTAATTCTTACAACAATAATAGGAGTGTACTGATAACCCACAAGTATAGGGGATCGCGGCAGTCTTCGAGGGAAGTAAAACCCAAATTTATTGATTCGACACAAGGGGAGGTAAAGAATACTTATAAGGCTTAACAACTGAGTTGTCAATTCAGCTGCACCTGGAAAAGCACTAGTAACAGAGGTGATGTGAAAGTAGCAGTAATATGAGAGCAGTAGTAACAGTAACACAGCAGCAGTAATAGCAATATGAGAGCAATGGCACCAGAAAATAGTTGATACTACTTCCAATGTCATGTAGAACAAGTATATGATGATAAGAGATGGACCGGGGTTCCCAGCGATCTACACTAGTGGTAACTCTCCAATAACAAGTAACAAGTGTTGGGTGAACAAATTACAGTTGGGCAATTGATAGGAATCAAAGCATTAAGACAGAACATCCAGATTATTAATTATGTAGGCATGTTTTCCAATTATAGTCGTACGTGCTCGCAATGAGAAACTTGCACAACATCTTTTGTCCTACCAGCCGGTGGCAGCCGGGCCTCAAGGGAATCTACTGGATATTAAGGTACTCCTTTTAATAGAGCACCGGAGCAAAGCATTAACACTCCGTGAAAACATGTGTCCCTCACATCACCGCCATCCCCTCCGGTTGTCCCGATTCTTGTCACTTCTGGGCCTTTGGTTCCGGACAGTGACATGTGCATACAACTTGTAGATACAATCTAAGCAATAAGTATAGAGCTTAAATCTAAGATCATACCACTCGGGCCCTAGTGACAAGCATTAAGCATAACAAGATTGCAGCAACTATAACTTCACAAACTTTATAGATAGACTAATCATAATGTATCATCCATCGGATCCCAACAAACACAACACCTGTTACATCAGATGGATCTCAATCATGTAAGGCAGCTCATGAGATCATTGTATTGAAGTACATGGAGGAGAGTATACCAACTAGCTACTGCTAGAACCCGTAGTCCATGGGGGAACTACTCACGGAGCATGATGGAGGCGGTGGCGTCGATGGAGATGGCTTCCGGGGGCACTTCCCCGTCCCGGCAGGGTGCCGGAACAGAGAGTTCTGTCCCCCGAATTGGAGTTTCGCGATGGCGGCGGCGCCCCTGGAGTCTTTCTGGAGTTTCGTCAATTGGTACTGCGTTTTTAGGTCGAAAGGGGTTATATAGGCGAAGAGGCGGCGCAGGAGGGTCGACAGGGTGGCCTCCCCATAGGGGGGCGCGGCCTGGGTATGGCCCGCGCGGCCCACCCCTCTGGTGCCCCCCTGGCTCTCCTCCGACTCTTCTTCGGTGTTCTGGAGCCTTCCGGGAAAAATAAGATCTTTGGCGTTGATTTCGTCCAATTCCGAGAATATTGCCCGAACAGCCTTTCTGGAACCAAAAACAGCAGAAAACGGGAACTGGCACTGTGGCATCTTGTTAATAGGTTAGTTCCGGAAAACGCATAAAAACATTATAAAGTGCAAGCAAAACATGTAAGTATTGTCATAAAACAAGCATGGAACGTCAGAAATTATGGATACGTTGGAGACGTATCAGCATCCCCAAGCTTAGTTTCTGCTCGTCCCGAGCAGGTAAACGATAAAAAGAATAATTTCTGTAGTGACATGCTACTTACATAACCTTTATCATACTATTACAAAGCATATGAAATGAATGAAGTGACTCAAGGCAATGATCTATAGTTGCTAACAAATAGATAACATATAGCAAAACTTTTCATGAAGAGTACTTTCAAGACAAGCATCAAAAGTCTTGCACAAGAGTTAACTCATAAAGCAATAAATTCAAAGTAAAGGCATCGAAGCAACACAAAGGAAGATATAAGTTTCAGCGGTTGCTTTCAACTTTCAACATGCATATCTCATGGATAATTGTCAACATAAAGTAATATGATGAATGCAAATATGCAAGTATGTAAGAATCAATGCACAGTTGACACAAGTGTTTGCTTCTAAGATGGAAGGAAGTAGGTAAACTGACTCAACATAAAGTAGAAGAATGGCCCTTCTACGAGGGAAGCATCGATTGCTATATTTGTGCTAGAGCTTTTATTTTGAAAACATAGAGAGAGCATAAAAGTAAAGTTTTGAGAGGTGTTTGTTGTTGTCAACGAATGGTAGTGGGCACTCTAACCCCCTTGCCAGACAAACCTTCAAAGAGCGGCTCCCATGAATTATTTTTATTTTTGGGTGGCACTCCTTCCAACCTTTCTTTCACAAACCATTGCTAACCGAATCCTCGGGTGCCTGCCAACAATCTCATACCATGAAGGAGTGCCTTTTTATTTTAGTTTTATTATGATGACACTCCTCCCCACCTTTGCTTTCTCAAGCCATGGCTAACCGAATCCTTCGGGTGCCGTCCAACAATCACATACCATGGAGGAGTGTCTATTTTTGTTAATTAATTTGGGACTGGGAATCCCATTGCCAGCTCTTTTTGCAAAATTATTGGATAAGCGGATGAAGCCACTAGTCCATTGGTGAAAGTTGCCCAACAAGATTGAAAGATAAACACCACATACTTCCTCATGAGCTATAAAACATTGACACAAATTGAGAAGCATTTTGAATTGTTTAAAGGTAGCACTCAAGCAATTTACTTTGGAATGGCAGGAAATACCACATAGTAGGTAGGTATGGTGGACACAAATGGCATAGGTTTTGGCTCAAGGTTTTGGATGCACGAGAAGTATTTCCTCTCAGTACAAGGCTTTGGGCTAGCAAGGTTGTTTGAAGCAAACACAAGTATAAACCGGTACAGCAAAACTCACATAAGAACATATTGCAAGCATTATAATACTCTACACTGTCTTCCTTGTTGCTCAAACACTTTTACCAGAAAATATCTAGACCTTAAGAGAGACCAATCATGCAAACCAATTTTAACAAGCTCTACAGTAGTTCTCCACTAATAGGTTTTAAACTACATGAAAAAACTTAATCATGATCCACTTGAGAGCTCAAAACAATTGCCAAGTGTCAAATTATCCAAAACATTATGAGGCATTTTCTGTTTCCAACCAAATAACCATAAGTATTGTAGCTTCCAACTTTTATCATTGAACATTAAAATTGAAACGAAGAACAAGTGTTCATATGAAAAAGCGGAGCGTGTATCTCTCCCAAACAAGGATTGCTAGGATCCGAATTTATTCAAACAAAAACAAAAATAAAAGCACACAGACGCTCCAAGTAAAAGCACATATGATGTGACCGAATAAAAATATAGTTTCAATAGAAGAAACCTGATAAGTTGATGAAGAAGGGGATGCCTTGGGCATCCCCAAGCTTAGACGCTTGAGTCTTCTTGAAATATGCAGGGATGAACCACGGGGGCATCCCCAAGCTTAGACTTTTCACTATTCTTGATCATATATCATCCTCCTCTCTTGACCCTTGAAAACTTCCTTCACACCAAACTTCTTATAAACTTCATTAGAGGGGTTAGTACTCAAAAAAAACTTGAATCCACCTTGGTCCTGTAGTGACACATTGCAAGAACTCAATAAAACATTAGCTACAGCTCTCCACGTGTAGAAAGCCTTGCTTAAAGTCCACAAGAGACAATGCAAAAAACAGAGACAGAATCTGCCAAAACAGAACAGCCAGTAAAGACGAATTTTAAAGAAATACTTCCGTTGCTCAAATCAGAAAACTCAAAACTAATTAAAGTTGCGTACATATCTGAGGAACACGCACGTAAATTGGCATATTTTTCTGAGTTACCTACAGAGAAAACAGCCCAGATTCGTGACTGATAGAAATCTGTTTGTGCGCAGAAATCCAAATCTAGTATCAACCTTCGATTAGAGGCTTCACTTGGCACAACAAAACACAAAACTAAGATAAGGAGAGGTTGCTACAGTAGTAAACAACTTCCAAGACACAAATATAAAACAAAATACTGTAGCAAAATAACACATGGGTTATCTCCCAAGAAGTTCTTTCTTTACAACCATTAAGATGGGCTCAGCAGTTTTAATGATGCACTCGCAAGAAATAAGAGTTGAAGCAAAAGAGAGCATCAAGAGGCAAATTCAAAACAAATTTAAGCCTAACATGCTTCCTATGAAAATGAATCTTGTAAATAAACAAGTTCATGAAGAGCAAAGTAACAAGCATAGGAAGATAAAATAAGTGCAACTTCAAAATTTTGAGCACATAGAGAGGTGTTTTAGTACCATGCAAATTTCTACAACCATATTTCCCTCTCTCATAATAGTTTTCAGTAGCTTCATGAACAAACTCAACAATATAACTATCACATGCAGCATACTTTTCATGATTTCCAAACATATAATTTTTATCAAGTTCAAGAATAGCGGGATTAAAACTTTCAAACTCACTTTTATCAATAACATAACATGATGATTGATCAACCTCAAGAGATATGGGACTCATATAATAAGTCAAGAACTCTCCAATCCCATTTTCATTAGTAGTACAATTAATATTATCAAGTAACTTAGGACCATCATCTAAAGATTTATCATAAACATTTGCTAAGCAAAATTCTTTAGTACCATGCATTTCGACATCAGGCACAAACAAAGCATTATCATAAGATTTATCAAAGTAGCATGGATTATCATAAATAATAGTAGCATAATTATTCTCACAAGTTTTACTCATAGATAATATTTCAAGAGAATCCACAGGAACATAACATTCAACCTCTTTCGGTAAGCATGGAGGACAATCAAATAATGTAAGAGATAACGAGTTACTCTCATTAGAAGGTTGGCATGGGTAGCTAATCCATTCTTCCTCCTTTTGTTCGTCGCTCTCCTCTTCTTTTTCATCCAATGAGCTTTCAGGTTCATCAATTTCCTCCTCTTTTTCATCCAATGAGCTTTCAGGTTCATCAATTTCTTCTTCCACCGGTTCCTGCAAATTGTGAGTGCATTCTTGTGCATTAATGAGTCTCTCTTTATAATCAATGATATAAGGATTATCACTGAAGCATTCTATGCAACAATTAAGGATAGAAGAGACATAATCTTTAAGGTCCTTGCAAACAACACAAGTTTCATAATTCTTAACCATGAAGGATTCTATCTCGGAGGCTCCCATAAATAAGACAAATTGTTCTACCTCTTCGAACCCATAATGAATATAGCAATTCCGATTATAGTTCTTAATTAAAAATTCCTCACTAAAGCCACATTGAAATTTAAGATGTTTAGTATCCTGTTGAGAGCAACAGTTTATATCATGGCGTTTAAGCAAGATTTTAGCAATTGTATTCACTTTTTCTATCATAGCACTCATTACTTCACCAGCTCTTGATTTTCTATAATTATTATAACATTCTATAAGCTCCAAGTAGGTTGTAGGTTCTCCCATAACAGCAGTTTTTAATTTTTAGATTTTTCAAATTTTTATGGATTTTTGGGTATATAGGAAAAGTAAAGCAAAACAAAAATAAACTAGACAAAAGTAAACTAAGCAAAATAAAACTAGACAGAAATAAACTAAGCATAAGTAAACTAGGAAAAAGTAAACTAAGCAAAACAAAACAAAATAAAACAGAGAGAGAGGTAGAGTGTACTCCCTAGGTGAACTTATGAGTAGAGCTATGCCTCCCCGGCAACGGCGCCAGAAAACAGTCTTGATAACCCACAAGTATAGGGGATCGCGGCAGTCTTCGAGGGAAGTAAAACCCAAATTTATTGATTCGACACAAGGGGAGGTAAAGAATACTTATAAGCCTTAACAACTGAGTTGTCAATTCAGCTGCACCTGGAAAAGCACTAGTAACAGGGGTGATGTGAAAGTAGCAGTAATATGAGAGCAGTAGTAACAGTAACACAGCAGCAGTAATAGCAATATGAGAGCAATGGCACCATAAAATAGTTGATACTACTTCCAATGTCATGTAGAACAAGTATACGATGATAAGAGATGGACCGGGGTTCCCAGCGATCTACACTAGTGGTAACTCTCCAATAACAAGTAACAAGTGTTGGGTGAACAAATTACAGTTGGGAAATTGATAGGATTCAAAGCATTAAGACAGAACATCCAGATTATTAATTATGTAGGCATGTTTTCCAATTATAGTCGTACGTGCTCGCAATGAGAAACTTGCACAACATATTTTGTCCTACCAGCCGGTGGCAGCCGGGCCTCAAGGGAATCTACTGGATATTAAGGTACTCCTTTTAATAGAGCACCGGAGCAAAGCATTAACACTCCGTGAAAACATGTGTCCCTCACATCACCGCCATCCCCTCCGGTTGTCCCGATTCTTGTCACTTCGGGGCCTTTGGTTCCGGACAGCGACATGTGCATACAACTTGTATATACAATCTAAGCAATAAGTATAGAGCTTAAATCTAAGATCATGCCACTCGGTCCCTAGTGACAAGCATTAAGCATAACAAGATTGCAGCAACTATAACTTCACAAACTTTATAGATAGACTAATCATAATGTATCATCCATCGGATCCCAACAAACACAACACCTATTACATCAGATGGATCTCAATCATGTAAGGCAGCTCATGAGATCATTGTATTGAAGTACATGGAGGAGAGTATACCAACTAGCTACTGCTAGAACCCGTAGTCCATGGGGGAACTACTCACGGAGCATGATGGAGGCGGTGGCGTCGATGGAGATGGCTTCCGGGGGCACTTCCCCCGTCCCGGCAGGGTGCCGGAACAGAGAGTTCTGTCCCCCGAATTGGAGTTTCGCGATGGCGGCGGCGCCCCTGGAGTCTTTCTGGAGTTTCGTCAATTGGTACTGCGTTTTTAGGTCGAAAGGGGTTATATAGGCGAAGAGGCGGCGCAGGAGGGTCGACAGGGTGGCCTCCCCATAGGGGGGCGCGGCCTGGGTATGGCCCGCGCGGCCCACCCCTCTGGTGGCCCCCTGGCTCTCCTCCGACTCTTCTTCGGTGTTCTGGAGCCTTCCAGGAAAAATAAGATCTTTGGCGTTGATTTCGTCCAATTCCGAGAATATTGCCCGAACAGCCTTTCTGGAACCAAAAACAGCAGAAAACAGGAACTGGCACTGTGGCATCTTGTTAATAGGTTAGTTCCGGAAAACGCATAAAAACATTATAAAGTGCAAGCAAAACATGTATGTATTGTCATAAAACAAGCATGGAACGTCAGAAATTATGGATACGTTGGAGACGTATCATGTACCCTCTGGTCTTGAAGCCATGCTTAAAGAATTTATTAGTACACAAACTGCTTTTAACAAATCTGTTGAAGAAAAGCTTGGTAAAATTGATGTTCTTGCTTCTAAGGTTGATAGTCTTGCCGTTGATGTTGATCTTTTAAAATTGAAAGTTATGCCTAATGAAACTAAAGATATTAAGTCATTTGCTACAGCAAACGCTATCCAAGTTCGAATTAATGAAAATATTAGATTGATGGCTGAATTGCATGCTAGGTGGGAAAAAGAGGAAAATTTTGCTAAAGAGAACAATGTAGCTAAAGTTTGGACTATTACCACCACTAGTAATGTTGATGCTTCACATGTTGCTAAACCTCCTACTATCAATGGTACAATAATTGGTGTTGGCAATGTTTCTACTCCTAATGCAAAGCGTGCAAAACTGCCTAAAACTGCTAAAACTGCTGAAACTGTTTGTGATAAAACTGCTGAAATTTTTCAGAACATTGGGGACAATGATCCCATTGCTTTAGATCATAATGGTTTAGATTTTGTTGATTGTCATATCTCTGAAGTTATTAAGTTCTTACAAAAACTTGCTAGAAGTCCTAATACTAGTGCTATAAATTTGGCCTTTACAAAACATATTACAAATGCTCTCATAAAAGCTAGAGAAGAGAAATTAAAACTTGAAACTTCTATTCCTAGGAAGTTGGAAGATGGTTGGGAGCCTGATGTCTACTCACACTTCTTTTCCTGTAGACAGTGTTGGGCCTCCAAGAGCAGAGGTTTGTAGAACAGCAGCAAGTTTCCCTTAAGTGAATCACCCAAGGTTTATCGAACTCAGGGAGGAAGAGGTTAAAGATATACCTCTCAAGCAACCCTGCAATCACGATACAAGAAGTCTCTTGTGTCCCCAACACACCTAATACACTTGTCAGATGTATAGGTGCACTAGTTCGGCGAAGAGATAGTGAAATACAAGTGGTATGAATGAATATGAGCAGTAGTAACGGCGCCAGAAAATAGCTTGCTGGCGTGCAGTTGATGGTAATAATATTGCAGGAAGTAGAGATGCAGTAGAACAGTAAATAAGCGATGATTGCAGTATTTGGAAACAAGCCTAGGGATCATACTTTCACTAGTGGACACTCTCAACATTGATCACATAATAAAACCACTCTACACTCTCTTGTTGGATGATGAACACCATTAATTGTGTAGGGCTACAAGAGCACCTCAATGCCGGAGTTAACAAGCTCCACAAAATTCGATGTTCATATTTAAATAACCTTAGAGTGCATGATAGACCAACGCAATTATACCAAGTACTAACATAGCATGCACACTGTCACCATCATACTATGAAAGGAGGAATAGATCACATCAATACCATCATAGTAATAGTTAACTCCATAATCTACAAGAGATTACAATCATAAACTACGCCAAGTACTACATGATGCTGATGACCCACAAGTATAGGGGGTGTATCGTAGTATCTTCGATAAGTAAGAATGTCGATCCCAACGAGGAGCAGAAGGTGTTGACAAGCAGTTTCGATGAAGGATTCACTGTAAATGCTCACAGACAGGTATTCAGGGGGGTTTGATGTAACAGTTGAATAAAGTACGAGTATGTAAAGTGCGAGAGTAACAATTGCAGCGAGTGGCCCAATCCTTTTTAGCACAAAGGACAAGCCGGTTTGTTTACTTATAATGACCAAACGTTCTTGAGGACACACGGGATTTTAGTCTAGTGCTTTCGCTACATACGGCTAAATAATCTTCATTGTTGTGATAAGTGTTGTGTGGGTGAACCTATGCTAATGTACCGCCCTTCCTAGGACTAATACATACTTGTGATTATACCCCTTGCAAGCATCCGCAACTACAAGAAAGTAATTAAGAAATAAATCTAACCACAGCCTTAAACTCTGAGATCCTGCGATCCCTCCTGCATCGATATACCAACGGGGGTTTAGGTTTCTGTCACTCCGGCAACCCCGCAATTGGCAAACGAATACAAGATGCATTCCCCTAGGCCCATAAATGGTGAAGTGTCATGTAGTCGACGTTCACATGACACCACTAGAAGAATAACACCACAACTTAAATATCACACCATTGAATATTACTCAACCATAGTTCACTACTAACATTTAGACTTCACCCATGTCCTCAAGAACTAAACGAACTACTCACGAGACATCATACGGAACATGATCAGAGGTGATATGATGATGAATAACAATCTGAACATAAACTTGGTTCAATGGTTTCACTCAATAGCATCAACAACAAGTAGAAATCGATACCGGGAGAGTTTCCCCTATCAAACAATCAAGATCAAACCCAAATTGCTATGGCGGTGACGGTGTCCAGCGGTGATGACGGCGATGTTGATGGTGGAGATGATGATGATGGTGATGGCGATGATGTCCAGCTCGATGACGGTGACGATGGCGTCGATTTCCCCCTCCCGGAGGGAATTTCCCCGGCGGATTCCTGCCCGCCGGAGAGCTCTTTTCTCTCTGGTGTTCTCCGCCCCGCAGAGGCGGCTGTAACTCTTCGCGAGGTACCCTCTGTGGCTTAGGTCTTCGGGACGAAGGGTTTGGAGAAGAAAAGGAGGCGAAAGGGGTCGTGGGCCCTCCACACCACAGGCCGGCGCGGCCAGGGCCTGGGCCGCGCCGCCCTAGGGTGTGGGCCCACCCTGGCTGCTCCTGGCTCCTCCTTCTGGCTTCCTTCGTCATCTTGAAAAATAGGATTTTTGGTATAATTTCCTTCCAGAGTTGATCTTCCGAAATATTGCGTTCTGACGGTGCTTTTTCCAGCAGAATCCTGGCTCCGGTGTTCGATCCTCCAATAACGATGAAACATGCAAAATAGATGAAATAACATAAGTAATGTGTCCCAATATGAAATATATCAATGAATAACAGCAAATTATGATATAAAATAGTGATGCAAATTGGACGTATCAACTCCCCCCAAGCTTAGACTTCGCTTGTCCCCAAGCGAAACTGAACTCGATAGACATGACCACATGTTTATGGAGTGAAGAGTCGATAAATAAAATACGGACAAGAAGCATCATATTCATTCACACAGGACATTATAGTAAACAACCTCTTATAACTCATATTGAAACAAGTATAAGGTAATCACAAGTAAAGGTGCATGAGAAATCATGATTGGTGATGGCAAACTTCGTTCTTGGTCAGAGAACAATTAACAGATTATATTTATCTCATTGAGCAGCGCTCTCATGTTAAAGTTTATAAGGCACAACTTGCATACTCAATCGTAATGGTCTTCTCATAATCATTGATAACTTGCAAAGCTATATTCATTCAGATAAAACTTGTACTAAACAAGGAAGAATAAAAGACATGATGTAGCAAATCACAATATAATGGTTTGATCACAACTACTCAAATGCTTGCTTGAGATGGAGGGAAATAGGTTTACTGACTCAACATAAAGTAAAAGACAGGCCCTTCGCAGAGGGAAGCAGGGATTAAATCATGTGCTAGAGCTTTTTCAGTTTTGCAATCATATAGAGGTAATAAAAGTAACATTTTGAGAGGTGTTTGTTGTTGTCAACGACTGGTAGCGGGTACTCTAACCCCTTGCCGGACAACTTCCTAAGAGCGGCTCCCATATTATTTCCATTTTGTGTGGCACTCCTTCCAACCTTTCTTTCACAAACCATGGCTAACCGAATCCTCGGGTGCCTGCCAACAATCTCATACCATGAAGGAGTGCCTTTTTATTTTAGCTTAATTATGATGATGACACTCCCCCCAACCTTTGCTTACACAAGCCATGGCTAACCGAATCCTTCGGGTGCCGTCCATCAATCACATACCATGGAGGAGTGTCTATTTAGTTTAATCAATTTGGGACTGGGAATCCCATTGCCAGCTCTTTTTGCAAAATTATTGGATAAGCGGATGAAGCCACTAGTCCATTGGTGGAAGTTGCCCAACAAGATTGAAAGATAAAACACCACATACTTCCTCATGAGCTATGAAACATTGACACAAATAAGAGATACTAAGTTTTGAATTGTTTAAAGGTAGCACATGAAGTATTTACTTGGAATGGCAGAAAATACCATGTAGTAGGTAGGTATGGTGGACACAAATGGCATAGGTTTGGGTTAAGGTTTGGATGCACGAGAAGTATTCCCTCTCAGTACAGGTCTTTGGCTAGCAAGGTTAATTAGCAAGCATAAGAGTCGAGGGAAACAAACAAATATACATGTGATAGAAACAATCATGCATCTTCCTTGTAAGCACAAACAATTTTAACTTCAGAATAATAAGCTATGAGCTAACAAGAAAGACAATGAAACATCTACATGTATTTCTCTTTTCTATTTAAACCTTAAAGTGTTGTTGCTATTGACCCATGCTAAGTTTGCCAAAACCAAATAGATTTATTCAATGCTCCCAAAGTGATACCAATACTAACAACAAGGTGAATCATATAGTAGAGATTGCAAACTAAAATAAGATGTGCAATATGTAAATGATAAGACTTCTCATTAATATTCCATAACGATAACTCACACCAAGGGATACATAGATAACCAACTAAAGGAGAGATACTTCCAAACGCAACCCATCTTATATGATAACTTCCCTACTCATGATATGATACTACTTGACAATAAAAGTAAAAGGTAGTGATAATGTGATACCGCGGCACTCCCCCAAGCTTGGAACAAACCAAGGGGATGCCAATACCGATGATGAATTACTCCCGCGGCGATGATGGTGATGAATTCCTGACAAGCTTCTCAATAAGCTCCTGAAGCTCGTCAATCCTGTATATGAGGTTGCGAATCATCTCTGAGTTGTGCTCGACGCGGTTAAAGAGTCTGTCTGATGGCGAGTCCCAGCTCTTGGAGTTATTTCCCCACTCTTCGACCTCGTGCTCCTTCTCTCCTGCAGTGTTAGAACGATCTATATCCCACTGGCTAGGCAATGCTGCCTTGGGAGTCCCTTCAATTTGATTATTGAAAATTAGATTGTGGAAGGGGTGATGAGTGCCTGATGGAGATGTTTTCGGAGCTAGGTAATGACGTGGGACCGCTCCTCCAGTGCGAATTCTTGCGCTCTTGTTTGCACTAAAAGGGTTGTCCACCACCTTGATGCTTGCGATGGTAGCACGCGGGCGTGCGCGCGAGTCTTCCTCCACCTCTTCTTCATCTTCTTCCTTGACGTCCTTGTTCTTGGAGACCATGGTGCTTCTAAACCGAAAACAGATCCTGGCAGAAACAGCTCGAAACAAAACACGTCGAGAAAACGATATACGGACCTCCAGGGGTCCGGGGGATTATATAGCAAAAATTTTCTCGACAAAAGGAAAGCACCAGATCGAACCAGAGTCGGAAAGGGGCGACGAGGCGGCCAAACCATAGGCCGGCGCGGGCCCAGGTCAGGCCGCGCCGCCCTATGGTGGCACCCCCTCGTGCGTCCTTTCCACTCCGTTTCGAACTCGTAATTTCTCTTATTTTCCAAAAACAGCGAAAATATTGTTCGGAAAGTAAATTGCGTACTTTTCATTACCAGTACTGTTACCTATTCAAAATCGAGTTCTGGCGGACTGTCAATTTGCCCTTTGATGTAGGTCTCCGGTGTTTCCACTTGAATAATATCAACATCAACATTATAAGAATCACCCGAGATATAATGCTTGAGTCTTTGTCCATTCACCACTTGCGTAGCATTGCCTTGGAGAGAGCTAATTTTGATTGCTCTGAACGATACACCTCCTCGACCACATATGGTCCTGCCCATTTCGAGAGTAAATTCCCCGCAAAGAATGCGAGACGAGACCGATACAATAGGACTTTATCCCCAATATTAAATTCTCTTTTGATAATCCTCCTATCATGCCATTTTTTAACTTTCTCTTTAAAGAGCTTAGCATTTTCATAAGCTTCATTCCTCCATTCATCTAGAGAACTCAATTGCAACAACCTCTTATCACCGGCAAGTTTAGGATCTTTATTTAATTCTCTAACAGCCCAATAAGCTTTGTGCTCTAGTTCTAGAGGTAAATGACAAGCTTTCCCATAAACCATTTTATAAGGTGACATTCCCATGGGATTTTTATAAGCAGTTCTATAAGCCCAAAGTGCATCCTTCAATTTACTAGCCCAATTCTTTCTAGTTTTATTAACGGTCTTTCCCAAAATAGATTTAATCTCTCTATTTGATAACTCTACTTGACCACTAGTTTGAGGATGATAAGCAGAAGCAATTCTATGATTAATACCATACCTAGCAAGAGTTTTTCTAAAACCTCCATGAATAAAATGAGAACCTCCATCAGTCATAATATATCTAGGTACTCCGAATCTAGGAAAAATAATATCTAAAAGCATTCTTAAAGAGGTCTCACCATCAGCACTTTTTGTAGGTATAGCTTCCACCCATTTAGTAACATAATCAACAGGAACGAGTATATGAGTGTTACCTTCAAGACGGAAAAGGTCCCATGAAGTCAAATCCCCAACAATCAAACGGTTCAATAACAAGAGTATAATTCATAGGCATTTCATTGCGTCTGGAGATATTACCAACCCTTTGGCATTCATCACAAGATAAAATAAACTTTCTCGCATCCTTGAAGAGAGTTGGCCAATAAAAGCCTGATTGTAGGACCTTTTGCGCGGTTCTTTCTCCGGCGTGATGTCCTCCATAAGCACTACCATGACATTTACTCAATATCTCCTGTTGTTCATATTCAGGGACACATCTTCGCATAATACCATCCACTCCTTCTTTATATAAGTGTGGGTCATCCCAGAAATAATACCTCAAGTCATAAAAGAATTTCCTCCTTTTTGAGCTGAAAAGGTTGGAGGCAAGTACTTGGAAACAATAAAGTTAGCATAATCAGCATACCAAGGACTGTCTCGCGAGCTCACCTTTATTACAGCCAATTGTTCATTTGGAAAACTATCATTAACAGGAACAGGATCATAAGCAATATTTTCCAATCTAGACAAATTATCAAAGAACAGGATTATCAGCACCTTTCCTATCTACAATATGTAAGTCAAATTCTTGCAAATGAAGTACCCATCTAATAAGCCTCGGCTTAGCATCTTTCTTTGTCATAAGGTATCTAATTGCAGCATGATCAGTATGAATAGTAACTTTTGAATCAACAATATAAGATCTAAATTTATCGCAAGCAAAGACTACAGCTAATAATTCCTTTTCAGTTGTAGCATAATTTCTTTGAGCAGCATCAAGAGTTTTACTAGCATAATGAATAACATTCAGTTTTTTATCTACTCGCTGTCCAAGGACAGCGCCTACAGCAAAATCACTAGCATACACATAATTTCAAAAGGTAAATTCCAATCAGGGGGTTCAACTATAGGAGCGGTTGTTAAGGCTTTCTTAAGAGTTTCAAACGCTTCCTTACAATCATCATCAAAAACAAATGGTACATCTTTTTGAAGAAGATTAGTAAGAGGCTTTGAAATCTTAGAGAAATCTTTAATAAATCTCCTATAAAACCCAGCATGACCAAGAACACTACGAATACCTTTAACATCCCTCGGATAAGGCATCTTCTCGATTGCTTCAACTTTAGCTCTATCAACTTCAATACCTCTCTCAGAAATTTTATGTCCCAATACAATTCCTTCATTAACCATAAAGTGGCATTTCTCCCAATTAAGAACAAGGTTAGTTTCTTCACATCTCTGCAAAACTTTATCAAGGTTTCGCAAGCAGCTATCAAAAGAATTCCCATAGACGGAAAAATCATCCATGAATACCTCTACAATACTTTCACAAAAACCATGAAAAATAGCAGACATGCATCTTTGAAAAGTAGCAGGAGCATTACATAAACCAAAAGGCATGCGTCTATAAGCATAAGTTCCATAGGGACAGGTAAAAGTGGTTTTCTCTTGATCTTTAGCTTTAACAGCAATTTGTGAAAACCCAGAATAACCATCAAGAAAGCAAAAATGAGTATTTTTAGACAATCTTTCTAGCATTTGATCAATAAAGGGTAAAGGGTAATGATCTTTTTTAGTAACTTTATTAACTTTTCGAAAATCAATGCACATTCTATACCCTACAACTACTCTTTGAGGAATGAGCTCATCATTATCATTAGGCACAACAGTCATACCTCCTTTCTTGGGAACGCAATGCACAGGACTAACCCATCTACTATCAGCAATAGGATATATAATACCAGCTTCAAGAAGTCATAATACCTCATTCCTTACCACTTCCTTCATCTTCGGAATTAGACGACGCTGAGGTTCAACAACAGGCTTTGCATCATCTTCCATATTAATAGCATGTTGGCATATAGACGGAGAAATCCCCTTCAAATCATCAAGAGTGTAGCCAATAGCGCATCGATGCTTCTTCAATATTTCCAATAACCTTTCTTCCTCAATCTCTGAAAGCTTAGAACTAATAATAACAGGATATATTTTCTTATCATCAATATGAGCATATTTAAGATTATCAGGTAAAGGCTTTAAATCAAAAACAGGATCTTCCTTTGGTGGCGGTGTTGTACCCAAATCTTCCACCGGTAAATCATGCTTGAGAATAGGTTGGCGAAGAAAAATTTCCTCAAGCTCATCTCTTTCTTTCCTAAAAATTTCGCTCTCGCTATCCTCCAAATGTTGCTGCAAAGGATTATTAGGAACAAGAACAATAGATGCACATTGCTCCATTTTAAAATCATTACTAGGCAAATCAGCTTTATAAGGAGTTTTAGTAAATTTAGAGAAGTTAAACTCATAAGATTCACCAGCGAATTTAGTCAAAATTTTCTCTTTCTTGCAATCTATAATAGCTCCACAAGTATTTAGAAAAGGTCTACCAAAAATAATAGGACAATAATCACTAGCAGCAGAACCAAGTACCAAAAAGTCAGCAGGATATTTAATCTTACCGCATAAAACTTCCACATCTCGAACAATACCAATTGGAGAAATAGTTTCTCTATTAGCCAGCTGAATAACCACATCAATATCTTCAAGTTCACAAGAATCAATTTCGTGCATAATCTCCGTGTAAAGCTCATACGGAATAGCACTAACACTTGCACCAATATCACATAATCCATAATAACAATGATCACCAATTCTAACAGATAGCATAGGAACACTAGCTTGTTTGGGTTTATTAGGATGTGAAACAATATTAGAAGCATCTTCACAGAAAATAATATGACCATCCTCCACATTTTCAGTCACAAGATCTTTAACTATTGCAACAGCAGGTTCAACTTTTATTTGTTCTTCAGGTTCTACAGGTTTCTTTTCACTTTTATGAACCGCACTATTTATAACAGAGTACTCCTTCATTTTAGCAGGGAAAGGAGTTTTTTCAATATAAACCTCAGGAATAACATGATCAGCAGTTTCAACTACAACACATTTATTAATAGATGAATCAATTTTATCTTTATATGGTTCATGATACTTATCAAAGTTCTTCTTTGGCAATTCATAATGAGAGGCAAAAGCTTTAAAAAGATTTACAGCAACTTGAGAATCAAGACCATATGTAGCACTCATATTACGAAATTTATCAGTATCCATAAAAGCTTCAATGCATTTATAATCATAAATTATACCTGATTCTCGATCTTTGTCGTTCTCCCATCCTTCAGTATTTTCTTGGATTCGATCAAGAAGGTCCCTTTTAAACTCTTCTTTGTTGCGTGTAAATGATCCAGAACAAGAAGTATCCAGCAAGGTCTTGTCTTGAAAAGAAAGTCTTGCATAGAAATTATCAATAATAACATTACCAGGAAGCTCATGAATGGGGCATTTGAGCATTAAAGACTTCAATCTCCCCAAGCTTGGGCGATGCTCTCTCCATCATGAGGCCAAAAATTATATATGCGATTCCGATCCTTATGAATTTCACTTGGAGGATAGAACTTAGAATAAAACCGGGGCACAATATCATTCCATTCAAGAGAATCCCCATTATCCAATAATTTATACCAATGCGCCGCTTTACCGGACAGCGACAAAGAGAATAGTTTCTTCCTCACTTCATCCATAGCAATACCTGCACATTTGAATAACCCGCATAATTCATGCAAAAACAGTAAATGATCACCGGGGTGGACAGTTCCATCCCCTTCATAGCGGTTATCCATAACACGTTCAATAATTTTCATAGGTATTTTATATGGTATTACTTCCTCACCTGGCGCTTCATCCACTACCGTTGCAGTAGTAGTAGATTTCCCAAATAGAAATTGAAGAGAAGATCTCTCCATAATGACTTATAGCAGCAGCAGAAATAAAATCAGCACAACAAGAAAGGTTTTCCTTACCAATTCCACTTACCAATAGCGCTTCACTCCCCGGCAACGGCGCCAGAAAATAGTCTTGATGACCCACAAGTATAGGGGTTGTATCGTAGTATCTTCGATAAGTAAGAATGTCGATCCCAACGAGGAGCAGAAGGTGTTGACAAGCAGTTTCGATGAAGGATTCACTTGTAAATGCTCACGAGGCATGTATTCGTGGGGTTTGATGTAACAATTGAATAAAGTACGAGTATGTAAAGTGCGAGAGTAACAATTGCAGCGAGTGGCCCAATCCTTTTTAGCACAAAGGACAAGCCGGTTTGTTTACTTATAATGACCAAACGTTCTTGAGGACACACGGGATTTTAGTCTAGTGCTTTCGCTACATACGGCTAAATAATCTTCATTGTTGTGATAAGTGTTGTGTGGGTGAACCTATGCTAATGTACCGCCCTTCCTAGGACTAATACATACTTGTGATTATACCCCTTGCAAGCATCCGCAACTACAAGAAAGTAATTAAGAAATAAATCTAACCACAGCCTTAAACTCGAGATCCTGCGATCCCTCCGCATCGATATACCAACGGGGTTTAGGTTTCTGTCACTCCGGCAACCCCGCAATTGGCAAACGAATACAAGATGCATTCCCCTAGGCCCATAAATGGTGAAGTGTCATGTAGTCGACGTTCACATGACACCACTAGAAGAATAACACCACAACTTAAATATCACACCATTGAATATTACTCAACCATAGTTCACTACTAACATTTAGACTTCACCCATGTCCTCAAGAACTAAACGAACTACTCACGAGACATCATACGGAACATGATCAGAGGTGATATGATGATGAATAACAATCTGAACATAAACTTGGTTCAATGGTTTCACTCAATAGCATCAACAACAAGTAGAAATCGATACCGGGAGAGTTTCCCCTATCAAACAATCAAGATCAAACCCAAATTGCTATGGCGGTGACGGTGTCCAGCGGTGATGACGGCGATGTTGATGGTGGAGATGATGATGATGGTGATGGCGATGATGTCCAGCTCGATGACGGTGACGATGGCGTCGATTTCCCCTCCCGGAGGAATTTCCCGGCGGATTCCTGCCCGCCGGAGAGCTCTTTTCTCTCTGGTGTTCTCCGCCCCGCAGAGGCGGCTGTAACTCTTCGCGAGGTACCCTCTGTGGCTTAGGTCTTCGGGACGAAGGGTTTGGCGAAGAAAAGGAGGCGAAAGGGGTCGTGGGCCCTCCACACCACAGGCCGGCGCGGCCAGGGCCTGGGCCGCGCCGCCCTAGGGTGTGGGCCCACCCTGGCTGCTCCTGGCTCCTCCTTCTGGCTTCCTTCGTCATCTTGAAAAATAGGATTTTTGGTATAATTTCCTTCCAGAGTTGATCTTCCGAAATATTGCGTTCTGACGGTGCTTTTTCCAGCAGAATCCTGGCTCCGGTGTTCGATCCTCCAATAACGATGAAACATGCAAAATAGATGAAATAACATAAGTAATGTGTCCCAATATGAAATATATCAATGAATAACAGCAAATTATGATATAAAATAGTGATGCAAATTGGACGTATCAGATGCACACACTGTCACCATTACATCATGGAGGAGGAATAGAGTACTTTAATAACATCACTAGAGTAGCACATAGATTAATAGTGATACAAAGCTCATATGAATCTCAATCATGTAAGGCAGCTCATGAGATCATTGTATTGAAGTACATAGGAGAGAGATTAACCACATAGCTACCGGTACAGCCCTTAGCCTCGAGGGAGAACTACTCCCTCCTCATGGGAGACATCAACGTTGATGAAGATGGCGGTGGTGTCGATGGAGATGCCTTCCGGGGGCACTTCCCCGTCCCGGCGGCGTGCCGGAACAGAGACTCTTGTCCCCCAGATCTTGGCGTCGCGATGGCGGTGGCTCTGGAAGGTTTCTCGTACCGTGGCTTATTCATCTCGAAGTTTTAGGTCAGGGAGCTTTAAATAGGCGAAGAGGCAGAGTCGGAGGGGTTACGGGGCCACCACACAGTAGGGCGGCGCGCCTGGCTCCTTGGCCGCGCCGCCCACACGTGTGGGCCCCCTGTGGCCCTCCTCTGGTCCCTCTCGGGTGTTCTGGAAGCTTCGTGGAATTATAAGATGCTGGGCGTTGATTTCGTCCAATTCCGAGAATATTTCCTTACTAGGATTTCTGAAACCAAAAACAGCAGAAAACAGGAACTGGCACTTCGGCATCTCGTCAATAGGTTAGTTCCGGAAAACGCATAAAAACGATATAAAGTGTGAACAAAACACGTAGGTATTGTCATAAAACAAGCATGGAACATCAGAAATTATAGATACGTTGGAGACGTATCTGCATCCCCAAGCTTAGTTCCTACTCGTCCTCGAGTAGGTAAACGATAAAAGAATAATTTCTGAAGTGACATGCTACCAACATAATCTTGATCATACTATTGTAAAGCATATGAGATGAATGCAGTGATTCAAAGCAATGGTAAAGACCATGGTTAAACAACTTAATCATATAGTCAAAGACTTTTTATGAATAGTACTTTCAAGACAAGCATCAATAAGTCTTGCATAAGAGTTAACTCATAAAGCAATAGATTCAAAGTAAAGGCATTGAAACAACACAAAGGAAGATATAAGTTTCAGCAGTAGCTTTCAACTTGTAACATGTATATCTCATGGATAATTGTCAATGCAAAGTAATATGATGAATGCGAATATGCAAGTATGTAGGAATCAATGCACAGTTAACACGAGTGTTTGCTTCTAAGACAGAAAGAAGTGGGTAAACTGACTCAACATAAAAGTAGAATAATGGCCCTTCGCAGAGGTAAGCATTGATTGCTATATTTGTGCTAGAGCTTTTATTTTGAAAACATAGAGAGATCATAAAAGTAAAGTTTTAAGAGGTGTTTGTTGTTGTCAACGAATGGTAATGGGCACTCTAACCCCCTTGCCAGACAAACCTTCAAAGAGCGGCTCCCATGAAACATTTTTATATTTGGGTGGCACTCCTTCCAACCTTGCTTTCACAAACCATGGCTAACCGAATCCTCGGGTGCCTGCCAACAATCTCATGCCATGAAGGAGTGCCTTTTATTTTAGTTTTATTTAGATGACACTCCTCCCCCACCTTTGCTTTCTCAAGCCATGGCTAACCGAATCCTCGGGTGCCGTCCAACAATCACGTACCATGGAGGAGTGTCTATTTGTAAAATTATGAAAGTTAATTAATTGGGGCTGGGAACCCCATTGCCAGCTCTTTTTGCAAAATTATTGGATAAGCGGATGAAGCCACTAGTCCATTGGTGAAAGTTGCCCATCAAGTTATTCAAGACATCATACCAATTACCACATGTAGCATTTTCTGTTTCCAACCATATAACTATTAACGAAGCAGTTTCAACCTTCGCCATGAACATTAAAAGCTAAGAACACATGTGTTCATATGAACCAGCGGAGCGTGTCTCTCTCCCATACAAGCATGAATTTATTCAAACAAAACAAACATAAAAACAAACAGACGCTCCAAGTAAAGTACATAAGATGTGACGGAATAAAAATATAGTTTCAATAGAAGAAACCTGATAAATTGTTGATGAAGAAGGGGATGCCTGATACGTCTCCGACGTATCGATAATTTCTTATGTTCCATGCCACATTATTGATGATATCTACATGTTTTATGCACACTTTATGTCATATTCGTGCATTTTCTGGAACTAACCTATTAACAAGATGCCGAAGTGCCGATTCTTGTTTTCTGCTGTTTTTGGTTTCAGAAATCCTAGTAAGGAAATATTCTCGGAATTGGACGAAATCAACGCCCAGGGTCCTATTTTGCCACGAAGCTTCCAGAAGACCGAAGAGGAGAAGAAGTGGGGCCACGAGGTGGCCAAACCACAGGGCGGCGCGGCCCAAGCCCTGGTCGCGCCGACCTATGGTGTGGGCCCCTCGTGACGCCCCTCGACCTGCCCTTCCGCCTACAAATAGCCTTCGTCGCGAAACCCCCAGTACCGAGAGCCACGATACGGAAAACCTTCTAGAGACGCCGCCGCCGCCAATCCCATCTCGGGGGATTCAGGAGATCGCCTCCGGCACCCTGCCGGAGAGGGGAATCATCTCCCGGAGGACTCTACGCCGCCATGGTCGCCTCCGGAGTGATGTGTGAGTAGTCTACCCCTGGACTATGGGTCCATAGCAGTAGCTAGATGGTTGTCTTCTCCCCATTGTGCTTAATTGTCGGGTCTTGTGAGCTGCCGAACATGATCAAGATCATCTATCTGTAATTCTATATGTTGTGTTTGTTGGGATCCGATGAATAGAGAATACTTGTTATGTTGATTATCAAAGTTATGTCTATGTGTTGTTTATGATCTTGCATGCTCTCCGTTACTAGTAGATGCTCTGGCCAAGTAGATGCTTGTAACTCCAAGAGGGAGTATTTATGCTCGATAGTGGGTTCATGTCTCCGTGAACTGGGAGTGACAGAAACCTCTAAGATTATGGATGTGCTGTTGCCACTAGGGATAAAACATTGGTGCTATGTTCGAGGATGTAGTTACTGATTACATTACGCGCAATACTTAATGCAATTGTCTGTTGTTAGCAACTTAATACTGGAGGGGGTTCGGATGATAACCTGAAGGTGGACTTTTTAGGCATAGATGCATGCTGGATAGCGGTCTATGTACTTTGTCGTAATGCCCAATTAAATCTCACAATACTCATCATAATATGTATGTGCATGGTCATGCCCTCTCTATTTGTCAATTGCCCAACTGTAATTTGTTCATCCAACATGCTGTTTATCTTATGGGAGAGACACCTCTAGTGAACTGTGGACCCCGGTCCAATTCTCTTTACTGAAATACAATCTACTGCAATACTGTTCTACTGTTTTCTGCAAACAATCATCATCCACACTATACATCTAATCCTTTGTTACAGCAAGCCGGTGAGATTGACAACCTCGCTGTTTCGTTGGGGCAAAGTACTTGGTTTGTGTTGTGCAGGTTCCACGTTGGTGCCGGAATCCCTGGTGTTGCGCCGCACTACATCTCACCGCCATCAACCTTCAACGTGCTTCTTGGCTCCTACTGGTTCGATAAACCTTGGTTTCATACTGAGGGAAAACTTGCCGCTGTACGCATCACACCTTCCTCTTGGGGTTCCCAACGGACGCGTGTTGTACGCGTATCAAGCAGCTTTTTCTGGCGCCGTTGCCGGGGACCTGAAGAAAAGTTACACTACAAGAGATCTCTGACTCCCACGTCAACTTTGCGCCAGCAGCTCTTTTTCTGGCGCCGTTGCCGGGGAGATCAAGACACGCTGCAAGGGGAGTCTCCACATCCCAATCTCTTTACTTTGTTTTTGTCTTGCTTAGTTTTATTTACTACTTTGTTTGCTGCACTAAATCAAAATACAAAAAAAATTAGTTGCTAGTTTTACTTTATTTGCTATCTTGTTTGCTATATCAAAAACACACAAAAAATTAGTTACTTGCATTTACTTTATCTAGTTTGCTTTATTTACTGTTGCTAAAATGAGTAATCCTGAAGTTGAAGTTCGCACGTTTAAGCAACGAGGGGGAGAATGTTTAAGAGATGCTTGGTATAGAATTAGTGATGCCCATAATAGGTGCACTAAGAAACACTCCACCACCATTCTACTCAGGAATTTTTATGTTGGCGTCTCTAGCTGGAATAGGTATGTTCTTGATTGTCTCGCGAAAGGTAATTTCCTAAGTACTCCTGCATTAGAAGCTAGCTGCATTATTGAGAGTCTATTTGGAATACCCCCTGCTGATGAAGTTAAAACTGAAATCTCCCTTGAGGATGTTATGAAAAAATTGGAAACCATAGAGAAATTTTTTCCAAATATTGAAACTAAATTGGAAATGTTACTTGATAAAACTGATGAACTCGATAAATCCTTAGGAGGAATTGATGAAAGAATTAGTGTCCTAGGAACTTGTGTTGTGCATGATAATCAAACCAATAGGATTGGCGAACTTGAAAAAGCTATGGGAACCTTGAGTTCAACTTTTTCCTCTCTTAAATATAAGGAGAAAGCTTATGTGGGTAAGGAGCAAAAGTTTATGTATGTCTCTAAAGTGCCTAAACCAAAGAAGTATTATTATAGGCCTAAAATTTACAAAGCCCTTAGTACCACTACGGATGGGGGAGCTCATGATAACGATGCTCCATCTCTTGATAATACTTGATACACACTTTCTGCGCCTAGCTGAAAGGCGTTAAAGAAAAGCGCTTATGGGAGACAACCCATGTTTTTACTACAGTACTTTGTTTTATATTTGTGTATTGGAAGTTGTTTACTACTGTAGCAACCTCTCCTTATCTTAGTTTAGTGTTTTGTTGTGCCAAGTAAAGTCGTTGATAGTAAAGTTCATACTAGATTTGGATTACTGCGCAGAAACAGATTTCTTTGCTGTCACGAATCTGGGCAAAATTCTCTGTAGGTAACTCAGAAAATTATGCCAATTTACGTGAGTGATCCTAAGATATGTACTCAACTTTCATTCAATTTGAGCATTTTCATTTGAGCAAGTATGGTGCCTCGATAAAATTCGTCAATACGAACTGTTCTGTTTTTGACAGATTCTGCCTTTTATTTCGCATTGTCAGTTTTGTTATGTTCGATGGATATTTCGATTCCATTGACTTTCAGTAGCTTTGTGCAATGTCCAGAAGTGTTAAGAATGATTATGTCACCTCTGAACATGTATATTTTGATTGTGCACTAACCCTCTAATGAGTTGTTCTAAGTTTGGTGTGGAGGAAGTTTTCAAGGATCAAGAGAGGGAGATGATACAACATGATCAAGGAGAGTGAAAGCTCTAAGCTTGGGGATGCCCCGATGGTTCACCCCTGCATATATCAAGAATACTCAAGCGTCTAAGCTTGGGGATGCCCAAGGCATCCCCTTCTTCATCGACAACATTATCAGGTTCCTCCCCTGAAACTATATTTTTATTCCATCATATCTTATGTGCTTTGCTTGGAGCATCGGTTTGTTTTTGTTTTTGTTTTGTTTGAATAAAATGGATCCTAGCATTCACTTTGTGGGAGAGAGACACGCTCCGCTGTAGCATATGGACAAGTATGTCCTTAGGCTCTACTCATAATATTCATGGCGAAGTTTCTTCTTCGTTAAATTGTTATATGGTTGGAATTGGAAAATGATACATGTAGTAATTTGCTAAAATGTCTTGGATAATGTGATACTTGGCAATTGTTGTGCTCATGTTTAAGCTCTTGCATCATATACTTTGCACCCATTAATGAAGAAATACATAGAGCATGCTAAAATTTGGTTTGCATATTTGGTCTCTCTAAGGTCTAGATAATTTCTAGTATTGAGTTTGAACAACAAGGAAGACGGTGTAGAGTCTTATAATGTTTTCAATATGTCTTTTATGTGAGTTTTGCTGCACCGCTTCATCCTTGTGTTTGTTTCAAATAGCCTTGCTAGCCTAAACCTTGTATCGAGAGGGAATACTTCTCATGCATCCAAATACTTGAGCCAACCACTATGCCACTTGTGTCCACCATACCTACCTACTACATGGTATTTCTCCGCCATTCCAAAGTAAATTGCTTGAGTGCTACCTTTAAATTTCCATTCTCCACCTTTACAATATATAGCTCATGGGACAAATAGCCTAAAAACTATTGTGGTATTGAATATGCACTTATGCACTTTATCTCTTATTAAGTTGCTTGTTGTGCGATAACCATGTTCACTGGGGACGCCATCAACTACTCTTTGTTGAATATCATGTGAGTTGCTATGCATGTTCGTCTTGTCTGAAGTAAGAGCGATCTACCACCTTATGGTTAGAGCATGCATATTGTTAGAGAAGAACATTGGGCCGCTAACTAAAGCCATGATCCATGGTGGAAGTTTCAGTTTTGGACATATATCCTCAATCTCAAATGAGAAAATTAATTGTTGTTACATGCTTATGCATAAAAGAGGAGTCCATTATCTGTTGTCTATGTTGTCCCGGTATGGATGTCTAAGTTGAGAATAATCAATAGTGAGAAATCCGATGCGAGCTTTCTCCTTAGACCTTTGTACAGGCGGCATAGAGGTACCCCTTTGTGACACTTGGTTAAAACATGTGCATTGCGATGATCCCGGTAGTCCAAGCTAATTAGGACAAGGTGCGGGCACTATTAGTATACTATGCATGAGGCTTGCAACTTGTAAGATATAATTTACATGATACATATGCTTTATTACTACCGTTGACAAAATTGTTTCTTGTTTTCAAAATCAAAGCTCTAGCACAAATATAGCAATCGATGCTTTCCTCTTTGAAGGACCTTTCTTTTACTTTTATTGTTGAGTCAGTTCACCTATTTCTCTCCACCTCAAAGAAGCAAACACTTGTGTGAACTGTGCATTGATTCCTACATACTTGCATATTGCATTTGTTATATTACTCTATGTTGACAATATCCATGAGATATACATGCTATAAGTTGAAAGCAACCGCTGAAACTTCATCTTCCTTTGTGTTGCTTCAATGCTTTTACTATGAATTATTGCTTTATGAGTTAACTCTTATGCAAGACTTATTGATGCTTGTCTTGAAGTACTATTCATGAAAAGTCTTTGCTATATGATTCACTTCTTTACTCATGTCATATACATTGTTTTGATCGCTGCATTCACTACATATGCTTACAAATAGTATGATCAAAGTTATGATGGCATGTCACTCCAGAAATTATCTTTGTTTATCGTTTACCTGCTCGGGACGAGCAGGAACTAAGCTTGGGGATGCTGATACGTCTCCGACGTATCGATAATTTCTTATGTTCCATGCCACATTATTGATGATATCTACATGTTTTATGCACACTTTATGTCATATTCATGCATTTTCTGGAACTAACCTATTAACAAGATGCCGAAGTGCCGATTCTTTGTTTCTGCTGTTTTTGGTTTCAGAAATCCTAGTAAGGAAATATTCTCGGAATTGGACGAAATCAACGCCCAGGGTCCTATTTTGCCACGAAGCTTCCAGAAGACCGAAGAGGAGACGAAGTGGGGCCACGAGGTGGCCAAACCACAGGGCGGCGCGGCCCAAGCCCTGGCCGCGCCGACCTATGGTGTGGGCCCCTCGTGATGCCCCTCGACCTGCCCTTCCGCCTACAAATAGCCTTCGTCGCGAAACCCCCAGTACCGAGAGCCACGATACGGAAAACCTTCCAGAGACGCCGCCGCCGCCAATCCCATCTCGGGGGATTCAGGAGATCGCCTCCGGCACCCTGCCGGAGAGGGGAATCATCTCCCGGAGGACTCTACGCAACCATGGTCGCCTCCGGAGTGATGTGTGAGTAGTCTACCCCTGGACTATGGGTCCATAGCAGTAGCTAGATGGTTGTCTTCTCCCCATTGTGCTTAATTGTCGGGTCTTGTGAGCTGCCGAACATGATCAAGATCATCTATCTGTAATTCTATATGTTGTGTTTGTTGGGATCCGATGAATAGAGAATACTTGTTATGTTGATTATCAAAGTTATGTCTATGTGTTGTTTATGATCTTGCATGCTCTCCGTTACTAGTAGATGCTCTGGCCAAGTAGATGCTTGTAACTCCAAGAGGGAGTATTTATGCTCGATAGTGGGTTCATGTCTCCGTGAATCTGGGGGAGTGACAGAAACCTCTAAGATTATGGATGTGCTGTTGCCACTAGGGATAAAATATTGGTGCTATGTTCGAGGATGTAGTTACTGATTACATTAAGCGCAATACTTAATGCAATTGTCTGTTGTTAGCAACTTAATACTGGAGGGGGTTCGGATGATAACCTGAAGGTGGACTTTTTAGGCATAGATGCATGCTGGATAGCGGTCTATGTACTTTGTCGTAATGCCCAATTAAATCTCACAATACTCATCATAATATGTATGTGCATGGTCATGCCCTCTCTATTTGTCAATTGCCCAACTGTAATTTGTTCACCCAACATGATGTTTATCTTATGGGAGAGACACCTCTAGTGAACTGTGGACCCCGGTCCAATTCTCTTTACTGAAATACAATCTACTGCAATACTGTTCTACTATTTTCTGCAAACAATCATCATCCACACTATACATCTAATCCTTTGTTACAGCAAGCCGGTGAGATTGACAACCTCGCTGTTTCGTTGGGGCAAAGTACTTGGTTTGTGTTGTGCAGGTTCCACGTTGGCGCCGGAATCCCTGGTGTTGCGCCGCACTACATCTCGCCGCCATCAACCTTCAACGTGCTTCTTGGCTCCTACTGGTTCGATAAACCTTGGTTTCATACTGAGGGAAAACTTGCCACTGTACGCATCACACCTTCCTCTTGGGGTTCCCAACGGACGCGTGATGTACGCGTATCAATGCCCAAGGCATCCCCAAGCTTAGATGCTTGAGTCTTCTTGAAATATGCAGGGATGAACCACGGGGGCATCCCCAAGCTTAGACTTTTCACTCTTCTTGGTCATATATCATCCTCCTCTCTTGACCCTTGAAAACTTCCTCCACACCAAACTTAAAACAATCTCATTGGAGGGTTAGTGCAAAATAAAAATTCACATGTTCAGAGGTGACACAATCATTCTTAACACTTCTGGACATTGCACAAATCTTCTGAAAGTTAATGGAACAAAGAAATCCATCCAACATAGCAAAAGAGGCAATGCTAAATGAAAGACAGAATCTGTCAAAACAGAACAGTCCGTAAAGACGATTTTTTTAGAGGCACTGGACTTGCTCAGATGAAAATGCTCAATTGAATGAAAGTTGCGTACATATCTGAGGATCACTCACGTAAATTGGCAGATTTTTCTGAGTTACCTACAGAGAACACTGCCCAAATTCGTGAGAGACAGAAATCTGTTTCTGCGCAGTAATCCAAATCTAGTATCAACCTTACTATCAAAGACTTTACTTGGCACAACAATGCAATGAAATAAGATAAGAAGATGTTGCTACAGTAGTAACAACTTCCAAGACACAAATATAAAACAAAAGTACTGTAGCAAAATAAACACATGGGTTATCTCCCAAGAAGTGCTTTCTTTATAGCCATTAAGATGGGCTCAGTAATTTTAATGATGCACTCCCAAGAAATAAGAGTTGAAGCAAAAGAGAGCATCAAAAAGCAAATTCAAAACAAATTTAAGCCTAACCCACTTCCTATGAAAAGGAATCTTGTAAATAAACAAATTCATGAAGCATAATGCAACAAGCATAGAAAGATAAAACAAGTGTAACTTCAAAAATTTCAGCATATAGAGAGGTGTTTTAGTAACACGAAAATTTCTACAACCATATTTTCCTCTCTCATAATAATATCCAGTAGCATCATGAACAAACTCAACAATATAACTATCAAATAAAGCATTCTTATTCACATGCATAAAAGTATCATTACTCTCCACATAAGCATAATCATTCTTATTAATTGTAGTGGGAGCAAATTCAATAAAGTAGCTATCATCAAATATAGGAGGCATATTGTAATCATAATTAAATTTATCCTCCATAGTAGGCGGCACCAAAAGACCACTATCATTATAATCATCATAAATAGGAGGCAAAGTATCATCAAAGAAAATTTTCTCCTCAATGCTTGGGGGACTAAAAATATCACGCTCATCAAAACTAGCTTCCCCAAGCTTAGAATTTTCCATATCATTAGCAACAATGGTGTTCAAAGCATTCATACTAATATGTTCCATAGGTTTTTTAATTTTCGCATCAAACCATCCATCTCTTAACTCAGGAAATAGATTAAAAAGCTCCATGTTGCTTTCCATTATGCCTAACTAGTGAAATAAAAACAAGAAACAAAAAGATGCAATTGTAGGATCTAAAGGAAATAGCTTCGAGCACTTACAACGGTACCAGAAAATAACTTAGTTACCTGGGACCAGAGTGTGAGTGCCTTTTACCTTTCCTCCCCGGCAACGGCGCCAGAAAATAGCTTGATATCTACTCACACTTCTTTTCCTGTAGACAGTGTTGGGCCTCCAAGAGCAGAGGTTTGTAGAACAGCAGCAAGTTTCCCTTAAGTGAATCACCCAAGGTTTATCGAACTCAGGGAGGAAGAGGTTAAAGATATCCCTCTCAAGCAACCCTGCAATCACGATACAAGAAGTCTCTTGTGTCCCCAACACACCTAATACACTTGTCAGATGTATAGGTGCACTAGTTCGACGAAGAGATAGTGAAATACAAGTGGTATGAATGAATATGAGCAGTAGTAACAGCACCAGAAAATAGCTTGCTGGCGTGCAGTTGATGGTAATAATATTGCAGGAAGTAGAGATGCAGTAGAACAGTAAATAAGCGATGATTGCAGTATTTGGAAACAAGGCCTAGGGATCATACTTTCACTAGTGGACACTCTCAACATCGATCACATAATAAAACCACTCTACACTCTCTTGTTGGATGATGAACACCATTAATTGTGTAGGGCTACAAGAGCACCTCAATGCCGGAGTTAACAAGCTCCACAACATTCGATGTTCATATTTAAATAACCTTAGAGTGCATGATAGACCAACGCAATTATACCAAGTACTAACATAGCATGCACACTGTCACCATCATACTATGAAAGGAGGAATAGATCACATCAATACCATCATAGTAATAGTTAACTCCATAATCTACAAGAGATTACAATCATAAACTACGCCAAGTACTACATGATGCACACACTGTCACCATTACATCATGAAGGAGGAATAGAGTACTTTAATAACATCACTAGAGTAGCACATAGATTAATAGTGATACAAAGCTCATATGAATCTCAATCATGTAAGGCAGCTCATGAGATCATTGTATTGAAGTACATAGGAGAGAGATTAACCACATAGCTACCGGTACAGCCCTTAGCCTCGAGGGATAACTACTCCCTCCTCATGGGAGACAGCAGCGTTGATGAAGATGGCGGTGGTGTCGATGGAGATGCCTTCCGAGGGCACTTCCCCGTCCCGGCGGCGTGCCGGAACAGAGACTCCTGTCCCCCAGATCTTGGCGTCGCGATGGCGGCGGCTCTGGAAGGTTTCTCGTACCGTAGCTTATTTGTCTCGAAGTTTTAGGTCAGGGAGCTTTAAATAGGCGAAGAGGCGGAGTCGGAGGGGTTACAGGGCCACCACACAGTAGGGCGGTGCACCTGGCTCCTTGGCCGCGCCGCCCACACGTGTGGGCCCCCTGTGGCCCTCCTCTGGTCCCTCTCGGGTGTTCTGGAAGCTTCGTGGAATTATAAGATGCTAGGCGTTGATTTCGTCCAATTCCGAGAATATTTCCTTACTAGGATTTCTGAAACAAAAAACAGCAGAAAACAGGAACTGGCACTTCGGCATCTCGTCAATAGGTTAGTTCCGGAAAACGCATAAAAACGATATAAAGTGTGAACAAAACACGTAGATATTGTCATAAAACAAGCATGGAACATCAGAAATTATAGATACGTTGGAGACGTATCAGAACCCATCATTAAGATGAAGGTTAATGATTTTGATTGTAATGCTTTATGTGATCTTGGTGCAAGTATATCTGTTATGCCTAAGAAACTCTATGATATGCTTGACTTGCCACCATTGAAAAATTGTTATTTGGATGTTAATCTTGCTGATAATTCTATAAACAAACCTTTGGGGAGGATTGATAATGTTCGCATTACGGTTAACAATAACCTTGTCCCCGTTGATTTTGTTGTCTTGGATATTGAATGCAATGCATCTTGTCCCATTATTTTGGGAAGACCTTTTCTTCGAACTGTTGGTGCTATTATTGATATGAAGGAAGGGAATATTAAGTATCAATTTCCTCTCAAGAAAGCTATGGAACACTTCCCTAGAAATAGAATGAAGTTACCTTTTGATTCTATTATTAGAACAAATTATGATGTTGATGCTTCATCTCTTGATAATACTTGATTCACACTTTCTGCGCCTAGCTGAAAGGCGTTAAAGAAAAGCGCTTATGGGAGACAACCCATTATTTTAGTTCTGCACTTTTGTTTTATATTTGAGTCTTGGAAGTTGTTACTACTGTAGCAACCTCTCCTTATATTTATTTTATTGCATTGTTGTGCCAAGTAAAGTCTTTGATAGTAAGGTTGATACTAGATTTGGATTACTGCGAAAAAACAGATTTCTTGCTGTCACGAATTTGGGTAGGCCTCTCTGTAGGTAACTCAGAAAAATCTGCCAATTTTCATGTGTGATCCTCAGATATGTACGCAACTTTCATTAAATTTGAGCTTTTTCATCTGAGCAAGTTAAGTGTCTCTAAAAAATTCGTCTTTACGGACTGTTCCGTTTTGACAGATTCTGCCTTTTATTTCGCATTGCCTCTTTTGCTATGTTGAATGGATTTCTTTGTTCCATTAACTTTCAGTAGCTTTGAGCAATGTCCAGAAGTGTTAAGAATGATTGTGTCACCTCTGAATATGTGAATTTTTGATTATGCACTAACCCTCTAATGAGTTTGTTTTGAGTTAGGTGTGGAGGAAATTTTCAAGGGTCAAGAGAGGAGGATGATACAATATGATCAAGAAGAGTGAAAAGTCTAAGCTTGGGGATGCCCCCGTGGTTCATCCCTGCATATTTCAAGAAGACTCAAGCATCTAAGCTTGGGTATGCCCAAGGCATCCCCTTCTTCATCGACAACTTATCAGGTCACCTCTAGTGAAACTATATTTTTATTCCGTCACATCTTATGTGCTTTACTTGGAGCGTCTGTGATACGCGTGAAGCACACGTCCGTTGGGAACCCCAAGAGGAAGGTGTGATGCGTACAGCAACAAGTTTTCCCTCAGTAAGAAACCAAGGTTATCGAACCAGTAGGAGTCAAGGATCACGTGAAGGTTGTTGGTGGCGGAGTGTAGTGCGGCGCAACACCAGGGATTCCGGCGCCAACGTGGAACCTGCACAACACAATCAAAATACTTTGCCCCAACGTAACAGTGAGGTTGTCAATCTCACCGGCTTGCTGTTAACAATGGATTAAATGTATAGTGTGGAATATGATGTTTGTTTGCGAAGAACAGTAGAGAACAAGTATTGCAGTAGATTGTATTTCAGATGTAAAAGAATGGACCGGGGTCCACAGTTCACTAGTGGTGTCTCTCTAATAAGAAATAGCATGTTGGATGAACAAATTACAGTTGGGCAATTGACAAATAGAGAGGGCATAACAATGCACATACATATCATGATGACTACTATGAGATTTAATCAGGGCATTACGACAAAGTACATAGACCGCTATCCAGCATGCATCTATGCCTAAAAAGTCCACCTTCGGGTTAGCATCCGCACCCCTTCCAGTATTAAGTTGCAAACAACAGACAATTACATTAAGCATGGTGCGTAATGTAATCAACACAAATATCCTTGGACAAAGCATTGATGTTTTATCCCTAGTGGCAACATCACATCCACAACCTTAGAACTTTCTGTCACTGTCCCAGATTCAATGGAGGCATGAACCCACTATCAAGCATAAATACTCCCTCTTGGAGTTACAAGTATCAACTTTGTCGTAATGCCACTGTAATTTGTTCACCCAACACGCTATTTATCTTATTGGAGAGACACCACTAGTGAACTGTGGACCCCGGTCCATTCTTTTACATCTGAAATACAATCTACTGCAATACTTGTTCTTACTATTCTTCGCAAACAAACATCATCTTCCACACTATACATTTAATCCTTTGTTTACAGGAAGCCGGTGAGATTGACAACCTCACTGTTACGTTGGGGCAAAGTATTTTGATTGTGTTGTGCAGGTTCCACGTTGGCGCCGGAATCTCCGGTGTTGCGCCGCACTACACTCCGCCACCAACAACCTTCACGTGATCCTTGACTCCTACTGGTTCGATAAACCTTGGTTTCTTACTGAGGGAAACTTGCTGCTGTACGCATCACACCTTCCAGTTGATGGAACAAGGGATAGTTGGTATACCTGGGTCTCCCAGCTTCTTTGGAATCTTGCCATTGAAAGAGTAATTAGCAAGCATAGTGGAAATCTCCTCATTAGGAATTTTCCTTTTGTTAGAGACAATATCTTTCATATACTTTGAATAAGGAGGCAATTTAATAGCATCAGTCAAAGGGATTTGCAAGAACAAAGGTTTCATCCAATCACAAAATTTATTATAGTGTTCTTCCTCCTTTGATTTTAGTTTCTTAACAGGAAAAGGCATTTGCTTTTGAACCCAAGGTTCTCTTTCATTACCATGTTTCTTAGCAATGAAATCTTCTTTAGTGTACTTTTTATTTTTAGCATGCTTTTTAGGTTCATCTTCAACCTCTTCTTTATCAGAAACATCATTCTTATCATTATCTTTATCATGTTCATTAGCACTTTCAGTTTCAGCATCAGAAATAGAAATACTATTAGGATCATTAATAGGTTCAGAAGATTTTACAACAGTTTTATGTTTCTTCTTCTTTTTCTTAGAAGGAGCACTAGTTTCTTTAGTTCGTTGAGAATCTTGTTCAATTCTTTTGGGATGCCCCTCAGGATATAGAGGATTCTGAGTAGAAACACCACCTCTAGTTGTTACTTCATAAGCATGTTTTTCTTTACAAGTATTTTTTAACAAGTCATTTTGCACTTTAGTGAGTTGATCAATTTGAGTTTGAACCATATGAAAATGTTTAACAAGCATCTTAACATCATTGGAGGTTCTCTCCACAATATCATGCAATTTACTAATAGCTTGAGAATTTTCCATTAAATGATTCTCTACTCTCATATTAAAGTTATCTTGCTTAACAACATAATTATCAAATCCATCTAAACATTGATCAGGAGGTTTTGAGTAAGGAATGTCTCCTTTATCAAAGCATTGAAGAGAATGTACCTCAATTGTGGATGAAGGGGGAGTTATCTTACATAAATCTTCTATGGGAGGTAAATTCTTCACATCTTCAGATTTAATACCTTTCTCTTTAAGAGATTTCTTAGCTTCCCTCATATCTTCATCATTTAATTCAATCATACCCCTCTTCTTCAATATTGGTGTTGGGGTTGGTTCAGGTGTAGTCCAATCATCATGATTTTGGCTTATTCTAGCCATTAATTCTTGACTTAAATGCGGAGTTCTTTTCCTGAAAACACAACCAGCACAACTATCCAGGTATGCCCTAGACTCAATGGTTAGTCCACTATAAAATATATCAAGTAAGTCATGCTTTTCCAAATCATGTCCAGACCGAGCTCTAAGAAGAGAGCAAAACCTTGCCCAAGCTTCAGGAAATTTCTCTCCATCTTCCTGGTCAAAACTATAAATTTTCTACAAAGCAATATGTTGAGCACTAGCAGGAAAATATTTTCGAAAGAAAACATCAAGCAAACCACTTGGACTATCAATAGAATCAGGAGGCAAACTATTATACCAAGTTTTAGCATCATCCTTTAATGAGAAAGGAAAATTTTTAGCAACAAAATAAGTACGCTTCTTGATATCATCAGAAAACAAGCTACTCAAAGTAGAAATCTCATTCATGTGCTCTACATCACTTTCTTTTTCAGTACCACAAAAAGGTGTTTTCTCAACAATAGATATATGTGATAAATCAAGAGAAAAATTATAATCCTTATCCTTAATGTTTATAGGAGATGTGGCAAATTTAGGATCATGAGACAGTTTATATCTAACAGCATGTTGTGCAAGAAGCTTTTTAATATTACTTGCACCAGTAGTAGCATTACATTTATCAATAAAATCATCATCAAGTTCCACATAATCTTCATCAGGATCATCACTAGAGTGTTCAACAGACTCAGGTGAATTAACAGGTGTAATAGTATTTTCATTAGGAATTTCAGTATTTTCAATTTGTCTAGACCTAGCAATTGTAGCATCTAGAAAAGGACCTAATGAACCATTATCATCAAGCACAGTAGAAGCATCACCAAAATTATACAAGCAATTTTCAGATTCAGCAGAAGTACCAACATGTGAAGCTTGTGGTGGTGAAACAAGTTGACTTATCACAGATGGTGAATGAAGAGGAGCAGAGGTACTCAGAGTTGTACCTTTTCTTGTAGTGGATGGTAATATGGCGACTTTAGCATCGCGAGGTTTACCCATGATGGAGGATTTGTGGCGAACAATATCAATTCAGGTGAACTTGCAAATAAAGCTATGCTCCCCGACAACGGCGCCAGAAAATAGTCTTGATGACCCACAAGTATAGGGGATCACAACAGTCTTCGAGGAAGTAAAACCCAATTTATTGATTCGACACAAGGGGAGCCAAAGAATATTTGTAAGCCTTAACAGCGGAGTTGTCAATTCAGCTGCACCTGGAAACAGACTTGCTCGCAATAGTTTATCAGTAGCAACAGTTTTATAGCAGTAGCAGTAGTGAAATATAAGCAGCAGTGTAATAAAGACAACAGTAGTGATTATAGTAAACAACAGGATTAAAATACTGTAGGCATAGGGATGGATGAACGGGCGCTGCATGGATAAGATAACTCATGTAATAATCAAGACAAGGCATTTGCAGATAATAATAAAACAGTATCCAAGTACTAAATAACCATAGGCATGTGTTCCGTATATAGTCGTACGTGCTTGCAATGAGAAACTTGCACAACATCTTTTGTCCTACCAGCCGGTGGCAGCCGGGCCTCTAGGGAAACTACTGGTAATTAAGGTACTCCTTTTAATAGAGTACCATAGCAAAGCATTAACACTCCGTGAACACATGTGATCCTCATATTACAGCCTTCCCCTCCGGTTATCCCAATTTCTGTCACTTTGGGGCCTCGGGTTCCGGACAGCAATATGTGTATACAACTTGCAGGTAAGATCATAAAAAAATGAATATCATCATGAATCAATAACATGTTCAGATCTGAAATCATGGCACTCGGGCCCTAAGTGACAAGCATTAAGCATAACAAGTTGCAACAATATCATAAAAGTACCAACAACGGATACTAGGCACCATGCCCTAACAATCTTATGGCTATTACATGAACAATCTCATCAAATCCCTACCATACCATCCCCCTTCAGCCTACAGCGGGGATTTACTCACACATGGATGGGGGAAACATGGATGGTCGATGGAGAGGCGTCGGTGGCGATGATGGCGATGATCTCCTCCAATTCCCCGTCCCGGCAGGGTGTCAGAACGAAGTTTCTGATCCCGAAATAAAGTTTTCGGTGGCGGCGGAGTTCTGGATGTCTTCTCGAAAATTAGTCGAACCCCCGTGCATTTTTAGGTCAAGGGCTTTAAGTAGTTTAGAGGGGAGCACCTGGGGCTGGCCGAGGCAGCGTCCCCATGTGGCGGCGCGGCCATGGGCCCATCGCGCCGCCACGTGGTGTGCGCGCCTCGTGGCCCCCCTCCGTCTCGTCTTCTGGCTCCGTGGGTCTTCTGTAAAAATAGGCCCATTGCAATTATTTCCGGGGATTTTCCTGAAAGTTGATTTTCTGCACAAAAATAAGACACCAGGGCAATTCTGCTGAAAACAGCGTTAGTCTGTGTTAGTTGTATCCAAAATACACAAATTAGAGGCAAAACAATAGCAAAAGTGTTAGGGAAAGTAGATACGTTTTGGACGTATCAGTGGCGTGCGAACGTCGGCGACGCGTCAAGGCTGCGTAACATCGATGAGACGTCTCGCCTACCCCTCCGTCCCCATTAAGGCAAAGCTGCGACGCTTCGGTCGTGTGTCACTGCGCGCCAATAGCTTCCGTCGCGAGGTAGGCGACGGTTAGGTCCAAACTTGAATGTGCCGGTGACGCGTCGGTCCCGTCACGCCTCGCCTCGCTTTTCGTTGTGTCTGGCGTGCCCATAGCATCCCCTGTGTAGCGGGGACAGGCTCGGGGTGCCAGACACCGTATCGGGCCGCGTCGGACAAAAAGAGGCTTTGGGGGGCGCGGCTGGGAACATTTTTTTGTCCGGCGCGCCTCAAATCCCTTTAGGGGATGATTTGGGGGATGCGACAGGAGATGCTCTTAGAGCATCTCCCCTCGGGGTCCCAAAGGCCCCTAATAGCTGCATGGGGTGCCGACGAAAAAAAAACGCGCCTACCTAGCGCTCTTATATATGTTTTCCCGTTGGCGTGGCTCGCTGAGTTATCTGGCGCTCCTAGACCGAAACCAATCCACAGGAGGCTAGCGGGGGCACCGGATGGCCTAATTAACATCACTGCCAGGCTTGTCGGACATCCCAAAGCTTCGACTACCGCGGAAGAACATCCCTGAAATGGCAACCGCGGCGATCGGAAGAGCAACCGCCGCTCTCCTTGATTTTTGCGGCGCATTCTTGGCTACCGGCCACGTCGATATATAATAAGTCGTACGCACCATATGTGCCGGCAATCTCCCGCCAACCACCACCATCATCTCTACCATCGACGATAGGCCGGCGCCATGAGCAACCTATTGTTGCCATCGGACACGACAACTAGGGCAAGGCACCTGGATGGCGCCTTAGGTGGGAAAGGGCTCAAAACACCCAGTAGCTCAAGCTCCCTGCCGAGCGACGCCAATGCCGACGACCAGGAGGCGCACAATGCCATAAGGAGGCGGCAACAAAAGCCCGAGTGAAGGCGGAGGCGCAGGTAGCGTACACAGACGAAGACGAGGACCCGAAGGACGACTCATCACAGGGGGGGCATAAGCTCGTCAAATGCGACGAGCTCGTCTTAAGAGGTGACGAGCAAGAAGTGTCATCTTGACGATGCCACGGAAGGGCCATCCAGGAAGAAGAAATAGATTGTTGAACTAAATTATTTGTTTGTTATGTTCAACTTGTTAAATTACTTGTACGATTATAGCATGAAACGTCATCTGGCTATGTTATTTTAAATTTAAATTATATCAAAATTGTATTTAGGGGAGTGTATGGGGTGCACGGCTGCTTGTCGGCACATCCCTATATTCGCATCCGCGTCAGCACCCCTCCAAATGGGCCATAAAAGGGAAGTGCCGGAGGCCGTATGAGGAAGGCGAGTGGTGACGCTCTTAAACTCAAGAAAGTTCAACATCTGGGAGCAAGAAAATTTCTACTTCATCCGGAGCTGTAGGAAATAAAATCCTAGCAGATGAATCAATCAAGTAGATGACACTTGATATAATGGCAAGAGAAAATGAAACCATTTAGTGACAAGTTTATTGGATTGATCAGTGGATTAGTAGCAGTTGATATAATTATTATGAGTGAGACTGGAATAGCCAAGCGGATCAGAGGGGTGTAAGAGGGAGTAGGAGAGCCTTAGATTATTTAGGGATGAATTGCTTAAACAAGATGCCTAGTCGGGAGTATAGTTAAACCCTAGGAAAAGCCTCTTAATAAACCTTAATTATGGTTAAGATGATCCATTCCAAATCATTTGGACACTATATCTATTTGAATGTCCTCATTCAATTTATCTGCTTATAGCAAAGCCACTATAGTCTATAACGCAAAATTCTTTATAAGCATCTTAAACTCAATTTTGAGTGATATAAGATCTCATAAAGTACTTTGCAACAAAAAGGCCATCCATATAAGATTTCTCTCGGAAGAGGAAAACCGTTGTAGTTATTTTGCACCTCATGTGAGCTATGAGTTTAGATATCTTTTCTAAACTGTCCATACCAAAGAAAGAAAAATATAGAGAACCTCTAGAAATTCTATAAGGTTCAAATATACTGATATGGATATCCAGGCCTGGTACGCTAGGACAGTCATTGATATGATGATTAAGTCTAAGGTTAAGGTTGTACCAATATTTTATCATAGTCTTATTATTAGGAAATAATAATATAGCCAGGTCATGTGGTGGGTCAAATTAGGGTTTTAAGTTGTGTCTATTTGACTTGGGCCTGTCCAAGTCGAATTAGGTTAGGCCCAATAAGGGCTGGCCGGCCACCCCACCCCTCATATAAGGTGGAGGTGCGGCTAGGGTTTAGATAGACAAGTTTAGACAAAAGATTAGGGTTTTCCCCATTGCGTGTGTTCACGTGTATCATCCCTCCGGAGGTACGGCGTTGTCGTTTATCTATTATATCCGCTGCGAAGGTTCTTGTGTTCATCAAGGATTGTCTAGCTCAAGGTTTGAGGCGTATCGTTCATCGATCCGTTGCTTGCTGGATTCGTTCCCTCTTCTTCAGGCTGCGCTCATCGCGTTATTGGGAGGATTCTCTACCCCAGGTTCTCGCTGTGAAAGATCGGGCAGCACTCTAGGAGGATCTAGTGGGTTCCCCCTACATCATATACATTTTTGAACCAGGAATTCATTTTAGAGGATTATCAAATATATTTTCCTTCTATCCAGAATTCTTTCCTATTTGGAAAGTAATTCCTAAAACTTATTCCAAATAGAGGGATGTAAATCTCTTGAAAATCATATGAGTTATGTATCCAAGTACATTGACTTGTTGAAGTTCAAAATAATCATTTTGAACCAAAATATTACTTGAATACCACATGTTGCTATGTGAGGCATCAAATAGCTAAATCTCTATCTCAAATATCTTTGAGAGCTGCCAAATACCTCTCAATCATTCCCCAAAAAATTCAAGCAATTGAATTACTTAAACTATTCCCAAATATGAAATACTAATTTTCTTGGCGATATTAATATATATATATATTCTCCTTGTCGAAAAAGTTATTTCTTAGCATGCATCGTACCTAGGATATATAAGAAGTTGTTAAATGAAAAGTCCTTTTATTTCAATGTTTTTGAAAAACCCTTAATTTACCTGCACCCGGCTATTAAGGCACAGGATCGCACGGCAGAATCCAAAAAACAAAAAACGGATCGTCTCGTTTGCGTATACCGGGAGGGGTAGACTAGCGAGACTTCGTTTGGGTACTTAGAATTCAGTTGGACGTAGTCGCAGATCGTATGATGGAGACGGAGAACAACCCACCACCGCCCTGTGCTCCCGCGGCGGCTCCTCCGATTGCCCAAGCCGCGGAGGCTCCTCCGATTGCCCAAGCCGCGGCGGCCATGGCGATGATGACGACGACGAGCACGGCGGGGACGACATCAGCAAGGCGTAGATCAGTCCGATCACGCCAGGGTCGCAAGCGCCGGAGGATTGCCGCCGAGGAGGTCGGAGGCTGGGCGTCGCTCCCCGGCGACATAGTCCGCCTCGTGGCCGATCGGGTGCTGATCGCCGGCGACGTGGTGGACTACATCAGCCTCCGCGCCGCCTGCTCCGACTGGCGCGCCAGCACGGACTCCCCACTCCTGGGCGGCCACCACTACCTCCCCGCGCGCGGCTGGGTCGCGCTCTGCGACGGCGACGCCGTGCGCCCGGACGACGCCCGCCAGGTCGCCTTCTTCAAGCCCGCCACCGGCCGCCGCCTCCGCGTCCGCATCCGTGACCTCGCCGGATACAGGGTCGTCGCCATCAGCTCCGGCCTCCTCGTCCTCCTCCACAAGCGCTACAACACCGTCCGCGTCCTCCACCCCTTCTTCAACCGCGCCATCCTCCTCGAGCTCCCCAGCATCGCCCCCACTTTGCGCGTCCTCGGCACCGACCGCTACTCACTCCTCCGCATGAACGCTGCCGTTCTCACCACCCCCACCTCCGCGACCACCTCCACCATCGACGCCGTTGTGGCCTGGTTCCCGGGCCCGTGGTTCCTCTTTGCCAAGCCGGGCGACGCCGCCTGGGACGCCGTCACCCTCGACCTCGACATCCAGAGCGTACTCGCCTTCCGCGGCCGCCTCTACGCCACCACCATTACCTCCACCAATATCCTCCAGGTCTACCCTCGGACCAACAAGAATACCTTCGCGGTGGACACCCCTATCCCAGACGCGCTCGGTGAACCGGCGTTGTGCCGCTACTTCCTCGTCGAGTCCGGCGGCCGCATGCTGCTCGCCGTCCGGCACCGTGTCACAATCACCAGGGCGGCCATGAAGGTCTTCGAGGTGGACCTCGACCGCCGCCGGCTGGAGCCGGTGAGCAGCATTGGCCACCGCGCGCTCATCCTTGGCAGGGACAGGTGCCTGTCCGTCTCCGTCAGGGATCTGCCCTACATCATAGGGAACTCTATCTACTGCTTCTCTCAGTACGGTATCGAGTGCTTCTCTCTGGGCGGCGGCTCTACCCACGTCGTGCCCTTCCCCGTCGCGGCATTGGGTTCCGTGGGACCCTTCACCATTGTCGAGCATCTCGTCACATACTGCAATCATGTTCAATGGTAAGCATACGGATTGTGGTACTACCTCCGTTTTTAGAAAGCTAAATTAGATTTCTAAAAACTCTTATATACTTCCTCCGGTCCTTTTTAATTGACTCAGATTTAGTACAAAATTGTACTAAATCTGAATCAATTAAAGTATTTTAGATCGGAGGTAGTAATAGATGAGATCACGGATTCAAGATTGAGCCTAGTTTTTCAGACGCACACCCTGATCTATTTTGTGTGCTCTTATTTATTGTAGGGCGAGAGGGCTCATGTTTGATGAGTATCAGATACCTGATGACCATCCCCTCAACGCGAAAATAAGGATGCAAGATAAGCAGCTGCGTATTACAACCAGTACAACTGGTGTGCCGAAGAAGAAGAAGAAGAAGCCGAGCGAACCATCTCCTGCAACTTAGCACGGTATTTTTTTTTCTTGAGATGAACTTAGCACAGTACTAGCTATGGGTCTAACGTACAAGTGTGAAAATATGAACAGTTAAAACTAATTAGAAGAACTGAGGCCAGATTAAGAGTCCAAAACTCATATATACATCTATACTATGAAGCAATGATATTCACACATATTCAAAAGGTGTCCTTAACCATTATTGCTGCTCGATCTTGGATCATCATTTTCCACTGGACCTACGCGTCAGCATTCCGCCCACCAAAGATGGTGTACCGATGCGGCTCCCTACATGGCCATGGACCATGGACCAATGCTTAATGAAGCTCTCGCCGTATCCATGGCCCGGCTATCTCTTGGTTTGCGGCCACCTCGTGAGATTGTACGTTTGCGGTGGCTACTATAAGTTCTCACTAATTGTTAGCCCGTATTGTGTTTGTGATATAACAATATGGCTTTTTTTAACATGGGCATCAACCCTCAGTCGTTAGTGAACATCAAGGTGGAGTCATGGAGATTGTAACAACATAAGGTTATGCTCGGGGTTAGTGTTTGGTGTTGGGTGGAGGAAGAAGAAATGTAATGGGTATATATATAAAAAACAAATGTCAACCATGATTTGATAAAAAAAAAAAAGCGGGCGACTATCATCAATATGTTCAACAATGCACAAATATTCAACATGTTCATGTCATTGTCACGAAATCAGGTACGATTAGGAGAAGGGTGCACTCCCGCAAAGCAATCGAACGAGTGACCCCCCATGTCATGGTGCACCCCTCGCAATTGTTTTGGGGCGGTCCCACTCATGTTTTTCTGTTTGTTTATATTTTTTCTGAAGTACACAAATTCTAGGTATAAATTTGTTTTCCACGGTATGAACTGCAAAAACATGTACAAACGTATAACTGAAAAAGGGATTACAAAAAATACTTTGGAATTTTGGTTTGCATCAATCTTTACTATTGAGAATCAATAGGACACCGTTGGTACGTATGCAAATATTTTGGTGTTTTTTTCTTTGCTAAGAGATATTCATAGGTATGCCCCTCGCAATTGTTCTTGCTCATATAATTTTGTATCAGTCCACGCAGGTTATTCAAATTCACACATCATTTTGAATATTTTTTTAATCTCCGGAGCTACATCACAACAAATTGGTTCAAAATATTTTGACACATCTGTCTTGCTTATATTCGCTTCCACAATCCTGAGAAAGAACTTCCAGAGTCATAATTCTTCCACCCTGCTAGAAAACCATTCGGGCCTGCCGCTTCATTGTGTTCCATCTGAAAAATCACCTTATTTACTTCCTCCTCGGTATAAGGAGCAGTAAGGAGAGCATTTTCCTCGTCGAAAACTTGAGAAAGGGTCATCAATTTGGGTTTCATCCATCAAGGAGTACCTTCCTCTAGATCCCCAAACAAATTACCTTTGTGCAACAACAGCTGCAGCGGGCTGTGAAACACCGGATGAACATGTGGGCAATGCGGGAGCAACGACCGACCCAACTGTGGTGACCACTTTGAGCATCACTCAAAGTGCATCACTCAAAGTGGTGATCGTGCTTGGCTTGATCGTTCATTTGTTGTTGGGCCTGCACTGGTAGACGGTTGCAGCTATTGAGATCCATCTCCGCTGTTACATATTAGAGGCGGCAACTAGGAGAATGATTAGGATGAGGGAGAATAAGCATGAGGTCGTCATGTATTTACTGATACAAGAATGTAACATGTTAGCGTATTCTCCTTGTTATGCATTGTGAATTTTGTGATAACTGGAATAGGGCTGGTCCATATATTTTAGAGGCCCTGGGCGACACGGTACCAAAAGGTCATTCAGAGAATTCCTTAGAGATATTTATGTTAAATTTTAAATATTACTCAGGATTTAAACTATAATTGGTATTCTTTGACCCCTTAACAATCTCCGTCAAGCTCCGCCACTTGGTCACACAAAAGCCAAGCTTTGGGTCAAACAGAACAAACGTATTTTTGAATATTACTTAGAGTTTATTTAAAGTTTAAAGGATGATTGTGGTTCTCTTACTGGTTGTTGCAAATATTCTGGTCTCTTGGGAGCTGTATCGCCGAAGGACATATTGGCTTCAGCATGTAGTCGGCTCCGTGTCATTTGGTTTTCCTTTCTCCTAGAGGACCTCCGTTTCGGGTTACACAAGGCTCGAGCTCGGGGTTCCAACGGTTAGCCACAAGGCCGTGCCAGTCCGAATTTGGTTTCTCAAAAAAAAAAAAATCCAAATTTTGTTTCTAAAAAGAACTATAACAGACCCCGTATATATTTTCAAAAAATATAGGGGATAAAAACAGGCCACCGTCATATGAAACGAGCCCCGCAGCCCCGTTCGGCTACACACCCCAAAGAAAGAGAAACAAATATTCTACAGCTTGAATCGCTCCGATTCCTCCCGACTCCCGCGAGTGAGGGTCTTCAGATTTGTTATTTTCGTTGGTTGGATCAGCAGATTCTGAACAATCATTCGACAGATCCCTCTGGGATTGGAAGAAAGGCGCGTCTGCCTACTTTTCCGATCTCCCGGCGATGTCTCCGGCCACCTCGGCCGGAACGGCGGGGCGGAAGCGCAAAGGTGCACCCGTTCGCTCACTCACCGTCTGCAAGCGTCGGCGAACCCCCGCTCCGGCACAGCAGGAAAGCGGCTGGGCATCTCTCACTCCTGATATGGTCCGCCTCGTCGGCTGGCGGCTGCTGGCCGAGGACGTGGTGGACTACCTCACGTTCCGCGCCGTCTGCTCCGGCTGGCGCGCCAGCACGTCCAGTCCGGACCCTGTCTCCGCCCTGAGCAAACCGTTCCTCCGCCCGCGCGGCTGGGTCGCGCTCTGCGACGGCGACGCGGCGCCCCTGGACGCCGCCTCCTGCTGCGAGATCACCTTCTTCAACACGCGCACGGTGCGCCGCCTGCGCGTCCGCCTCCCCGAGCTCCGGGCCCACAGGGTCATCGGCTTCACCGACGGCCTACTCATCCTTCTACACAACCGCAAGACGACCGTCCGCATCGTCCACCCCTTCACTCGCGCCATGGCTGACCTCCCGCCCCTCGCGCCCGCCTTCCACAAGGTGATCAAGGACCGGGGATCTCTGCTCCACATGAGCGCCTTCGTCTGCTCTTCACCCTCGTTCCCCTTCTTCTCTGTGGTTGCCCATTTCCCCTGGAAACCCGTGGCGCTGTGGGCGCAGCCAGGCCGCGAGGCGTGGAAGTTCATCCGCCATGGCCTGGAGATTCGGAACATCTTGCCCTTCCAAGGCATGCTCTTCGCCACCGTGAGGTCGATGAAGCAGATAGTGATGGTCTACCCTCCATGCAAGTTCTCCCTCGCTTACGCTGCAGACTCATTGGCCAACAAGAAGATATGGTGCGAGTACCTCGTGGAGTTCGCCGGGCGTATGATGCTCGTGGTGCAACATGGAACTACGGAGGCTGGTGACGCCAGGGCATGGCCGAATTGCGCCTTCAAGATCTTCGAAGTGGACATCCACGGCCAGAAGATGTTGCCAATTCGCAGCCTCGGTGACCAGGCTCTGTTCCTCCACACCGACCGGTGCCTGTGTGTCCCGACCATGAACCTGCCGTCCATCTGCGGCGACTCGGTTTATTTCACTATGCCACGCAAGCCTGTTGTGATGCAGTCTCTCGCAAGTGGTTTGTCCGAGGATCTATCTGCGATGTGCCAGATACACGACATGGAGGAGGAGATGATACGTCCATCCGTGCGACCCTTCACCATTGCTGGTCATCTTCTCACGTATTGCCATCATTTAGAGTGGGCATGGGGACTTATGTTTCACGAGTTCCACTTCATACCGGAATCTTTCAAGGAGCTGCACAAGAAAATACAGGCACATTATTCTCAAGTTCGGATTCCACGCAAGCTGTAGCAGCAGAAGGTGCAAAGTCCAAACTTTGTCATAGTGGATGAGTGTAAGAAAGAAACTTCTGTGTAGAGAGACTTCTCTTTTGGGTTGTTTTCTTATGATGAAAACTTTATTATCTTCTATCTCTAAATAGCTAGCCCCCACTAGTAGATTTTCCTGCAATTCTATGCAGCCACGTCACCCCAAAATACCAAATCTGGCACCGATGCAGTAACTCCACACGTTCAGCTTTTCTACCTCTTAATTGATTTGTAACCGATCCCTCAAACCCGTCAATCTCAGATTATCCACTTTAATGGTTAGCTGCAGTTAGATCGCAACGTTTTCCCTCGCACTATTTTTATTCTCCCCACTATCCATGTCCGAACAAATTCCATGCATGCCCCGAGAGACCTTAAATCCCTCCGCTCCTAGCACGTCTCCAGCACACGACTGCTTCTCAGTGCTCAGCCGCAAGATTCCCAAAACGTCGTTCTGCAGGTTGTAGCGCTGCCCCTGCGTTTGAGAGTCCGGCCGTCTCTATCCGTGTCACCATTGCCAGCTGTGTGACCCATCGGATCCCTGCCGCCGCCAAGAGACTCGCAACCAGCGTTGCCTTTTCTAGCAGCAAGCAGGTGAAGTACACTAGGTCAGAACAAAAGCTTGGTTCACTCTTCGCCCATCCAGTCAAGTTCTTCTTCTTCTTCCAAATTCCAGTTTCATCACGCCATCATGGTGTGTGTGCGCGATGTGCTTTTTTAATGATGTTGAAACTCCATGTAAATATTTGATTCGTACAAATACGTTTTTCATTTATTTTCAATGTTGATGCCACATGTGTCCAAAGCATAACTGCGATTTTGGTGCTAGGATGTTTATAACCAGTCACCACGAGCAGGCAATTCAGTTAAACAATGTTTCTGACCATTCGGTACAACACGCGCGAGCTCGTGGCCTCGTGGGTTTATGTGATGCATGTATTCTCAACCTGCTATGTGGTAAGTACGATCAAGCACCCTTTCCTGCTTACTGCTTTTATTCTCTGTAATTTCCGAGCCCCTAATTTCTGAAGATATACGTGTCTCAACCCTTCTGGGAAATACAGTTAAACAACGTTGTGCTATTTGAGATGTTTTCTTATAGCTTTCCACTTCTTAATCTTTCTCAATAATATAAAAAAGAGTACTTAATTAGGCAGGAAGAAACATGAGAGTATCGTTCCTGTTCTGGCCTGAAAACAGAAGTCAGACTACCTTGCGACTACTGTTTCTACTGTTCCTGTTCAGGTGTGATTAAATAGACAAGATCAATCAAATACTGTAGATGTGTACCTCGACCAAACTGTCCAAGCTAATTGCAGATATTGGCTCCCAATAGTAAGGTGAACTATCATATAACCAAAAATCAGCATGGCGATGTCTTTATTTTAGGCAATAGATATGTTCTTCATTACAGGGGATGAAGGTGTCAACATGAATGCCTCCTACTGACATTCATATGTTATTACCAGCTTACTCTAATGAGATACAATATAGCCTTCATTTGTTTGGCAATGCAGATTCTTTTTATTTTGAAATGGCAATGCTGATATTGGTGATTCGTGATTCATGCACACATATGTTTAACGATACCCTATCTAAAGGTAGCAATACTCGAATATTTAGAGATTATTTGGTAGTTCACCTTACTTTAGAGTTTTACCTATTGAAATATAGCTATAGCAGTAAACAATAAACGGTATAACTCGACCTTTTGGTTCTTATAGATGTTTACTCAATGGTTATTTCTCAACAAATTTTCCGCCGCAACGCGCGGGGTATCATCTAGTTATGATGATGATGAAACCCGGAAATTCAATTTGATTTCTGGGTGCGTATGCTCCCTTTCCTAAAATATCATATTTTGAAGTGTCAAAAGTTTTTGACAAAAAATTTAACATGAACATCTCCATATTATATGTCCGTTCGTCAAGTTTCACGAAAAACCAATATTTTTATTGATCTATGTAAAACAAAGAAAATTTATCATGTGAAAAGTATTATTTTTTATAAAACGGCTTTGTGAGCGTGTAGCACGTGAAGATATACGTGCGAGAATTTTTTATTCTAATTTTTCTAAATTCAAAATATGTGTAAGATATATTTCAAAATAGAGAAATCATATGATCCCATGTTTCAAAACACCACTTCCAAACAATCAAACCCCTAGTCTTTCCTTACGTGACTCTGCCGTGATATGTCTGTGTGTTTTCTTGTAATTTTTGGTGAACACTATTCTGTTATGGAACTGGTTTTACGAAAATACTTATCTTTTTGCAGAGAATTTTCTCCACTAGTAGAAACAAGGGCTTTGGTTTTTTGCCCCAGATGTCATTTGCACCGGATTTGGCACGAACCGGTGCTAAAAGGGGTCATTAGCACCGGTTCGTGGGGCGCAGCTGGCAGAGGGACCTTTAGCACCGGTTCGTGGCAAATGATCTATCTTTTGCACCGGTTCGTAACACAAACCGGTGCAAAAGGTTCGTCGCCAGGCACGTGTCAGCCGAGGAACCTTTAGCACCGGTTCGTGTTACGAACCGGTGCAAAAGATAGACCATTTGCACCGGTTCGTAACACGAACCGGTGCTAAAGGTCCCCAGCCCTATTTCAGCTCAGCTACCCGGCCAAACAGCCCACTCACTTCATTTTTGCTAGGAGAAGGTGTGTGTGTTGAGTGCTAAGTTGCTTCTCTTTAGCATGCACATAAGGTGCTCGATGAAATGTGTGAGAGAGTGATGCCGCTTGATTTTACACCCAACAAAAATGAGATGAGGTGCCGGAGCGACACTTAAGCTTTCTCCTCTTTCTTTCCTCCTCGATCAAGGTTAAGCAACAACTTTACCCTTTCATTTGTACGGTGCTAATTTCCACTATTTATAAATATTATGATGTTTTGTAATTGTTTATTGATAAACTTAATTAATTATTTGATGTAGATGAACCGGCGGCAATGGATGTACGTTGACCGACGTCTACCCGAGTTCAGATCGGGCCTGGAAGAATTTATCCGTGTGGCTCAGGAAAACCCACAGGCGGATGGTTTTATGTGTTGTCCATGTGTTGATTGCCATAACTTGAAGCAATACCCTGAATGGCAAGTCATTCACTCCCACCTGCTTTGGAAAGGTTTCATGCCCAGCTATAATTGTTGGACCAAGCAAGGAGAAAGAGGGGTTATGATGGAAGACGACGAAGAAGAAGAAGAGGATGATGATATGTAACCTAACTACGGTGATACTGCAACAGGGCATGATGAAGATGCAGGAGGAGGTGATCAAGATGAAGAGGCATAAGATGAGCCCGTTGATGATGATCTTCGTCGGGCCATCGCCGATGCACACAGAGATGCAGAAACAGAAAACGAGAAGCGAAAGTTAAAGGGCATGTTAGATGATCGCAAAAAGAAGTTATACCCAAATTGCGAAGATGGCAACACAAAGCTCGGTGCCACCCTGGAGTTGCTGCAATGGAAGGTAGAGGCTGGTATATGTGACAAGCCATTTGAGAAGTTACTGAAAATAATGAAGAGGAGGTTTCCAAAGAATAACGAATTGCCTGACAGTACGTACGAAGCAAAGAAGGTTCTCTGCCCTCTAGGATTAGAGGTGCTGAAGATACATGCATGCATTAATGACTGCATCCTCTACCGCGCTGAGTATGAAAATTTGGAAAAATGTCTGGTATGCACTGCACTTCGGTATAAGATCAGGCGAGATGACCTTGGTGATGTTGAGGGCGAGCCCCCTAGGAAGAGGGTTCCTGCCAAGGTTATGTGGTATGCTCCTATAATACCACGGTTGAAACGTCTGTTCAGAAATAAAGAGCATGCCAGGTTGTTGCGATGGCACAAAGAAGACCGTAAGAAAGACGAGATGCTGAGACACCCCGCTGATGGGTCGCAGTGGAGGACAATCGATAGAGAGTTCCCGGATTTTGCAGATGACGCGAGGAACTTAAGGTTTGGCCTAAGTACAGATGGAATGAATCCTTTTGGGGAGCAGAGCTGCAGTCATAGCACTTGGCCTGTAACTCTATGTATCTATAACCTTCCGCCTTGGTTGTGCATGAAGCGGAAGTTCATTATGATGCCAGTGCTCATCCAAGGCCCAAAGCAACCCGGCAACGACATTGATGTGTACCTACAGCCATTATTTGAAGAACTCTTACAGTTGTGGAGCAAACCAGTTGTACATGCATGGGATGAGTACAAACAGGAGTCATTTAACCTACGAGCGTTGCTTTTCGTGACCATCAATGATTAGCCTGCTCTTAGTAACCTTTCAGGACAGACAAACAAGGGATACAATGCATGCACGCACTGTTTAGATGAGACCGAAGGTGCCTATTTGCATAAATGTAAGAAGGTTGTGTACCTGGGGCATCGTCGATTTCTTCCAAAGAGGCACCCCGTTAGAAAGAAAGGCAATCATTTCGGAGGTGAGGCAGATCGCCGGGTGAAGCCTGAACTCCGTACCGGTGATGCTTTACTTGATATGGTGAAGGACATAAAAGTAATCTTTGGAAAGGGTCCTGGTGGTCAATCTGTTCCGAATGACGACGTTACCGGACAAGCACCCATGTGGAAGAAAAAAATCTATATTTTGGGATCTACCCTATTGGAAAGTCCTAGAGGTCCGCTCTTCAATCGACGTGATGCACGTGACGAAGAATCTTTGCGTGAACCTGCTAGGCTTCTTAGGCGTGTATGGGAAGACAAAAGATACACCAGAAGCACGGGAGGACCAGTATCGTATGAAAGTCCCAAAAGACAAGCAAGAACAGGATTACAAGGATACAGGGAGTCGCTTAAGTCCTGCCAGCTACGCTCTTACCAAAGCAGAGAAGGATATCTTTTTTGAAGTCCTTTACAGTATCAAGGTCCCGTCTGGCTTCACCTCCAATATAAAGGGAATAATAAATATGGAGAAGAAAACATTCCAGAACCTGAAGTCGCATGATTGCCACATTATTATGACGCAGTTGCTTCCGGTTGCACTGAGGGGGCTTCTGCCGGAAAATGTTCGAATACCCATTGTGAAGCTATGTGCATTCCTTAATGTGATATCTCAGAAGGTAATCGATCCAGCTAGTCTTCCAAGGTTACAGAAGGATGTGGTGCAATGTCTTGTTAGCTTTGAGTTGGTGTTTCCACCATCTTTCTTCAATATTATGACACATCTCCTGGTTCACCTTGTCGAAGAGATTGCCATCCTCGGTCCTGTCTTTCTACACAATATGTTCCCCTTCGAGGGGTTCATGGGGGTCTTAAAGAAATATGTTCATAACCGTGCTAGGCCAGAAGGAAGCATCTCCAAGGGCTATGGAACAGAGGAGGTCATCGAGTTCTGTGTTGACTTCATTCCTGACCTTAAGTCGATTGGTGTTCCTGAATCGCGACATGAGGGGCGACTAAGTGGAAAAGGCATGCTAGGAAGGAAATCAATGATATGTAGGGACGGCATTTCTTTCACTCAAGCACACTACACAGTTCTACAAAGTTCCACCTTGGTGGCCCCGTATATCACTGATCACAAGAATATTGTACGCTCCGAACATACAGGGCGATCGAAGACTGGATTACGCATAAACATATGCAGACATTCGGCGGTTGGCTCCGAGAACATCTCATTAATAACATCGATATTGTAGATCAGTTGTACATGTTGGCCGGGTAACCATCTTCGACTATAGTGACTTTCCAGGGGTACGAGATAAATGGAAATACCTTCTACACGTTCGCCCAAGATAAAAAGAGCACCAACCAAAACAGTGGTGTCCGCATTGATGCAACAAACACTAGCAGTGGGAAAAAGGACACATATTATGGTTACATAGAGGAGATATGGGAACTTGACTATGGACCTTCTTTTAAGGTCCCTTTATTTCGGTGCAAATGGTTCAAGATGGATGGAAAAGGGGTAAAGGTAGACCAGCTGTACGGAATGACAACAGTGGATCTCAACAATCTTGGTTACAGAGACGAACCATTCGTCCTAGCCAATGATGTGGCTCAGGTTTTCTATGTGAAGGACATGTCCTCTAGACCGAAGAAAAGAAAACATAAGGAAACGAGCTCATCCGATGAGCCAAAGCGTCACATAGTTCTTTCAGGGAAAAGAACCATCGTGGGAGTCGAGGACAAGACAGACATGTCAGAAGATTATATATAATAAGTTTGCTGAAATTCCGCCCTTCACAGTGAACATTGATCCAACCATCACGTTAAATGCTGAAGATACTCCATGGTTACGGTCGAAGCGATCATAATGTATTAATTATTATCCTGTACCTTGAGCTCATATTGTGAAGCATTTGTTGTGATATGTATCAGTAACATTGGTCGTTTGAACTAAATGCAATTATCCAAGTTTATTATTTTTCTAGATACACATGTTTGGAAATTTATCCTCAGCTACTGGTTGTTGGGTGTATACTAGCAGCTTCCGAGCGGGACTTGCGGGAAGAGTTACTCGGGCGGAGCTTCCGAAGATGTCTAAGACGGCCGTCCATCTAAGACATCTTCGAGAAACTCCGCCGGAGAGGCTCTTTCCTTCGAGGTCACCGTCGTCGGGTTATATACCAGCTCCCTGGAAGCTCTCTATGCTCTCCCTTCCTTACCCTGAGCTACTGTTTGTTGGGTGTATACTAGCAGCTTGCGGGTAGAGTTCTCGGGCGAAGTTTCCGAAGATGTCTAAGACGGCCAGCCATCTAAGACATCTTCGAGAAACTTCGCCGGAGAGGCTCTTTCCTTCTTGGTCGTTGCATCTTCTCTCTTTGTTCTCTCTACTCTCCCCGGAGGGGCTATAATCCCCTCCCCCCAGATGAAACCACCCCAGATAAGGCAAATAACAGATAAGCCTCCCCCAGATTTAGCCCCCCCATCTTTAGCACCGGTTCCAGCCAGGAACCGAGATAAAAGGGTATATAAACTAATCCACCATCTTTATCACCGGTTCCAGCCAGTAACCGGGATAAAAGGGGTATATAAACTAATCAACCGTCTTTAGCACCGGTTCCAGCCATTAACCGGGATAAAACGACAACGACTTTATTGAAATTTAACAAGATACGTTAACTAAATAACTTAAACTAAAACAACGACAACACTGCTTTATTGAAATTCAACATTAACTAAATTTAAACTAAAATAACAACTTCTACTAGTTCTTCCGCGTATCCGCTGCTGCCCTCCTGGCTGCCGCCTCCTGCCGCAGCTCCTCCTCACGACGACGCTTATGCATCTCCTCACTATCCAGATCCGTCACACGCGGCCGCTTATGCAGCTCCTGGAGACTCTGCCTCTCAAATGTTTCTATGGTAGCCGCTAGCGCCGCCTCCTCCCACTCCTCTATCTCTGCGAGCTGCGGGTCCACCTCATCCGCTGTTGCCCTCCTGGTTGCCGCCTCTTGCCGCAGCAGCTCCTCCCACTCCTCTATCTCCGCGAGCTGCGGGTCCACCTCCACCGGCGGCGGGTGCGGCTTTGGGGGCATTGTGCAATGGGCTAGGGTTTGGTGATGAGTGAAATGGAAGAGACGGGGGCGTACTATTTATAAAGGGCGTGTAGGCGGGAAATCTCCGCGCTGCGCGTCGTGGCGGGAAAATATCCCGCGCGGCATCGTGGCGGGAAAATATCCCGCGCGGCGTCGTGGCGGGAACATATCCCGCGCGGCGTCGTGGCGGGAACCGCTCGGCGTCGTGGCGGAAACCGCGAAAAAAAGGAGGGAAGAAGGAAAAAAGACAGTCAAAATTTGGGCCTTTTGCACCGGTTCGTGGCTGGAACCGGTGCAAAAGTCTTTTGCACCGGTTCCAGCCACGAACTGGTGCAAAAGGCCCCTTTATTTCTTCCCCGCGCGCGCCCCTTCTTCTCCATTCGCGCGAGGAACACAGAAGAGGGGAGGTGCTGCCAAAAATTTCGGTGCCGCCGCCGCCGGCCGCCTCTCCTCCGCGCCCGCGCGCCGCCGGCCTCTCCTCCGCGCCCGCACCGCCGCCTCTCCTCCGCGCCCGCGCCGCCGGCCTCTCCTCGGCGCGCGCGCGCCGCCACGACTCCCGGCCCGCGCGCGCCCGCGCCGCCCCCGCCGGCCTGCGCCGCCACCGCCCGTGCCGCCACCCCCGCCCGCCCGTGCCGCCGCCCCCGCGCTGCGCCGCCGCCAACCGCCGCCCGCGGCAACAAGGTGAGCCCCGGCCCCTTGTCTTTTTTTTGTTTTTTTGTTTTAATTAGTTAGAAAATTTAGTAGTTAGAATTTAGAATATTGTAGTTAGAATTTAGAAGTAGTTAGATAATTGTACTTAGAAAATATTTGTAGTTAGATAATTGTAGTTAGAATTTAGAATATGTTAGAAAATTGTAGTTAGAATTTAGAATATGTTAGATAATTTGTAGTTAGAATTTAGAATATGTTAGATAATTTGTAGTTAGAATTTAGAATATGTTAGATAATTTGTAGTTAGATAATTGTAGTTAGAATTTAGAATATGTTAGATAATTGTAGTTAGAAAATTGTAGTTAGAAAATATTTGTTAGATAATTGTAGTTAGAATTTAGAATATGTTAGATAAAAATGTTAGAAAATTGTAGTTAGAAAATATATGTTAGACAATTTTTTTTTACAGAAGTAGTAGTCAAATTTATATGTTCATAAGTAATTCATTCAAATTCAATATTAGTTTGCATACGATGCCGCGGCCTCCGCATCCTGGAGCTAGGACAGTTTTAGAGGAGATGCAGCAGATGGGGGAAGTCCGGGACTGGGCTCCGCCGGGGTGGCACTGGAAGGTGTTATCTTCCGGGGCGCGCACCTTGGTGCGGAATCCGGGTCTCGTCGTCGACCCGGATATTCTCTGGTGGAGGTCTTATGGGCCACGTTCGTTTCAGAGGGAGCCGGCCCCGCCGGAGGAGGTAGCTCAGCGCATTGAAGCGGAGGATCAGCACGTTCGCCGTTACATGTATGCGTTAGACAACATGTATAGGACCGGATGGAGCGTTATGCAGGGATCTCATGTTAGCTATGCTCCCGTTGTTGTTCCGTGGCTTTGGGGGTACACCCAGCGCGGCTCAGGACCCGGTCGGCGCCCTCTAGGACCCGGTCTGCGCGGTTGAGTGGTTGTAGTAGTGATTGATGTATTATCGATCTATGTATGCATGTAACTGCACTATCTGCTTTCAGCACTATATTATCGATCCTTAGTTAAGAACTATATATGCATTGAGCATTATCCTTAATTAGTACCTATATATATGTATAACTCTAATATTTTGATCATGTATTGAGCATTATTCTTAATTACTTGTAAGTCTTTGCAGAAACTTGTAAGTCTTTGCAGAATCTAGCTTCGTTGTGTTTATAGCATTAGAATAACTTTTAAGTCTTTGCAGAAACTATGGAAAGAGACCTAGAACAAGAATACCTCGTCGAGGAGATTATCCGTGATGATGACGATATCACCTCTATTTACCTAAACCAATCCGGCGAGGGAGACGAGCGAACCCGAGGAGACGGCTCCGATGAGGAAGATGAGCAATACCACCGTGGAGATGGCTCCGGTGAGGGAGAAGGTGACGACTGCGAGGGAGAAGCTCACGACGCCGAGGTGTATATATATTAATTAACCAAGCCTACTGACTCAGATAGTGATAATAAAAGGCCAGACCCTGAGGATCCCGAGCTGAATAGCATACAACGAAGAGTCAAGAAGTGGGCTCTTAAGAATATGGCAATGCAGTTCAACGACTACAAGAAGAAATTGGACAACTCCTTTGTCAAGAAAAAGAAGACTCCAGATTTCAAGGGCCCCTATGAGAAGATAAAAGACCACTGGGAGGCATTTGTGAAGTACAAGACATCGGAGAGGGCAAAGACAAGGTCAGACACCAACAAGAAAAATGTTGCTAATAAGATGTACTTCCATACCATGGGGCGAGGAGGCTACAAGGCTGGCAGACCTAAGTGGGAGAAATGGGAGAATGACCTAATTGCAAAGGGGATCCAGCCAGAGGTACGGAAATGGAACCAGCGGTCAAGGGATTGGTTTTACGCGCATGGGGGCACGTTGGACGCACAAGGGTTCTGCATATATACACAAAGACATCGGGAAAACCCACTTCCCACCGAAACCTTTAGAAATGCTGCAAAGGAAGTTGAAGAGGGGAAGTTCCGTCCCGAAAGAGAGAAGGACCAGCTCACACGCGCCCTTGGGAATCCTGAACACCCAGGACGAACACGAACCATACCAGGTGGCAAGCCGTGGTGTATTGGGTTTCCTGCAGAAACGAAGAAATATCCCGATAGAAGCCGTCAGAGGCAAAAGGATGTGGTTCAAGAATGCGTTGCTAAGCTAGAGGAGCAAGTGAGGATGATAATGTCAGGCTCAGTCACAGTCACCCAACCTCAACCTAATCCGCGGATAGAAGAAGTTGCATTCGATGCTACCGGCCAGGGATCTCAGCGGAAGAGCAGCGTGGCTTCCACGGAGCTGCCTGGTGATGATGCAGATGTGGATCCGCAGATGGCTTCTCCCTCCCCTGTGGATCCGCAGATGCCTCCTGATCTCTACCCTGTGGACTTTATCACAGAGTCGACACCTTGTGAGCTACATTTCCAAACGATGGGCTACTTAACGCTCAAGGCGGCGATCGGCTATGTCTTACCGCCAGTACCTGATCAAAGATATCACTTCAATCCGGTTCCACCTGGATACGCTGTTGCCGGGGTGGATCAATTTATGGATGGGTATGGGCCGCTGAGGCTTGACCACCCTGCCGGTGAAGGGGATTTGCTAGAGCTGGGAGAGGCCAAGAACACTACAGTTCTATGGCGAAAGGAATTCGTTGTGATTCCGGGTTGGAAGGCGCCAACAAGGTCTCCACCGAGCCAGCATTCTCCACCGATGCAGCCGTCTCCAGTGCGTGAGCCTTCCCCGCCGGCGCGTGAGCCTTCCCCGCCGGCGCGTGAGCCATCTCCGCCGCCGCGTGAGCCTTCCCCGCCGGTGCGTGAGCCATCTCCGCCGCTGTGTGAGCCTTCTCCGCCGCCCAAGTCTAAGAGGAAAATTAGGCAGACCGCTACGACACAGCTGAGTCGTAACAAATCACCGAGACGCAAACAAGAGCCCCTCCCAAGAGTGCCTAAGGTTGCTCCCAAGAGACCTTATGACTATACAGTTGAGGAAAATGCCAAGATCGTAGCTGAACAGCACAAGCAACAAATGTTGAAACAGAAAAAGCCCCAGCTTGAGCCGGAGCCAGCTATATCTCTGGAAAAGAAGTTGAAACTGCTGAAGAACCTTCATCAACCTGAGCCAAGTCTTTCATCGAACTATGACCGGTCTATTCGCAAGTCAAATGTGTTAGCAAGAAAGCGGTGGGAAAAAAGTAAGGTAGAAGGGAAACTAGTTCCCCAGCTTGGAGCCCAGAAAAACTCGTGCCCCCCCCCCCCCCGCTCCAAGTGTATCCCGATGTCCTAGCGTGCCTTGATCCAACGATGGTAAAACTATACAAAGATGAGGCAGATGCGGCCGGTATGAGTATTCCTGAGTACTTAAGCCGCATCGAATTCATGTACACGGACGATGTCCAATTAGCATACCATTACACATACGGGGAACCTCTTGTCAGAGCTGCGGAGTTGCCTAATCTATCAACACAGCTGCGAAGACTACATAATTGGTACTTGGATGCATGTAAGGACGGTCAGAACTGGATCATGGTGGCAATAAGAGATGAGCACTACGGGCGAACTGACGTGATGAACATCGAATTTTGTGAATTATTTCAGTTATTCAACCAAGACGCCCTCGACAAATCTCTGCTGAGTGCATACTGTCTGTAAGTATTATTTATGTAATTAAGTCTCTACCGCGGCTCGTCCATTATTGCATGCATATAACCATACTCTCACTGTATTATGCAGAATGAAGATTCGCGAATGCCGCAAGGGGCAAATCTATGATCTTATTATTTATAACTATGCGGCATAACTATTGGCGGCTATATATATCAAAGCTTGCGCCACTTCATCCTATTATTTATATGCATGTATTGTTACTCGCACAATTAAAAGGAGAAAAATTCTCTGCAAAAAGATAAGTATTTTCGTAAAACCAGTTCCATAACAGAACAATGTTCACCAAAAGTTAGAAGAAAACACACGGACATATCATGCAGAGTCACGTAAGGAAAGACTAGGGGTTTGATTGTTTGGAAGTGGTGTTTTGAAACATGAGAGCATATGTTTTCTCTATTTTGAAATGCATCTTAAACATATTTTGAATTTAGAAAAATTAAAATAAAAAATTCTCGCACGTATATTGATGAGGACATCCCTACTACACCATTACCTCCGTCATTGATTAATGAAGATGAACCTGCTGTGAAGCTCAAGTCCAATGAAGTTCGGATTGGACCAATTACAAGGGCTCGTGCGAAGCTACTTAAACAACAGGTGAACTTGTTTCTAAACGGTACTTTGATTGATGAGAACTTTGTACTGCCTAAGTCCTATTACTTATGTATCATCAGGTATCAAGAGGAGACGAGCGTCGCACAAGGAGTAGAGGAGCAGCTGGACATGAAGACGGACGTCAAGATGGACGTGAAGCTGGACATGGAGCTGGAGATGAAGATATCTCATGGTCGCGCGAGGGAAGAGCGGGAGGCATGCGCGAGAGGAGAAGACGACGTCCAGGCCGGTCCAAAGACCCGGTCAGACCGGCCTCCAGACCGGCCAGTCCGGTCCCTGGCCCGGTTGACCGGGCGCCAACCGGTCGCCAACCGGTAGGGACGCATCGTACCGGGCAAAAACCGGAAAGTTGCGAGGTTTTCGGTTGCCGCCCGGTTGACCGGACGCCAGACTGGCCGACCCGGTCCCTGGCCCGGTTGACCGGATTCCAGACCGGATTCGTCCGAGTCTGTCTCGACCAGATCTATTCTGGGTCGGTTATTCTTGTATCTTTTCGACAAGAACTCGTCACGGACACCTATATAAGTGCCCAGGACGCCCCCCTAGCTTCTTTAGACCACGTTTAAGATAAACCCTAGTTCTTAGTTGTTTGCTCTAGCAAAACTATTGAATCCCTACACCATATTGCTTGATATTGTGTAGATCCTGAAAAAAGTCTTGTGTGATCTGATGTTCCATTGAGAATTAAACGGTTGCAACTTACCGCTTCGTGGTCGGCGGCTACGTGCGTAAGTGTGTGGAGTTGTGAATATCTTGCAGGGTTGAGAGCTGTTGCATTGGCGACAGGGACCAATCAGGAGATCTCGTTGCGTCATACAAGTTATCATCCACTTCATCGTCGTGTTCCTCCGCTACCATCACCCGTGATCATCATCACCACCGTTGCTTACTGAGAAGATCGGGCCACCCCTTATCATCTTGGTATCAGATTTCCAGTTTTCCTCGGTAAGCCATCCACAATCCACCCCATAGTTGAGTTGTGAGTGTTTCCTATCTAGAAAAAGCCATAAAAAGTTAGGGTTAGGGTTTGCCATAGCCTTAGATTGCACTAATTTCGAGTTTTAGTTGCTTTTTGTAGTTGTTTTTGCGTATCTTTTCTTTCTACATGTATTTTAGGGTTTGAGTTTACTCTATCATCTTGTGTTACTTTATCTAGTGGTGTCAGTTTTGTTACTCCGAGTCCACATAGCGTACAGTGTGCTTATTCCCAACCATAGACACAGCCTATCGATATAAAGTGACTAGGAACTTCCCCAGAAGAGACTAGTTTTACCGCTCGACAGGCTGCTCGTTAGGTTATCGGTGCTTTGCATATTTCTGTTGGCCGTGTTATCAAGGAGTTGTGTCATATATCAAAAAAAAAAGAGAAAATTGAAAAGAAGCAAAAAGAGCTACATAGTTGCGTGTGTTATACAACAGAAAAATCCAAAAAGAAAAGTGAAGTGCTAGTTGAATCAAGTGAAGACCTAAGTTTACTTTACTGCACCCGTAGTTGAGCAATCTTGTGCCTGTCTCGTTGAGCTTTGCTAGCGTCTCTCTAGTGCATTGCAACCTTTCCTACAAATAGTTGCATTGCCCCATTATATCGCCTTGTGTGAGTATCATTGGTTGTCTACGGTCAGCGCTCGAGCTTGTTATTGGTGCAAATAGGTAGCCACCTACAGCCCCACATATACCCTGCTTTGTCGTGTGATTTGTTCTTATACCCTTGGTATTCGCTTCGCTACATCCGTGCACTAGTTGTTACTACAAGTGGTAAGCAACACTAATTTACTTTGGAACGGTAAGATTTATTTTTCTTATCAGTTTTGAGTGAGTTGTGAGAGTACCACCATATATTTTTGATTTAGTGCACTAATCTACTAACGATGTCTGCTAGTGATCATAAACTTGTTAACCAGGAAAACAAGAGTGCTGCAGATATCATCACATGGAGGGAGTATGAGGCTCTTCGTAATGAGATGCAACGTGAATTCCGCGCTCAGGATGATGTGCTTAATGGGAAGGTTGAAGAGATCTCCCAAAAGCTGGATGCTACTCATGTGACCGTCACTACAATGCAATATCAAATGACGGATGTACAACGCAGTCTTGCTGATTTGCGCTTAGCTGTTGAGAATTTGACCGCGCAACAACAACAAGACGATGACGAAGATCCTGAGCTTCAAGATGACGCACACAATGCTCGTGGTGCGCCACGTGGTAATCGTCCTCGCGGTTGGGCTCCACTTGGCCGCAATGGTCGTGGACAAGATGAGGAAGATGGTTTGGGTAAGCCCAAGTTTTCTATACCCAAGTTTGAAGGAGGAGCTTATGTTGAAGAATACCTCACTTGGGAGCTGAAGGTTGAGAAGTTGTGGAGCTTACATCCACATTATACTGAAGATCGGAAGATTAAACTTGCGTCTTCCGAATTTGATGGCTACGCTTTGCGTTGGTGGGATGCTTTTGTTCGTAACCGAGACGAGGATGGTGAGCAACCTATACGCACATGGCGTGCCATGAAGGAGGCAATGACTTCTCGCTTTGTGCCTACAAATTACTTGCAGAATATATATGATAAGCTGACTCTATTGAGACAAGGTGTGAAGACTGTGGATGAATACTACATGGAGATGGAGATGCTTATGCAGCGTGGCCGTGTTCGTGAGTCTCTCGAGATGACAATGCAACGTTTTCTCAACGGATTGAAGTATGATATCAAAGGCATTATTCGTCACTACAGCTACACCAACAGTTAGGGTTAGGGTTTGCCATAGCCTTAGATTGCACTAATTTCGAGTTTTAGTTGCTTTTTGTAGTTGTTTTTGCGTATCTTTTCTTTCTATCTAGTATTTTAGGGTTTGAGTTTACTCTATCATATTGTGTTACTTTATCTAGTGGTGTCAGTTTTGTTACTCCGAGTCCACATAGCGTACAGTGTGCTTGTTCCCAACCATAGACACAGCCTATCGATATAAAGTGACTAGGAACTTCCCCAGAAGAGACTAGTTTTACCGCTCGAGGTGGAGGTGTTAAGAAATGATGTAAAAGAAACATATATAATGGCGGTCCAGGAATCAGAAATATCCTTGTACATGTAAAAAAGTTCTTGGTTAAAAAGAAATAAAAATAATTTTGGTAGGCTATGTGCGCCGTCGCCAAGCGCCCAAAGTCTTAAGTCGCGAATATTCACGCGAGCGCACGCGCTATTACATGCTAAGATTCTACTAGCACTTGCACCATACAACTCACTAAGAATAGCAAGAGACCTCCCCTTATAAGGTGGCCAAAACGCTTGTAGAATAGCGAGGTGGGACTAAAGTCTCACCCAAACAGTCTAGCCACATGCATGTTCTCAAATTATTGAATCCAGCCCATTCTAACATAAAGCCCATGGATTCCAACACTTGCGCATTGATTGGGATGGAAGCTTGCATCTGAGGTTGCTTGTACCAGCTCGGTATATTATTGTATATTGAGATCTCATGCACATTGGTCTAGCGGAAAGGAAGACATCCATCTTACTAACACGCATGTGGGAATGCTAGAACCGGTGATAATATTTAATCTTATATTAGTTAGATATGTATATGCTTTGCGGGCAATTAGAATAAGAAGGTAACAATCGTGCGTATATATATGATACACTTAGGTTAAGGAAAGGATAATTTCATGCTGGTACAGATCCTTATCACCACGAATATTTATGGTGATTACCGTGGTGAGCGTCCACCTCCATGCCGGTGCATGCATGCTCCAGACGATGACTGGTGTGAGGAACATTTCAGCCGTTTGGGCGAGATGCAAGACAACTACACAGATGGCCATCCCTACACGCCATTGGACGCCATCTATGCAACCTAAGAGCATCTCCAGCCGCGTCCCCCAAAGCGTCCCCCAAACCGCGCCGGATTGAGCGTTTGGGGGACGTGTTTTGTTCGTGCCGCCTTTGGGGGACGTCGCTCCCCAGCCGCGTCCCCCAAACGCCTCCCCCAAACATTTAAAATACTTTTTTTTGGCTTTTTTATTTCAATTTCCACAAACTAATACATAATTTGGAACGTGGTTTACACGAAAACATAATTGGGAACGTGGTTTTCCACAAACTAATACATAGTTTGAACCGTCGTGGACACAAATATAAAATTTTGCAAAGAAACTAAACCTAACTAGGCCGTGCATCGAAGGTTTCCTGTGTTTGCTGCTATGAAAGAACACTCGAGGGCACAACCAGTCACCTAAACTGGAAAATCCAGCGGGAGGATGGTGCCCTTGTTGGTTCTACCGATGAGGCGAACAGGCAGAAACCTCCGTGCACGTATTCGCTGCGAAGAAACAACACTCATTCAGTCGTCCTCCTCGTCGGTGCTGTCGTCGTGGGAGTCCCTGTCGACGTGGTAGTCCCGGAGGCAGCGCCTCTCGTCGAAGACCTTGACGCTCATGTCCCTGTTGCCGAAGTAGGAGAACACGAGGATGAAGCCGGCTTCGAGGCTGTGGTGGCGCGCGAACTTCTCCCAGCCGATGTTGAGGTACATCTTGCCGCGTGCGTCGTAGATCGCCTTGACGATCCACCGGCAGTAGCCGCACGAATGCTCCCGCAGATGCATCGTGCACGGGCGTACGCCGCCGACGTACTCGGCGAAGGAGTCCGGCAGCCTCTGGATGCCGCGCGGGTCGCCCTTGAGGACGTGGACGAACTCGAACAGGACGTCCGGCTCCACGTCCATCTCCGATGATGAAGACGACGGCGTGGGAGGCGACGGCGAGCGTTCAGCTATGCCGCGGCCACGACCACGACCACGACCACGGCCGCGGCCGCGAGGCCGGCCTCCGCCTCTACCAGACATAGCGTCGAGTCTTGTTGAGAGATGGTGGCAGCTAGGGTTTGGGAGAGAGGCGCTAGGGTTTGTGTGTGAGAGGGACGATGAGAGGCGCCCCTTTTTATAGGCCGGAGGGAGACGGAGGAGCGGTGGCGCTCATTAACGCCGGCACGCAGAGCTAGGCGCGACGGGACGCGTCGCTGCGTCCTCTGCGGGAACTGCACCGTCGCTGCGCGCCAATAACTTCCGTCGCGAGGTAGGCGACGGTTAGGTTTAAATTAATTGTGCCGCTGACGGGTCGGCCCCGCCACTCCCCGCCTCGCTTTTCGTTGTGTCCGGCGTCCCCGGAGCGTCCCCTGTGGGACGGGGACGGGCTCGGGGCGCCGGACACCGTATAGGGGCGCGCCGGACAAAAAAGGGCTTTGGGGGTCGCGGCTGGAACGCATTTTCTGTCCGGCGCGCCCCAAATCCCTTTGGGGGACGCGACTGGAGATGCTCTAATCGTGCATTCTCCACTTCCGCCCAGCCCTACACAGCTACGGCGCTGCCCGCGCACTCGTCGTGCCGCCACTGCAACTTCGTCCTCTCGGCTGTGTGGAGGCCAGCGAACGACTTTCAACATGAGGAAATGATGGTGCCGCATCTTTCAAGAGTTCTGTTGGTTGCTACCACACGTCGGATGCCAAAAGTCTCTCAGCGGCCTGCTTCCCCATGCCGGTTGGTGGTGGCGAAGATGTCCTACGTACCATGTCCAGATGCGTGAGGAGCAAATCGTGAAACCTTAATCCATCAGGAGATATTTGGGCATCAATCGGCCATTCCAAAACAATGAGGTTAGGTTGGCTTTATAAAAAAAGCTGGATATGTATTCATCACTTTTGATCGTTACTATGAAGTTAGGTTGGCCATTCCAAAATATGCGCTTGCATGGCATAGCACGGACATGAAATAGCTGCAGTACAAGGAGGCTCACTGTGACCCGATGCAAAAATGGGCTTGCATGGGCATGTGATCGATTCATGCACACCTGACATTTAATTCCCTTTTTCCCTAACTAATCCTAGCTAGTCAGTTCATCCTTACAGCTAGAGAAAGAAGAAGAAAATACCTTTTTATTATCCTCAACATCATCCACATCTCCATTACAAAGAATTTTTTAATCGCATCTTCATCACATATACTTAGGCTCAGACGCTCAGGTGGTGACCAAGATGAAATCCACGACCGACGGCAGGGACGATGCTAGCTTACGGTCACCCGTCGACACTGTCTAAATTCCAACATCTCACAAGTGCCGAGTAATTAAGCTAGTTAATCGATCAAAATTCTTTTAAAATTTTGGCATGACCTTGTGTGTATTTTGGACACCCTAACCTGCACGGCAAACAATATAGTTCAATTGAAACAACGGTGGATACAACGCAACCACAAATGACATAAAACATACAAATCAACTCGACCACATGTGTACCAAGGAATCAGCATCAAGGCACGGTTGATGCACAGCAGCACGCAAGTTTACACATTCCCATCCTAGGATTTACATACAACACAATTACACAACATGCTGCATTGTAAGATCCTTCTGAATCATAAACATTCGATAATCATGCATTGCAGTCATATCATCAGCACTATGAAGAAAGCTGTCGCTACAAAGATGGCTCAGCCAAGGCATATATATGATGATCCCCCAAATGGTCTTCCAGCTTCCCACATGATGAATCAGGTTGCTGCAGCAACTAGAAGTTCCAGCTGCTACACTGCCTAGCATCTAGTCCTTCTGGTCTGCTATCATCTCTTCTAGTGCTCCACCGCTGCTGCTACTCCTAGTCCCCTTCTTGTTTCTGTCCTAACCACTTCAGCCTGACCAGCAATGGCAACTGCAAACAAACAAAGAATCCTAAGTCAATTTATTTTCTTGTTCCAATACAGAGATCACAAAACTGCCCTTTACATTTATTTCATAACATATATACAGAAATATAGATGGATGGGTCGATTAATAAATTCAGGGCAGTAGCGAGGAAAACAAGCATAGTTAGTTCGACCAGCTACTAGTTAGCTGATCGTTCCAAGCTCCCAAAGCAAGCAATCTTCATATTGTATCATGAATGATGAAGTGTTGAAAACCCAGAAAACTTACGCATTTTCTTTATGACAAAAGAAACTAGTAACTAAGCTACCTAATCAATTGAATACCAATTAACAGGAGTGTCAACAAATTTTCCATGGCCTATGCTTTTTTCGGACATTTCAATCACAGGGCAAACAATGGATAAGAAAGTGCATCAAGAACAACTAATCTTTTATTCATGCAAACAATCCAGCTGAACCAAAGGTCAGCTGAACAGAAATCCCGCATTACCTAATGTTGGTATACAAGGTCCTGCAAATAGGATGCTGCCTCAATGCATTGTAACCACAAATGCATATACCACAGAGTTTTATACATGCTTCAATCTTCCAGCTTCCAAGTGATGCAGCTACATGTCCCAACACCTTGTCGGTCATTTAGCCCTACGCATTATCCTTGAACATGAACAATACGGGATGGTCAGCTCTAGGGAGAATTTGACAAAAATAAATTCAGAAGAGGGTTACTACTTAAATCCACGTGACACGGCAGCACCATCACATCTATCAGCATCAATTTCTCCCTAGGGATATTAGCATCACAATCGAAGTGAAAAAGGCAAATACTCACAAGTGACATACCAGCTCATGGCTTCAGGTTTGTTGCGTGAAAGCTTGGCCCAGCAGGCAAGTCGAGCTCTGAATTGTAGATCTAACTCCTTATCTGGTTGAAGCCTTGAAGATAAGAGGGGACTGAATTCAATTCAAAATCCATGTACGCTTCCAAAGTATCAAGGTCTGCATTTTTAACACAAAAAGTTAGAACATAAAAGATAGAATTGTCTCTGTCTGTAGATCAACACATGCATACCACAAGACCATTAAAGATTATCTATATAATTCAGTTCACAGTTAAGTAAGCCACATATGATTATATACAAACAAAAGTGTACTAGCAATTACTAGTTCATATCAACCTACAGAGCAGCAGACAAAACAAGTATAGTAGTAGACAAGCAGTTGTATACTGCAATGCCACTTGCCAGTAAATATCATATAAAGCCAGTAAATAATTTTGTTGGTAAATACTTAAAGCCATAAGTCGCAAATATTCACGCGAGCGCACGCGCTATTGCATGTCATGTTCTACTAGCACTTGTCTTACTATACAACTCATCTACGAGCAGCAAGAGAGCTCCCCTTATAAGGTGGTTGAAATCCTTCTAAGTTGGCAAGGTGGGACTAAACTCCCCACCCAACCACTCCGGCCACCACTTACCCTCGTATTATTTGCATGTTGAATCTGGCCCATTTGTTAGAAAGTCCATACACTGGAATACTGCCCACTAATTGATTATGGTGAAATCTAACATCGTGGGCTGCCGAGTAGTGTCGTTATTTATTTTCTACAAAGCGTGTGTGTTGCTTGTTTGAATCACTTGTGGCATCAATGAAGCTAACTAATTATTATCACTAGCACGTGTTCCTAAAAAAATACTACTATGACTAATAGTACATGTTTATGCGGATAGCAAGATGGAGCTGGAGTCAATAATAAAAGTGTATCAGCTAGATATATACGTGCATGCAATCATTGTGGCTAGCGAGGATATGTGTGGGACAACGTGGCTAGTTTCTCCCTGAAGTCGTCCACTTCCAGGTCGATGTAGTTAGTCGTTTGGCCAAGTTGCAAGGATAGATACGCAAATGTCCATCCCTATAGAGTCACCCGGTTGGTCGTGTAGCCGTTTGGCACTATGTGTGTGATGTCGCCGCCTTGGCATTCTCCGTGATTCTATTGCCACTAAGTCTTTCCTGGCTCAGGCGAACCAACCCTGCGCGGAGACCGGCGAACGACTTTCAGCCTCCTGAACCACAGCCTGCAGACGTCAACAACATGCGCGAGGCTTTGCAGCTGGAACAGAACGCCTATTGTACCCTTGGTCAGCTAGTCAGGCCACCGTGTTTGGCCACGCTTGCTCACCGCGTCATCATTCCCCATGTCTTGATGGTGTTGTCGGTGGCTATTGTGTGGCTCCAAGCTGGGCTTGGATGCTACCTCTGCTGGTTAGCTGCACGTGCATGCGCTGCTGCAAGGAAAATTAGTAACACGTCGAGACCCACGCCGTGGTGGCGCCTGCATTGCCCCCATTGATGTGTTGACCATCTTCAACTTGATGCCGTAGTGTGACCAACGCAATGAAACTGTCATTTCTTCATGCTATCTTCGTCGCCTCCGAGATGCTCCTCGGTATGCTCGTGACGAAAGTCATGCCATGTCAACATGGGTCAACGCCAAGGGACACACTGCGATGGAGTAGTTGCATCACCCAGATCTAATCAAATCATGATAAAAAAAACCTATTACATCTGGTCTCTTATATAATATATGTTTATTATTTGGTGAAGGAACACAAGACACATCTCGATGCCGCTTCGTCGTATCGTATGAGGATGGCGTCTAGGTTACAAAGAGCTGGCAATCAAGTACAAGTGCACCAGGTTACAAAAATTTCACTTTATTAGAAGCCTAGTAGAAAATACATTATGTTGCGAAAATTATTCCTATTATCCAATATTTAATGTGTTCAAAAATAATAATATAAAACAATTGGTAGTCCAATGAAAAATGGCACAACAAAACGATTAGTCAACGAAATGAACATGAAATGATAGGTAGCAGTTAAAGTAACGATTTGTATTGAAGTATCATGCTTTCTTGGGTGAATCTTGTGCAAGGTTCGTGATTGGAGGCCGGTAGGTCTGGTTTTCTCCTACAATGTTGTCACATAGAGGTGCCAGAACATCAGTTGGATGGCATGTCCAAGGTGCTCGCCCCGGACAGATTATTATAATGGCAATACCTTTGCGTTTGTAAAGTACTTCGGAGGTTCCCAAAGCTGCACATCAGTGACGGAGCCATGTTGAGCTTGGGTGAAGAGGTGATCCATCCTCTTTATATATACTACTATGAAACATGTATTACCATCAAATTAAAGAATAAATTCCCCCGCCACAACTTGTTTCTGCACGTCCACATCCACGTTGATCTTCTAAATTAAAGCATGCTACTACAATACGACCGATCTCTCCAACATATCATGATGACCAATCATGAAAGAAATAGCATGTGGAGGAGGAAGAGATCCACACATAATTCTAACATGTTCCATGAAAAAACCAATCACAAGGATCGAGGGCGCATTCAAGTAGCAACAGCCTGGGGCTATGGCACTTGGTAGGCACGTGCGTATGACAGCTGCATGCATACTTATTGAATATTAAACCCTTGATCACTTCATTGAAGGTACGTATAGTATGAGAGAGACGCAAAAAGAACCCCATTAATACTTAGTGTCTACCTTCTTGCGCGCGCTGACTCGATCGATACATCCTCGGATAATTAAGGCATGCATCTTATTAATTATCGGGAGGCATGCATGCGCTTGCATTCCACCAGCAGCTAGCTCAACCATTCATAAAAGGTGGCCACGATCATCCATCGACGACCGGAAAACTAATCGACCGACAAACTAATACTATATAACGTAGTCCGATGGGATAGAAATCGTCGGACCGCATTGCCGTCCATCTCTATTCCAATCATACGCTCTGCATGCAGCTTTTGGTCTCACAGGAAAAAAGAAATTCGACCCATTATCCAGCATGATTACCTAGGTACCTCCATTCCCGAAACTCATGGTCGGTTACTCCTCCCCAAATCAATCTTCTGCTCGCCGCCTTGCAATTCCCCACCGCACCGTGCCGTCACTCTTTTCCCAACCATGCCCTTCTAACCCAGGAGAGACCAGGAGTCCCATACCTCTACCTGGATGGATTCATGTCCTAACACCAATGTTGTTCCGCCGCAAGGAATCACTGACGGGTAACTCTCATCACCAGCGGCCAGCGCATCATCTTTGGAGGCAGTTTGGAGGATCAACAGCGCCCATGACGATGCTTCCGGTTGCATGGCGCCTTAATCCCAATAAACACAACACGAATTGGTAGAAGGTAATTGCTACGGGCCTAGGTCTTAATCTCCGCACATCATGTATATTGGAAATATTGTAGAACCCTAGAATTGTATATTGTATTGCAATAACCCCGTGAGGTATATATAGAGCTACAATAAGGGGAGAAGGCTTGGACTACAAGAAGATCTAATCCTAGTCTAATATCAGCGGTACATGTATTCTAATATCCTCCCTCAGTCGTAGCAGGAGTGAAGCGAACGCTTGCGACTGGAGAAGTCACGCGCTCCCATCGCTTCTCCTCCTTGTCATCATCGGCGTCCCCTTCTGGTTCCTTCTCTTCCCTCTCGCAGTCACAGCGGGAGTGTCGTGGGCACAAGTGACGGCGCAGACTCTGTTGACTGGAGTTCTTGAGTTGTCGTAGACGTTTTGTTGATGTCGATGTCGAGGTACCCGAGCGTGATGTAGCCGTGGCCGAGGTATGGTCGATGTCGTAGTCGTCATATGTGGTGTAGCCGTATTCTCCGAAGGCGCAAAAAATTGCGCATTTTTGGTCGTAGGGTTTTAGGTTTTGGGCGGCGGTGGCAACGGTTCTGCAGCGGCGGCGGATTTTTGTCATAGCATGGTGGCGGCGATGGGTTTTGTCGTAGTGCGGAGGCGGCAGCGGATCTGCGGCGGCGACGGAGTTTTGTGTCATTGTGCGGCGGCGGCAGCGGATCTGAGGTGGCGGCAGGTTTTTGTCGTATTGCGATGAAGATGTCGATGGAGACCATGTTGATGTAGACCTTGGCGATTTAGTTAGTGATGTTGAACTCGATGTAGATCTTGGTGTTGTCGAACAGCTTGATGTAGTTGTTTGGCTCGGTGTTGTTCGTTCGGCTTGGTGCAGCGTAGATCGATACAGTAGTGGAAGCGGCCTACTGACGTGCGGAAGGTCGCGTGATGTAGCCGTCTTGGAGGAGATCGCCGCCCTGTATGCAACAGGACAGCTGCTTGTATGCATATGGACGTGTCAGCGCTTGTGTTGGGCCGCTGTTTTCCCAATCTCGTGTAGTTCGTTGCATATAGCTGTTGGAGCGGAAGCCATGGGGCAGATTGTCGATGTAGATGTCTTGCCCTGATCGATGCCAAGCTAGATCTTCATGCGTCCTGGAGTTGATGCACCAATTTTCACCGGATGAAGGTCGTACTCATGAGGATTCTAGATATTTATTACGTAGCTAATTGGATCTAATCTATGGAATTGGAAAAATTGGAAATTCAAAAATTTGGATCTAATCTAGTCTAAAGAACCGATCCAATCTTTGATCGAAACTGGGTGCCGCGGAAGTGGTGGGAGGACCTAGGATCGGCGCTGTGAGGTTAACCGCTTTGATACCATATTGGAAATATTGTAGAACCCTAGAACTGTATATTGTATTGTAATGACCCTGTGGGGTATATATAGAGGTACGATATGGGGAGAAGACTTGGACTACTCGAAGATCTAATCCTAGTCTAATCTCAGCCGTACATGTATTCTAACAATGTACACTCTTCGTTTTAGATCTTGTAAAATAACATGTCTATTTTGAATTTAAAAATGTGTAATGCGTTCACATGTTTGTAGCAAGCAGGTTCCAAGTTTTTCAGCTAGATCTTCAAATACTCACATTCATGTATTTATCTTGTATAATTCAATATTAAATATGCAATGCTTCATTGGTACTGAACCTCAAAATTATGTACTACTCCGCCCAAGCTACATACATTGCCCCACAAATAATGTTCTATGATGGTTCAAATAACATCATTCGATGCTTTCATTTTAATTTCTACGGTTTCAATAATCTCCTATGATGCTTCATCCTTATTGTGAGGTGCTTCATTTACATCTTCAACAGCTCAACCTACAGTCCCGTATGTACTTTAGATGCTTCATTGCTAAATTAATAATGTTTTGTTACTACTCAGTGGTCACTTCAACCGTTCTCACGCTAAGCTTCGATTCTACTTTTGCATATTTCGTTAACTAACAACGTAATCTGGATTGTAAAAATACACAGCCTACGTACCATCCATGCTTGCAGTAACAACAAAAATCGTTTCACCACTAACCTTTGGAGGTGCTTCCAATTTTATTTCCTACCTACATTTGCTTTTTCTCGATGCACCATAAATACATGCATGAAACTTATATGTATCCTTTTGCAACTTCCAGCAGATGTTTTAGCACTGCATCCAGAAGCTTGTTGTTGTATGTCGTTGATGCTGCTGGCCATGTGCTGCCGCCATTCCTTCTTCATAAAGACTAGGTACCTTTTTCCTAGTTTTGTTGTTAATAAGCCAGACAAGGGAAACACTGTATATAAAAGCGAAGAAGATAAAGAAATTCTGATTCCTGTGTATGAGTGGCTGGTACATGCATGTGCATGTGAATTAATTAATGATGAATTGTATGGGCCGGACCGGAGACGTAGGTGTGCAACCCAGATGGATCATGAAAGACTAACAAGTTGAAATGTTTTGACGCCTATCCTAGAGCGCTGCTACAATAATTAGACGGCGGATGGAATGATTTGTAATAGTTATCATTTCATGCATAAAGTAATAAGGAGAGACAACGATATGGCACATAAAATGATAGGAAACAACTATTTTCTAGCATAGGTTAATAAGAAAGCCTAACATTAAGAATTGGGCCAAAAAGTCCAAAACATTATGCTACAACCCTCGAAAGTTGTGTCTATAGCACCGTAAAACAGGTAGCAAAATGCCAAAATAAAGGAAGGCGAGAGGATATGCCAAAACGCACAAGTCGTGAAAATCCTTACTCTCTGAAAGCTTTCAGACGCCTTCGAAATTAACTCGGTCGAAGCTCATATGCAAAAATTACCACTTGCAGAAAATTCAGATTGGTGAAGAAATCACTTGACACTCGGGAATCCGAACACCCCACCACAACGAGATAAGAAACAACGAAACATAAAATGACAGGTAATAGCTCGAATTTCATGTATAAAATGATAACTCGTGACAACGACATGGAGTATGTAATTGTACGCAATAGTTGTCCTATGACACAAAATACTTATGCCCAATGGATGAACGACACATGAAATGATAGGCTGCCGTGAGAGTATCGGGATAGAGCCCAAGCATTGCTGCTCATGGAGGTGGACGTGGGGAACATAGGAGGGCGCCATGGACTTGATATTCTAAAACCGGCATACGGAGCCCTCCGTCGGCCACCACACGCGTGTAGACCAGCAGGCGACTTCGACGAAGCAAGCTAGCCCATGGTTCCTCGACACGATGTATGTTGATCTGCAGATTGAAGACTGGCAAGATCTTGGCGGCAGTGAAGGATGTAGCCGCCATCTCCCCCTACCTTTCTTTGCTCATCAGCTCCACCCAGATTCGTTGTGCCTGGCGCATGTCGCTGCTGTCGCATCATGATGGTGGCCGCCAACCCCTCGCTAGCGTAAGTGCCCTCACAACTCCCTCAACAATGTTGGTTGGCGAGCTCGATGGAGCAACATGCATTGTGCTACCGATGAGCGCGCGATCCTACAAGCGCACCGGCAGTTATGCCTTTGTTTATTGGTCAGCCGCGTTGCTGCCTCTCTCGTTGGGCACATTTTGTTCGAGGCGGCTCCGAGCGTGCTGGCGTCGACACTATGGTTGTCGGCTAGCAACACCGCCGCCTCTCTCGTCTGGAGCGGTCAATGTGTGGAGGTGAGTGGAGAAAATGGGGTATTAGGTTTTATGTTTTGGTAGTTTTGTTCCGTAAGACTCGAGCGCGCTGGTTGTAGAATGGGCTTCATGGCGATACGTTGGGATAAATTTGGCTATGGGCCCCAACCCACCTTTTGTCTTATGGTGTGTGATTATTTTTCAATTGTTTTAGGAGATTTGTTTCTAGTTCGTGGATCCCGGTCTCTACTAATAATTTGTATATATTGCTTGTCAATCTTGTCGGAGCTTCCATTGGTACATCCAACCCATCATACACCCCAAGCACCCGCGTGGCATAGTAGTTGGTAGCCAGAGCATATTTGCGCCATTCGACTAGCTTCGATGACCGGCCATGTGGTTTCTTATCGATTCCTCTGTAGCAATTGCGGGAGATGAGAGGCGCGGGAGTGGGCCACGATGGCCCCGGTGGAGGACTTTCGCAAGAGAGCCCCCCTCAGGAGCGGGAGACGGCGATGATTATGGTGGTCAGGACATGGGCTGCTGACAGATCTCAGGGTGGACGACCTCCTCGGCTCCCGTTAGTTTGATTCCAAAATATAGATTTTGGTTGTCCAAGACTTGACCAGCGAAATCCTGTGAATAATGTGTATTTGTATAGCAGGGGTGTTGGAAGCTCCATCATGAGCACAGTACGTCACTAGGTAGCTCATCGAGTGCTATTTATACTATTTGAAGATGGAGAGCGCAGTAGCTCATCTAGTACTATTATTGTTTTCTTCTTATAGATAAGGTGTTTTTTTTCTCGGTTTCTGTTCTAAATAACAAGACAATGGAAATTTTTAGGGAAAAATATAAAGCTTTAAAGAAGAAGAAGAAGAAGAAGAAGAAGAAGAAGAAGAAGAAGAAGAAGAAGTTCTAATTCATGTGCGTGAGTGAATGGTGCGAGACATGGATGTGCAGGTGAATTGAAAGTTAATGATGCATTATACTGGCCGGACTAGCTGCGCAGCTGGCTGGCACGGGAGTGATTGATCTAATTCTAACACTGTATATAGCATCGAATTAATCGTGGTTGGACTTGATTCCAATGTCGATCGATCGATCATGAGCAACTAGCAAGTTAATAATTTCTGAGTGATTACAAGTAGTAGTACTTTTATTTTTCTCTTATTTTTTTTGTAAATAAACAAGACGAAGGAAAAAATAGAAAACAGCCAAGAAGAGAGCAGGTGTAGGTGAGTGGATGATGGTGCGAGGTGGATTAATACATGGACTGGAGACATAGGTAGGTGCGAGTGTGCGGCCCAGCTGGCTGTCACGGGATTGAATTACCGTGTGTCGTGGCGCATCTAACTATATATATATATATATATATATATATATATATATATATATATATATATATATATATATATATATATATATATATATATATATATATATATATATATATATATATATGTATGTATGTATGTATGTATGTATGTATGTATATGTAGACTCGACATATATATATATCATGACCAACTAGCGCATATATATATATATATACGTAGACTCGACATATATATATATCATGACCAACTAGCAAGTTGAAAACCGGAAAAAGAAAGAAAAAGCAGGTTGGTTGGATGGATGGATCTTGCATGCGTATGTGCACGTACGCATATATGTAGACAGAATTAGAGTACTCACTGTATAGTATATTACTCTACTTTGGATTTCAAAAGAGGTGTGGCTGGTGTCCTAGCCCTCTCACCTTATCGGTGTGGCTGCTTATACACGGTCTTGCTTCGGTAGCTGACGTCCCGGTTAGTGCCTTGGGGGACTTTGCTAGGTCTGCGCTTGGGGCATGTGTGTGTTGTAACTGTTTGCCGGTTGATGGCTTCGTTAATTTAAAGCCGGACTCATTTTGAGCCTTCCGCTTAAAAAAGGAGGTGTGGCTGTTGATTGGAAAGAAACAAATTTCGGTTCGATATTTCCAGTTGAACCGGAAAAAATAGAACTTGCGTACGTGCACACGTACACAAATGTAGAATATGTCGAGTCGGTTAAGGATTTAAGGTACTCGAGCTAGTTGACCTACTATTCTACGTGATCGATCGATTCCGCACCCCGCAAGAGCAAAGCATGCAGCACGTCTAAAGATGCAAGTGGGACGGGACAATCCGTCATTCCCACCTTCCATCCCGGCAAGCAAGATTCACTAATCCCACTCTTTTGTTGCGAACAAGGGGAGATGACGAGGGGCGCGCGTGGCTGAAAAGACACGCCCGCGGAATCAATCCATCGTTTCTCCTCTTTCGCTTTTCTGATTCACCCACGTCGAAATGAAGACACGCGCGCGCATCTTGGGCACGGACAGGGGCGCCTTGAGCGGCCGGCAGCAGCTGGATCACCCACGTCGTGCCAGCCTGTCCGCTCCGCTCGCCCAGGACCACACCCGCAGCGCGTCCACGATTCTGCGTCTCGCACCCACGCCCGTCCGTACGCGTCTGCGTCTGCGTCTGAGTTTCAGAACAACTGCATGCCTGATCCTGCTCCCCTTCTTGCGTCGCCGCCGGCCGAGGGAGTTAAGCTGTGACGGCATCAGCAAGGCGTGGATCAGGGTCGCAAGCGCCGGAGGGTTGCCGCCGAGGAGGTCGGAGGCTGGGCGTCGCTCCCCGGCGACATAGTCCGCCTCGTGGCCGAGCGGGTGCTGATCGCCGGCGACGTGGTGGACTACATCAGCCTCCGCGCCGCCTGCTCCGACTGGCGCGCCAGCACGGACTCCCCACTCCTCGGCGCCCACCACTACCTCCCCGCGCGCGGCTGGGTCGCGCTCTGCGACGGCGACGCCGTGCGCCCGGACGACGCCCGCCAGGTCGCCTTCTTCAAGCCCGCCACCCGCCGCCGCCTCCGCGTCCGCATCCGTGACCTCGCCGGCTACAGGGTCGTCGCCATCAGCTCCGGCCTCCTCGTCCTCCTCCACAAGCGCTACAACACCGTCCGCGTCCTCCACCCCTTCTTCAACCGCGCCATCCTCCTCGAGCTCCCCAGCATCGCCCCCACTTTGCGCGTCCTCGGCACCGACCGCTACTCACTCCTCCGCATGAACGCTGCCGTTCTCACCACCCCCACCTCCGCGACCACCTCCACCATCGACGCCGTTGTGGCCTGGTTCCCGGGCCCGTGGTTCCTCTTTGCCAAGCCGGGCGACGCCGCCTGGGACGCCGTCACCCTCGACCTCGACATCCAGAGCGTACTCGCCTTCCGCGGCCGCCTCTACGCCACCACCATTACCTCCACCAATATCCTCCAGGTCTACCCTCGGACCAACAAGAATACCTTCGCGGTGGACACCCCTATCCCAGACGCGCTCGGTGAACCGGCGTTGTGCCGCTACTTCCTCGTCGAGTCCGGCGGCCGCATGCTGCTCGCCGTCCGGCACCGTGTCACAATCACCAGGGCGGCCATGAAGGTCTTCGAGGTGGACCTCGACCGCCGGCGGCTGGAACCGGTTAGCGACATCGGCGACCGCGCGCTTATCCTCGGCCATGACAGGTGCCTGTCCGTCTCGGTCAGGGACCTACCCTCCATCACCGGGAACTCTGTGTACTGCTTCTCTCAGTACGGTGTCGAGTGCTTCTCTCTGGGCGGCGGCTCTGCCCACGTCGTGCCCTTCCCCGTCGCGGCATTGGGTTCCGTGGGGCCCTTCTCCATTGTCGAGCATCTCGTCACATACTGCAATCATGTTCAATGGTAAGCGTACGGAAAGTGGTACTACCTCCGTTTTTAGAAAGGTAAATTAGGTTTCTAAAAACCCTTTATTTTAGATCGGAGGTAGTAATAGATGAGATCATGGATTCAAGATTGAGCCTAGTTTGATCTATTTTGTGTGCTCTTATTTACTGTAGGGCGAGAGGGCTCATGTTTGATGAGTATCGTTACATACCTGATGACCATCCCCTCAAGGCGAAAATAAGGATGCAAGATAAGCAGCTGCGTATTACAACCATTACAACTGGTGTGCCGAAGAAGAAGAAGAAGCCGAGCGAACCATCTCCTGCAACTTAGCACGGTATTTTTTTTCTTGAGATGAACTTAGCACAGTACTAGCTATGGGTCTAACGTACAAGTGTGAAAATATGAACAGTTAAAACTAATTAGAAGAACTGAGGCCAGATTAAGAGCCCAAAACTCATATATACATCTATACTATGAAGCAATTATATTCATACATATTCAGAAGGTGTCCTTAACCATTGCTGCTCGATCTTGCATCATCATTTTTCCACTGGACCTACGCGTCAGCATTCCTCCCACCAAAGACGGTGTACAGATGCGGCTTCCTACATGGCCATGGACCATGGATCATGACCCCTCGCAATTGTTCTGGGGCGGTCCCACTGTTTTTCCGTTTTTGTTTTTAATTTTTTTATGAAGTACAAAAATTCAAGGTATAACCAAAATTCTCCCACGGTATGAACTCCAGAAACATATACAAAGGTATAACTGAAAAAGGGAGTACAAAAATACTTAGGAATTTTGGTTTGCATCAATCTTTATGATTGAGAATCAATAGGATATCGTTGGTACTTATGACAATATTGGTGTTTTCTTCTTTGCTAAGAGATATTCATAGGAATGCCCCTCGCAATTGTTCTTGCTCATATAATTTTGTATCAGTCCACGCAGGTTATTCAAATTCACACATCATTATGAAATTAATCACTTTTTTTCTCCGGAGCTATATCACAATAAATTGTTCAAAATATTTTGAAACATCTGACTTGCTTATATTCGCTTCCACAATCCCGAGAAAGAACTCCCAGAGTCATAATTCTTCCACCAATTCAAGTGATGTTTCAATTTTAAATATTTTTTAGTGTGATAGATCTTATTCTTATTTGTTTTCAATCTGCAACTTGTTTTATTTTCTATTTCGTATGCCAGAGTAAAATGAAAGATCATCAATGTCGTCTTTCTAGGGCTAACTTGTAGGGTTCTTATTTATTTAATTATTGTTCTCCTGTTGGACTTCATTTCAGGCTTGTCGGATAGATTTCATACCCTGTCCTCCATATCGAGGACATGATTTGGAAATTAAACTTGGACGCGATCCAATATTATATGAAAATAAAAATGCATGATTAGAATTTGCGGATATGCATCGAGAAATTTACCCAAACTCGGCACGATTCTCGCGAGGCAAGTTTACCCATTCAAAAGTCTAATAATATATAGTGTTCACTAAGAATCCCAGGAGTATCTAATGGTATCATATGTTTCTTCCGCCTATATAGTCTGCTTAACATGCGCAAGCCTCATGAGGTGATATGTGACAAGCATGATAGAATATATGTCTTACAATTTTGTTTACCTATCCCAATACTAAGAAAGATCAAAAGTTTTCTTGACACCAGATAAAATAAATGAATGATTGTTGTCAGATGACTGTTACAACCGTTTTTAGAATTATGCTTTGAGGACACAAAAAATTATTACAACACTACTACACAAAATTTTAGCACACATGGTACGTGAATCTTGTAAAATTGTGTAGGATGAAAAAAATAGACCTAACAACGTCGCCGCCTCACTCACCATCAGCACCCGCCATCTCTTATTCATCCTTGTCCTCATACCAAACAAAGCCTTGCCACCGTCGCAACAGTCATCACCGTCGCATGAGTCATTTGTGCCCACTTCAATGATGATTTCGAGGACCCCAACCCATTAAGTGTCAAGTCGGTGAAGAGAAGGTGACACTTGGCTATATGTGAGAATGAGAAGGCGGGTGGTCGACCCCGTACGCAACATTAGGGATGAACTAGAGCGGGTGAGGCAAGTCAATGCCGAATCTTTGAGATGTGGGCAATGTAGCAAAGATGGGAAGACAAATTGGGGAAGATCAACAGATAAGATAAAGAGACGCTTTGGTAGGATAAAGAATGGGAAGAGGATACGACGAGGAAAAATAAAACATGCATGGGAATAAGGTTAGAAAATGTAGTCGCTCCATTAGTGAAACATAGAAACCTTTCGATCAAAATGCCACTTAAACTTCTCCATGCTCTGTGACATCACATGCTTTTTTAATGGTGTTATCAATGAAATGTTGAAATATTAGGTTAATGTTTACGCATGCAGCCATAAAAAAACTTGATGACCGAAGTTAAGGCATCGGCATTCAGCGCTACTTATAACTATGCGGCATAACTATTGGCGGCTATATATATCAAAGCTTGCGCCACTTCATCCTATTATTTATATGCATGTATTGTTACTCGCACAATTAAAAGGAGAAAAATTCTCTGCAAAAAGATAAGTATTTTCGTAAAACCAGTTCCATAACAGAACAATGTTCACCAAAAGTTAGAAGAAAACACACGGACATATCATGCAGAGTCACGTAAGGAAAGACTAGGGGTTTGATTGTTTGGAAGTGGTGTTTTGAAACATGAGAGCATATGTTTTCTCTATTTTGAAATGCATCTTAAACATATTTTGAATTTAGAAAAATTAAAATAAAAAATTCTCGCACGTATATTGATGAGGACATCCCTACTACACCATTACCTCCGTCATTGATTAATGAAGATGAACCTGCTGTGAAGCTCAAGTCCAATGAAGTTCGGATTGGACCAATTACAAGGGCTCGTGCGAAGCTACTTAAACAACAGGTGAACTTGTTTCTAAACGGTACTTTGATTGATGAGAACTTTGTACTGCCTAAGTCCTATTACTTATGTATCATCAGGTATCAAGAGGAGACGAGCGTCGCATAAGGAGTAGAGGAGCAGCTGGACATGAAGACGGACGTCAAGATGGACGTGAAGCTGGACATGGAGCTGGAGATGAAGATATCTCATGGTCGCGCGAGGGAAGAGCGGGAGGCATGCGCGAGAGGAGAAGACGACGTCCAGGCCGGTCCAGCACCCGGTCAGACCGGCCTCCAGACCGGCCAGTCCGGTCCCTGGCCCGGTTGACCGGGCGCCAACCGGTCGCCAACCGGTAGGGACGCATCGTACCGGGCAAAAACCGGAAAGTTGCGAGGTTTCCGGTTGCCGCCCGGTTGACCGGACGCCAGACTGGCCGACCCGGTCCCTGACCCGGTTGACCGGATTCCAGACCGGATTCGTCCAAGTCTGTCTCGACCAGATCTATTCTGGGTCGGTTATTCTTGTATCTTTTCGACAAGAACTCGTCCCGGACACCTATATAAGTGCCCAGGACGCCCCCCTAGCTTCTTTAGACCACGTTTAAGATAAACCCTAGTTCTTAGTTGTTTGCTCTAGCAAAACTATTGAATCCCTACACCATATTGCTTGATATTGTGTAGATCCTGAAAAAAGTCTTGTGTGATCTGATGTTCCATTGAGAATTAAACGGTTGCAACTTACCGCTTCGTGGTCGGCGGCTACGTGCGTAAGTGTGTGGAGTTGTGAATATCTTGCAGGGTTGAGAGCTGTTGCATTGGCGACAGGGACCAATCAAGAGATCTCGTTGCGTCATACAAGTTATCATCCACTTCATCGTCGTGTTCCTCCGCTACCATCACCCGTGATCATCATCACCACCGTTGCTTACTGAGAAGATCGGGCCACCCCTTATCATCTTGGTATCAGATTTCCAGTTTTCCTCGGTAAGCCATCCACAATCCACCCCATAGTTGAGTTGTGAGTGTTTCCTATCTAGAAAAAGCCATAAAAAGTTAGGGTTAGGGTTTGCCATAGCCTTAGATTGCACTAATTTCGAGTTTTAGTTGCTTTTTGTAGTTGTTTTTGCGTATCTTTTCTTTCTATCTAGTATTTTAGGGTTTGAGTTTACTCTATCATCTTGTGTTACTTTATCTAGTGGTGTCAGTTTTGTTACTCCGAGTCCACATAGCGTACAGTGTGCTTGTTCCCAACCATAGACACAGCCTATCGATATAAAGTGACTAGGAACTTCCCCAGAAGAGACTAGTTTTACCGCTCGACAGGCTGCTCGTTAGGTTATCGGTGCTTTGCATATTTCTGTTGGCCGTGTTATCAAGGAGTTGTGTCATATATCAAAAAAAAAAAGAGAAAATTGAAAAGAAGCAAAAAGAGCTACATAGTTGCGTGTGTTATACAACAGAAAAATCCAAAAAGAAAAGTGAAGTGCTAGTTGAATCAAGTGAAGACCTAAGTTTACTTTACTGCACCCGTAGTTGAGCAATCTTGTGCCTGTCTCGTTGAGCTTTGCTAGCGTCTCTCTAGTGCATTGCAACCTTTCCTACAAATAGTTGCATTGCCCCATTATATCGCCTTGTGTGAGTATCATTGGTTGTCTACGGTCAGCGCTCGAGCTTGTTATTGGTGCAAATAGGTAGCCACCTACAGCCCCACATATACCCTGCTTTGTCGTGTGATTTGTTCTTATACCCTTGGTATTCGCTTCGCTACATCCGTGCACTAGTTGTTACTACAAGTGGTAAGCAACACTAATTTACTTTGGAACGGTAAGATTTATTTTTCTTATCAGTTTTGAGTGAGTTGTGAGAGTACCACCATATATTTTTGATTTAGTGCACTAATCTACTAACGATGTCTACTAGTGATCATAAACTTGTTAACCAGGAAAACAAGAGTGCTGCAGATATCATCACATGGAGGGAGTATGAGGCTCTTCGTAATGAGATGCAACGTGAATTCCGCGCTCAGGATGATGTGCTTAATGGGAAGGTTGAAGAGATCTCCCAAAAGCTGGATGCTACTCATGTGACCGTCACTACAATGCAATATCAAATGACGGATGTACAACGCAGTCTTGCTGATTTGCGCTTAGCTGTTGAGAATTTGACCGCGCAACAACAACAAGACGATGACGAAGATCCTGAGCTTCAAGATGACGCACACAATGCTCGTGGTGCGCCACGTGGTAATCGTCCTCGCGGTTGGGCTCCACTTGGCCGCAATGGTCGTGGACAAGATGAGGAAGATGGTTTGGGTAAGCCCAAGTTTTCTATACCCAAGTTTGAAGGAGGAGCTGATGTTGAAGAATACCTCACTTGGGAGCTGAAGGTTGAGAAGTTGTGGAGCTTACATCCACATTATACTGAAGATCGGAAGATTAAACTTGCGTCTTCCGAATTTGATGGCTACGCTTTGCGTTGGTGGGATGCTTTTGTTCGTAACCGAGACGAGGATGGTGAGCAACCTATACGCACATGGCGTGCCATGAAGGAGGCAATGACTTCTCGCTTTGTACCTACAAATTACTTGCAGAATATATATGATAAGCTGACTCTATTGAGACAAGGTGTGAAGACTGTGGATGAATACTACATGGAGATGGAGATGCTTATGCAGCGTGGCCGTGTTCGTGAGTCTCTCGAGATGACAATGCAGCGTTTTCTCAACGGATTGAAGTATGATATCAAAGGCATTATTCGTCACTACAGCTACACCAACAGTTAGGGTTAGGGTTTGCCATAGCCTTAGATTGCACTAATTTCGAGTTTTAGTTGCTTTTTGTAGTTGTTTTTGCGTATCTTTTCTTTCTATCTAGTATTTTAGGGTTTGAGTTTACTCTATCATATTGTGTTACTTTATCTAGTGGTGTCAGTTTTGTTACTCCGAGTCCACATAGCGTACAGTGTGCTTGTTCCCAACCATAGACACAGCCTATCGATATAAAGTGACTAGGAACTTCCCCAGAAGAGACTAGTTTTACCGCTCGAGGTGGAGGTGTTAAGAAATGATGTAAAAGAAACATATATAATGGCGGTCCAGGAATCAGAAATATCCTTGTACATGTAAAAAAGTTCTTGGTTAAAAAGAAATAAAAATAATTTTGGTAGGCTATGTGCGCCGTCGCCAAGCGCCCAAAGTCTTAAGTCGCGAATATTCACGCGAGCGCACGCGCTATTACATGCTAAGATTCTACTAGCACTTGCACCATACAACTCACTAAGAATAGCAAGAGACCTCCCCTTATAAGGTGGCCAAAACGCTTGTAGAATAGCGAGGTGGGACTAAAGTCTCACCCAAACAGTCTAGCCACATGCATGTTCTCAAATTATTGAATTCAGCCCATTCTAACATAAAGCCCATGGATTCCAACACTTGCGCATTGATTGGGATGGAAGCTTGCATCTGAGGTTGCTTGTACCAGCTCGGTATATTATTGTATATTGAGATCTCATGCACATTGGTCTAGCGGAAAGGAAGACATCCATCTTACTAACACGCGTGTGGGAATGCTAGAACCGGTGATAATATTTAATCTTATATTAGTTAGATATGTATATGCTTTGCGGGCAATTAGAATAAGAAGGTAACAATCGTGCGTATATATATGATACACTTAGGTTAAGGAAAGGATAATTTCATGCTGGTACAGATCCTTATCACCACGAATATTTATGGTGATTACCGTGGTGAGCGTCCACCTCCATGCCGGTGCATGCATGCTCCAGACGATGAGCGGGTGTGAGGAACATTTCAGCCGTTTGGGCGAGATGCAAGACAACTACACAGATGGCCATCCCTACACGCCATTGGACGCCATCTATGCAACCTAAGAGCATCTCCAGCCGCGTCCCCCAAAGCGTCCCCCAAACCGCGCCGGATTGAGCGTTTGGGGGACGTGTTTTGTTCGTGCCGCCTTTGGGGGACGTCGCTCCCCAGCCGCGTCCCCCAAACGCCTCCCCCAAACATTTAAAATACTTTTTTTTGGCTTTTTTATTTCAATTTCCACAAACTAATACATAATTTGGAACGTGGTTTACACGAAAACATAATTGGGAACGTGGTTTTCCACAAACTAATACATAGTTTGAACCGTCGTGGACACAAATATAAAATTTTGCAAAGAAACTAAACCTAACTAGGCCGTGCATCGAAGGTTTCCTGTGTTCGCTGCTAAGAAAGAACACTCGAGGGCACACCCAGTCACCTAAACTGGAAAATCCAGCGGGAGGATGGTGCCCTTGTTGGTTCTACCGATGAGGCGAACAGGCAGAAACCTCCGTGCACGTATTCGCTGCGAAGAAACAACACTCATTCAGTCGTCCTCCTCGTCGGTGCTGTCGTCGTGGGAGTCCCTGTCGACGTGGTAGTCCCGGAGGCAGCGCCTCTCGTCGAAGACCTTGACGCTCATGTCCCTGTTGCCGAAGTAGGAGAACACGAGGATGAAGCCGGCTTCGAGGCTGTGGTGGCGCGCGAACTTCTCCCAGCCGATGTTGAGGTACATCTTGCCGCGCGCGTCGTAGATCGCCTTGACGATCCACCGGCAGTAGCCGCACGAATGCTCCCGCAGATGCATCGTGCGCGGGCGTACGCCGCCGACGTACTCGGCGAAGGAGTCCGGCAGCCTCTGGATGCCGCGCGGGTCGCCCTTGAGGACGTGGACGAACTCGAACAGGACGTCCGGCTCCACGTCCATCTCCGATGATGAAGACGACGGCGTGGGAGGCGACGGCGAGCGTTCAGCTATGCCGCGGCCACGACCACGACCACGACCACGGCCGCGACCGCGAGGTCGGCCTCCGCCTCTACCAGACATAGCGTCGAGTCTTGTTGAGAGATGGTGGCAGCTAGGGTTTGGGAGAGAGGCGCTAGGGTTTGTGTGTGAGAGGGACGATGAGAGGCGCCCCTTTTTATAGGCCGGAGGGAGGCGGAGGAGCGGTGGCGCTCATTAACGCCGGCACGCAGAGCTAGGCGCGACGGGACGCGTCGCTGCGCCCTCTGCGGGAACTGCACCGTCGCTGCGCGCCAATAACTTCCGTCGCGAGGTAGGCGACGGTTAGGTTTAAATTAATTGTGCCGCTGACGGGTCGGCCCCGCCACTCCCCGCCTCGCTTTTCGTTGTGTCCGGCGTCCCCGGAGCGTCCCCTGTGGGACGGGGACGGGCTCGGGGCGCCGGACACCGTATAGGGGCGCGCCGGACAAAAAAGGGCTTTGGGGGTCGCGGCTGGAACGCATTTTCTGTCCGGCGCGCCCCAAATCCCTTTGGGGGACGCGACTGGAGATGCTCTAATCGTGCATTCTCCACTTCCGCCCAGCCCTACACAGCTACGGCGCTGCCCGCGCACTCGTCGTGCCGCCACTGCAACTTCGTCCTCTCGGCCGTGTGGAGGCCAGCGAACGACTTTCAACATGAGGAAATGATGGTGCCGCATCTTTCAAGAGTTCTGTTGGTTGCTACCACACGTCGGATGCCAAAAGTCTCTCAGCGGCCTGCTTCCCCATGCCGGTTGGTGGTGGCGAAGATGTCCTACGTACCATGTCCAGATGCGTGAGGAGCAAATCGTGAAACCTTAATCCATCAGGAGATATTTGGGCATCAATCGGCCATTCCAAAACAATGAGGTTAGGTTGGCTTTATAAAAAAAGCTGGATATGTATTCATCACTTTTGATCGTTACTATGAAGTTAGGTTGGCCATTCCAAAATATGCGCTTGCATGGCATAGCACGGACATGAAATAGCTGCAGTACAAGGAGGCTCACTGTGACCCGATGCAAAAATGGGCTTGCATGGGCATGTGATCGATTCATGCACACCTGACATTTAATTCCCTTTTTCCCTAACTAATCCTAGCTAGTCAGTTCATCCTTACAGCTAGAGAAAGAAGAAGAAAATACCTTTTTATTATCCTCAACATCATCCACATCTCCATTACAAAGAATTTTTTAATCGCATCTTCATCACATATACTTAGGCTCAGACGCTCAGGTGGTGACCAAGATGAAATCCACGACCGACGGCAGGGACGATGCTAGCTTACGGTCACCCGTCGACACTGTCTAAATTCCAACATCTCACAAGTGCCGAGTAATTAAGCTAGTTAATCGATCAAAATTCTTTTAAAATTTTGGCATGACCTTGTGTGTATTTTGGACACCCTAACCTGCACGGCAAACAATATAGTTCAATTGAAACAACGGTGGATACAACGCAACCACAAATGACATAAAACATACAAATCAACTCGACCACATGTGTACCAAGGAATCAGCATCAAGGCACGGTTGATGCACAGCAGCACGCAAGTTTACACATTCCCATCCTAGGATTTACATACAACACAATTACACAACATGCTGCATTGTAAGATCCTTCTGAATCATAAACATTCGATAATCATGCATTGCAGTCATATCATCAGCACTATGAAGAAAGCTGTCGCTACAAAGATGGCTCAGCCAAGGCATATATATGATGATCCCCCAAATGGTCTTCCAGCTTCCCACATGATGAATCAGGTTGCTGCAGCAACTAGAAGTTCCAGCTGCTACACTGCCTAGCATCTAGTCCTTCTGGTCTGCTATCATCTCTTCTAGTGCTCCACCGCTGCTGCTACTCCTAGTCCCCTTCTTGTTTCTGTCCTAACCACTTCAGCCTGACCAGCAATGGCAACTGCAAACAAACAAAGAATCCTAAGTCAATTTATTTTCTTGTTCCAATACAGAGATCACAAAACTGCCCTTTACATTTATTTCATAACATATATACAGAAATATAGATGGATGGGTCGATTAATAAATTCAGGGCAGTAGCGAGGAAAACAAGCATAGTTAGTTCGACCAGCTACTAGTTAGCTGATCGTTCCAAGCTCCCAAAGCAAGCAATCTTCATATTGTATCATGAATGATGAAGTGTTGAAAACCCAGAAAACTTACGCATTTTCTTTATGACAAAAGAAACTAGTAACTAAGCTACCTAATCAATTGAATACCAATTAACAGGAGTGTCAACAAATTTTCCATGGCCTATGCTTTTTTCGGACATTTCAATCACAGGGCAAACAATGGATAAGAAAGTGCATCAAGAACAACTAATCTTTTATTCATGCAAACAATCCAGCTGAACCAAAGGTCAGCTGAACAGAAATCCCGCATTACCTAATGTTGGTATACAAGGTCCTGCAAATAGGATGCTGCCTCAATGCATTGTAACCACAAATGCATATACCACAGAGTTTTATACATGCTTCAATCTTCCAGCTTCCAAGTGATGCAGCTACATGTCCCAACACCTTGTCGGTCATTTAGCCCTACGCATTATCCTTGAACATGAACAATACGGGATGGTCAGCTCTAGGGAGAATTTGACAAAAATAAATTCAGAAGAGGGTTACTACTTAAATCCACGTGACACGGCAGCACCATCACATCTATCAGCATCAATTTCTCCCTAGGGATATTAGCATCACAATCGAAGTGAAAAAGGCAAATACTCACAAGTGACATACCAGCTCATGGCTTCAGGTTTGTTGCGTGAAAGCTTGGCCCAGCAGGCAAGTCGAGCTCTGAATTGTAGATCTAACTCCTTATCTGGTTGAAGCCTTGAAGATAAGAGGGGACTGAATTCAATTCAAAATCCATGTACGCTTCCAAAGTATCAAGGTCTGCATTTTTAACACAAAAAGTTAGAACATAAAAGATAGAATTGTCTCTGTCTGTAGATCAACACATGCATACCACAAGACCATTAAAGATTATCTATATAATTCAGTTCACAGTTAAGTAAGCCACATATGATTATATACAAACAAAAGTGTACTAGCAATTACTAGTTCATATCAACCTACAGAGCAGCAGACAAAACAAGTATAGTAGTAGACAAGCAGTTGTATACTGCAATGCCACTTGCCAGTAAATATCATATAAAGCCAGTAAATAATTTTGTTGGTAAATACTTAAAGCCATAAGTCGCAAATATTCACGCGAGCGCACGCGCTATTGCATGTCATGTTCTACTAGCACTTGTCTTACTATACAACTCATCTACGAGCAGCAAGAGAGCTCCCCTTATAAGGTGGTTGAAATCCTTCTAAGTTGGCAAGGTGGGACTAAACTCCCCACCCAACCACTCCGGCCACCACTTACCCTCGTATTATTTGCATGTTGAATCTGGCCCATTTGTTAGAAAGTCCATACACTGGAATACTGCCCACTAATTGATTATGGTGAAATCTAACATCGTGGGCTGCCGAGTAGTGTCGTTATTTATTTTCTACAAAGCGTGTGTGTTGCTTGTTTGAATCACTTGTGGCATCAATGAAGCTAACTAATTATTATCACTAGCACTTGTTCCTAAAAAAATACTACTATGACTAATACATGTTTATGCGGATAGCAAGATGGAGCTGGAGTCAATAATAAAAGTGTATCAGCTAGATATATACGTGCATGCAATCATTGTGGCTAGCGAGGATATGTGTGGGACAACGTGGCTAGTTTCTCCCTGAAGTCGTCCACTTCCAGGTCGATGTAGTTAGTCGTTTGGCCAAGTTGCAAGGATAGATACGCAAATGTCCATCCCTATAGAGTCACCCGGTTGGTCGTGTAGCCGTTTGGCACTATGTGTGTGATGTCGCCGCCTTGGCATTCTCCGTGATTCTATTGCCACTAAGTCTTTCCTGGCTCAGGCGAACCAACCCTGCGCGGAGACCGGCGAACGACTTTCAGCCTCTGAACCACAGCTGCAGACGTCAACAACATGCGCGAGGCTTTGCAGCTGGAACAGAACGCCTATTGTACCCTTGGTCAGCTAGTCAGGCCACCGTGTTTGGCCACGCTTGCTCACCGCGTCATCATTCCCCATGTCTTGATGGTGTTGTCGGTGGCTATTGTGTGGCTCCAAGCTGGGCTTGGATGCTACCTCTGCTGGTTAGCTGCATGTGCATGCGCTGCTGCAAGGAAAATTAGTAACACGTCGAGACCCACGCCGTGGTGGCGCCTGCATTGCCCCCATTGATGTGTTGACCATCTTCAACTTGATGCCGTAGTGTGACCAACGCAATGAAACTGTCATTTCTTCATGCTATCTTCGTCGCCTCCGAGATGCTCCTCGGTATGCTCGTGACGAAAGTCATGCCATGTCAACATGGGTCAACGCCAAGGGACACACTGCGATGGAGTAGTTGCATCACCCAGATCTAATCAAATCATGATAAAAAAAACCTATTACATCTGGTCTCTTATATAATATATGTTTATTATTTGGTGAAGGAACACAAGACACATCTCGATGCCGCTTCGTCGTATCGTATGAGGATGGCGTCTAGGTTACAAAGAGCTGGCAATCAAGTACAAGTGCACCAGGTTACAAAAATTTCACTTTATTAGAAGCCTAGTAGAAAATACATTATGTTGCGAAAATTATTCCTATTATCCAATATTTAATGTGTTCAAAAATAATAATATAAAACAATTGGTAGTCCAATGAAAAATGGCACAACAAAACGATTAGTCAACGAAATGAACATGAAATGATAGGTAGCAGTTAAAGTAACGATTTGTATTGAAGTATCATGCTTTCTTGGGTGAATCTTGTGCAAGGTTCGTGATTGGAGGCCGGTAGGTCTGGTTTTCTCCTACAATGTTGTCACATAGAGGTGCCAGAACATCAGTTGGATGGCATGTCCAAGGTGCTCGCCCCGGACAGATTATTATAATGGCAATACCTTTGCGTTTGTAAAGTACTTCGGAGGTTCCCAAAGCTGCACATCAGTGACGGAGCCATGTTGAGCTTGGGTGAAGAGGTGATCCATCCTCTTTATATATACTACTATGAAACATGTATTACCATCAAATTAAAGAATAAATTCCCCCGCCACAACTTGTTTCTGCACGTCCACATCCACGTTGATCTTCTAAATTAAAGCATGCTACTACAATACGACCGATCTCTCCAACATATCATGATGACCAATCATGAAAGAAATAGCATGTGGAGGAGGTAGAGATCCACACATAATTCTAACATGTTCCATGAAAAAACCAATCACAAGGATCGAGGGCGCATTCAAGTAGCAACAGCCTGGGGCTATGGCACTTGGTAGGCACGTGCGTATGACAGCTGCATGCATACTTATTGAATATTAAACCCTTGATCACTTCATTGAAGGTACGTATAGTATGAGAGAGACGCAAAAAGAACCCCATTAATAAGATCATTATTATAGACAATTTGTTTCCTAGCACAAAAAATACTCCCTCCTTCCCAAAATAAGATGCATATAGTTTTTAATATTGTTCGGATGTCAAAATTTATAGAAAAGGTTTCAACATTTATAATGTTAAATTAATATTGTTGTAATCATCATGAAATATATTTTCACACCGTGTGCATTTGGTATTGTAGATCAAATTTTTAAAAGTTTGAATTTGATCAAAAAATAGGAATCCTATTTTGGGAAGGAGAGAGTACCTTGACGGCTGAACAACACATTAGAGCATCTCTAACAGTAACAGAACATTTCGGAACCGAAAAACCTGTATTCAGTCTCCCGAAAACGTGGCTTAGGATGATTTTGCAGGCGCAGTGAGCAGAACCCGTAAAACACGAACTGAAAAAACACAATTGAAATCTCGCGGGAGAATTTATTGATGAACATATATGGATGGTAGTTTGATGCTCCGATTGAGCATCAAAATTTACATAATATATACTACAAACCTAAATTAGATACTAGCCTTAACCGCCTGAGCCGATTCCGAGCGAAATGAGGCCCGATGGCCTCTGCGCTCGGCGGTGCCGGTGGTGGCGGAGCTTGAGGGTCAAGGCGTAGGACAGCGACGACGCGGAGGACGGTGAGGAGCGCCTACTCGGAGTCAAGCTCGACGATCTCGAGCTTGATGCGGCGGATGCGCTTCTCCCGGCGCGCCGCCTCGTACTCCCGCACTTGGCGGACGGCGTCGACCTCCTCCCGGCGGAAGCGAGCGCGGGCCTCTGCCTCCGTGATCGCCGCCACCTATGCGATCACGGCATCCTCCTTGTTGGAGCCGTGGACGTAGTCTCCCGCGGAGAACATAGGCTCCCGCGCGACGACGAGGTCCTCCTCCGCGGAGCTGTCGTAGACGGGCGGGCGCGGTGGGCGGCTCGAACCACTGGAGGAGGAGCCCTCGCCGCCGTTTTTGCCGTACTTGGCGAGCCTCCCTGGGGGCATGAGCCCCCAGTTCGTCCACCGGCGGGTGCCGCGGCCCTATCACCGGTTGAACTTGCGTCGTTCCGCCTCCGTGCGGAACATGGGGGACGCGGCGGCGAGTCCCCGCCACCCAATCCTGCGCCGCCCCGTGCAGAGCTACCACGCGAGGCCATGGCATCGTGGAGCTGGGGTGAAGCGTCGCTTATGCACGCTGGATTCCTCACCGGAGAGGTGGCTGGTGGCAGCGGAGCGGGTGGCTGCGGCGGAGGGGAGTAGGGTTTGGAAACCAAACTCCCCTCCGCGGACCGTTTTAATACGGGGTGGCCGCCAAGTTTCTCGGGCCCCTGAACTCTGTTTACGGGCCAGACCACGAGTTCGGGCTCCATTCTGGGTCTATTTCGGCCTGAACCTGTAAACTCACCGGAATTTTTTGGTTCCGACTTGTTTTTCACTAAATGTTAGAGTTGCTCTTAAATGATACACAATTTCTATCTCCAAGAATGCAATAGCTATGCCTGATGGAAATACATTGATGCTGAAATATTTTGACGCCTACTGCAGCACGCCGACGCAAGAATTAGATGACAGATGGAATTATTTGTAATAGCTATCATTTCATGCATAAAGTAATAAGGCACGACAACCACATGGCACATGAAAAGATAGGAAAAATCTAGCTTCTACCATAGGGCTAGAAAACTCCAATATAGCCCCTAAAACGGGTAGCGAAATTCAAAAATAAAAGCAGGCTAGGATACACCAAATCTCAGAGTCTTGAAAATCCTTACTCTGGAAAGCTTTCAAACACCTTTGAAATTGCCTCAATCGAAGCGCATATGCAAAAGTTATTACTTAGGGAAAAATACATCGATGAATAAATCACTTGACGCATGGGAATCCGAGCATCCCACTGCAATGACGATAAGACATAACTGCACATGAAATGATACACATGTAATAGCTATCATTCCATGTATAAAATTTGATAACTTGCAACGACGACATGTCCCATAGCACAAAATATGAATGCCGAATGGATGAATGACACATGAAATGATAGGCCAGCCTGAGACAGTGGGGACAAAACACGTGGAGGTGGATGCGTGGAATACAGGAGGGCGCTAGGGACTTGGAATCTCTTTACCGGCATCCAGAGCCCTCCGTCAACAGAAAAACGTGCGTATACCGGTAGGCGAGTTCGACGGAGTGCGCCGGACGTGGTTCCTGGTCACGATGTTTGTCGATATGCCCGTAGAGAGCTTGGAGGCAGGCAAGATCTTGGTGGCAGTGAAGGACGCGGCCGCCATCTACTCCCCTGTATTTCTCTGCTAGTCGGCTCTGCCTAGCTTCATCGGGCAAATGAGGAAGAAGGACGGAAAGCTTGAGCTCTACGTGTCGGACGTCGTAGCCATCGCGCCATGATGGTGGCAGGTACCCTCTCATTGGCGTGCATCGACGTCACAACTCTCACGGTGACGCAGGCATGCGACTTCAACGGAGGGGCGCACATTGTGCTACCGATGCACGCGTGTGCCAGAGAGCATGCCGGCATCGATGACATGCTTGTCGGTCAGCATCGCCGCCGCCTCTCGCGTTGGTGGTGGTCAGAATGGGGAAGGTGGGTGGGCAAAATGAGATCTTAGATTTTTGTTGGTCTCCTTTTGTTCGGATGGCTCCGAGCGCGTCGGTAGCGATGCCATGTTTGCCGGTCAGCAGCGTTGCCACCTCTCTCCTCGGGAGTGGTCAGAGTGGGGAGTTGGTCATCATACGGGGCGGACTGGGACATACCTGCGACTTAGCGTGCTGGCGCGGGGCGGGACGGGTGTACCTCCGACCCAGCTAGCTGGCGCGGGGCTGATTTAATTGTTTCGTCGTGGGCATGGCTAACATCCATTTAATTGTGGTTGGATATGGTACGTATCTGGTTCCAAGCTAACTTTTGGAAGCCCAATTCTGATCGATCAAGCATGAACAACTCACGCATGGCGTGTTGGATATATCTATTAGTTTGTCGGTCGATTAGTTTTCCGGTCGTCGATGGATGATCGTGGCCACCTTTTATGAATGGTTGAGCTAGCTGCTGGTGGAATGCAAGCGCATGCATGCCTCCCGATAATTAATAAGATGCATGCCTTAATTATCCGAGGATGTATCGATCGAGTCAGCGCGCGCAAGAAGGTAGACACTATATAACGTAGTCCGATGGGATAGAAATCGTCGGACCGCATTGCCGTCCATCTCTATTCCAATCATACGCTCTGCATGCAGCTTTTGGTCTCACAGGAAAAAAGAAATTCGACCCATTATCCAGCATGATTACCTAGGTACCTCCATTCCCGAAACTCATGGTCGGTTACTCCTCCCCAAATCAATCTTCTGCTCGCCGCCTTGCAATTCCCCACCGCACCGTGCCGTCACTCTTTTCCCAACCATGCCCTTCTAACCCAGGAGAGACCAGGAGTCCCATACCTCTACCTGGATGGATTCATGTCCTAACACCAATGTTGTTCCGCCGCAAGGAATCACTGACGGGTAACTCTCATCACCAGCGGCCAGCGCATCATCTTTGGAGGCAGTTTGGAGGATCAACAGCGCCCAGGACGATGCTTCCGGTTGCATGGCGCCTTAATCCCAATAAACACAACACGAATTGGTAGAAGGTAATTGCTACGGGCCTAGGTCTTAATCTCCGCACATCATGTATATTGGAAATATTGTAGAACCCTAGAATTGTATATTGTATTGCAATAACCCCGTGAGGTATATATAGAGCTACAATAAGGGGAGAAGGCTTGGACTACAAGAAGATCTAATCCTAGTCTAATATCAGCGGTACATGTATTCTAACATCCTCCCTCAGTCGTAGCAGGAGTGAAGCGAACGCTTGCGACTGGAGAAGTCACGCGCTCCCATCGCTTCTCCTCCTTGTCATCATCGGCGTCCCCTTCTGGTTCCTTCTCTTCCCTCTCGCAGTCACAGCGGGAGTGTCGTGGGCACAAGTGACGGCGCAGACTCTGTTGACTGGAGTTCTTGAGTTGTCGTAGACGTTTTGTTGATGTCGATGTCGAGGTACCCGAGCGTGATGTAGCCGTGGCCGAGGTATGGTCGATGTCGTAGTCGTCATATGTGGTGTAGCCGTATTCTCCGAAGGCGCAAAAAATTGCGCATTTTTGGTCGTAGGGTTTTAGGTTTTGGGCGGCGGTGGCAACGGTTCTGCAGCGGCGGCGGATTTTTGTCATAGCATGGTGGCGGCGATGGGTTTTGTCGTAGTGCGGAGGCGGCAGCGGATCTGCGGCGGCGACGGAGTTTTGTGTCATTGTGCGGCGGCGGCAGCGGATCTGAGGTGGCGGCAGGTTTTTGTCGTATTGCGATGAAGATGTCGATGGAGACCATGTTGATGTAGACCTTGGCGATTTAGTTAGTGATGTTGAACTCGATGTAGATCTTGGTGTTGTCGAACAGCTTGATGTAGTTGTTTGGCTCGGTGTTGTTCGTTCGGCTTGGTGCAGCGTAGATCGATCTGATGAGTGGAAGCGGCCTGCGACGTGCGGAAGGTCGCGTGATGTAGCCGTCTTGGAGGAGATCGCCGCCCGTATGCAACAGGACAGCTGCTTGTATGCATATGGACGTGTCAGCGCTTGTGTTGGGCCGCTGTTTTCCCAATCTCGTGTAGTTCGTTGCATATAGCTGTTGGAGCGGAAGCCATGGGGCAGATTGTCGATGTAGATGTCTTGCCCTGATCGATGCCAAGCTAGATCTTCATGCGTCCTGGAGTTGATGCACCAATTTTCACCGGATGAAGGTCGTACTCATGAGGATTCTAGATATTTATTACGTAGCTAATTGGATCTAATCTATGGAATTGGAAAAATTGGAAATTCAAAAATTTGGATCTAATCTAGTCTAAAGAACCGATCCAATCTTTGATCGAAACTGGGTGCCGCGGAAGTGGTGGGAGGACCTAGGATCGGCGCTGTGAGGTTAACCGCTTTGATACCATATTGGAAATATTGTAGAACCCTAGAACTGTATATTGTATTGTAATGACCCTGTGGGGTATATATAGAGGTACGATATGGGGAGAAGACTTGGACTACTCGAAGATCTAATCCTAGTCTAATCTCAGCCGTACATGTATTCTAACAATGTACACTCTTCGTTTTAGATCTTGTAAAATAACATGTCTATTTTGAATTTAAAAATGTGTAATGCGTTCACATGTTTGTAGCAAGCAGGTTCCAAGTTTTTCAGCTAGATCTTCAAATACTCACATTCATGTATTTATCTTGTATAATTCAATATTAAATATGCAATGCTTCATTGGTACTGAACCTCAAAATTATGTACTACTCCGCCCAAGCTACATACATTGCCCCACAAATAATGTTCTATGATGGTTCAAATAACATCATTCGATGCTTTCATTTTAATTTCTACGGTTTCAATAATCTCCTATGATGCTTCATCCTTATTGTGAGATGCTTCATTTACATCTTCAACAGCTCAACCTACAGTCCCGTATGTACTTTAGATGCTTCATTGCTAAATTAATAATGTTTTGTTACTACTCAGTGGTCACTTCAACCGTTCTCACGCTAAGCTTCGATTCTACTTTTGCATATTTCGTTAACTAACAACGTAATCTGGATTGTAAAAATACACAGCCTACGTACCATCCATGCTTGCAGTAACAACAAAAATCGTTTCACCACTAACCTTTGGAGGTGCTTCCAATTTTATTTCCTACCTACATTTGCTTTTTCTCGATGCACCATAAATACATGCATGAAACTTATATGTATCCTTTTGCAACTTCCAGCAGATGTTTTAGCACTGCATCCAGAAGCTTGTTGTTGTATGTCGTTGATGCTGCTGGCCATGTGCTGCCGCCATTCCTTCTTCATAAAGACTAGGTACCTTTTTCCTAGTTTTGTTGTTAATAAGCCAGACAAGGGAAACACTGTATATAAAAGCGAAGAAGATAAAGAAATTCTGATTCCTGTGTATGAGTGGCTGGTGCATGCATGTGCATGTGAATTAATTAATGATGAATTGTATGGGCCGGACCGGAGACGTAGGTGTGCAACCCAGATGGATCATGAAAGACTAGCAAGTTGAAATGTTTTGACGCCTATCCTAGAGCGCTGCTACAATAATTAGACGGCGGATGGAATGATTTGTAATAGTTATCATTTCATGCATAAAGTAATAAGGAGAGACAACGATATGGCACATAAAATGATAGGAAACAACTATTTTCTAGCATAGGTTAATAAGAAAGCCTAACATTAAGAATTGGGCCAAAAAGTCCAAAACATTATGCTACAACCCTCGAAAGTTGTGTCTATAGCACCGTAAAACAGGTAGCAAAATGCCAAAATAAAGGAAGGCGAGAGGATATGCCAAAACGCACAAGTCGTGAAAATCCTTACTCTCTGAAAGCTTTCAGACGCCTTCGAAATTAACTCGGTCGAAGCTCATATGCAAAAATTACCACTTGCAGAAAATTCAGATTGGTGAAGAAATCACTTGACACTCGGGAATCCGAACACCCCACCACAACGAGATAAGAAACAACGAAACATAAAATGACAGGTAATAGCTCGAATTTCATGTATAAAATGATAACTCGTGACAACGACATGGAGTATGTAATTGTACGCAATAGTTGTCCTATGACACAAAATACTTATGCCCAATGGATGAACGACACATGAAATGATAGGCTGCCGTGAGAGTATCGGGATAGAGCCCAAGCATTGCTGCTCATGGAGGTGGACGTGGGGAACATAGGAGGGCGCCATGGACTTGATATTCTAAAACCGGCATACGGAGCCCTCCGTCGGCCACCACACGCGTGTAGACCAGCAGGCGACTTCGACGAAGCAAGCTAGCCCATGGTTCCTCGACACGATGTATGTTGATCTGCAGATTGAAGACTGGCAAGATCTTGGCGGCAGTGAAGGATGTAGCCGCCATCTCCCCCTACCTTTCTTTGCTCATCAGCTCCACCCAGATTCGTTGTGCCTGGCGCATGTCGCTGCTGTCGCATCATGATGGTGGCCGCCAACCCCTCGCTAGCGTAAGTGCCCTCACAACTCCCTCAACAATGTTGGTTGGCGAGCTCGATGGAGCAACATGCATTGTGCTACCGATGAGCGCGCGATCCTACAAGCGCACCGGCAGTTATGCCTTTGTTTATTGGTCAGCCGCGTTGCTGCCTCTCTCGTTGGGCACATTTTGTTCGAGGCGGCTCCGAGCGTGCTGGCGTCGACACTATGGTTGTCGGCTAGCAACACCGCCGCCTCTCTCGTCTGGAGCGGTCAATGTGTGGAGGTGAGTGGAGAAAATGGGGTATTAGGTTTTATGTTTTGGTAGTTTTGTTCCGTAAGACTCGAGCGCGCTGGTTGTAGAATGGGCTTCATGGCGATACGTTGGGATAAATTTGGCTATGGGCCCCAACCCACCTTTTGTCTTATGGTGTGTGATTATTTTTCAATTGTTTTAGGAGATTTGTTTCTAGTTCGTGGATCCCGGTCTCTACTAATAATTTGTATATATTGCTTGTCAATCTTGTCGGAGCTTCCATTGGTACATCCAACCCATCATACACCCCAAGCACCCGCGTGGCATAGTAGTTGGTAGCCAGAGCATATTTGCGCCATTCGACTAGCTTCGATGACCGGCCATGTGGTTTCTTATCGATTCCTCTGTAGCAATTGCGGGAGATGAGAGGCGCGGGAGTGGGCCACGATGGCCCCGGTGGAGGACTTTCGCAAGAGAGCCCCCCTCAGGAGCGGGAGACGGCAATGATTATGGTGGTCAGGACATGGGCTGCCGACAGATCTCAGGGTGGACGACCTCCTCGGCTCCCGTTAGTTTGATTCCAAAATATAGATTTTGGTTGTCCAAGACTTGACCAGCGAAATCCTGTGAATAATGTGTATTTGTATAGCAGGGGTGTTGGAAGCTCCATCATGAGCGTACAGTACGTCACTAGGTAGCTCATCGAGTGCTATTTATACTATTTGAAGATGGAGAGCGCAGTAGCTCATCTAGTACTATTATTGTTTTCTTCTTATAGATAAGGTGTTTTTTTTCTCGGTTTCTGTTCTAAATAACAAGACAATGGAAATTTTTAGGGAAAAATATAAAGCTTTAAAGAAGAAGAAGAAGAAGAAGAAGAAGAAGAAGAAGTTCTAATTCATGTGCGTGAGTGAATGGTGCGAGACATGGATGTGCAGGTGAATTGAAAGTTAATGATGCATTATACTGGCCGGACTAGCTGCGCAGCTGGCTGGCACGGGAGTGATTGATCTAATTCTAACACTGTATATAGCATCGAATTAATCGTGGTTGGACTTGATTCCAATGTCGATCGATCGATTCCGCACCCCGCAAGAGCAAAGCATGCAGCACGTCTAAAGATGCAAGTGGGACGGGACAATCCGTCATTCCCACCTTCCATCCCGGCAAGCAAGATTCACTAATCCCACTCTTTTGTTGCGAACAAGGGGAGATGACGAGGGGCGCGCGTGGCTGAAAAGACACGCCCGCGGAATCAATCCATCGTTTCTCCTCTTTCGCTTTTCTGATTCACCCACGTCGAAATGAAGACACGCGCGCGCATCTTGGGCACGGACAGGGGCGCCTTGAGCGGCCGGCAGCAGCTGGATCACCCACGTCGTGCCAGCCTGTCCGCTCCGCTCGCCCAGGACCACACCCGCAGCGCGTCCACGATTCTGCGTCTCGCACCCACGCCCGTCCGTACGCGTCTGCGTCTGCGTCTGAGTTTCAGAAGAACTGCATGCCTGATCCTGCTCCCCTTCTTGCGTCGCCGCCGGCCGAGGGAGTTAAGCTGTGACGGCATCAGCAAGGCGTGGATCAGGGTCGCAAGCGCCGGAGGGTTGCCGCCGAGGAGGTCGGAGGCTGGGCGTCGCTCCCCGGCGACATAGTCCGCCTCGTGGCCGAGCGGGTGCTGATCGCCGGCGACGTGGTGGACTACGTCAGCCTCCGCGCCGCCTGCTCCGACTGGCGCGCCAGCACGGACTCCCCACTCCTCGGCGCCCACCACTACCTCCCCGCGCGCGGCTGGGTCGCGCTCTGCGACGGCGACGCCGTGCGCCCGGACGACGCCCGCCAGGTCGCCTTCTTCAAGCCCGCCACCCGCCGCCGCCTCCGCGTCCGCATCCGTGACCTCGCCGGATACAGGGTCGTCGCCATCAGCTCCGGCCTCCTCGTCCTCCTCCACAAGCGCTACAACACCGTCCGCGTCCTCCACCCCTTCTTCAATTTTGTGTGCTCTTATTTACTGTAGGGCGAGAGGGCTCATGTTTGATGAGTATCGTTACATACCTGATGACCATCCCCTCAAGGCGAAAATAAGGATGCAAGATAAGCAGCTGCGTATTACAACCATTACAACTGGTGTGCCCAAGAAGAAGAAGAAGAAGACGAGCGAACCATCTCCTGCAACTTAGCACGGTATTTTTTTTTCTTGAGATGAACTTAGCACAGTACTAGCTATGGGTCTAACGTACAAGTGTGAAAATATGAACAGTTAAAACTAATTAGAAGAACTGAGGCCAGATTAAGAGCCCAAAACTCATATATACATCTATACTATGAAGCAATTATATTCATACATATTCAGAAGGTGTCCTTAACCATTGCTGCTCGATCTTGCATCATCATTTTTCCACTGGACCTACGCGTCAGCATTCCTCCCACCAAAGACGGTGTACAGATGCGGCTTCCTACATGGCCATGGACCATGGATCATGACCCCTCGCAATTGTTCTGGGGCGGTCCCACTGTTTTTCCGTTTTTGTTTTTAATTTTTTTATGAAGTACAAAAATTCAAGGTATAACCAAAATTCTCCCACGGTATGAACTCCAGAAACATATACAAAGGTATAACTGAAAAAGGGAGTACAAAAATACTTAGGAATTTTGGTTTGCATCAATCTTTATGATTGAGAATCAATAGGATATCGTTGGTACTTATGACAATATTGGTGTTTTCTTCTTTGCTAAGAGATATTCATAGGAATGCCCCTCGCAATTGTTCTTGCTCATATAATTTTGTATCAGTCCACGCAGGTTATTCAAATTCACACATCATTATGAAATTAATCACTTTTTTTCTCCGGAGCTATATCACAATAAATTGTTCAAAATATTTTGAAACATCTGACTTGCTTATATTCGCTTCCACAATCCCGAGAAAGAACTCCCAGAGTCATAATTCTTCCACCAATTCAAGTGATGTTTCAATTTTAAATATTTTTTAGTGTGATAGATCTTATTCTTATTTGTTTTCAATCTGCAACTTGTTTTATTTTCTATTTCGTATGCCAGAGTAAAATGAAAGATCATCAATGTCGTCTTTCTAGGGCTAACTTGTAGGGTTCTTATTTATTTAATTATTGTTCTCCTGTTGGACTTCATTTCAGGCTTGTCGGATAGATTTCATACCCTGTCCTCCATATCGAGGACATGATTTGGAAATTAAACTTGGACGCGATCCAATATTATATGAAAATAAAAATGCATGATTAGAATTTGCGGATATGCATCGAGAAATTTACCCAAACTCGGCACGATTCTCGCGAGGCAAGTTTACCCATTCAAAAGTCTAATAATATATAGTGTTCACTAAGAATCCCAGGAGTATCTAATGGTATCATATGTTTCTTCCGCCTATATAGTCTGCTTAACATGCGCAAGCCTCATGAGGTGATATGTGACAAGCATGATAGAATATATGTCTTACAATTTTGTTTACCTATCCCAATACTAAGAAAGATCAAAAGTTTTCTTGACACCAGATAAAATAAATGAATGATTGTTGTCAGATGACTGTTACAACCGTTTTTAGAATTATGCTTTGAGGACACAAAAAATTATTACAACACTACTACACAAAATTTTAGCACACATGGTACGTGAATCTTTTAAAATTGTGTAGGATGAAAAAAATAGACCTAACAACGTCGCCGCCTCACTAACCATCAGCACCCGCCATCTCTTATTCATCCTTGTCCTCATACCAAACAAAGCCTTGCCACCGTCGCAACAGTCATCACCGTCGCATGAGTCATTTGTGCCCACTTCAATGATGATTTCGAGGACCCCAACCCATTAAGTGTCAAGTCGGTGAAGAGAAGGTGACACTTGGCTATATGTGAGAATGAGAAGGCGGGTGGTCGACCCCGTACGCAACATTAGGGATGAACTAGAGCGGGTGAGGCAAGTCAATGCCGAATCTTTTAGATGTGGGCAATGTAGCAAAGATGGGAAGACAAATTGGGGAAGATCAACAGATAAGATAAAGAGACGCTTTGGTAGGATAAAGAATGGGAAGAGGATACGACGAGGAAAAATAAAACATGCATGGGAATAAGGTTAGAAAATGTAGTCGCTCCATTAGTGAAACATAGAAACCTTTCGATCAAAATGCCACTTAAACTTCTCCATGCTCTGTGACATCACATGCTTTTTTAATGGTGTTATCAATGAAATGTTGAAATATTTGGTTAATGTTTACGCATGCAGCCATAAAAAAACTTGATGGCCGAAGTTAAGGCATCGGCATTCAGCGCTACTTATAACTATGCGGCATAACTATTGGCGGCTATATATATCAAAGCTTGCGCCACTTCATCCTATTATTTATATGCATGTATTGTTACTCGCACAATTAAAAGGAGAAAAATTCTCTGCAAAAAGATAAGTATTTTCGTAAAACCAGTTCCATAACAGAACAATGTTCACCAAAAGTTAGAAGAAAACACACGGACATATCATGCAGAGTCACGTAAGGAAAGACTAGGGGTTTGATTGTTTGGAAGTGGTGTTTTGAAACATGAGAGCATATGTTTTCTCTATTTTGAAATGCATCTTAAACATATTTTGAATTTAGAAAAATTAAAATAAAAAATTCTCGCACGTATATTGATGAGGACATCCCTACTACACCATTACCTCCGTCATTGATTAATGAAGATGAACCTGCTGTGAAGCTCAAGTCCAATGAAGTTCGGATTGGACCAATTACAAGGGCTCGTGCGAAGCTACTTAAACAACAGGTGAACTTGTTTCTAAACGGTACTTTGATTGATGAGAATTTTATACTGCCTAAGTCCTATTACTTATGTATCATCAGGTATCAAGAGGAGACGAGCGTCGCACAAGGAGTAGAGGAGCAGCTGGACATGAAGACGGACGTCAAGATGGACGTGAAGCTGGACATGGAGCTGGAGATGAAGATATCTCATGGTCGCGCGAGGGAAGAGCGGGAGGCATGCGCGAGAGGAGAAGACGACGTCCAGGCCGGTCCAGCACCCGGTCAGACCGGCCTCCAGACCGGCCAGTCCGGTCCCTGGCCCGGTTGACCGGGCGCCAACCGGTCGCCAACCGGTAGGGACGCATCGTACCGGGCAAAAACCGGAAAGTTGCGAGGTTTTCGGTTGCCGCCCGGTTGACCGGACGCTGATCAGCCGACCCGGTCCCTGGCCCGTTTGACCGGATTCCAGACCGGATTCGTCCGAGTCTGTCTCGACCAGATCTATTCTGGGTCGGTTATTCTTGTATCTTTTCGACAAGAACTCGTCCCGGACACCTATATAAGTGCCCAGGACGCCCCCCTAGCTTCTTTAGACCACGTTTAAGATAAACCCTAGTTCTTAGTTGTTTGCTCTAGCAAAACTATTGAATCCCTACACCATATTGCTTGATATTGTGTAGATCCTGAAAAAAGTCTTGTGTGATCTGATGTTCCATTGAGAATTAAACGGTTGCAACTTACCGCTTCGTGGTCGGCGGCTACGTGCGTAAGTGTGTGGAGTTGTGAATATCTTGCAGGGTTGAGAGCTGTTGCATTGGCGACAGGGACCAATCAAGAGATCTCGTTGCGTCATACAAGTTATCATCCACTTCATCGTCGTGTTCCTCCGCTACCATCACCCGTGATCATCATCACCACCGTTGCTTACTGAGAAGATCGGGCCACCCCTTATCATCTTGGTATCAGATTTCCAGTTTTCCTCGGTAAGCCATCCACAATCCACCCCATAGTTGAGTTGTGAGTGTTTCCTATCTAGAAAAAGCCATAAAAAGTTAGGGTTAGGGTTTGCCATAGCCTTAGATTGCACTAATTTCGAGTTTTAGTTGCTTTTTGAAGTTGTTTTTGCGTATCTTTTCTTTCTATCTAGTATTTTAGGGTTTGAGTTTACTCTATCATCTTGTGTTACTTTATCTAGTGGTGTCAGTTTTGTTACTCCGAGTCCACATAGCGTACAGTGTGCTTGTTCCCAACCATAGACACAGCCTATCGATATAAAGTGACTAGGAACTTCCCCAGAAGAGACTAGTTTTACCGCTCGACAGGCTGCTCGTTAGGTTATCGGTGCTTTGCATATTTCTGTTGGCCGTGTTATCAAGGAGTTGTGTCATATATCAAAAAAAAAAGAGAAAATTGAAAAGAAGCAAAAAGAGCTACATAGTTGCGTGTGTTATACAACAGAAAAATCCAAAAAGAAAAGTGAAGTGCTAGTTGAATCAAGTGAAGACCTAAGTTTACTTTACTGCACCCGTAGTTGAGCAATCTTGTGCCTGTCTCGTTGAGCTTTGCTAGCGTCTCTCTAGTGCATTGCAACCTTTCCTACAAATAGTTGCATTGCCCCATTATATCGCCTTGTGTGAGTATCATTGGTTGTCTACGGTCAGCGCTCGAGCTTGTTATTGGTGCAAATAGGTAGCCACCTACAGCCCCACATATACCCTGCTTTGTCGTGTGATTTGTTCTTATACCCTTGGTATTCGCTTCGCTACATCCGTGCACTAGTTGTTACTACAAGTGGTAAGCAACACTAATTTACTTTGGAACGGTAAGATTTATTTTTCTTATCAGTTTTGAGTGAGTTGTGAGAGTACCACCATATATTTTTGATTTAGTGCACTAATCTACTAACGATCTCTGCTAGTGATCATAAACTTGTTAACCAGGAAAACAAGAGTGCTGCAGATATCATCACATGGAGGGAGTATGAGGCTCTTCGTAATGAGATGCAACGTGAATTCCGCGCTCGGGATGATGTGCTTAATGGGAAGGTTGAAGAGATCTCCCAAAAGCTGGATGCTACTCATGTGACCGTCACTACAATGCAATATCAAATGACGGATGTACAACGCAGTCTTGCTGATTTGCGCTTAGCTGTTGAGAATTTGAGCGCAACAACAACAAGACGATGACGAAGATCCTGAGCTTCAAGATGACGCACACAATGCTCGTGGTGCGCCACGTGGTAATCGTCCTCGCGGTTGGGCTCCACTTGGCCGCAATGGTCGTGGACAAGATGAGGAAGATGGTTTGGGTAAGCCCAAGTTTTCTATACCTAAGTTTGAAGGAGGAGCTGATGTTGAAGAATACCTCACTTGGGAGCTGAAGGTTGAGAAGTTGTGGAGCTTACATCCACATTATACTGAAGATCGGAAGATTAAACTTGCGTCTTCCGAATTTGATGGCTACGCTTTGCGTTGGTGGGATGCTTTTGTTCGTAACCGAGACGAGGATGGTGAGCAACCTATACGCACATGGCGTGCCATGAAGGAGGCAATGACTTCTCGCTTTGTGCCTACAAATTACTTGCAGAATATATATGATAAGCTGACTCTATTGAGACAAGGTGTGAAGACTGTGGATGAATACTACATGGAGATGGAGATGCTTATGCAGCGTGGCCGTGTTCGTGAGTCTCTCGAGATGACAATGCAGCGTTTTCTCAACGGATTGAAGTATGATATCAAAGGCATTATTCGTCACTACAGCTACACCAACAGTTAGGGTTAGGGTTTGCCATAGCCTTAGATTGCACTAATTTCGAGTTTTAGTTGCTTTTTGTAGTTGTTTTTGCGTATCTTTTCTTTCTATCTAGTATTTTAGGGTTTGAGTTTACTCTATCATATTGTGTTACTTTATCTAGTGGTGTCAGTTTTGTTACTCCGAGTCCACATAGCGTACAGTGTGCTTGTTCCCAACCATAGACACAGCCTATCGATATAAAGTGACTAGGAACTTCCCCAGAAGAGACTAGTTTTACCGCTCGAGGTGGAGGTGTTAAGAAATGATGTAAAAGAAACATATATAATGGCGGTCCAGGAATCAGAAATATCCTTGTACATGTAAAAAAGTTCTTGGTTAAAAAGAAATAAAAATAATTTTGGTAGGCTATGTGCGCCGTCGCCAAGCGCCCAAAGTCTTAAGTCGCGAATATTCACGCGAGCGCACGCGCTATTACATGCTAAGATTCTACTAGCACTTGCACCATACAACTCACTAAGAATAGCAAGAGACCTCCCCTTATAAGGTGGCCAAAACGCTTGTAGAATAGCGAGGTGGGACTAAAGTCTCACCCAAACAGTCTAGCCACATGCATGTTCTCAAATTATTGAATCCAGCCCATTCTAACATAAAGCCCATGGATTCCAACACTTGCGCATTGATTGGGATGGAAGCTTGCATCTGAGGTTGCTTGTACCAGCTCGGTATATTATTGTATATTGAGATCTCATGCATATTGGTCTAGCGGAAAGGAAGACATCCATCTTACTAACACGCGTGTGGGAATGCTAGAACCGGTGATAATATTTAATCTTATATTAGTTAGATATGTATATGCTTTGCGGGCAATTAGAATAAGAAGGTAACAATCGTGCGTATATATATGATACACTTAGGTTAAGGAAAGGATAATTTCATGCTGGTACAGATCCTTATCACCACGAATATTTATGGTGATTACCGTGGTGAGCGTCCACCTCCATGCCGGTGCATGCATGCTCCAGACGATGACTGGTGTGAGGAACATTTCAGCCGTTTGGGCGAGATGCAAGACAACTACACAGATGGCCATCCCTACACGCCATTGGACGCCATCTATGCAACCTAAGAGCATCTCCAGCCGCGTCCCCCAAAGCGTCCCCCAAACCGCGCCGGATTGAGCGTTTGGGGGACGTGTTTTGTTCGTGCCGCCTTTGGGGGACGTCGCTCCCCAGCCGCGTCCCCCAAACGCCTCCCCCAAACATTTAAAATACTTTTTTTTGGCTTTTTTATTTCAATTTCCACAAACTAATACATAATTTGGAACGTGGTTTACACGAAAACATAATTGGGAACGTGGTTTTCCACAAACTAATACATAGTTTGAACCGTCGTGGACACAAATATAAAATTTTGCAAAGAAACTAAACCTAACTAGGCCGTGCATCGAAGGTTTCCTGTGTTCGCTGCTAAGAAAGAACACTCGAGTGCACACACAGTCACCTAAACTGGAAAATCCAGCGGGAGGATGGTGCCCTTGTTGGTTCTACCGATGAGGCGAACAGCAGAAACCTCCGTGCACGTATTCGCTGCGAAGAAACAACACTCATTCAGTCGTCCTCCTCGTCGGTGCTGTCGTCGTGGGAGTCCCTGTCGACGTGGTAGTCCCGGAGGCAGCGCCTCTCGTCGAAGACCTTGACGCTCATGTCCCTGTTGCCGAAGTAGGAGAACACGAGGATGAAGCCGGCTTCGAGGCTGTGGTGGCGCGCGAACTTCTCCCAGCCGATGTTGAGGTACATCTTGCCGCGTGCGTCGTAGATCGCCTTGACGATCCACCGGCAGTAGCCGCACGAATGCTCCCGCAGATGCATCGTGCGCGGGCGTACGCCGCCGACGTACTCGGCGAAGGAGTCCGGCAGCCTCTGGATGCCGCGCGGGTCGCCCTTGAGGACGTGGACGAACTCGAACAGGACGTCCGGCTCCACGTCCATCTCCGACGATGAAGACGACGGCGTGGGAGGCGACGGCGAGCGTTCAGCTATGCCGCGGCCACGACCACGACCACGACCACGGCCGCGGCCGCGAGGTCGGCCTCCGCCTCTACCAGACATAGCGTCGAGTCTTGTTGAGAGATGGTGGCAGCTAGGGTTTGGGAGAGAGGCGCTAGGGTTTGTGTGTGAGAGGGACGATGAGAGGCGCCCCTTTTTATAGGCCGGAGGGAGGCGGAGGAGCGGTGGCGCTCATTAACGCCGGCACGCAGAGCTAGGCGCGACGGGACGCGTCGCTGCGCCCTCTGCGGGAACTGCACCGTCGCTGCGCGCCAATAACTTCCGTCGCGAGGTAGGCGACGGTTAGGTTTAAATTAATTGTGCCGCTGACGGGTCGGCCCCGCCACTCCCCGCCTCGCTTTTCGTTGTGTCCGGCGTCCCCGGAGCGTCCCCTGTGGGACGGGGACGGGCTCGGGGCGCCGGACACCGTATAGGGGCGCGCCGGACAAAAAAGGGCTTTGGGGGTCGCGGCTGGAACGCATTTTCTGTCCGGCGCGCCCCAAATCCCTTTGGGGGACGCGACTGGAGATGCTCTAATCGTGCATTCTCCACTTCCGCCCAGCCCTACACAGCTACGGCGCTGCCCGCGCACTCGTCGTGCCGCCACTGCAACTTCGTCCTCTCGGCCGTGTGGAGGCCAGCGAACGACTTTCAACATGAGGAAATGATGGTGCCGCATCTTTCAAGAGTTCTGTTGGTTGCTACCACACGTCGGATGCCAAAAGTCTCTCAGCGGCCTGCTTCCCCATGCCGGTTGGTGGTGGCGAAGATGTCCTACGTACCATGTCCAGATGCGTGAGGAGCAAATCGTGAAACCTTAATCCATCAGGAGATATTTGGGCATCAATCGGCCATTCCAAAACAATGAGGTTAGGTTGGCTTTATAAAAAAAGCTGGATATGTATTCATCACTTTTGATCGTTACTATGAAGTTAGGTTGGCCATTCCAAAATATGCGCTTGCATGGCATAGCACGGACATGAAATAGCTGCAGTACAAGGAGGCTCACTGTGACCCGATGCAAAAATGGGCTTGCATGGGCATGTGATCGATTCATGCACACCTGACATTTAATTCCCTTTTTCCCTAACTAATCCTAGCTAGTCAGTTCATCCTTACAGCTAGAGAAAGAAGAAAATACCTTTTTATTATCCTCAACATCATCCACATCTCCATTACAAAGAATTTTTTAATCGCATCTTCATCACATATACTTAGGCTCAGACGCTCAGGTGGTGACCAAGATGAAATCCACGACCGACGGCAGGGACGATGCTAGCTTACGGTCACCCGTCGACACTGTCTAAATTCCAACATCTCACAAGTGCCGAGTAATTAAGCTAGTTAATCGATCAAAATTCTTTTAAAATTTTGGCATGACCTTGTGTGTATTTTGGACACCCTAACCTGCACGGCAAACAATATAGTTCAATTGAAACAATGGTGGATACAACGCAACCACAAATGACATAAAACATACAAATCAACTCGACCACATGTGTACCAAGGAATCAGCATCAAGGCACGGTTGATGCACAGCAGCACGCAAGTTTACACATTCCCATCCTAGGATTTACATACAACACAATTACACAACATGCTGCATTGTAAGATCCTTCTGAATCATAAACATTCGATAATCATGCATTGCAGTCATATCATCAGCACTATGAAGAAAGCTGTCGCTACAAAGATGGCTCAGCCAAGGCATATATATGATGATCCCCCAAATGGTCTTCCAGCTTCCCACATGATGAATCAGGTTGCTGCAGCAACTAGAAGTTCCAGCTGCTACACTGCCTAGCATCTAGTCCTTCTGGTCTGCTATCATCTCTTCTAGTGCTCCACCGCTGCTGCTACTCCTAGTCCCCTTCTTGTTTCTGTCCTAACCACTTCAGCCTGACCAGCAATGGCAACTGCAAACAAACAAAGAATCCTAAGTCAATTTATTTTCTTGTTCCAATACAGAGATCACAAAACTGCCCTTTACATTTATTTCATAACATATATACAGAAATATAGATGGATGGGTCGATTAATAAATTCAGGGCAGTAGCGAGGAAAACAAGCATAGTTAGTTCGACCAGCTACTAGTTAGCTGATCGTTCCAAGCTCCCAAAGCAAGCAATCTTCATATTGTATCATGAATGATGAAGTGTTGAAAACCCAGAAAACTTACGCATTTTCTTTATGACAAAAGAAACTAGTAACTAAGCTACCTAATCAATTGAATACCAATTAACAGGAGTGTCAACAAATTTTCCATGGCCTATGTTTTTTTCGGACATTTCAATCACAGGGCAAACAATGGATAAGAAAGTGCATCAAGAACAACTAATCTTTTATTCATGCAAACAATCCAGCTGAACCAAAGGTCAGCTGAACAGAAATCCCGCATTACCTAATGTTGGTATACAAGGTCCTGCAAATAGGATGCTGCCTCAATGCATTGTAACCACAAATGCATATACCACAGAGTTTTATACATGCTTCAATCTTCCAGCTTCCAAGTGATGCAGCTACATGTCCCAACACCTTGTCGGTCATTTAGCCCTACGCATTATCCTTGAACATGAACAATACGGGATGGTCAGCTCTAGGGAGAATTTGACAAAAATAAATTCAGAAGAGGGTTACTACTTAAATCCACGTGACACGGCAGCACCATCACATCTATCAGCATCAATTTCTCCCTAGGGATATTAGCATCACAATCGAAGTGAAAAAGGCAAATACTCACAAGTGACATACCAGCTCATGGCTTCAGGTTTGTTGCGTGAAAGCTTGGCCCAGCAGGCAAGTCGAGCTCTGAATTGTAGATCTAACTCCTTATCTGGTTGAAGCCTTGAAGATAAGAGGGGACTGAATTCAATTCAAAATCCATGTACGCTTCCAAAGTATCAAGGTCTGCATTTTTAACACAAAAAGTTAGAACATAAAAGATAGAATTGTCTCTGTCTGTAGATCAACACATGCATACCACAAGACCATTAAAGATTATCTATATAATTCAGTTCACAGTTAAGTAAGCCACATATGATTATATACAAACAAAAGTGTACTAGCAATTACTAGTTCATATCAACCTACAGAGCAGCAGACAAAACAAGTATAGTAGTAGACAAGCAGTTGTATACTGCAATGCCACTTGCCAGTAAATATCATATAAAGCCAGTAAATAATTTTGTTGGTAAATACTTAAAGCCATAAGTCGCAAATATTCACGCGAGCGCACGCGCTATTGCATGTCATGTTCTACTAGCACTTGTCTTACTATACAACTCATCTACGAGCAGCAAGAGAGCTCCCCTTATAAGGTGGTTGAAATCCTTCTAAGTTGGCAAGGTGGGACTAAACTCCCCACCCAACCACTCCGGCCACCACTTACCCTCGTATTATTTGCATGTTGAATCTGGCCCATTTGTTAGAAAGTCCATACACTGGAATACTGCCCACTAATTGATTATGGTGAAATCTAACATCGTGGGCTGCCGAGTAGTGTCGTTATTTATTTTCTACAAAGCGTGTGTGTTGCTTGTTTGAATCACTTGTGGCATCAATGAAGCTAACTAATTATTATCACTAGCACGTGTTCCTAAAAAAATACTACTATGACTAATACATGTTTATGCGGATAGCAAGATGGAGCTGGAGTCAATAATAAAAGTGTATCAGCTAGATATATACGTGCATGCAATCATTGTGGCTAGCGAGGATATGTGTGGGACAACGTGGCTAGTTTCTCCCTGAAGTCGTCCACTTCCAGGTCGATGTAGTTAGTCGTTTGGCCAAGTTGCAAGGATAGATACGCAAATGTCCATCCCTATAGAGTCACCCGGTTGGTCGTGTAGCCGTTTGGCACTATGTGTGTGATGTCGCCGCCTTGGCATTCTCCGTGATTCTATTGCCACTAAGTCTTTCCTGGCTCAGGCGAACCAACCCTGCGCGGAGACCGGCGAACGACTTTCAGCCTCCTGAACCACAGCCTGCAGACGTCAACAACATGCGCGAGGCTTTGCAGCTGGAACAGAACGCCTATTGTACCCTTGGTCAGCTAGTCAGGCCACCGTGTTTGGCCACGCTTGCTCACCGCGTCATCATTCCCCATGTCTTGATGGTGTTGTCGGTGGCTATTGTGTGGCTCCAAGCTGGGCTTGGATGCTACCTCTGCTGGTTAGCTGCATGTGCATGCGCTGCTGCAAGGAAAATTAGTAACACGTCGAGACCCACGCCGTGGTGGCGCCTGCATTGCCCCCATTGATGTGTATCTTCAACTTGATGCCGTAGTGTGACCAACGCAATGAAACTGTCATTTCTTCATGCTATCTTCGTCGCCTCCGAGATGCTCCTCGGTATGCTCGTGACGAAAGTCATGCCATGTCAACATGGGTCAACGCCAAGGGACACACTGCGATGGAGTAGTTGCATCACCCAGATCTAATCAAATCATGATAAAAAAAACCTATTACATCTGGTCTCTTATATAATATATGTTTATTATTTGGTGAAGGAACACAAGACACATCTCGATGCCGCTTCGTCGTATCGTATGAGGATGGCGTCTAGGTTACAAAGAGCTGGCAATCAAGTACAAGTGCACCAGGTTACAAAAATTTCACTTTATTAGAAGCCTAGTAGAAAATACATTATGTTGCGAAAATTATTCCTATTATCCAATATTTAATGTGTTCAAAAATAATAATATAAAACAATTGGTAGTCCAATGAAAAATGGCACAACAAAACGATTAGTCAACGAAATGAACATGAAATGATAGGTAGCAGTTAAAGTAACGATTTGTATTGAAGTATCATGCTTTCTTGGGTGAATCTTGTGCAAGGTTCGTGATTGGAGGCCGGTAGGTCTGGTTTTCTCCTACAATGTTGTCACATAGAGGTGCCAGAACATCAGTTGGATGGCATGTCCAAGGTGCTCGCCCCGGACAGATTATTATAATGGCAATACCTTTGCGTTTGTAAAGTACTTCGGAGGTTCCCAAAGCTGCACATCAGTGACGGAGCCATGTTGAGCTTGGGTGAAGAGGTGATCCATCCTCTTTATATATACTACTATGAAACATGTATTACCATCAAATTAAAGAATAAATTCCCCCGCCACAACTTGTTTCTGCACGTCCACATCCACGTTGATCTTCTAAATTAAAGCATGCTACTACAATACGACCGATCTCTCCAACATATCATGATGACCAATCATGAAAGAAATAGCATGTGGAGGAGGAAGAGATCCACACATAATTCTAACATGTTCCATGAAAAAACCAATCACAAGGATCGAGGGCGCATTCAAGTAGCAACAGCTGGGGCTATGGCACTTGGTAGGCACGTGCGTATGACAGCTGCATGCATACTTATTGAATATTAAACCCTTGATCACTTCATTGAAGGTACGTATAGTATGAGAGAGACGCAAAAAGAACCCCATTAATAAGATCATTATTATAGACAATTTGTTTCCTAGCACAAAAAAAATACTCCCTCCTTCCCAAAATAAGATGCATATAGTTTTTAATATTGTTCGGATGTCAAAATTTATAGAAAAGGTTTCAACATTTATAATGTTAAATTAATATTGTTGTAATCATCATGAAATATATTTTCACACCGTGTGCATTTGGTATTGTAGATCAAATTTTTAAAAGTTTGAATTTGATCAAAAAATAGGAATCCTATTTTGGGAAGGAGAGAGTACCGCCCGACGGCTGAACAACACATTAGAGCATCTCTAACAGTAACAGAACATTTCGGAACCGAAAAACCTGTATTCAGTCTCCCGAAAACGTGGCTTAGGATGATTTTGCAGCTGGCGCAGAACAGAACCCGTAAAACACGAACTGAAAAAACACAATTGAAATCTCGCGGGAGAATTTATTGATGAACATATATGGATGGTAGTTTGATGCTCCGATTGAGCATCAAAATTTACATAATATATACTACAAACCTAAATTAGATACTAGCCTTAACCGCCTGAGCCGATTCCGAGCGAAATGAGGCCCGATGGCCTCTGCGCTCGGCGGTGCCGGTGGTGGCGGAGCTTGAGGGTCAAGGCGTAGGACAGCGACGACGCGGAGGACGGTGAGGAGCGCCTACTCGGAGTCAAGCTCGACGATCTCGAGCTTGATGCGGCGGATGCGCTTCTCCCGGCGCGCCGCCTCGTACTCCCGCACTTGGCGGACGGCGTCGGCCTCCTCCCGGCGGAAGCGAGCGCGGGCCTCTGCCTCCGTGATCGCCGCCACCTATGCGATCACGGCATCCTCCTTGTTGGAGCCGTGGACGTAGTCTCCCGCGGAGAACATAGGCTCCCGCGCGACGACGAGGTCCTCCTCCGCGGAGCTGTCGTAGACGGGCGGGCGCGGTGGGCGGCTCGAACCACTGGAGGAGGAGCCCTCGTCGCCGTTTTTGCCGTACTTGGCGAGCCTCCCTGGGGGCATGAGCCCCCAGTTCGTCCACCGGCGGGTGCCGCGGCCCTATCACCGGTTGAACTTGCGTCGTTCCGCCTCCGTGCGGAACATGGGGGACGCGGCGGCGAGTCCCCGCCACCCAATCCTGCGCCGCCCCGTGCAGAGCTACCACGCGAGGCCATGGCATCGTGGAGCTGGGGTGAAGCGTCGCTTATGCACGCTGGATTCCTCACCGGAGAGGTGGCTGGTGGCAGCGGAGCGGGTGGCTGCGGCGGAGGGGAGTAGGGTTTGGAAACCAAACTCCCCTCCGCGGACCGTTTTAATACGGGGTGGCCGCCAAGTTTCTCGGGCCCCTGAACTCTGTTTACGGGCCAGACCACGAGTTCGGGCTCCATTCTGGGTCTATTTCGGCCTGAACCTGTAAACTCACCGGAATTTTTTGGTTCCGACTTGTTTTTCACTAAATGTTAGAGTTGCTCTTAAATGATACACAATTTCTATCTCCAAGAATGCAATAGCTATGCCTGATGGAAATACATTGATGCTGAAATATTTTGACGCCCTCTGCAGCACGCCCGACGCAAGAATTAGATGACAGATGGAATTATTTGTAATAGCTATCATTTCATGCATAAAGTAATAAGGCACGACAACCACATGGCACATGAAAAGATAGGAAAAATCTAGCTTCTACCATAGGGCTAGAAAACTCCAATATAGCCCCTAAAACGGGTAGCGAAATTCAAAAATAAAAGCAGGCTAGGATACACCAAATCTCAGAGTCTTGAAAATCCTTACTCTGGAAAGCTTTCAAACACCTTTGAAATTGCCTCAATCGAAGCGCATATGCAAAAGTTATTACTTAGGGAAAAATACATCGATGAATAAATCACTTGACGCATGGGAATCCGAGCATCCCACTGCAATGACAATAAGACATAACTGCACATGAAATGATACACATGTAATAGCTATCATTCCATGTATAAAATTTGATAACTTGCAACGACGACATGTCCCATAGCACAAAATATGAATGCCGAATGGATGAATGACACATGAAATGATAGGCCAGCCTGAGACAGTGGGGACAAAACACGTGGAGGTGGATGCGTGGAATACAGGAGGGCGCTAGGGACTTGGAATCTCTTTACCGGCATCCAGAGCCCTCCGTCAACAGAAAAACGTGCGTATACCGGTAGGCGAGTTCGACGGAGTGCGCCGGACGTGGTTCCTGGTCACGATGTTTGTCGATATGCCCGTAGAGAGCTTGGAGGCAGGCAAGATCTTGGTGGCAGTGAAGGACGCGGCCGCCATCTACTCCCCTGTATTTCTCTGCTAGTCGGCTCTGCCTAGCTTCATCGGGCAAATGAGGAAGAAGGACGGAAAGCTTGAGCTCTACGTGTCGGACGTCGTAGCCGTCGCGCCATGATGGTGGCAGGTACCCTCTCATTGGCGTGCATCGACGTCACAACTCTCACGGTGACGCAGGCATGCGACTTCAACGGAGGGGCGCACATTGTGCTACCGATGCACGCGTGTGCCAGAGAGCATGCCGGCATCGATGACATGCTTGTCGGTCAGCATCGCCGCCGCCTCTCGCGTTGGTGGTGGTCAGAATGGGGAAGGTGGGTGGGCAAAATGAGATCTTAGATTTTTGTTGGTCTCCTTTTGTTCGGATGGCTCCGAGCGCGTCGGTAGCGATGCCATGTTTGCCGGTCAGCAGCGTTGCCACCTCTCTCCTCGGGAGTGGTCAGAGTGGGGAGTTGGTCATCATACGGGGCGGATCGGGACATACCTGCGACTTAGCGTCTTTGGCGCGGGGCGGGACGGGTGTACCTCCGACCCAGCTAGCTGGCGCGGGGCTGATTTAATTGTTTCGTCGTGGGCATGGCTAACATCCATTTAATTGTGGTTGGATATGGTACGTATCTGGTTCCAAGCTAACTTTTGGAAGCCCAATTCTGATCGATCAAGCATGAACAACTCACGCATGGCGTGTTGGATATATCTATTAGTTTGTCGGTCGATTAGTTTTCCGGTCGTCGATGGATGATCGTGGCCACCTTTTATGAATGGTTGAGCTAGCTGCTGGTGGAATGCAAGCGCATGCATGCCTCCCGATAATTAATAAGATGCATGCCTTAATTATCCGAGGATGTATCGATCGAGTCAGCGCGCAAGAAGGTAGACACTATATAACGTAGTCCGATGGGATAGAAATCGTCGGACCGCATTGCCGTCCATCTCTATTCCAATCATACGCTCTGCATGCAGCTTTTGGTCTCACAGGAAAAAAGAAATTCGACCCATTATCCAGCATGATTACCTAGGTACCTCCATTCCCGAAACTCATGGTCGGTTACTCCTCCCCAAATCAATCTTCTGCTCGCCGCCTTGCAATTCCCCACCGCACCGTGCCGTCACTCTTTTCCCAACCATGCCCTTCTAACCCAGGAGAGACCAGGAGTCCCATACCTCTACCTGGATGGATTCATGTCCTAACACCAATGTTGTTCCGCCGCAAGGAATCACTGACGGGTAACTCTCATCACCAGCGGCCAGCGCATCATCTTTGGAGGCAGTTTGGAGGATCAACAGCGCCCAGGACGATGCTTCCGGTTGCATGGCGCCTTAATCCCAATAAACACAACACGAATTGGTAGAAGGTAATTGCTACGGGCCTAGGTCTTAATCTCCGCACATCATGTATATTGGAAATATTGTAGAACCCTAGAATTGTATATTGTATTGCAATAACCCCGTGAGGTATATATAGAGCTACAATAAGGGGAGAAGGCTTGGACTACAAGAAGATCTAATCCTAGTCTAATATCAGCGGTACATGTATTCTAACATCCTCCCTCAGTCGTAGCAGGAGTGAAGCGAACGCTTGCGACTGGAGAAGTCACGCGCTCCCATCGCTTCTCCTCCTTGTCATCATCGGCGTCCCCTTCTGGTTCCTTCTCTTCCCTCTCGCAGTCACAGCGGGAGTGTCGTGGGCACAAGTGACGGCGCAGACTACGGTGGAGTTCTTGAGTTGTCGTAGACGTTTTGTTGATGTCGATGTCGAGGTACCCGAGCGTGATGTAGCCGTGGCCGAGGTATGGTCGATGTCGTAGTCGTCATATGTGGTGTAGCCGTATTCTCCGAAGGCGCAAAAAATTGCGCATTTTTGGTCGTAGGGTTTTAGGTTTTGGGCGGCGGTGGCAACGGTTCTGCAGCGGCGGCGGATTTTTGTCATAGCATGGTGGCGGCGATGGGTTTTGTCGTAGTGCGGAGGCGGCAGCGGATCTGCGGCGGCGACGGAGTTTTGTGTCATTGTGCGGCGGCGGCAGCGGATCTGAGGTGGCGGCAGGTTTTTGTCGTATTGCGATGAAGATGTCGATGGAGACCATGTTGATGTAGACCTTGGCGATTTAGTTAGTGATGTTGAACTCGATGTAGATCTTGGTGTTGTCGAACAGCTTGATGTAGTTGTTTGGCTCGGTGTTGTTCGTTCGGCTTGGTGCAGCGTAGATCGATACAGTAGTGGAAGCGGCCTACTGACGTGCGGAAGGTCGCGTGATGTAGCCGTCTTGGAGGAGATCGCCGCCCTGTATGCAACAGGACAGCTGCTTGTATGCATATGGACGTGTCAGCGCTTGTGTTGGGCCGCTGTTTTCCCAATCTCGTGTAGTTCGTTGCATATAGCTGTTGGAGCGGAAGCCATGGGGCAGATTGTCGATGTAGATGTCTTGCCCTGATCGATGCCAAGCTAGATCTTCATGCGTCCTGGAGTTGATGCACCAATTTTCACCGGATGAAGGTCGTACTCATGAGGATTCTAGATATTTATTACGTAGCTAATTGGATCTAATCTATGGAATTGGAAAAATTGGAAATTCAAAAATTTGGATCTAATCTAGTCTAAAGAACCGATCCAATCTTTGATCGAAACTGGGTGCCGCGGAAGTGGTGGGAGGACCTAGGATCGGCGCTGTGAGGTTAACCGCTTTGATACCATATTGGAAATATTGTAGAACCCTAGAACTGTATATTGTATTGTAATGACCCTGTGGGGTATATATAGAGGTACGATATGGGGAGAAGACTTGGACTACTCGAAGATCTAATCCTAGTCTAATCTCAGCCGTACATGTATTCTAACAATGTACACTCTTCGTTTTAGATCTTGTAAAATAACATGTCTATTTTGAATTTAAAAATGTGTAATGCGTTCACATGTTTGTAGCAAGCAGGTTCCAAGTTTTTCAGCTAGATCTTCAAATACTCACATTCATGTATTTATCTTGTATAATTCAATATTAAATATGCAATGCTTCATTGGTACTGAACCTCAAAATTATGTACTACTCCGCCCAAGCTACATACATTGCCCCACAAATAATGTTCTATGATGGTTCAAATAACATCATTCGATGCTTTCATTTTAATTTCTACGGTTTCAATAATCTCCTATGATGCTTCATCCTTATTGTGAGATGCTTCATTTACATCTTCAACAGCTCAACCTACAGTCCCGTATGTACTTTAGATGCTTCATTGCTAAATTAATAATGTTTTGTTACTACTCAGTGGTCACTTCAACCGTTCTCACGCTAAGCTTCGATTCTACTTTTGCATATTTCGTTAACTAACAACGTAATCTGGATTGTAAAAATACACAGCCTACGTACCATCCATGCTTGCAGTAACAACAAAAATCGTTTCACCACTAACCTTTGGAGGTGCTTCCAATTTTATTTCCTACCTACATTTGCTTTTTCTCGATGCACCATAAATACATGCATGAAACTTATATGTATCCTTTTGCAACTTCCAGCAGATGTTTTAGCACTGCATCCAGAAGCTTGTTGTTGTATGTCGTTGATGCTGCTGGCCATGTGCTGCCGCCATTCCTTCTTCATAAAGACTAGGTACCTTTTTCCTAGTTTTGTTGTTAATAAGCCAGACAAGGGAAACACTGTATATAAAAGCGAAGAAGATAAAGAAATTCTGATTCCTGTGTATGAGTGGCTGGTGCATGCATGTGCATGTGAATTAATTAATGATGAATTGTATGGGCCGGACCGGAGACGTAGGTGTGCAACCCAGATGGATCATGAAAGACTAGCAAGTTGAAATGTTTTGACGCCTATCCTAGAGCGCTGCTACAATAATTAGACGGCGGATGGAATGATTTGTAATAGTTATCATTTCATGCATAAAGTAATAAGGAGAGACAACGATATGGCACATAAAATGATAGGAAACAACTATTTTCTAGCATAGGTTAATAAGAAAGCCTAACATTAAGAATTGGGCCAAAAAGTCCAAAACATTATGCTACAACCCTCGAAAGTTGTGTCTATAGCACCGTAAAACAGGTAGCAAAATGCCAAAATAAAGGAAGGCGAGAGGATATGCCAAAACGCACAAGTCGTGAAAATCCTTACTCTCTGAAAGCTTTCAGACGCCTTCGAAATTAACTCGGTCGAAGCTCATATGCAAAAATTACCACTTGCAGAAAATTCAGATTGGTGAAGAAATCACTTGACACTCAGGAATCCGAACACCCCACCACAACGAGATAAGAAACAACGAAACATAAAATGACAGGTAATAGCTCGAATTTCATGTATAAAATGATAACTCGTGACAACGACATGGAGTATGTAATTGTACGCAATAGTTGTCCTATGACACAAAATACTTATGCCCAATGGATGAACGACACATGAAATGATAGGCTGCCGTGAGAGTATCGGGATAGAGCCCAAGCATTGCTGCTCATGGAGGTGGACGTGGGGAACATAGGAGGGCGCCATGGACTTGATATTCTAAAACCGGCATACGGAGCCCTCCGTCGGCCACCACACGCGTGTAGACCAGCAGGCGACTTCGACGAAGCAAGCTAGCCCATGGTTCCTCGACACGATGTATGTTGATCTGCAGATTGAAGCGGCAAGATCTTGGCGGCAGTGAAGGATGTAGCCGCCATCTCCCCCTACCTTTCTTTGCTCATCAGCTCCACCCAGATTCGTTGTGCCTGGCGCATGTCGCTGCTGTCGCATCATGATGGTGGCCGCCAACCCCTCGCTAGCGTAAATGCCCTCACAACTCCCTCAACAATGTTGGTTGGCGAGCTCGATGGAGCAACATGCATTGTGCTACCGATGAGCGCGCGATCCTACAAGCGCACCGGCAGTTATGCCTTTGTTTATTGGTCAGCCGCGTTGCTGCCTCTCTCGTTGGGCACATTTTGTTCGAGGCGGCTCCGAGCGTGCTGGCGTCGACACTATGGTTGTCGGCTAGCAACACCGCCGCCTCTCTCGTCTGGAGCGGTCAATGTGTGGAGGTGAGTGGAGAAAATGGGGTATTAGGTTTTATGTTTTGGTAGTTTTGTTCCGTAAGACTCGAGCGCGCTGGTTGTAGAATGGGCTTCATGGCGATACGTTGGGATAAATTTGGCTATGGGCCCCAACCCACCTTTTGTCTTATGGTGTGTGATTATTTTTCAATTGTTTTAGGAGATTTGTTTCTAGTTCGTGGATCCCGGTCTCTACTAATAATTTGTATATATTGCTTGTCAATCTTGTCGGAGCTTCCATTGGTACATCCAACCCATCATACACCCCAAGCACCCGCGTGGCATAGTAGTTGGTAGCCAGAGCATATTTGCGCCATTCGACTAGCTTCGATGACCGGCCATGTGGTTTCTTATCGATTCCTCTGTAGCAATTGCGGGAGATGAGAGGCGCGGGAGTGGGCCACGATGGCCCCGGTGGAGGACTTTCGCAAGAGAGCCCCCCTCAGGAGCGGGAGACGGCGATGATTATGGTGGTCAGGACATGGGCTGCTGACAGATCTCAGGGTGGACGACCTCCTCGGCTCCCGTTAGTTTGATTCCAAAATATAGATTTTGGTTGTCCAAGACTTGACCAGCGAAATCCTGTGAATAATGTGTATTTGTATAGCAGGGGTGTTGGAAGCTCCATCATGAGCGTACAGTACGTCACTAGGTAGCTCATCGAGTGCTATTTATACTATTTGAAGATGGAGAGCGCAGTAGCTCATCTAGTACTATTATTGTTTTCTTCTTATAGATAAGGTGTTTTTTTTCTCGGTTTCTGTTCTAAATAACAAGACAATGGAAATTTTTAGGGAAAAATATAAAGCTTTAAAGAAGAAGAAGAAGAAGAAGAAGAAGAAGAAGAAGAAGAAGAAGAAGAAGAAGAAGAAGAAGAAGTTCTAATTCATGTGCGTGAGTGAATGGTGCGAGACATGGATGTGCAGGTGAATTGAAAGTTAATGATGCATTATACTGGCCGGACTAGCTGCGCAGCTGGCTGGCACGGGAGTGATTGATCTAATTCTAACACTGTATATAGCATCGAATTAATCGTGGTTGGACTTGATTCCAATGTCGATCGATCGATCATGAGCAACTAGCAAGTTAATAATTTCTGAGTGATTACAAGTAGTAGTACTTTTATTTTTCTCTTATTTTTTTGTAAATAAACAAGACGAAGGAAAAAATAGAAAACAGCCAAGAAGAGAGCAGGTGTAGGTGAGTGGATGATGGTGCGAGGTGGATTAATACATGGACTGGAGACATAGGTAGGTGCGAGTGTGCGGCCCAGCTGGCTGTCACGGGATTGAATTACCGTGTGTCGTGGCGCATCTAACTATATATATATATATATATATATATATATATATATATATATATATATATATATATATATATATATATATATATATATATATATATATATATATATATATATATATATATATATATATATATATATATATATATATATATGTATGTATGTATGTATGTATGTATGTATGTATATGTAGACTCGACATATATATATATCATGACCAACTAGCGCATATATATATATATATACGTAGACTCGACATATATATATATCATGACCAACTAGCAAGTTGAAAACCGGAAAAAGAAAGAAAAAGCAGGTTGGTTGGATGGATGGATCTTGCATGCGTATGTGCACGTACGCATATATGTAGACAGAATTAGAGTACTCACTGTATAGTATATTACTCTACTTTGGATTTCAAAAGAGGTGTGGCTGGTGTCCTAGCCCTCTCACCTTATCGGTGTGGCTGCTTATACACGGTCTTGCTTCGGTAGCTGACGTCCCGGTTAGTGCCTTGGGGGACTTTGCTAGGTCTGCGCTTGGGGCATGTGTGTGTTGTAACTGTTTGCCGGTTGATGGCTTCGTTAATTTAAAGCCGGACTCATTTTGAGCCTTCCGCTTAAAAAAGGAGGTGTGGCTGTTGATTGGAAAGAAACAAATTTCGGTTCGATATTTCCAGTTGAACCGGAAAAAATAGAACTTGCGTACGTGCACACGTACACAAATGTAGAATATGTCGAGTCGGTTAAGGATTTAAGGTACTCGAGCTAGTTGACCTACTATTCTACGTGATCGATCGATTCCGCACCCCGCAAGAGCAAAGCATGCAGCACGTCTAAAGATGCAAGTGGGACGGGACAATCCGTCATTCCCACCTTCCATCCCGGCAAGCAAGATTCACTAATCCCACTCTTTTGTTGCGAACAAGGGGAGATGACGAGGGGCGCGCGTGGCTGAAAAGACACGCCCGCGGAATCAATCCATCGTTTCTCCTCTTTCGCTTTTCTGATTCACCCACGTCGAAATGAAGACACGCGCGCGCATCTTGGGCACGGACAGGGGCGCCTTGAGCGGCCGGCAGCAGCTGGATCACCCACGTCGTGCCAGCCTGTCCGCTCCGCTCGCCCAGGACCACACCCGCAGCGCGTCCACGATTCTGCGTCTCGCACCCACGCCCGTCCGTACGCGTCTGCGTCTGCGTCTGAGTTTCAGAAGAACTGCATGCCTGATCCTGCTCCCCTTCTTGCGTCGCCGCCGGCCGAGGGAGTTAAGCTGTGACGGCATCAGCAAGGCGTGGATCAGGGTCGCAAGCGCCGGAGGGTTGCCGCCGAGGAGGTCGGAGGCTGGGCGTCGCTCCCCGGCGACATAGTCCGCCTCGTGGCCGAGCGGGTGCTGATCGCCGGCGACGTGGTGGACTACATCAGCCTCCGCGCCGCCTGCTCCGACTGGCGCGCCAGCACGGACTCCCCACTCCTCGGCGCCCACCACTACCTCCCCGCGCGCGGCTGGGTCGCGCTCTGCGACGGCGACGCCGTGCGCCCGGACGACGCCCGCCAGGTCGCCTTCTTCAAGCCCGCCACCGGCCGCCGCCTGCGCGTCCGCATCCGTGACCTTGCCGGCTACAGGGTCGTCGCCATCAGCTCCGGCCTCCTCGTCCTCCTCCACAAGCGCTACAACACCGTCCGCGTCCTCCACCCCTTCTTCAACCGCGCCATCCTCCTCGAGCTCCCCAGCATCGCCCCCACTTTGCGCGTCCTCGGCACCGACCGCTACTCACTCCTCCGCATGAACGCTGCCGTTCTCACCACCCCCACCTCCGCGACCACCTCCACCATCGACGCCGTTGTGGCCTGGTTCCCGGGCCCGTGGTTCCTCTTTGCCAAGCCGGGCGACGCCGCCTGGGACGCCGTCACCCTCGACCTCGACATCCAGAGCGTACTCGCCTTCCGCGGCCGCCTCTACGCCACCACCATTACCTCCACCAATATCCTCCAGGTCTACCCTCGGACCAACAAGAATACCTTCGCGGTGGACACCCCTATCCCAGACGCGCTCGGTGAACCGGCGTTGTGCCGCTACTTCCTCGTCGAGTCCGGCGGCCGCATGCTGCTCGCCGTCCGGCACCGTGTCACAATCACCAGGGCGGCCATGAAGGTCTTCGAGGTGGACCTCGACCGCCGGCGGCTGGAACCGGTTAGCGACATCGGCGACCGCGCGCTTATCCTCGGCCATGACAGGTGCCTGTCCGTCCCCTCCATCACCGGGAACTCTGTGTACTGCTTCTCTCAGTACGGTGTCGAGTGCTTCTCTCTGGGCGGCGGCTCTGCCCACGTCGTGCCCTTCCCCGTCGCGGCATTGGGTTCCGTGGGGCCCTTCACCATTGTCGAGCATCTCGTCACATACTGCAATCATGTTCAATGGTAAGCGTACGAGAGTGGTACTACCTCCGTTTTCAGAAAGCTAAATTAGTTTCCAAAAACCCTTTATTTTAGATCGGAGGTAGGATTCAAGATTGAGCCTAGTTTTTCAGAAGCACACCCTGATCTATTTTGTGTGCTCTTATTTACTGTAGGGCGAGAGGGCTCATGTTTGATGAGTATCGTTACATACCTGATGACCATCCCCTCAAGGCGAAAATAAGGATGCAAGATAAGCAGCTGCGTATTACAACCATTACAACTGGTGTGCCCAAGAAGAAGAAGAAGAAGACGAGCGAACCATCTCCTGCAACTTAGCACGGTATTTTTTTTTCTTGAGATGAACTTAGCACAGTACTAGCTATGGGTCTAACGTACAAGTGTGAAAATATGAACAGTTAAAACTAATTAGAAGAACTGAGGCCAGATTAAGAGCCCAAAACTCATATATACATCTATACTATGAAGCAATTATATTCATACATATTCAGAAGGTGTCCTTAACCATTGCTGCTCGATCTTGCATCATCATTTTTCCACTGGACCTACGCGTCAGCATTCCTCCCACCAAAGACGGTGTACAGATGCGGCTTCCTACATGGCCATGGACCATGGATCATGACCCCTCGCAATTGTTCTGGGGCGGTCCCACTGTTTTTCCGTTTTTGTTTTTAATTTTTTTATGAAGTACAAAAATTCAAGGTATAACCAAAATTCTCCCACGGTATGAACTCCAGAAACATATACAAAGGTATAACTGAAAAAGGGAGTACAAAAATACTTAGGAATTTTGGTTTGCATCAATCTTTATGATTGAGAATCAATAGGATATCGTTGGTACTTATGACAATATTGGTGTTTTCTTCTTTGCTAAGAGATATTCATAGGAATGCCCCTCGCAATTGTTCTTGCTCATATAATTTTGTATCAGTCCACGCAGGTTATTCAAATTCACACATCATTATGAAATTAATCACTTTTTTTCTCCGGAGCTATATCACAATAAATTGTTCAAAATATTTTGAAACATCTGACTTGCTTATATTCGCTTCCACAATCCCGAGAAAGAACTCCCAGACTCCTAATTCTTCCACCAATTCAAGTGATGTTTCAATTTTAAATATTTTTTAGTGTGATAGATCTTATTCTTATTTGTTTTCAATCTGCAACTTGTTTTATTTTCTATTTCGTATGCCAGAGTAAAATGAAAGATCATCAATGTCGTCTTTCTAGGGCTAACTTGTAGGGTTCTTATTTATTTAATTATTGTTCTCCTGTTGGACTTCATTTCAGGCTTGTCGGATAGATTTCATACCCTGTCCTCCATATCGAGGACATGATTTGGAAATTAAACTTGGACGCGATCCAATATTATATGAAAATAAAAATGCATGATTAGAATTTGCGGATATGCATCGAGAAATTTACCCAAACTCGGCACGATTCTCGCGAGGCAAGTTTACCCATTCAAAAGTCTAATAATATATAGTGTTCACTAAGAATCCCAGGAGTATCTAATGGTATCATATGTTTCTTCCGCCTATATAGTCTGCTTAACATGCGCAAGCCTCATGAGGTGATATGTGACAAGCATGATAGAATATATGTCTTACAATTTTGTTTACCTATCCCAATACTAAGAAAGATCAAAAGTTTTCTTGACACCAGATAAAATAAATGAATGATTGTTGTCGATGACTGTTACAACCGTTTTTAGAATTATGCTTTGAGGACACAAAAAATTATTACAACACTACTACACAAAATTTTAGCACACATGGTACGTGAATCTTTTAAAATTGTGTAGGATGAAAAAAATAGACCTAACAACGTCGCCGCCTCACTAACCATCAGCACCCGCCATCTCTTATTCATCCTTGTCCTCATACCAAACAAAGCCTTGCCACCGTCGCAACAGTCATCACCGTCGCATGAGTCATTTGTGCCCACTTCAATGATGATTTCGAGGACCCCAACCCATTAAGTGTCAAGTCGGTGAAGAGAAGGTGACACTTGGCTATATGTGAGAATGAGAAGGCGGGTGGTCGACCCCGTACGCAACATTAGGGATGAACTAGAGCGGGTGAGGCAAGTCAATGCCGAATCTTTGAGATGTGGGCAATGTAGCAAAGATGGGAAGACAAATTGGGGAAGATCAACAGATAAGATAAAGAGACGCTTTGGTAGGATAAAGAATGGGAAGAGGATACGACGAGGAAAAATAAAACATGCATGGGAATAAGGTTAGAAAATGTAGTCGCTCCATTAGTGAAACATAGAAACCTTTCGATCAAAATGCCACTTAAACTTCTCCATGCTCTGTGACATCACATGCTTTTTTAATGGTGTTATCAATGAAATGTTGAAATATTTGGTTAATGTTTACGCATGCAGCCATAAAAAAACTTGATGGCCGAAGTTAAGGCATCGGCATTCAGCGCTACTTATAACTATGCGGCATAACTATTGGCGGCTATATATATCAAAGCTTGCGCCACTTCATCCTATTATTTATATGCATGTATTGTTACTCGCACAATTAAAAGGAGAAAAATTCTCTGCAACAAGATAAGTATTTTCGTAAAACCAGTTCCATAACAGAACAATGTTCACCAAAAGTTAGAAGAAAACACACGGACATATCATGCAGAGTCACGTACGGAAAGACTAGGGGTTTGATTGTTTGGAAGTGGTGTTTTGAAACATGAGAGCATATGTTTTCTCTATTTTGAAATGCATCTTAAACATATTTTGAATTTAGAAAAATTAAAATAAAAAATTCTCGCACGTATATTGATGAGGACATCCCTACTACACCATTACCTCCGTCATTGATTAATGAAGATGAACCTGCTGTGAAGCTCAAGTCCAATGAAGTTCGGATTGGACCAATTACAAGGGCTCGTGCGAAGCTACTTAAACAACAGGTGAACTTGTTTCTAAATGGTACTTTGATTGATGAGAACTTTATACTGCCTAAGTCCTATTACTTATGTATCATCAGGTATCAAGAGGAGACGAGCGTCGCACAAGGAGTAGAGGAGCAGCTGGACATGAAGACGGACGTCAAGATGGACGTGAAGCTGGACATGGAGCTGGAGATGAAGATATCTCATGGTCGCGCGAGGGAAGAGCGGGAGGCATACGCGAGAGGAGAAGACGACGTCCAGGCCGGTCCAGCACCCGGTCAGACCGGCCTCCAGACCGGCGATCCGGTCCCCTCGGCCCGGTTGGATCGGCGCCAACCGCCGCCAACCGGTAGGGACGCATCGCACCGGGCAAAAACCGGAAAGTTGCGAGGTTTTCGGTTGCCGCCCGGTTGACCGGACGCTGACAGCCGACCCGGTCCCTGGCCCGGTTGACCGGATTCCAGACCGGATTCGTCCGAGTCTGTCTCGACCAGATCTATTCTGGGTCGGTTATTCTTGTATCTTTTCGACAAGAACTCGTCCCGGACACCTATATAAGTGCCCAGGACGCCCCCCTAGCTTCTTTAGACCACGTTTAAGATAAACCCTAGTTCTTAGTTGTTTGCTCTAGCAAAACTATTGAATCCCTACACCATATTGCTTGATATTGTGTAGATCCTGAAAAAAGTCTTGTGTGATCTGATGTTCCATTGAGAATTAAACGGTTGCAACTTACCGCTTCGTGGTCGGCGGCTACGTGCGTAAGTGTGTGGAGTTGTGAATATCTTGCAGGGTTGAGAGCTGTTGCATTGGCGACAGGGACCAATCAATAGATCTCGTTGCGTCATACAAGTTATCATCCACTTCATCGTCGTGTTCCTCCGCTACCATCACCCGTGATCATCATCACCACCGTTGCTTACTGAGAAGATCGGGCCACCCCTTATCATCTTGGTATCAGATTTCCAGTTTTCCTCGGTAAGCCATCCACAATCCACCCCATAGTTGAGTTGTGAGTGTTTCCTATCTAGAAAAAGCCATAAAAAGTTAGGGTTAGGGTTTGCCATAGCCTTAGATTGCACTAATTTCGAGTTTTAGTTGCTTTTTGTAGTTGTTTTTGCGTATCTTTTCTTTCTATCTACTCCCTCTGTTCCATTCTATAGTGCCTATTGTTTTTTAGCACGGAAATTAGCGCAAGAGTATTTTTTGCACAAGACCCATAGCTAAACGATTTGAGATCAACGTAAAACTTGGGAATTCCATATCTTCCTAACTTACCATAACAATTTTGGGAGCTGAACGATTTGGGAGCTGAACGGGGAGGGGGTAATTGAAAAAAAGCTAAGCTAAAACCTTATATTCTGAAACAAATGTCAAAAATCTATAGGCACTATAGAAAGGAACGGAGGGAGTAGTATTTTAGGGTTTGAGTTTACTCTATCATCTTGTGTTACTTTATCTAGTGGTGTCAGTTTTGTTACTCCGAGTCCACATAGCGTACAGTGTGCTTGTTCCCAACCATAGACACAGCCTATCGATATAAAGTGACTAGGAACTTCCCCAGAAGAGACTAGTTTTACCGCTCGACAGGCTGCTCGTTAGGTTATCGGTGCTTTGCATATTTCTGTTGGCCGTGTTATCAAGGAGTTGTGTCATATATCAAAAAAAAAGAGAAAATTGAAAAGAAGCAAAAAGAGCTACATAGTTGCGTGTGTTATACAACAGAAAAATCCAAAAAGAAAAGTGAAGTGCTAGTTGAATCAAGTGAAGACCTAAGTTTACTTTACTGCACCCGTAGTTGAGCAATCTTGTGCCTGTCTCGTTGAGCTTTGCTAGCGTCTCTCTAGTGCATTGCAACCTTTCCTACAAATAGTTGCATTGCCCCATTATATCGCCTTGTGTGAGTATCATTGGTTGTCTACGGTCAGCGCTCGAGCTTGTTATTGGTGCAAATAGGTAGCCACCTACAGCCCCACATATACCCTGCTTTGTCGTGTGATTTGTTCTTATACCCTTGGTATTCGCTTCGCTACATCCGTGCACTAGTTGTTACTACAAGTGGTAAGCAACACTAATTTACTTTGGAACGGTAAGATTTATTTTTCTTATCAGTTTTGAGTGAGTTGTGAGAGTACCACCATATATTTTTGATTTAGTGCACTAATCTACTAACGATGTCTGCTAGTGATCATAAACTTGTTAACCAGGAAAACAAGAGTGCTGCAGATATCATCACATGGAGGGAGTATGAGGCTCTTCGTAATGAGATGCAACGTGAATTCCGCTCAGGATGATGTGCTTAATGGGAAGGTTGAAGAGATCTCCCAAAAGCTGGATGCTACTCATGTGACCGTCACTACAATGCAATATCAAATGACGGATGTACAACGCAGTCTTGCTGATTTGCGCTTAGCTGTTGAGAATTTGACCGCGCAACAACAACAAGACGATGACGAAGATCCTGAGCTTCAAGATGACGCACACAATGCTCGTGGTGCGCCATGTGGTAATCGTCCTCGCGGTTGGGCTCCACTTGGCCGCAATGGTCGTGGACAAGATGAGGAAGATGGTTTGGGTAAGCCCAAGTTTTCTATACCCAAGTTTGAAGGAGGAGCTGATGTTGAAGAATACCTCACTTGGGAGCTGAAGGTTGAGAAGTTGTGGAGCTTACATCCACATTATACTGAAGATCGGAAGATTAAACTTGCGTCTTCCGAATTTGATGGCTACGCTTTGCGTTGGTGGGATGCTTTTGTTCGTAACCGAGACGAGGATGGTGAGCAACCTATACGCACATGGCGTGCCATGAAGGAGGCAATGACTTCTCGCTTTGTGCCTACAAATTACTTGCAGAATATATATGATAAGCTGACTCTATTGAGACAAGGTGTGAAGACTGTGGATGAATACTACATGGAGATGGAGATGCTTATGCAGCGTGGCCGTGTTCGTGAGTCTCTCGAGATGACAATGCAGCGTTTTCTCAACGGATTGAAGTATGATATCAAAGGCATTATTCGTCACTACAGCTACACCAACAGTTAGGGTTAGGGTTTGCCATAGCCTTAGATTGCACTAATTTCGAGTTTTAGTTGCTTTTTGTAGTTGTTTTTGCGTATCTTTTCTTTCTATCTAGTATTTTAGGGTTTGAGTTTACTCTATCATATTGTGTTACTTTATCTAGTGGTGTCAGTTTTGTTACTCCGAGTCCACATAGCGTACAGTGTGCTTGTTCCCAACCATAGACACAGCCTATCGATATAAAGTGACTAGGAACTTCCCCAGAAGAGACTAGTTTTACCACTCGAGGTGGAGGTGTTAAGAAATGATGTAAAAGAAACATATATAATGGCGGTCCAGGAATCAGAAATATCCTTGTACATGTAAAAAAGTTCTTGGTTAAAAAGAAATAAAAATAATTTTGGTAGGCTATGTGCGCCGTCACCAAGCGCCCAAAGTCTTAAGTCGCGAATATTCACGCGAGCGCACGCGCTATTACATGCTAAGATTCTACTAGCACTTGCACCATACAACTCACTAAGAATAGCAAGAGACCTCCCCTTATAAGGTGGCCAAAACGCTTGTAGAATAGCGAGGTGGGACTAAAGTCTCACCCAAACAGTCTAGCCACATGCATGTTCTCAAATTATTGAATCCAGCCCATTCTAACATAAAGCCCATGGATTCCAACACTTGCGCATTGATTGGGATGGAAGCTTGCATCTGAGGTTGCTTGTACCAGCTCGGTATATTATTGTATATTGAGATCTCATGCACATTGGTCTAGCGGAAAGGAAGACATCCATCTTACTAACACGCGTGTGGGAATGCTAGAACCGGTGATAATATTTAATCTTATATTAGTTAGATATGTATATGCTTTGCGGGCAATTAGAATAAGAAGGTAACAATCGTGCGTATATATATGATACACTTAGGTTAAGGAAAGGATAATTTCATGCTGGTACAGATCCTTATCACCACGAATATTTATGGTGATTACCGTGGTGAGCGTCCACCTCCATGCCGGTGCATGCATGCTCCAGACGATGACTGGTGTGAGGAACATTTCAGCCGTTTGGGCGAGATGCAAGACAACTACACAGATGGCCATCCCTACACGCCATTGGACGCCATCTATGCAACCTAAGAGCATCTCCAGCCGCGTCCCCCAAAGCGTCCCCCAAACCGCGCCGGATTGAGCGTTTGGGGGACGTGTTTTGTTCGTGCCGCCTTTGGGGGACGTCGCTCCCCAGCCGCGTCCCCCAAACGCCTCCCCCAAACATTTAAAATACTTTTTTTTTGGCTTTTTTATTTCAATTTCCACAAACTAATACATAATTTGGAACGTGGTTTACACGAAAACATAATTGGGAACGTGGTTTTCCACAAACTAATATATAGTTTGAACCGTCGTGGACACAAATATAAAATTTTGCAAAGAAACTAAACCTAACTAGGCCGTGCATCGAAGGTTTCCTGTGTTCGCTGCTAAGAAAGAACACTCGAGGGCACACCCAGTCACCTAAACTGGAAAATCCAGCGGGAGGATGGTGCCCTTGTTGGTTCTACCGATGAGGCGAACAGGCAGAAACCTCCGTGCACGTATTCGCTGCGAAGAAACAACACTCATTCAGTCGTCCTCCTCGTCGGTCTTTGTCGTCGTGGGAGTCCCTGTCGACGTGGTAGTCCCGGAGGCAGCGCCTCTCGTCGAAGACCTTGACGCTCATGTCCCTGTTGCCGAAGTAGGAGAACACGAGGATGAAGCCGGCTTCGAGGCTGTGGTGGCGCGCGAACTTCTCCCAGCCGATGTTGAGGTACATCTTGCCGCGTGCGTCGTAGATCGCCTTGACGATCCACCGGCAGTAGCCGCACGAATGCTCCCGCAGATGCATCGTGCGCGGGCGTACGCCGCCGACGTACTCGGCGAAGGAGTCCGGCAGCCTCTGGATGCCGCGCGGGTCGCCCTTGAGGACGTGGATGAACTCGAACAGGACGTCCGGCTCCACGTCCATCTCCGACGATGAAGACGACGGCGTGGGAGGCGACGGCGAGCGTTCAGCTATGCCGCGGCCACGACCACGACCACGACCACGGCCGCGGCCGCGAGGTCGGCCTCCGCCTCTACCAGACATAGCGTCGAGTCTTGTTGAGAGATGGTGGCAGCTAGGGTTTGGGAGAGAGGCGCTAGGGTTTGTGTGTGAGAGGGACGATGAGAGGCGCCCCTTTTTATAGGCCGGAGGGAGGCGGAGGAGCGGTGGCGCTCATTAACGCCGGCACGCAGAGCTAGGCGCGACGGGACGCGTCGCTGCGCCCTCTCGCGGAATCGCACCGTCGCTACGCGCCAATAACTTCCGTCGCGAGGTAGGCGACGGTTAGGTTTAAATTAATTGTGCCGCTGACGGGTCGGCCCCGCCACTCCCCGCCTCGCTTTTCGTTGTGTCCGGCGTCCCCGGAGCGTCCCCTGTGGGACGGGGACGGGCTCGGGGCGCCGGACACCGTATAGGGGCGCGCCGGACAAAAAAGGGCTTTGGGGGTCGCGGCTGGAACGCATTTTCTGTCCGGCGCGCCCCAAATCCCTTTGGGGGACGCGACTGGAGATGCTCTAATCGTGCATTCTCCACTTCCGCCCAGCCCTACACAGCTACGGCGCTGCCCGCGCACTCGTCGTGCCGCCACTGCAACTTCGTCCTCTCGGCCGTGTGGAGGCCAGCGAACGACTTTCAACATGAGGAAATGATGGTGCCGCATCTTTCAAGAGTTCTGTTGGTTGCTACCACACGTCGGATGCCAAAGTCTCTCAGCGGCCTGCTTCCCCATGCCGGTTGGTGGTGGCGAAGATGTCCTACGTACCATGTCCAGATGCGTGAGGAGCAAATCGTGAAACCTTAATCCATCAGGAGATATTTGGGCATCAATCGGCCATTCCAAAACAATGAGGTTAGGTTGGCTTTATAAAAAAAGCTGGATATGTATTCATCACTTTTGATCGTTACTATGAAGTTAGGTTGGCCATTCCAAAATATGCGCTTGCATGGCATAGCACGGACATGAAATAGCTGCAGTACAAGGAGGCTCACCGTGACCCGATGCAAAAATGGGCTTGCATGGGCATGTGATCGATTCATGCACACCTGACATTTAATTCCCTTTTTCCCTAACTAATCCTAGCTAGTCAGTTCATCCTTACAGCTAGAGAAAGAAGAAGAAAATACCTTTTTATTATCCTCAACATCATCCACATCTCCATTACAAAGAATTTTTTAATCGCATCTTCATCACATATACTTAGGCTCAGACGCTCAGGTGGTGACCAAGATGAAATCCACGACCGACGGCAGGACGATGCTAGCTTACGGTCACCCGTCGACACTTTGTCTAAATTCCAACATCTCACAAGTGCCGAGTAATTAAGCTAGTTAATCGATCAAAATTCTTTTAAAATTTTGGCATGACCTTGTGTGTATTTTGGACACCCTAACCTGCACGGCAAACAATATAGTTCAATTGAAACAACGGTGGATACAACGCAACCACAAATGACATAAAACATACAAATCAACTCGACCACATGTGTACCAAGGAATCAGCATCAAGGCACGGTTGATGCACAGCAGCACGCAAGTTTACACATTCCCATCCTAGGATTTACATACAACACAATTACACAACATGCCGCATTGTAAGATCCTTCGAATCATAAACATTCGATAATCATGCATTGCAGTCATATCATCAGCACTATGAAGAAAGCTGTCGCTACAAAGATGGCTCAGCCAAGGCATATATATGATGATCCCCCAAATGGTCTTCCAGCTTCCCACATGATGAATCAGGTTGCTGCAGCAACTAGAAGTTCCAGCTGCTACACCGCCTAGCATCTAGTCCTTCTGGTCTGCTATCATCTCTTCTAGTGCTCCACCGCTGCTGCTACTCCTAGTCCCCTTCTTGTTTCTGTCCTAACCACTTCAGCCTGACCAGCAATGGCAACTGCAAACAAACAAAGAATCCTAAGTCAATTTATTTTCTTGTTCCAATACAGAGATCACAAAACTGCCCTTTACATTTATTTCATAACATATATACAGAAATATAGATGGATGGGTCGATTAATAAATTCAGGGCGTAGCGAGGAAAACAAGCATAGTTAGTTCGACCAGCTACTAGTTAGCTGATCGTTCCAAGCTCCCAAAGCAAGCAATCTTCATATTGTATCATGAATGATGAAGTGTTGAAAACCCAGAAAACTTACGCATTTTCTTTATGACAAAAGAAACTAGTAACTAAGCTACCTAATCAATTGAATACCAATTAACGGGAGTGTCAACAAATTTTCCATGGCCTATGCTTTTTCGGACATTTCAATCACAGGGCAAACAATGGATAAGAAAGTGCATCAAGAACAACTAATCTTTTATTCATGCAAACAATCCAGCTGAACCAAAGGTCACTGAACAGAAATCCCGCATTACCTAATGTTGGTATACAAGGTCTGCAAATAGGATGCTGCCTCAATGCATTGTAACCACAAATGCATATACCACAGAGTTTTATACATGCTTCAATCTTCCAGCTTCCAAGTGATGCAGCTACATGTCCCAACACCTTGTCGGTCATTTAGCCCTACGCATTATCCTTGAACATGAACAATACGGGATGGTCAGCTCTAGGGAGAATTTGACAAAAATAAATTCAGAAGAGGGTTACTACTTAAATCCACGTGACACGGCAGCACCATCACATCTATCAGCATCAATTTCTCCCTAGGGATATTAGCATCACAATCGAAGTGAAAAAGGCAAATACTCACAAGTGACATACCAGCTCATGGCTTCAGGTTTGTTGCGTGAAAGCTTGGCCCAGCAGGCAAGTCGAGCTCTGAATTGTAGATCTAACTCCTTATCTGGTTGAAGCCTTGAAGATAAGAGGGGACTGAATTCAATTCAAAATCCATGTACGCTTCCAAAGTATCAAGGTCTGCATTTTTAACACAAAAAGTTAGAACATAAAAGATAGAATTGTCTCTGTCTGTAGATCAACACATGCATACCACAAGACCATTAAAGATTATCTATATAATTCAGTTCACAGGTTAAGTAAGCCACATATGATTATATACAAACAAAAGTGTACTAGCAATTACTAGTTCATATCAACCTACTGAGCAGCAGACAAAACAAGTATAGTAGTAGACAAGCAGTTGTATACATCGCAATGCCACTTGCCAGTAAATATCATATAAAGCCAGTAAATAATTTTGTTGGTAAATACTTAAAGCCATAAGTCGCAAATATTCACGCGAGCGCACGCGCTATTGCATGTCATGTTCTACTAGCACTTGTCTTACTATACAACTCATCTACGAGCAGCAAGAGAGCTCCCCTTATAAGGTGGTTGAAATCCTTCTAAGTTGGCAAGGTGGGACTAAACTCCCCACCCAACCACTCCGGCCACCACTTACCCTCGTATTATTTGCATGTTGAATCTGGCCCATTTGTTAGAAAGTCCATACACTGGAATACTGCCCACTAATTGATTATGGTGAAATCTAACATCGTGGGCTGCCGAGTAGTGTCGTTATTTATTTTCTACAAAGCGTGTGTGTTGCTTGTTTGAATCACTTGTGGCATCAATGAAGCTAACTAATTATTATCACTAGCACGTGTTCCTAAAAAAATACTACTATGACTAATACATGTTTATGCGGATAGCAAGATGGAGCTGGAGTCAATAATAAAAGTGTATCAGCTAGATATATACGTGCATGCAATCATTGTGGCTAGCGAGGATATGTGTGGGACAACGTGGCTAGTTTCTCCCTGAAGTCGTCCACTTCCAGGTCGATGTAGTTAGTCGTTTGGCCAAGTTGCAAGGATAGATACGCAAATGTCCATCCCTATAGAGTCACCCGGTTGGTCGTGTAGCCGTTTGGCACTATGTGTGTGATGTCGCCGCCTTGGCATTCTCCGTGATTCTATTGCCACTAAGTCTTTCCTGGCTCAGGCGAACCAACCCTGCGCGGAGACCGGCGAACGACTTTCAGCCTCCTGAACCACAGCCTGCAGACGTCAACAACATGCGCGAGGCTTTGCAGCTGGAACAGAACGCCTATTGTACCCTTGGTCAGCTAGTCAGGCCACCGTGTTTGGCCACGCTTGCTCACCGCGTCATCATTCCCCATGTCTTGATGGTGTTGTCGGTGGCTATTGTGTGGCTCCAAGCTGGGCTTGGACGTGCATGCGCTGCTGCAAGGAAAATTAGTAACACGTCGAGACCCACGCCGTGGTGGCGCCTGCATTGCCCCCATTGATGTGTTGACCATCTTCAACTTGATGCCGTAGTGTGACCAACGCAATGAAACTGTCATTTCTTCATGCTATCTTCGTCGCCTCCGAGATGCTCCTCGGTATGCTCGTGACGAAAGTCATGCCATGTCAACATGGGTCAACGCCAAGGGACACACTGCGATGGAGTAGTTGCATCACCCAGATCTAATCAAATCATGATAAAAAAAACCTATTACATCTGGTCTCTTATATAATATATGTTTATTATTTGGTGAAGGAACACAAGACACATCTCGATGCCGCTTCGTCGTATCGTATGAGGATGGCGTCTAGGTTACAAAGAGCTGGCAATCAAGTACAAGTGCACCAGGTTACAAAAATTTCACTTTATTAGAAGCCTAGTAGAAAATACATTATGTTGCGAAAATTATTCCTATTATCCAATATTTAATGTGTTCAAAAATAATAATATAAAACAATTGGTAGTCCAATGAAAAATGGCACAACAAAACGATTAGTCAACGAAATGAACATGAAATGATAGGTAGCAGTTAAAGTAACGATTTGTATTGAAGTATCATGCTTTCTTGGGTGAATCTTGTGCAAGGTTCGTGATTGGAGGCCGGTAGGTCTGGTTTTCTCCTACAATGTTGTCACATAGAGGTGCCAGAACATCAGTTGGATGGCATGTCCAAGGTGCTCGCCCCGGACAGATTATTATAATGGCAATACCTTTGCGTTTGTAAAGTACTTCGGAGGTTCCCAAAGCTGCACATCAGTGACGGAGCCATGTTGAGCTTGGGTGAAGAGGTGATCCTCTTTATATATACTACTATGAAACATGTATTACCATCAAATTAAAGAATAAATTCCCCCGCCACAACTTGTTTCTGCACGTCCATATCCACGTTGATCTTCTAAATTAAAGCATGCTACTACAATACGACCGATCTCTCCAACATATCATGATGACCAATCATGAAAGAAATAGCATGTGGAGGAGGAAGAGATCCACACATAATTCTAACATGTTCCATGAAAAAACCAATCACAAGGATCGAGGGCGCATTCAAGTAGCAACAGCCTGGGGCTATGGCACTTGGTAGGCACGTGCGTATGACAGCTGCATGCATACTTATTGAATATTAAACCCTTGATCACTTCATTGAAGGTACGTATAGTATGAGAGAGACGCAAAAAGAACCCCATTAATAAGATCATTATTATAGACAATTTGTTTCCTAGCACAAAAAAAATACTCCCTCCTTCCCAAAATAAGATGCATATAGTTTTTAATATTGTTCGGATGTCAAAATTTATAGAAAAGGTTTCAACATTTATAATGTTAAATTAATATTGTTGTAATCATCATGAAATATATTTTCACACCGTGTGCATTTGGTATTGTAGATCAAATTTTTAAAAGTTTGAATTTGATCAAAAAATAGGAATCCTATTTTGGGAAGGAGAGAGTACCGCCCGACGGCTGAACAACACATTAGAGCATCTCTAACAGTAACAGAACATTTCGGAACCGAAAAACCTGTATTCAGTCTCCCGAAAACGTGGCTTAGGATGATTTTGCAGCTGGCGCAGAACAGAACCCGTAAAACACGAACTGAAAAAACACAATTGAAATCTCGCGGGAGAATTTATTGATGAACATATATGGATGGTAGTTTGATGCTCCGATTGAGCATCAAAATTTACATAATATATACTACAAACCTAAATTAGATACTAGCCTTAACCGCCTGAGCCGATTCCGAGCGAAATGAGGCCCGATGGCCTCTGCGCTCGGCGGTGCCGGTGGTGGCGGAGCTTGAGGGTCAAGGCGTAGGACAGCGACGACGCGGAGGACGGTGAGGAGCGCCTACTCGGAGTCAAGCTCGACGATCTCGAGCTTGATGCGGCGGATGCGCTTCTCCCGGCGCGCCGCCTCGTACTCCCGCACTTGGCGGACGGCGTCGGCCTCCTCCCGGCGGAAGCGAGCGCGGGCCTCTGCCTCCGTGATCGCCGCCACCTATGCGATCACGGCATCCTCCTTGTTGGAGCCGTGGACGTAGTCTCCCGCGGAGAACATAGGCTCCCGCGCGACGACGAGGTCCTCCTCCGCGGAGCTGTCGTAGACGGGCGGGCGCGGTGGGCGGCTCGAACCACTGGAGGAGGAGCCCTCGCCGCCGTTTTTGCCGTACTTGGCGAGCCTCCCTGGGGGCATGAGCCCCCAGTTCGTCCACCGGCGGGTGCCGCGGCCCTATCACCGGTTGAACTTGCGTCGTTCCGCCTCCGTGCGGAACATGGGGGACGCGGCGGCGAGTCCCCGCCACCCAATCCTGCGCCGCCCCGTGCAGAGCTACCACGCGAGGCCATGGCATCGTGGAGCTGGGGTGAAGCGTCGCTTATGCACGCTGGATTCCTCACCGGAGAGGTGGCTGGTGGCAGCGGAGCGGGTGGCTGCGGCGGAGGGGAGTAGGGTTTGGAAACCAAACTCCCCTCCGCGGACCGTTTTAATACGGGGTGGCCGCCAAGTTTCTCGGGCCCCTGAACTCTGTTTACGGGCCATACCACGAGTTCGGGCTCCATTCTGGGTCTATTTCGGCCTGAACCTGTAAACTCACCGGAATTTTTTGGTTCCGACTTGTTTTTCACTAAATGTTAGAGTTGCTCTTAAATGATACACAATTTCTATCTCCAAGAATGCAATAGCTATGCCTGATGGAAATACATTGATGCTGAAATATTTTGACGCCTACTGCAGCACGCCGACGCAAGAATTAGATGACAGATGGAATTATTTGTAATAGCTATCATTTCATGCATAAAGTAATAAGGCACGACAACCACATGGCACATGAAAAGATAGGAAAAATCTAGCTTCTACCATAGGGCTAGAAAACTCCAATATAGCCCCTAAAACGGGTAGCGAAATTCAAAAATAAAAGCAGGCTAGGATACACCAAATCTCAGAGTCTTGAAAATCCTTACTCTGGAAAGCTTTCAAACACCTTTGAAATTGCCTCAATCGAAGCGCATATGCAAAAGTTATTACTTAGGGAAAAATACATCGATGAATAAATCACTTGACGCATGGGAATCCGAGCATCCCACTGCAATGACGATAAGACATAACTGCACATGAAATGATACACATGTAATAGCTATCATTCCATGTATAAAATTTGATAACTTGCAACGACGACATGTCCCATAGCACAAAATATGAATGCCGAATGGATGAATGACACATGAAATGATAGGCCAGCCTGAGACAGTGGGGACAAAACACGTGGAGGTGGATGCGTGGAATACAGGAGGGCGCTAGGGACTTGGAATCTCTTTACCGGCATCCAGAGCCCTCCGTCAACAGAAAAACGTGCGTATACCGGTAGGCGAGTTCGACGGAGTGCGCCGGACGTGGTTCCTGGTCACGATGTTTGTCGATATGCCCGTAGAGAGCTTGGAGGCAGGCAAGATCTTGGTGGCAGTGAAGGACGCGGCCGCCATCTACTCCCCTGTATTTCTCTGCTAGTCGGCTCTGCCTAGCTTCATCGGGCAAATGAGGAAGAAGGACGGAAAGCTTGAGCTCTACGTGTCGGACGTCGTAGCCGTCGCGCCATGATGGTGGCAGGTACCCTCTCATTGGCGTGCATCGACGTCACAACTCTCACGGTGACGCAGGCATGCGACTTCAACGGAGGGGCGCACATTGTGCTACCGATGCACGCGTGTGCCAGAGAGCATGCCGGCATCGATGACATGCTTGTCGGTCAGCATCGCCGCCGCCTCTCGCGTTGGTGGTGGTCAGAATGGGGAAGGTGGGTGGGCAAAATGAGATCTTAGATTTTTGTTGGTCTCCTTTTGTTCGGATGGCTCCGAGCGCGTCGGTAGCGATGCCATGTTTGCCGGTCAGCAGCGTTGCCACCTCTCTCCTCGGGAGTGGTCAGAGTGGGGAGTTGGTCATCATACGGGGCGGACTGGGACATACCTGCGACTTAGCGTGCTGGCGCGGGCGGGACGGGTGTACCTCCGACCCAGCTAGCTGGCGCGGGGCTGATTTAATTGTTTCGTCGTGGGCATGGCTAACATCCATTTAATTGTGGTTGGATATGGTACGTATCTGGTTCCAAGCTAACTTTTGGAAGCCCAATTCTGATCGATCAAGCATGAACAACTCACGCATGGCGTGTTGGATATATCTATTAGTTTGTCGGTCGATTAGTTTTCCGGTCGTCGATGGATGATCGTGGCCACCTTTTATGAATGGTTGAGCTAGCTGCTGGTGGAATGCAAGCGCATGCATGCCTCCCGATAATTAATAAGATGCATGCCTTAATTATCCGAGGATGTATCGATCGAGTCAGCGCGCGCAAGAAGGTAGACACTATATAACGTAGTCCGATGGGATAGAAATCGTCGGACCGCATTGCCGTCCATCTCTATTCCAATCATACGCTCTGCATGCAGCTTTTGGTCTCACAGGAAAAGAAATTCGACCCATTATCCAGCATGATTACCTAGGTACCTCCATTCCCGAAACTCATGGTCGGTTACTCCTCCCCAAATCAATCTTACGCTCGCCGCCTTGCAATTCCCCACCGCACCGTGCCGTCACTCTTTTCCCAACCATGCCCTTCTAACCCAGGAGAGACCAGGAGTCCCATACCTCTACCTGGATGGATTCATGTCCTAACACCAATGTTGTTCCGCCGCAAGGAATCACTGACGGGTAACTCTCATCACCAGCGGCCAGCGCATCATCTTTGGAGGCAGTTTGGAGGATCAACAGCGCCCAGGACGATGCTTCCGGTTGCATGGCGCCTTAATCCCAATAAACACAACACGAATTGGTAGAAGGTAATTGCTACGGGCCTAGGTCTTAATCTCCGCACATCATGTATATTGGAAATATTGTAGAACCCTAGAATTGTATATTGTATTGCAATAACCCCGTGAGGTATATATAGAGCTACAATAAGGGGAGAAGGCTTGGACTACAAGAAGATCTAATCCTAGTCTAATATCAGCGGTACATGTATTCTAACATCCTCCCTCAGTCGTAGCAGGAGTGAAGCGAACGCTTGCGACTGGAGAAGTCACGCGCTCCCATCGCTTCTCCTCCTTGTCATCATCGGCGTCCCCTTCTGGTTCCTTCTCTTCCCTCTCGCAGTCACAGCGGGAGTGTCGTGGGCACAAGTGACGGCGCAGACTCTGTTGGATCGGAGTTCTTGAGTTGTCGTAGACGTTTTGTTGATGTCGATGTCGAGGTACCCGAGCGTGATGTAGCCGTGGCCGAGGTATGGTCGATGTCGTAGTCGTCATATGTGGTGTAGCCGTATTCTCCGAAGGCGCAAAAAATTGCGCATTTTTGGTCGTAGGGTTTTAGGTTTTGGGCGGCGGTGGCAACGGTGCTGCAGCGGCGGCGGATTTTTGTCATAGCATGGTGGCGGCGATGGGTTTTGTCGTAGTGCGGAGGCGGCAGCGGATCTGCGGCGGCGACGGAGTTTTGTGTCATTGTGCGGCGGCGGCAGCGGATCTGAGGTGGCGGCAGGTTTTTGTCGTATTGCGATGAAGATGTCGATGGAGACCATGTTGATGTAGACCTTGGCGATTTAGTTAGTGATGTTGAACTCGATGTAGATCTTGGTGTTGTCGAACAGCTTGATGTAGTTGTTTGGCTCGGTGTTGTTCGTTCGGCTTGGTGCAGCGTAGATCGATACAGTAGTGGAAGCGGCCTACTGACGTGCGGAAGGTCGCGTGATGTAGCCGTCTTGGAGGAGATCGCCGCCCTGTATGCAACAGGACAGCTGCTTGTATGCATATGGACGTGTCAGCGCTTGTGTTGGGCCGCTGTTTTCCCAATCTCGTGTAGTTCGTTGCATATAGCTGTTGGAGCGGAAGCCATGGGGCAGATTGTCGATGTAGATGTCTTGCCCTGATCGATGCCAAGCTAGATCTTCATGCGTCCCGGAGTTGATGCACCAATTTTCACCGGATGAAGGTCGTACTCATGAGGATTCTAGATATTTATTACGTAGCTAATTGGATCTAATCTATGGAATTGGAAAAATTGGAAATTCAAAAATTTGGATCTAATCTAGTCTAAAGAACCGATCCAATCTTTGATCGAAACTGGGTGCCGCGGAAGTGGTGGGAGGACCTAGGATCGGCGCTGTGAGGTTAACCGCTTTGATACCATATTGGAAATATTGTAGAACCCTAGAACTGTATATTGTATTGTAATGACCCTGTGGGGTATATATAGAGGTACGATATGGGGAGAAGACTTGGACTACTCGAAGATCTAATCCTAGTCTAATCTCAGCCGTACATGTATTCTAACAATGTACACTCTTCGTTTTAGATCTTGTAAAATAACATGTCTATTTTGAATTTAAAAATGTGTAATGCGTTCACATGTTTGTAGCAAGCAGGTTCCAAGTTTTTCAGCTAGATCTTCAAATACTCACATTCATGTATTTATCTTGTATAATTCAATATTAAATATGCAATGCTTCATTGGTACTGAACCTCAAAATTATGTACTACTCCGCCCAAGCTACATACATTGCCCCACAAATAATGTTCTATGATGGTTCAAATAACATCATTCGATGCTTTCATTTTAATTTCTACGGTTTCAATAATCTCCTATGATGCTTCATCCTTATTGTGAGATGCTTCATTTACATCTTCAACAGCTCAACCTACAGTCCCGTATGTACTTTAGATGCTTCATTGCTAAATTAATAATGTTTTGTTACTACTCAGTGGTCACTTCAACCGTTCTCACGCTAAGCTTCGATTCTACTTTTGCATATTTCGTTAACTAACAACGTAATCTGGATTGTAAAAATACACAGCCTACGTACCATCCATGCTTGCAGTAACAACAAAAATCGTTTCACCACTAACCTTTGGAGGTGCTTCCAATTTTATTTCCTACCTACATTTGCTTTTTCTCGATGCACCATAAATACATGCATGAAACTTATATGTATCCTTTTGCAACTTCCAGCAGATGTTTTAGCACTGCATCCAGAAGCTTGTTGTTGTATGTCGTTGATGCTGCTGGCCATGTGCTGCCGCCATTCCTTCTTCATAAAGACTAGGTACCTTTTTCCTAGTTTTGTTGTTAATAAGCCAGACAAGGGAAACACTGTATATAAAAGCGAAGAAGATAAAGAAATTCTGATTCCTGTGTATGAGTGGCTGGTGCATGCATGTGCATGTGAATTAATTAATGATGAATTGTATGGGCCGGACCGGAGACGTAGGTGTGCAACCCAGATGGATCATGAAAGACTAGCAAGTTGAAATGTTTTGACGCCTATCCTAGAGCGCTGCTACAATAATTAGACGGCGGATGGAATGATTTGTAATAGTTATCATTTCATGCATAAAGTAATAAGGAGAGACAACGATATGGCACATAAAATGATAGGAAACAACTATTTTCTAGCATAGGTTAATAAGAAAGCCTAACATTAAGAATTGGGCCAAAAAGTCCAAAACATTATGCTACAACCCTCGAAAGTTGTGTCTATAGCACCGTAAAACAGGTAGCAAAATGCCAAAATAAAGGAAGGCGAGAGGATATGCCAAAACGCACAAGTCGTGAAAATCCTTACTCTCTGAAAGCTTTCAGACGCCTTCGAAATTAACTCGGTCGAAGCTCATATGCAAAAATTACCACTTGCAGAAAATTCAGATTGGTGAAGAAATCACTTGACACTCGGGAATCCGAACACCCCACCACAACGAGATAAGAAACAACGAAACATAAAATGACAGGTAATAGCTCGAATTTCATGTATAAAATGATAACTCGTGACAACGACATGGAGTATGTAATTGTACGCAATAGTTGTCCTATGACACAAAATACTTATGCCCAATGGATGAACGACACATGAAATGATAGGCTGCCGTGAGAGTATCGGGATAGAGCCCAAGCATTGCTGCTCATGGAGGTGGACGTGGGGAACATAGGAGGGCGCCATGGACTTGATATTCTAAAACCGGCATACGGAGCCCTCCGTCGGCCACCACACGCGTGTAGACCAGCAGGCGACTTCGACGAAGCAAGCTAGCCCATGGTTCCTCGACACGATGTATGTTGATCTGCAGATTGAAGATCGGCAAGATCTTGGCGGCAAAGTGAAGGATGTAGCCGCCATCTCCCCTACCTTTCTTTGCTCATCAGCTCCACCTGCATTCGTTGTGCCTGGCGCATGTCGCTGCTGTCGCATCATGATGGTGGCCGCCAACCCCTCGCTAGCGTAAATGCCCTCACAACTCCCTCAACAATGTTGGTTGGCGAGCTCGATGGAGCAACATGCATTGTGCTACCGATGAGCGCGCGATCCTACAAGCGCACCGGCAGTTATGCCTTTGTTTATTGGTCAGCCGCGTTGCTGCCTCTCTCGTTGGGCACATTTTGTTCGAGGCGGCTCCGAGCATGCTGGCGTCGACACTATGGTTGTCGGCTAGCAACACCGCCGCCTCTCTCGTCTGGAGCGGTCAATGTGTGGAGGTGAGTGGAGAAAATGGGGTATTAGGTTTTATGTTTTGGTAGTTTTGTTCCGTAAGACTCGAGCGCGCTGGTTGTAGAATGGGCTTCATGGCGATACGTTGGGATAAATTTGGCTATGGGCCCCAACCCACCTTTTGTCTTATGGTGTGTGATTATTTTTCAATTGTTTTAGGAGATTTGTTTCTAGTTCGTGGATCCCGGTCTCTACTAATAATTTGTATATATTGCTTGTCAATCTTGTCGGAGCTTCCATTGGTACATCCAACCCATCATACACCCCAAGCACCCGCGTGGCATAGTAGTTGGTAGCCAGAGCATATTTGCGCCATTCGACTAGCTTCGATGACCGGCCATGTGGTTTCTTATCGATTCCTCTGTAGCAATTGCGGGAGATGAGAGGCGCGGGAGTGGGCCACGATGGCCCCGGTGGAGGACTTTCGCAAGAGAGCCCCCCTCAGGAGCGGGAGACGGCGATGATTATGGTGGTCAGGACATGGGCTGCTGACAGATCTCAGGGTGGACGACCTCCTCGGCTCCCGTTAGTTTGATTCCAAAATATAGATTTTGGTTGTCCAAGACTTGACCAGCGAAATCCTGTGAATAATGTGTATTTGTATAGCAGGGGTGTTGGAAGCTCCATCATGAGCACAGTACGTCACTAGGTAGCTCATCGAGTGCTATTTATACTATTTGAAGATGGAGAGCGCAGTAGCTCATCTAGTACTATTATTGTTTTCTTCTTATAGATAAGGTGTTTTTTTTCTCGGTTTCTGTTCTAAATAACAAGACAATGGAAATTTTTAGGGAAAAATATAAAGCTTTAAAGAAGAAGAAGAAGAAGAAGAAGAAGAAGAAGAAGTTCTAATTCATGTGCGTGAGTGAATGGTGCGAGACATGGATGTGCAGGTGAATTGAAAGTTAATGATGCATTATACTGGCCGGACTAGCTGCTAGCAATTTGGCTGGCACGGGAGTGATTGATCTAATTCTAACACTGTATATAGCATCGAATTAATCGTGGTTGGACTTGATTCCAATGTCGATCGATCGATCATGAGCAACTAGCAAGTTAATAATTTCTGAGTGATTACAAGTAGTAGTACTTTTATTTTTCTCTTATTTTTTTGTAAATAAACAAGACGAAGGAAAAAATAGAAAACAGCCAAGAAGAGAGCAGGTGTAGGTGAGTGGATGATGGTGCGAGGTGGATTAATACATGGACTGGAGACATAGGTAGGTGCGAGTGTGCGGCCCAGCTGGCTGTCACGGGATTGAATTACCGTGTGTCGTGGCGCATCTAACTAGTAACACAAGTAGTACTGCAAATCTTCTTTTTTGACATATTCATGCGCATATATCTATACCTAATAATAAAGGAGCTAAGGTTTCTGCCAAAATTTTCGTCCAACTTTTTTTAGGACCGTTTTGCCCTCCCACCAAATCGCATAATACAACAAATTGCCACTATGGTACCGGTTCGTTTGGTTCTTTTCTCTTCCTCCTCCACCGCGTTCGTTTCCACACGGCCACGCGCGCGACGAGCGCACGGAACTCGCCGCGGGTCGAGCTTCTGCAGGGGAGCGGGAGCACGGAACTCGCCGCGGCCACATCCCGGCGCGCACGACGTCGTCGAGCGTCAGCAGGGGCGCGGGCGACCGCGGCCACATCCCGGCGCAGCAGCGCCGCTCGCCACGGGTCAACGCCGCCGCTCGCCGCGGGTCAACGCCGCCCGCCGCACAACCTCTCGAGACACCGCTTCGTCCACGAGCAGAAGAAGAATCAGTCGCGGTCGTTCTTTCTGTTTCTCCCCTCCCCGAGTGATTTCGGGTCCCGAGTAATTTCCTTCCTTTGTGCCGAGCGCAGCATAGGATGGTGCCCCAGAAGTCCTCGCGCGCGTTATAGTCAGGGCTGTGTTTGTCGATCGAGAGAATCGATTTTGGAATTTGGCCGATTGCTTCTCGTGTGGAACAAAGATTCGATTTGGGGATTTGACATTAGATTATGGAATTTGGCTGATTGCCTCTCGTGTTGAACATAGATTCGATTTGGGGATTTAGCTGATTGCGTCTCGTGTGAAACAAGGGGATTTGCTCGAGGTCCAGGCCGAACGCCATTCTAGGCCCCGAGAGAGATTAAATGGGAGGGGACGACGCCCCCGATCTGGTGAGGGCGGTTTGTTGTGCGTGTGCCGTGCGGGCGGACAGGGGTGCCATGGGACCTGTAGCACGCCGGCACGCTCCGCTTCCCCAACGAGGTTTCGCTCCGTACGTCCAGCACTTCCCTTGTCGCCGGCGAGCTTCCCGATCCGTTCCTGCACTTTCGTGGTCTTCCCCGGATCCCCGCCCCGACCAGATCGAAAGCGCCGTTCATCGTTCTCCACACCTACCGGTAATGACCGCCCACCTGGTGAACCCAAGCGCCGCCCATTGCTCTGCGGCCTAGCAGAACGATAAACAGCTGCTCGTGGGTGCTAGCAGAACGACTGAACGAGGAGGAGCAGATTGAGGACTTGGCTCCTTGTCATGAGATAACCAGAAGTAGCTAGCCGGTGGGTGGTGCTAGGCTTCTAGCTGCATTGTATACGGCCATTCAATTTAAATACATAGATTTTGATGTTATGTAATTAAAATGCACTCCAACATTTTGCTTGTTTAAACAAGAAATAATACTCTATTTATCTATTTACATATATTATTCAATTTTGGAATTATCTGTTTAGAAATTTCAACTACGTAAATTTAACAATTTGAATTATTGTTGATTTAACTTGCACTCAAATTTACGTTCAAATTCATATTGTCAATATGTAGTTACTGAAAATTATACAATAAACGTAAATTTAGTTTGAAAATTTTGGGAGGTCGACAAATAGGAGGTGCCACTTAGATATATTATCCATCTTCTGAACTGTCTAATGGTCTCTCAAATAAATAAACCTTTCAATATGCCCTAACGGGAATGGAACACAAATGCCTGCTGGATATGGATTTGGACCTCTTCGTTGACAGCTTGCTGGAGTGGTTATACAAGTTATATATTAGTAGACATTGGATACTAAAAGATTGCGGTAAAGCAGTATTAGCATAAATAATTGTGCAATTTTTTATTTATCTAATAAAGAAATGACATGTTTTTTTATGGAGTACTACATAATGATGAGGGTGATGTATTATTATTTACATGAATTTTAGACCCGCAGTGTCCAAATGAGTTGCAGGCTATAAAATCCACTCCGACGAATCGAATCATGCGGGCTTTCTTATATTGTCCGACAGTGTTGGCTGTGATGAAATTATACTAACGAGCCGTGGTGTAATTGTCATCTCCGTTGCAACGCACGAGCACTTTTGCTAGTATATATATATGTAGACTCGACATATATATATATCATGACCAACTAGCAAGTTGAAAACCGGAAAAAGAAAGAAAAAGCAGGTTGGTTGGATGGATGGATCTTGCATGCGTATGTGCACGTACGTACACGAATATATATTCATGCGCATATATGTAGACAGAATTAGAGTACTCACTGTATAGTATATTACTCTACTTTGGATTTCAAAAGAGGTGTGGCTGGTGTCCTAGCCCTCTCACCTTATCGGCGTGGCTGCTTATGCACGGTCTTGCTTCGGTAGCGGACGTCCCGGTTAGTGCCTTGGGGGACTTTGCTAGATCTGCGCTTGGGGCATGTGTGTGTTGTAACTGTTTGCCGGTTGATGGCTTCGTTAATTTAAAGCCGGACTCATTTTGAGCCTTCCGCTTAAAAAAGGAGGTGTGGCTGTTGATTGGAAAGAAACAAATTTCGGTTCGATATTTCCAGTTGAACCGGAAAAAATAGAACTTGCGTACGTGCACACGTACACAAATGTAGAATATGTCGACTCGGTTAAGGATTTAAGGTACTCGAGCTAGTTGACCTACTATTCTACGTGATCGATCGATTCGGCACCCCGCAAGAGCAAAGCATGCAGCACGTCTAAAGATGCAAGTGGGACGGGACAATCCGTCATTCCCACCTTCCATCCCGGCAAGCAAGATTCACTAATCCCACTCTTTTGTTGCGAACAAGGGGAGATGACGAGGGGCGCGCGTGGCTGAAAAGACACGCCCGCGGAATCAATCCATCGTTTCTCCTCTTTCGCTTTTCTGATTCACCCACGTCGAAATGAAGACACGCGCGCGCATCTTGGGCACGGACAGGGGCGCCTTGAGCGGCCGGCAGCAGCTGGATCACCCACGTCGTGCCAGCCTGTCCGCTCCGCTCGCCCAGGACCACACCCGCAGCGCGTCCACGATTCTGCGTCTCGCACCCACGCCCGTCCGTACGCGTCTGCGTCTGCGTCTGAGTTTCAGAACAACTGCATGCCTGATCCTGCTCCCCTTCTTGCGTCGCCGCCGGCCGAGGGAGTTAAGCTGTGACGGCATCAGCAAGGCGTGGATCAGGGTCGCAAGCGCCGGAGGGTTGCCGCCGAGGAGGTCGGAGGCTGGGCGTCGCTCCCCGGCGACATAGTCCGCCTCGTGGCCGAGCGGGTGCTGATCGCCGGCGACGTGGTGGACTACATCAGCCTCCGCGCCGCCTGCTCCGACTGGCGCGCCAGCACGGACTCCCCACTCCTCGGCGCCCACCACTACCTCCCCGCGCGCGGCTGGGTCGCGCTCTGCGACGGCGACGCCGTGCGCCCGGACGACGCCCGCCAGGTCGCCTTCTTCAAGCCCGCCACCGGCCGCCGCCTGCGCGTCCGCATCCGTGACCTTGCCGGCTACAGGGTCGTCGCCATCAGCTCCGGCCTCCTCGTCCTCCTCCACAAGCGCTACAACACCGTCCGCGTCCTCCACCCCTTCTTCAACCGCGCCATCCTCCTCGAGCTCCCCAGCATGGCCCCAACTTTGCGCGTCCTCGGCACCGACCGCTACTCACTCCTCCGCATGAACGCTGCCGTTCTCACCACCCCCGCCTCCGCGACCACCTCCACCATCGACGCCGTTGTGGCCTGGTTCCCGGGCCCGTGGTTCCTCTTTGCTGCCGGCGACGCCGCTGGGACGCCGTCACCCTCGACCTCGACATCCAGAGCGTACTCGCCTTCCGCGGCCGCCTCTACGCCACCACCATTACCTCCACCAATATCCTCCAGGTCTACCCTCGGACCAACAAGAATACCTTCGCGGTGGACACCCCTATCCCAGACGCGCTCGGTGAACCGGCGTTGTGCCGCTACTTCCTCGTCGAGTCCGGCGGCCGCATGCTGCTCGCCGTCCGGCACCGTGTCACAATCACCAGGGCGGCCATGAAGGTCTTCGAGGTGGACCTCGACCGCCGGCGGCTGGAACCGGTTAGCGACATCGGCGACCGCGCGCTTATCCTCGGCCATGACAGGTGCCTGTCCGTCTCGGTCAGGGACCTACCCTCCGTCACCGGGAACTCTGTGTACTGCTTCTCTCAGTACGGTGTCGAGTGCTTCTCTCTGGGCGGCGGCTCTGCCCACGTCGTGCCCTTCCCCGTCGCGGCATTGGGTTCCGTGGGGCCCTTCACCATTGTCGAGCATCTCGTCACATACTGCAATCATGTTCAATGGTAAGCGTACGAGAGTGGTACTACCTCCGTTTTCAGAAAGCTAAATTAGTTTCCAAAAACCCTTTATTTTAGATCGGAGGTAGGATTCAAGATTGAGCCTAGTTTTTCAGAAGCACACCCTGATCTATTTTGTGTGCTCTTATTTACTGTAGGGCGAGAGGGCTCATGTTTGATGAGTATCGTTACATACCTGATGACCATCCCCTCAAGGCGAAAATAAGGATGCAAGATAAGCAGCTGCGTATTACAACCATTACAACTGGTGTGCCCAAGAAGAAGAAGAAGAAGACGAGCGAACCATCTCCTGCAACTTAGCACGGTATTTTTTTTTCTTGAGATGAACTTAGCACAGTACTAGCTATGGGTCTAACGTACAAGTGTGAAAATATGAACAGTTAAAACTAATTAGAAGAACTGAGGCCAGATTAAGAGCCCAAAACTCATATATACATCTATACTATGAAGCAATTATATTCATACATATTCAGAAGGTGTCCTTAACCATTGCTGCTCGATCTTGCATCATCATTTTTCCACTGGACCTACGCGTCAGCATTCCTCCCACCAAAGACGGTGTACAGATGCGGCTTCCTACATGGCCATGGACCATGGATCATGACCCTCGCAATTGTTCTGGGCGGTCCCACTGTTTTTCCGTTTTTGTTTTTAATTTTTTATGAAGTACAAAAATTCAAGGTATAACCAAAATTCTCCCACGGTATGAACTCCAGAAACATATACAAAGGTATAACTGAAAAAGGGAGTACAAAAATACTTAGGAATTTTGGTTTGCATCAATCTTTATGATTGAGAATCAATAGGATATCGTTGGTACTTATGACAATATTGGTGTTTTCTTCTTTGCTAAGAGATATTCATAGGAATGCCCCTCGCAATTGTTCTTGCTCATATAATTTTGTATCAGTCCACGCAGGTTATTCAAATTCACACATCATTATGAAATTAATCACTTTTTTCTCCGGAGCTATATCACAATAAATTGTTCAAAATATTTTGAAACATCTGACTTGCTTATATTCGCTTCCACAATCCCGAGAAAGAACTCCCAGAGTCATAATTCTTCCACCAATTCAAGTGATGTTTCAATTTTAAATATTTTTTAGTGTGATAGATCTTATTCTTATTTGTTTTCAATCTGCAACTTGTTTTATTTTCTATTTCGTATGCCAGAGTAAAATGAAAGATCATCAATGTCGTCTTTCTAGGGCTAACTTGTAGGGTTCTTATTTATTTAATTATTGTTCTCCTGTTGGACTTCATTTCAGGCTTGTCGGATAGATTTCATACCCTGTCCTCCATATCGAGGACATGATTTGGAAATTAAACTTGGACGCGATCCAATATTATATGAAAATAAAAATGCATGATTAGAATTTGCGGATATGCATCGAGAAATTTACCCAAACTCGGCACGATTCTCGCGAGGCAAGTTTACCCATTCAAAAGTCTAATAATATATAGTGTTCACTAAGAATCCCAGGAGTATCTAATGGTATCATATGTTTCTTCCGCCTATATAGTCTGCTTAACATGCGCAAGCCTCATGAGGTGATATGTGACAAGCATGATAGAATATATGTCTTACAATTTTGTTTACCTATCCCAATACTAAGAAAGATCAAAAGTTTTCTTGACACCAGATAAAATAAATGAATGATTGTTGTCAGATGACTGTTACAACCGTTTTTAGAATTATGCTTTGAGGACACAAAAAATTATTACAACACTACTACACAAAATTTTAGCACACATGGTACGTGAATCTTTTAAAATTGTGTAGGATGAAAAAAATAGACCTAACAACGTCGCCGCCTCACTCACCATCAGCACCCGCCATCTCTTATTCATCCTTGTCCTCATACCAAACAAAGCCTTGCCACCGTCGCAACAGTCATCACCGTCGCATGAGTCATTTGTGCCCACTTCAATGATGATTTCGAGGACCCCAACCCATTAAGTGTCAAGTCGGTGAAGAGAAGGTGACACTTGGCTATATGTGAGAATGAGAAGGCGGGTGGTCGACCCCGTACGCAACATTAGGGATGAACTAGAGCGGGTGAGGCAAGTCAATGCCGAATCTTTGAGATGTGGGCAATGTAGCAAAGATGGGAAGACAAATTGGGGAAGATCAATGAGATAAGATAAAGAGACGCTTTGGTAGGATAAAGAATGGGAAGAGGATACGACGAGGAAAAATAAAACATGCATGGGAATAAGGTTAGAAAATGTAGTCGCTCCATTAGTGAAACATAGAAACCTTTCGATCAAAATGCCACTTAAACTTCTCCATGCTCTGTGACATCACATGCTTTTTTAATGGTGTTATCAATGAAATGTTGAAATATTTGGTTAATGTTTACGCATGCAGCCATAAAAAAACTTGATGGCCGAAGTTAAGGCATCGGCATTCAGCGCTACTTATAACTATGCGGCATAACTATTGGCGGCTATATATATCAAAGCTTGCGCCACTTCATCCTATTATTTATATGCATGTATTGTTACTCGCACAATTAAAAGGAGAAAAATTCTCTGCAAAAAGATAAGAATTTTCGTAAAACCAGTTCCATAACAGAACAATGTTCACCAAAAGTTAGAAGAAAACACACGGACATATCATGCAGAGTCACGTACGGAAAGACTAGGGGTTTGATTGTTTGGAAGTGGTGTTTTGAAACATGAGAGCATATGTTTTCTCTATTTTGAAATGCATCTTAAACATATTTTGAATTTAGAAAAATTAAAATAAAAAATTCTCGCACGTATATTGATGAGGACATCCCTACTACACCATTACCTCCGTCATTGATTAATGAAGATGAACCTGCTGTGAAGCTCAAGTCCAATGAAGTTCGGATTGGACCAATTACAAGGGCTCGTGCGAAGCTACTTAAACAACAGGTGAACTTGTTTCTAAACGGTACTTTGATTGATGAGAACTTTATACTGCCTAAGTCCTATTACTTATGTATCATCAGGTATCAAGAGGAGACGAGCGTCGCACAAGGAGTAGAGGAGCAGCTGGACATGAAGACGGACGTCAAGATGGACGTGAAGCTGGACATGGAGCTGGAGATGAAGATATCTCATGGTCGCGCGAGGGAAGAGCGGGAGGCATGCGCGAGAGGAGAAGACGACGTCCAGGCCGGTCCAGCACCCGGTCAGACCGGCCTCCAGACCGGCCAGTCCGGTCCCTGGCCCGGTTGACCGGGCGCCAACCGGTCGCCAACCGGTAGGGATGCATCGTACCGGGCAAAAACCGGAAAGTTGCGAGGTTTTCGGTTGCCGCCCGGTTGACCGGACGCCAGCCTGGCCGACCCGGTCCCTGGCCCGGTTGACCGGATTCCAGACCGGATTCGTCCGAGTCTGTCTCGACCAGATCTATTCTGGGTCGGTTATTCTTGTATCTTTTCGACAAGAACTCGTCCCGGACACATATATAAGTGCCCAGGACGCCCCCCTAGCTTCTTTAGACCACGTTTAAGATAAACCCTAGTTCTTAGTTGTTTGCTCTAGCAAAACTATTGAATCCCTACACCATATTGCTTGATATTGTGTAGATCCTGAAAAAAGTCTTGTGTGATCTGATGTTCCATTGAGAATTAAACGGTTGCAACTTACCGCTTCGTGGTCGGTGGCTACGTGCGTAAGTGTGTGGAGTTGTGAATATCTTGCAGGGTTGAGAGCTGTTGCATTGGCGACAGGGACCAATCAAGAGATCTCGTTGCGTCATACAAGTTATCATCCACTTCATCGTCGTGTTCCTCCGCTACCATCACCCGTGATCATCATCACCACCGTTGCTTACTGAGAAGATCGGGCCACCCCTTATCATCTTGGTATCAGATTTCCAGTTTTCCTCGGTAAGCCATCCACAATCCACCCCATAGTTGAGTTGTGAGTGTTTCCTATCTAGAAAAAGCCATAAAAAGTTAGGGTTAGGGTTTGCCATAGCCTTAGATTGCACTAATTTCGAGTTTTAGTTGCTTTTTGTAGTTGTTTTTGCGTATCTTTTCTTTCTATCTAGTATTTTAGGGTTTGAGTTTACTCTATCATCTTGTGTTACTTTATCTAGTGGTGTCAGTTTTGTTACTCCGAGTCCACATAGCGTACAGTGTGCTTGTTCCCAACCATAGACACAGCCTATCGATATAAAGTGACTAGGAACTTCCCCAGAAGAGACTAGTTTTACCGCTCGACAGGCTGCTCGTTAGGTTATCGGTGCTTTGCATATTTCTGTTGGCCGTGTTATCAAGGAGTTGTGTCATATATCAAAAAAAAAAGAGAAAATTGAAAAGAAGCAAAAAGAGCTACATAGTTGCGTGTGTTATACAACAGAAAAATCCAAAAAGAAAAGTGAAGTGCTAGTTGAATCAAGTGAAGACCTAAGTTTACTTTACTGCACCCGTAGTTGAGCAATCTTGTGCCTGTCTCGTTGAGCTTTGCTAGCGTCTCTCTAGTGCATTGCAACCTTTCCTACAAATAGTTGCATTGCCCCATTATATCGCCTTGTGTGAGTATCATTGGTTGTCTACGGTCAGCGCTCGAGCTTGTTATTGGTGCAAATAGGTAGCCACCTACAGCCCTACATATACCCTGCTTTGTCGTGTGATTTGTTCTTATACCCTTGGTATTCGCTTCGCTACATCCGTGCACTAGTTGTTACTACAAGTGGTAAGCAACACTAATTTACTTTGGAACGGTAAGATTTATTTTTCTTATCAGTTTTGAGTGAGTTGTGAGAGTACCACCATATATTTTTGATTTAGTGCACTAATCTACTAACGATCTCTGCTAGTGATCATAAACTTGTTAACCAGGAAAACAAGAGTGCTGCAGATATCATCACATGGAGGGAGTATGAGGCTCTTCGTAATGAGATGCAACGTGAATTCCGCGCTCAGGATGATGTGCTTAATGGGAAGGTTGAAGAGATCTCCCAAAAGCTGGATGCTACTCATGTGACCGTCACTACAATGCAATATCAAATGACGGATGTACAACGCAGTCTTGCTGATTTGCGCTTAGCTGTTGAGAATTTGAGCGCAACAACAACAAGACGATGACGAAGATCCTGAGCTTCAAGATGACGCACACAATGCTCGTGGTGCGCCACGTGGTAATCGTCCTCGCGGTTGGGCTCCACTTGGCCGCAATGGTCGTGGACAAGATGAGGAAGATGGTTTGGGTAAGCCCAAGTTTTCTATACCTAAGTTTGAAGGAGGAGCTGATGTTGAAGAATACCTCACTTGGGAGCTGAAGGTTGAGAAGTTGTGGAGCTTACATCCACATTATACTGAAGATCGGAAGATTAAACTTGCGTCTTCCGAATTTGATGGCTACGCTTTGCGTTGGTGGGATGCTTTTGTTCGTAACCGAGACGAGGATGGTGAGCAACCTATACGCACATGGCGTGCCATGAAGGAGGCAATGACTTCTCGCTTTGTGCCTACAAATTACTTGCAGAATATATATGATAAGCTGACTCTATTGAGACAAGGTGTGAAGACTGTGGATGAATACTACATGGAGATGGAGATGCTTATGCAGCGTGGCCGTGTTCGTGAGTCTCTCGAGATGACAATGCAGCGTTTTCTCAACGGATTGAAGTATGATATCAAAGGCATTATTCGTCACTACAGCTACACCAATATGAATCAATTGTTACATCATGCAAGAGAAGCTGAATCACAGTTGGCTGACGAAGCAAAGATCAAAGGTCGAACTACAGGAGCTGGGCGTTTCACACCCCGCGCGGCACCATCTTCGGCGCTGGCGCCTTCGACGCGCTCCGCACCTTTCTCTACTCCGCCTAGTAAGCCGGTCTCCAATGTGTCTAACACAAAGAAGTCCGAATCTGCTGCAAGTACGAGTGGCTCTAATGTGTCTACTGCGCGTAACCGTGATATGATTTATCATACATGTGGTGGCAAGGGTCACTTCAAGAGAGATTGTCCTAACCGCAAAGTTATGATTATCAATGAGGACAATGAATACGAGACTGGAGATGATGTTGATCCTAATGCTCCAGAAGATGATGACTATGACACTGATGGTGAAGATGCATATCCGTCTGATGCTCGCACCATTGTTGTGTCGCAGCGTGCTCTTAATGTGTTGCCTAGTGCATCTACTCAGCGCTGCAATTTGTTTCAAACAAAGGCTTTAGTTGGTCCTGACAAGGCTTGCAAGGTCATTATTGATGGCGGGAGTTGCCGCAATTTAGCAAGCAAGGAGTTATGTACCAAGCTGAAGTTGAAGTATCTACCGCACCCGCATCCATACTATATTCAGTGGTTGAGCGACAATGGTGAGATGAAGGTAAACCACATGGTGCGTGTTGAGTTTGCTATTGGACCGTATAAGGATTGCATTGATTTTGATGTCGTTCCTATGACGGTGTGTCACCTACTATTGGGACGGCCTTGGCTCTATGACCGTTCTGTGCAACACAATGGCCGTGCTAATACATATCACTTAGAGTTCAAGGGCAAGAAAATCAATTTACAGCCTATGACACCACAGCAAATTGTCAATGAGTCTCGTCAGAAAGTTGAAGTCAACTTGGAGGATGTTTCATTAGATAGGCGAGAGAATTGTAATGTTGTGAGTGATATAACGAAAAGTGAGAGAGTGAATTCCTTAGTCTCATTAGCCACCAAAGAAGACATGAGAGAATTTAGTGAGGATCCTACAGCCATGCCTCTTGTGCTCTTGTACAGGGGTACGGTTTTGGTTTCTAACGACATGACCCCTCTTCCTCTTGGTGTTTCTAATGTCTTGCAGGAATTTGGCGACGTGTTTCCGGACGAGGTACCCGCAGGACTTCCACCATTGCGAGGTATTGAGCTTCAAATCGATTTGATTCCTGGAGCTTCGCTACCCAATCGGGCACCATATAGAACGAACCCCGAAGAGACGAAGGAGATACAGAAGCAAGTACAAGCGCTACTCGACAAAGGTTATATCCGCATAAGCCTTAGTCCTTGTGCTGTTCCTGTTATTCTTGTTCCTAAGAAAGATGGTACATGGCGTATGTGCGTAGATTGTAGAGCGATAAATAACATTACTATTCGATATCGTCATCCTATTCCCCGTTTAGAGGATATGCTAGATGAATTGAGTGGTGCTGCTGTTTTCACTAAAATTGATTTGCGTAGTGGTTATCATCAAATTAGGATGAAAGAAGGGGATGAGTGGAAAACCGCCTTTAAAACAAAATTTGGTTTATATGAGTGGTTAGTAATGCCTTTTGGTTTAACTAATGCACCTAGCACTTTAATGAGACTGATGAACCATGTTTTGCGTGATTTTATTGGCAAGTTTGTGGTTGTGTATTTTGATGACATATTAATCTACAGCCGCAATGAATCTGATCATACTATACATATTAGACATGTTTTGCAAGTGTTGCGTGATAGTAAACTCTATGGTAATCTTGAGAAGTGCACATTTTGCAAAGATAAGGTCATATTTCTGGGTTATGTTGTCTCTAAGCATGGAGTAGAAGTAGATGTGTCTAAAATTGAAGCTATTCAAAATTGGCCTACTCCCATGAATGTGAGTCAAGTAAGAAGTTTTCATGGTCTAGCTGGGTCTTATCGCCGTTTTGTGCCCAATTTTTCTACTATTGCTGCACCTTTGAATGAATTGACTAAAAAGGGTGTTGCATTTGAGTGGGGCGTTGCCCAAGATCATGCTTTTGATGAACTGAAATGATTGTTAACTTCTGCACCGTTGCTTGCACTTCCTGATTTCAATAAGCAATTTGAGATTGAATGTGATGCTAGTGGTATTGGAATTGGTGGTGTGTTGATGCAAGAGGGTCGCCCAATTGCATATTTGAGGAATGCAATCCACATTCTTGAAAACAGTAAGAGGGCGCTGCTGGAAGAACAGCAAGAGCTCATCGTGGCGGCGGCTGCCCAACCGTAGAAACGAAAATAGAAAAAGGTAGTTACTCGTCTCTGAGAAACTTTCTGGTGCTAAGTTGAACTATCCAATATATGATAAAGAATTGTATGCTTTAATTAGAGTTCTTGAGGTTTGGCAACATTATTTGTGGCCAAAAGAATTTATCATACATTCTGATCATGAAGCTTTGAAATATCTGAAAGCTCAATCTACTTTGCATAGGCGTCTTGCTAAGTGGGTTGAGTTCATTGAGTCTTTTCCATACATTATTAAACATAAGAAAGGAAAAGATAATATTGTTGCTGATGCTCTATCTAGGAAGAATATGCTATTAACTCAACTTGATGTTAAAATTCCTGGATTAGAGGTGATATGTGATTTGTATGCTACGGATCATGATTTTGCTGAACCATATCGCTTATGTGCTCTTGGTAAAGCATGGGATAAATATCACATACATGATGGGTTCTTGTTTCGAGCTAACAAACTATGTGTTCCAGAATCGTCTGTGCGTTTGCTTTTATTGCAGGAATCACATGCTGGAGGTTTGATGGGTCACTTTGGGCGTGAGAAGACGCTACTCATGCTCGCTGATCACTTTTATTGGCCAAAGATGAGGCGGGACGTGGACAGGTATGTGAAGAGGTGCATTACTTGCAACAAGTCCAAGTCCAAGCTGAAGCCTCACGGTTTGTATACTCCGTTACCGGCACCTACTACACCTTGGGAAGATATTAGTATGGATTTTGTGTTGGGTTTGCCGCGTACTAAAAGAGGCCATAATTCTATATTTGTGGTAGCGGACAGATTTTCTAAAATGTCACACTTTATTGCCTGCCACAAAAGCGACGATGTGTCGCATATTGCTAACCTGTTTTTCAGGGAGATTGTTCGACTACATGGAGTCCCGAAGACTATTGTTTCTGATCGTGATGTGAAGTTCATGAGCTACTTCTGGAAGACACTTTGAGGAAAGCTAAGGACAAAGCTACTGTTCAGTACTACTTGTCATCCCCAAACTGATGGTCAAACTGAGGTGGTGAATCGAACCTTGTCACAACTGTTGAGATCCATGATCAAGAAGAACCTGAAGGAGTGGGAAGAGTGTTTGCCGCATGTCGAGTTTGCTTACAACAGGGCGGTACATTCTACCACGGAGCTATGTCCTTTTGAGGTGGTGTATGGTTTCAAACCCATTACTCCACTTGACTTATTGCCTTTACCCATACATGAGAGAGTTAATATGGAGGCATCCAAGAGGGCAGATTTTGTGCGTAAGATCCATGTGAAGACTAAAGAGTTGATAGAGAAGAAAGGCAAGAGCAATGCTGCAAAGGATGAACAAGAAGCGCAAAGAGATGTTGTGCAAGCCTGGTGATATGGTCTGGGTACATTTTCGCAAGGATAGGTTCCCGAAGCTGCGGAAGTCTAAGTTGAAGCCTCGTGGTGCTGGTCCTTGCAAAGTGCTTGCCAAGATCAATGATAATGCATACTCGATAGATCTTCCAATTGATGAGTTTGGTGTCAGTAATTCTTTCAATGTTGCTGATTTGACACCATATGACGGAGAAGACCTTGGAGCGTCGAGGTCGACGCCTTTTGAAGAGGGGGGAGATGATGAGGACATCCCTACTACACCATTACCTCCGTCATTGATTAATGAAGATGAACCTGCTATGAAGCTCAGGTCCAATGAAGTTCGGATTGGACCAATTACAAGGGCTCGTGCGAAGCTACTTAAACAACAGGTGAACTTGTTTCTAAACGGTACTTTGATTGATGAGAACTTTATACTGCCTAAGTCCTATTACTTATGTATCATCAGGTATCAAGAGGAGATGAGCGTCGCACGAGGAGTAGAGGAGCAGCTGGACATGAAGACGGACGTCAAGATGGACGTGAAGCTGGACATGGAGCTGGAGATGAAGATATCTCATGGTCGCGCGAGGAAGGAGCGGGAGGCATGCGCGAGAGGAGAAGACGACGTCCAGGCCGGTCCAGAACCCGGTCAGACCGGCCTCCAGACCGGCCAGTCCGGTCCCTAGCCCGGTTGACCGGGCGCCAACCGGTCGCCAACCGGAAGGGACGCATCGTACCGGGCAAAAACCGGAAAGTTGCGAGGTTTCCGGTTGCCGCCCGGTTGACCGGACGCCAGACCGGCCGACCCGGTCCCTGGCCCGGTTGACCGGATTCCAGACCGGATTCGTCCGAGTCTGTCTCGACCAGATCTATTCTGGATCGGTTATTCTTGTATCTTTTCGACCAGAACTCGTCCCGGACACCTATATAAGTGCCCAGGACGCCCCCCTAGCTACTTTAGACCACGTTTAAGATAAACCCTAGTTCTTAGTTGTTTGCTCTAGCAAAACTATTGAATCCCTACACCATATTGCTTGATATTGTGTAGATCCTGAAAAAAGTCTTGTGTAATCTGCTGTTCCATTGGGAATTAAACGGTTGCAACTTACCGCTTCGTGGTCGGCGGCTACGTGCGCAAATGTGTGGAGTTGCGAATATCTTGCAGGGTTGAGAGCTGTTGCATTGGCGACAGGGACCAATCGAGAGATCTCGTTGCGTCATACAAGTTATCATCCACTTCATCGTCGTATTCCTCCGCTGCCATCACCCGTGATCATCATCACCACCGTTGCTTACTGAGAAGATCGGGCCACCCCTTATCATATATCTTCACGTGCTACACGCTCACAAAGTCATTTCATAAAAAAATAATATTTTTCACAAGATAATTTTTCTCTGTTTTACATAGACCACAAAAAATATTGGTTTTTCGTGAAACTTGACGAACGAACATATAATATGGAGATGTTCATGTTAATTTTTTTTGTCAAAAACTTTCGACACTTCAAAATATGATATTTTGGTAAAGGGAGCATACACACCCGGAAGCCAAATTGAATTTCCAGGTTTCATCATCATAATAATAATAAAGTTTTCATTATAAGAAAACAACCCAAAAGAGAAGTTTCTCTACAAAAAAGTTTCTTTCTTACAGACTTACACTCATCCACTATGACAAAGTTTGGACTCTGCACCTTCTGCTGCTACAGCTTGCGTGGAATCCGAACTTGAGAATAATGTGCTTGTATTTTCTTGTGCAGCTCCTTGAAAGATTCTGGTATGAAGTGGAACTCGTGAAACATAAGTCCCCATGCCCACTCTAAATGATGGCAATACGTGAGAAGATGATCAGCAATGGCGAAGGGACGCACGGACGGGCGTACCATCTCCTCCTCCATGTCATGTATCTGGCACAACGCAGATAGGTCCTCAGACAAACCGCTTGCGAGAGACTGCATCACGACAGGCTTGCGTGGCATAGTGAAATAAACCGAGTCGCCGCAGATGGACGGCAGGTTCATGGTCGGGACACACAGGCACCGGTCGGTGTGGAGGAACAGAGCCCGGTCACCGAGGCTGCGGATTGGCAACATCTTCTGGCCGTGGATGTCCACTTCCAAGATCTTGAAGGCGCAATTCGGCCATGCCATGGCGTCACCAGCCTCCGTAATTCCATGTTGCACCACGAGCATCATACACCCGGCGAACTCCACGAGGTACTCGCACCATATATTCTTGTTGGCCAATGAGTCTGCAGCGTAAGCGAGCGAGAACTTGCATGGAGGGTAGACCATCACTATCTGCTTCGTCGACCTCACGGTGGCGAAGAGCATGCCTTGGAAGGGCATGATGTTCCGAATCTCCAGGCCATGGCGGATGGACTTCCACGCCACGCGGCCTGGCTGCGTCCACAGCGCCACGTGTTTCCAGGGGAAATGGGCAACCACCGAGAAGAAGGGGAACGAGGGTGAAGAGCAGACGTAGGCGCTCATGTGGAGCAGAGATCCCCGGTCCTTGATCACCTTGTGGAAGGCGGGCGCGAGGGGCGGGAGGTCAGCCATGGCGCGCGTGAAGGGGTGGACGACGCGGACGGTCGTCTTGCGGTTGTGTAGAAGGATGAGTAGGCCGTCGGTGAAGCCGACGACCCTGTGGGCCCGCAGCTCGGGGAGGTGGATACGCAGGCGGCGCGCCGTGCGCGTGTGGAAGAAGGTGATCTCGCAGCAGGAGGCGGCGTTCAGGGGCGCCGCGTCGCCGTCACAGAGCGCGACCCAGCCGCGCGGGCGGAGGAACGGTTTGCTCAGGGCGGAGACAGGGTCCGGCCTGGACGTGCTGGCGCGCCAGCCGGAACAGACGGCGCGGAACGTGAGGTAGTCCACCACGTCCTCGGCCAGCAGCCGCCAGCCGACGAGGCGGGCGATATCGGGAGTGAGAGATGCCCAGCCGCTTGCCTGCTGCTGCGCCAGAGCGGGGGTTCGCCGGCGCTTGTAGCCTGTGCGTGGGCGAACGGGTGCACCATTGCGCTTCCGCCCTGCCGTTCCGGCCGAGGTGGCCGGAGACATTGCCGGGAGATCGGAAAAGTAGGCAGAGGCGCCTTTCTTCCAATCCCAGAGGGATCTGTCGAATGATTGTTCAGAATCTGCTGATCCAACCAACGAAAATAACAAATCCGAAGACCCTCACTCGAGGGAGCCGGGAGGAATCAGAGGGATTCAAGCTGTAGGATTTTTTTTTTCTCTTCCGTTGGGAGTTTGGGGTGTGTAGCCGAACGAGGATGCGAGGCTCGCTGCATATGACGGTCGCCGGTTTGTATCAAATACGGGGTCTGTTTTATCTTTTTAGAAACAAAATTTGGACATTTTTTTTGAGAAACCAAATTCGGACTAGCACGGCCTTGTGGCTAACCGTAGGAACTCCAAGCTCGAGCTTTCTGGAACCCGAAACGGAGGTCCTCTCGGAAAAGGGAAAACCAAATGACACCCTGGCAGAACCCCCAAACCGCAACGCCAAATCGGCGTATCCAGGCCACCCTAAACGCGTTTTGGCGTGTCTGTACTGCGCGGCCGTTTTCCGTCCCGTAACCAAAAACTGGAAACAAAGGGTTTATGCAAATAATCTGCTAAATCTCAATGCAACAACATAATCATGCAAAATAGATTGTTCAAAGTACTCAATCATACATGAAACACGAAATTAAAAGAAGATCAAACATCACATCATCAAGGAGGGGAGTGATCACGCGTGACCGTCGGTTGCCGGCGCTTCGACATGGCCGCCACCACTCGCCGTAGTGTCTTCCCCTCCGACATCACCTCCGGCATTCATCACGGCATTCATGGCAGCGCGTGTAGCTAGCTTCCCTCCTTAACGCCAAGATCCGCGTCTTGGTAAGTTTCCACCACTCAAGGCTACCCTCATCCATGTCGGCCGGGTTCATCATTATAGTGACATTCTCCGCCGTGACGAGCTCCGCCATGGCACGGTGCTCCTCGGCACGTGCTCTCCTCTCGTCAATGTCGGCCTTGCGCTTTGCATCCTCTCGGAGCGTGGTCCACTTTGCCTCCTTCTCTTTGGCCTTGGCCTCCATCATCTACTTCTTTGCCTCCAAAGTTTTCATCAACAAAGTTTTTTTTGGATTTTACCATCACATCGATCTTGAGAGACAATGATGCGGTCTCTCTGACGAGGGAGCTCCTCGGCAATGCCCACCATGAGGGGCTTAGGGTTGACGGAATCCTGTAGGTTAACACGAGACATCGGATAATAAACGAACATGGAGCGAGATTACCCAGGTTCGGGGTCCTCGATGAGGTAAAACCATCACTCTTGCTTGTCTGATCTTGATTTATCGAGTAAAATAGGTTACAATGGGGCAGCCGATAGACTGCTATGGTGATCTCGCTGGGAGGCAAGGTTTTTAGGGTTGGTGTATGCTAGATTGTGTTGGTTGCGTAAGCGTGTTGTTCGGTAGCCCTCTCCTAGCCTTTATATAGGAGGCTAGATCCCGAGAGTTCTATCGAAATCGACTAGGTTACATCAAGATCTAATCTATCCTTTCCTTAATGGACGTCTTTTTACTTTGTTCGTCAAGGATCCGTATTCTTACAACATATCTAGACACATTTTAGTTGCATACATATCTATTTAACATCTATTCATATTGATCGGAGGGAGTAATTAATGTTTTAATTATAAAACATTTTTTTATCGAAAAGAAGTCATTATGGATGACTGTGTAAAGAAAAGCGCCATCCCTATTCCCCGCTCATAGCGGGAGCGATTCGCTCCCGCCTGAAGCGGCGGACGGGGTGGGCCGGCCCATTTAGCGCCTACCCTGTATTTCCTTTGATTTCCGGTTTTACTGGTTTTTCCATGTTTTTTCGGTTCTGGTTTATTTCTTTTTTGGGTTTTGCTGGTTTTGCTGATTTCAAAATTTGTTCAGATTTGTTTTTTGTTCAGATTTAAAAAATGTTCATACTTATAATTTTTCTCAAATTCGAAATTTGTTCAAATCCGAAATTTGTTCAAATTCGAATTTTGTTCAGATTTAAACTTTTTAAAAACTAAACATTTTTTAGATTTGAATTTTTAAAAATTTGTTCAATTTTAAAATTATTCAAATCTAAATTTGTTCAAAATTGAAATTTTCTTAGATTTTGAAAACGTTCAGTTTTAAAAAACGTACAATTTGAATAAAAATAGATTTCAAAATGGTCAGTTTTAAAAAATGTTCACTTTGAAATTTGTTCAATTCTAAAAAATGTTCAACTTCAAAAAATGTTCTATTCTAAAACTGTTTAATTTTTTAAAAACGAAATTTTCGAAATGTTCTTTATTTTTCGAAAACATTCAGATCTGGAATTTATCTGAACAAAAAAAACAGAAAATATAAAAACGACAAGAACACGAAAAAAGAGGCAATACCTTTTGTTGGGCCACGCGCAGACGGCCCACGAAGTGGCCGCTTCAAGCAGGACGGAGGTTCGCTCCCGCTTAAAGCGGGAGATAGGAGCTCCCAAAGAAAAGGCTTTGGGATCGTACAGAGCCGCAACCGAACAGAACCGATCATTACCGGACCGGTCCAGTAGGCCCGCACCCAGGCCCTTCTCCTACCCGCGCGCGGCCGGGACCCGGCAGCACCTCGCCGCCTCCGGCGAGTCGCCATTTCCCTCCGTTTCCCGCCACCACCCCGCGCCATTTCCCTCCACTCCACCCACCTCTCTCCTATTTCACCGCCTCCACCAATCCCTCACCAAAGCCCTAAACCCCTCGGGAGAAGAGAACAGCCACTCCTTCCCCAGCAATGGCGTCGCGCCGCCTCAGCAACGGCCGCTCCCCTCTCATCCGGAAGCAGAGCCAGATCACCGCCTTCTTCTCCTCCCCATCCCCTTCACCCCCCTCCGCCGCCACCACCACCCCGAAGTCCGCCGCAGAGCCCACCCCGTCGCCGCTCAACCCTAAGGCCAAGAAACCCCCCCTCGTGGTGCCGTCCCCTCCCCCTCCCAAGCCCACCCCCCCGCCGCCGCCGCCGCCGCCGAAGGCCAAGAAACCGGATGCGCCCGCGGAGGAGGCGGTGGGGCGGCGCCTGCGGGTGTACTGGCCGCTGGACGAGGCGTGGTACGAGGGCACGGTGGATGCCTACGACGGGGCCTCCCGCCGCCACCGCGTGGCGTACGACGACGGGGAGGAGGAGGAGGTCGACCTCGCCAACGAGAAGTTCGAGTGGGCCGCCGCCCCTCCGCCCCCGCCGGCGCCGGCCAGGAAGCTGCGCCGGCTCCGGCGGATGTCCGACACCGCGGAGGCCAAGTCGCCCGCCGCGCCGGAGGATGAGGATTCCACCGAGGACGAGGACTGGAGGAAGGACGACGCTGCCCCCGAGGATGAATCCGAGGAAGTGGACTTGGACGACGAGGAAGAGGTTCTTCTTACCGTCAGCTCGAGCAAGGGGAAGAAGAGGAGGAGCTCCCTGTCCGTTTCAGGTTCAGCATCAACACTGCGGTCAACGCCTGGGCTGGGTTCTGCATCCGCGTCGTCTGGGTCGACGCTGTCGACCAAGAGGAAAAACGTGGATGTCGCTACGTTGGGCTGTGCTAAAAAGTTCAGCTTTCAGCTTGATAACACGCCTGCGAAAGCTGAATTGAAAGTAGTGCCGACGAGCTGCGGTAGAGGTGAGTAATGGGATCTGAATTTTGTCGATTGAGTTTCGGTGTGGTTATTCAGTCTGTAAGATTTGCTGCTGTTGTTGCAGGGGAGAAAAATCTAGAGAATGCTCACCTTGCTCTTACTGGAGACCTGGCTGAGCGCTTTGGGCAACGGCAGGGGGACAAGTTCAAATTCCTGGGGGAGTGAGTGCTTTCGGACTGCCATTTTGATTATTTCCTTTTCCAGTTCATATCATAGCAGTTGGGATTAAATCATAGCAGTTAGGCAGCTAGATGGAAGAGGCATTTTATAGTATTGTTCAAATTATTAGGTGTATATCTGGTTAAACATGCGGTCGGAATTGATGGAATTTTTATATTCTTTTCTTAACGGGTTTTATAACTTACTTACTAGTTATGATGGGTTTTCAACTGTAGAGGGCGCAAAGATGCAAAAGGGAGATCTCCTGGAAACCCAGCCTATGATCCACGAACTCTCTCCTTACCTCCGCAATTCCTCAAAAACTTGACAGGTGGACAGGTAGTATGCTCATGTTGACAATACGCCCCTTTTCTATTGTGTAACTTGACTGTAATGCTAACCGTTAATCTTGATTAACAGAGACAATGGTGGGAATTCAAATCACAGCACATGGATAAGGTTCTCTTCTTCAAGGTACATCTATATTTGTCCACTGCATATTGGGTACTAAATTAAGACCGTCTAGTTTAGTGATTATTCATTCTTCCATGAATTTGAAACAGATGGGAAAGTTCTATGAATTGTATGAGATGGATGCTCATGTTGGGGCAAAGGACCTTGATCTTCAATACATGAAGGTATGAAGATTCCTTCTGCTTATTGGTTTTTCTGCTACCACTCTGCTTTCCATTTTTTATCTTCCCTTGTGTTGTGACCAGAACTCTTCTGCTTATTTGTTTTGCATCCTGTTATGTTAGGGTGACCAACCCCACTGTGGCTTCCCAGAGAAGAATTTAGCAGTGAATTTGGAGAAACTGGCTCAGAAGGTTAGGACATATTTGATGTAATTTTGTTCATCAAGGGCAGAGTTTTTCATCTTGATAATAACATCCATTGCATCACAGGGTTACCGCGTTCTGGTTGTAGAGCAGACTGAAACTCCTGACCAGCTTGATCTTCGCCGTAAAGAGACGGGTACAAAAGACAAGGTTTGTTTACATTCCATGGTCAATGTTACCAATTCTGTTATACCTATCATGACCTAAAAAATATATTCCAAATATGACTATTTTTTCTGTTTGAGAACATATATGACCATATTTATTCTTGTGATTGTCCTGTGGTTGTATTTTTTTTTTTTGTATATTCATATGTTGTTATTTGCATGTTGGGAGCATGACCATATTTATTCTTGTGATTGTCCTGCTTTACTCCCTCCAGGTTGTGAGGCGTGAAATATGTGCATTGGTCACAAAAGGAACACTGACAGAAGGAGAGTCCCTTCTGTCAAATCCAGATCCGTCATACATCTTGTCTGTGACAGAAGATTCCCAATATAGCTCAAAGAAGAGTCAAGATGGTCACACAATTGGTGTTTGTATAATTGATGTTTCTACAAGCAAATTCATTGTCGGCCAGGTTGGTGGTTTTATGATACTTACATTTATTTTCAGGTGTACTTACGTGTAAAAAATAACAATCAAACTAAATGGATTTCTCGAAAGCTGCATTGTTTATTGTGTAGTCTCTTATCATTATACAATTGTTGTTTTTCAGTTCCAAGATGACGCTGAGCGTCATGTGTTATGTTCAGTTTTATCTGAAATGAGACCTGTGGAAATCGTAAAGCCAGCTAAGATGTTGAGTCCAGAAACTGAGAGGGCACTGAAAAATAATACAAGAAACCCTTTGATTAATGATTTGCTTCCATCTAAAGAATTTTGGGATGCAGAGAAAACTATTCATGAGGTAGAGCAGTACTACAGCTCATCGGATAATCTTGCTGTATCGCAAAACACTGATGGTGCACAAAGCAATATGGGTTGTCTGCCTGAACTATTAAGTGAGCTAATTGGAGCTGGTGATCAAGCATATGCGCTTTCTGCTCTGGGAGGTTCTTTGTTTTATTTGAAGCAAGTCTTTCTGTATAACAAAATGCTTCCATGTGCTGAGTTTGAGCCCCTTACCTGTTCTGGGATCATCAAGAACACCCGGAAGCATATGATACTCGATGCAGCAGCACTTGAAAATTTGGATATCTTAGAGAATGCAACTGGTGGTCTCTCAGGGTACTGCCTGCTTCAATCTGTTTAGTTTTGACTAGAAATTGAACTCTGTGTCAACATACTTTTGTGTATACTTTCAGGACCTTGTATGAACAATTGAATCATTGTGTTACTGGATTTGGAAAAAGGTTGCTCAAGCGGTGGATTGTAAGGCCTTTGTACAATTGCAAAGCAATACTACAGCGTCAAGGTGCCATCGCTATTTTCAAGGTTTGTGTCTTTGATGTAAAAAAATCTTCCTAACAGCATAAGCCTGTTTTTTCTTTTTGAGTAGGATCCTATGGAGATGTTTCTTTTATCATAGTTGTAGCAAAAAAGCAATGAAGACTTAACAAAGTAATACAAAGCTATTGTTTGGGTGGGTTTTGTTTTGCTTGGGCAAAATTTGATCTACATGCAACAGTTATGCTTCAGATACTTCCAAAGTAATGCAGCATTAGTTTGTGTACCAGGAGATAGTGTGAAAAATGAGTGGAAACATGAGATGGTAAACCGTGCATACCACCTTGTTTCACTAAGCCTTAGTAGGAAGCGGCAAAGCATGACATACCCTTAAGTTTTTCCCGATTCATAGGGTGGAGTCACCAATCCCAAATTAATACAGACTTCACTGGTACCGAACCTAGCTTGAGAGAGAACGATAACAGGCATGTAATGAACCATATCGAGAGAGAGCACTGAAATGAACCATATAGATTATAATATCACAAACCCATATTTTGTTTCTTTCCTTCTTTTAAAATGTATACAGCGTAAGATACGTAAGTGCTTGCATCTATATTATTTTTAAAGCGACATCTATCTCATTTCACTATAGGACAAAATAATTGGCGAATGAATTAATGGAAAAAACTGCCCAAAAACATATAACGGGCTCAGACGCCTATCTGAAGTTGCGCCTGGAGCCCTCAAGCAGACAAACAAGATATACACTGCAGACATACGCGCAATACCCACAACCAGCCACAACAAATATGCACCAAAATGTGTGAACCACAAACTCTGCTAAGGATAAAACCTGGTGCATCATCACTCAGGCATCAATGTGCATCATCTTTCCTGCTGAGAGAGCTAGATCTGGCACTGGTTCCATTGTGAAAAAAAGGTGAAGATGACCAGGCACCACCGGATGCTGCACCGCCAGTAATAACTGGCATGCTGCTGACCAACGCACCCAGGGCAAAGTGTGAGCAGACTGCACTGCCGCACTGGCTGGCCACCCTGCCATCCTGACTGCACCGAACCACCACCTGCATATGATGGGACTGCCGCTTTGGCATCCACCCCAAGCTGAAGGAAAGGGGCAAGCCACCACCATTGCATGGGGCCTTGCGAATTCGATAACCTTGGACATGCCTGCCCAAAGAAGGAAGTCACGTCGACCGGGTCAAGGGTTCAGGCCACCCTGGTACCGTCCCAGCCAGGGAGCAGCGTGAGGGCATGAGCAATATATGATACTCTCGCATACATTATATCTTTCAGTACATACATGTGGAAAATCACAAATATCTCCATATGGTTACTATTTTCCTCACAAAGGATTATACTGTAGACCAATGAACACAATTGATGGAAGTAATTAAAAGCATTCTATTTTTCTGATGCCCTTTATTACGTGTCAGTACAGTATGTTTGTTTGAAGGCTGTTGGCATCTAATTACGATTGAGGTGTTAAGTGCTTGTGTACTTATAACTGCCTTATATGCTTGCTAGTATCACATTGTTCCCTTGTTTTGTCGTGTGTGGCTTAAAGAAAAGGTGGTGTTGTTTGCTCATCTCAGAGTAGCAAAGGAAACCTCTCCATATATGGACCCTATCTTAGCCTTGAGGCAATTACTGCTATGTGTTTGCCAAGTATGATGCTTATTTATTCATAGTCAAAAATTTGTAGTCCTCAGATTGAATTGAAGTGCAACATTATTATAAATGTTTGAACAAAATTATGACATTTCAAACTGATGATTACCATATAATAGTATATCCTGATTGTGCATCTGCTTTCACTTCATATACTAAGGATTGCAGCCAGAAATTTTCTTTCATGTTTTGCATGATTATGCCTTGTTTTTTTTTTTGACGGGGTGATTATGCCTTGTCATTTTACTCTTTGTTGTTATTTTTAATCCTTAATTCATCTTTCCAGGGAGTTGGGCATGATTGTGCTATGCAGTTGCGTAAGGATTTATCTAGGCTCCCAGACATGGAGCGCCTGCTTGCACGCCTTTTCTCCAGCTGGTAATTCAATATCACACCTTATTAGTAGTGTTATCATTAAACAAGCTCGAGTCATTTGCCTTTTGCATTTTGTCATTTTTTCTCTAGGTTTAGCTATAGAAGTTTGCTTTGCCTTTCTACTTTTGGACCTTTTAAATCTACTCTATTATTCTGAATGACTCATCTACACATTCTTTGCAGTGGTGAAAATGGGAGTTCTAAGTCAGTTGTTAAGTATGAAGACACATCAAAGAGACTGCTCCAGGAGTTCACTGCTGCTCTTCGTGGTTGCCAGCAGATGTTCCAAGCATGTTCTTCTCTTAGGGTGTTGACAGGCGCAGAGGGGTCTTGTCTGCTAAATGATTTGCTTTCACCAGGTAGTAATAATAACTTTCCTTACTAGTTAAGCTACACGATGTCTCTTTTGCTCTTCATTTGTTTCTTTCTTTGGTCTGGTTTCTTATTAGATTGTTTAACTGCCTCTAATGTGTAAGCTCACTCTGCAAACGCTAACTGTTTACAGGCAAAGGGTTACCAGATGTATCGTCAATTTTAGATTACTTCAGGGCAGCATTTGAATGGTCAGAAGCTGATCGTAATGGCCGAATCATACCTCTTGAAGGTTGTGATCCTGAATATGATGCCACTTGCTCTGCCATAGAGGAGATTGAATCCAGTCTACAGGAGTACCTGAAGGAGCAAAGAAAGCTGCTCGGAGATTCGTCGGTAGTGCTATGTCGCACTTCTGTTTCAAACTGCTGATCATTTATTAGTTTCTTTAGCAACCGCTAATAATTGGTTGACTGTGGTGCAGGTTGATTATGTTAATGTTGGAAAGGATACTTACCTTATTGAAGTGTCTGAGAGCCTGAAAGGTTCTGTTCCTAGTAACTATGAGATGCAGTCTACAAAAAAGGTAAGGAGCCATGATTTTTCTTGTACTTAAATACAAGCAAGTATGGAACTGTACTGATACTATTACATGTTATTTGGCACGTTGATCCATTTTGTTGTTTTCAGTTACAAAACAAAAGAATTAACACCTTTAACATTCTTCTAGTTGATCAGTTTCACATTAGTGTGCACATACCACACCCCACACCCCACACCACCAACAAGAAGGGGTGGCTACCCGCAAAATAAAAAGAAGGGGCGGCGTTGGGGTGGTGTGGTGTGGTGGTGGTGGTTTACTTACTATCATGCCTCTGTCTCCGTGTTTAGTTCCAATGCTGTTTGTTCATAACCTTTCAGTCTATCCATCTTCGGCGTTAGTTGGACAACATCAGTGGGATTCACTTTGAAACCCCTTTTAGACATCTTATTCCTAGGATACGCTTTGCGTGTTTGATGGATGGATGCGGCTTTAAAAGACAAACACTTCAAAAACTTGGACTTTTCCAGTATGAGCAATGTGTTCTGGAAATGTTGTCCTGTATTACCTCTCTGCACTAGAGCAGTTGTGCATTTTGCCTGAACACATATTGAAATGTATTCTAAAGGCTTATAGTTGTTTTACTCAAAGTAAGATATATGTTATGAATTGAAGTTTAAACATAATTTCAACTTTTGGCTAGGGGTTCTACCGGTACTGGACACCAGAAGTAAAACAACTACTATCAGAACTTTCCAAGGCTGTGGCAGACAAAGAAGCAATATTGAAAGGCATTCTTCAGAAGCTAATCCATCTCTTTATTGAGCATCACAGCAAGTGGAGGCAGTTGGTTTCTGTAGTTGCTGGTAACACTGCATCTGATGATTTTTTTTTCATCCTGTACACCATTTTTAGTAACTTAGTTAGGCCGAACTCCTTATTGCTCTTTGTTCTTTTCACTTTACTCCTGATCTGCCAGTTTTTGGATTTTCTTACTAAAAAAGTGATTGTAGTTGTATGTTCTTGGTACCCTATTGCTAGCTACTAGGCAGCAACAAGGGTGATATCATCCTGTACACCATTTTTAGTAACTTAGTTAGGCCGAACTCCTTATTGCTCTTTGTTCTTTTCACTATACTCCTGATCTGCCAGTTTTTTGATTTTCTTACTAAAAAAGTGATTGTAGTTGTATGTTCTTGGTACCCTATTGCTAGCTACTAGGCAGCAACAAGGGTGATATCAAATTTAAAGGGATGGATGGATTTATATTGAGATAATGTTACTAGTTTTTCATACTCTGTGAATCAACTGAGCACTTTCCTTTATATGTAGTACTATTTATCATGCCTTCTACATCTTAGGAAAGATGTATACCTCTGTATTATTGTGCTAAATCTTTATGGGAATGAGGACGTACAACTAAAAGTATGGTTTGTCACAAAAGCTCACTAAATATTTTGTTGGTTTTATCATGCAGAGATAGATGTTCTTATTAGTCTTTCTATTGCGGGTGATTATTTTGAGGGGCCAACTTGCTGTCCAATCATCAGGGAATCTTCTGGTCCAGAAGATACTCCTATTTTCCATGCAAGAAATCTTGGGCATCCCATTATTCGAAGTGATTCATTAAGCAAGGGTTCTTTCGTACCAAATAATATTAAGATGGGTGGGCCAGGGAATGCCAGCTTCATTGTTCTTACTGGTCCAAATATGGGTGGTAAATCAACTCTCTTGCGTCAAGTTTGTTTCACCATAATATTGGCACAGGTAATCCATCACCTTAGCACTGGTAATCCACCATCTTATCTGTCAACATTGCTTGCTAACGGTACAGTTTCTTTGACAGATCGGAGCAAATGTACCAGCAGAAAACTTGGAGCTTTCTCTTGTTGACCGCATCTTTGTTCGCATGGGAGCAAGGGATCATATTATGGCTGGGCAAAGTACATTCTTGGTGGAGCTCATGGAGACAGCTTCTGTGCTTGTAAGATTCCCTTCCAGATATGAATGATTGTCCGCATTTTGCATGCTTTCTTACTTGAGTTCAACTTTTACTTTAGTCATCAGCTACAAAGAATTCTCTCGTGGCTTTAGATGAGCTTGGGCGGGGCACATCAACTTCTGATGGACAAGCTATTGCGTAAGTTCAATTAATGATCCTAACATTGTGTTGTTATGTACTCCTGGTACTCTTTTGTTATTTTCTTATCTTGTTTTCTATTACACTGCGATTATTGATTTACTGCATTTTGGACTATAACAGGGCATCTGTTCTGGATTATCTCGTTCGTCATGTGCAGTGTCTAGGCTTGTTTTCTACTCACTACCATAGGTTAGCAGTGGAACACGAGGATAACAAGGTAAAGTGTTCATATCATACTTTGAGTTCAGTCATATACAGGTTTTAACCTTTGTGTTTGAATACCTCACAATAGGTATCACTTTGCCATATGGCTTGCGAAGTGGGCATTGGAGAAGGCGGTTTGGAAGAAGTGACTTTTCTTTATAGATTAACAGCTGGTTCATGTCCCAAAAGCTATGGTGTAAATGTTGCTCGATTAGCAGGTTACTTCCAAGCCAATATTTATGTTTCTCAGTTTATCAAATTTTAAGTGCTCTTTTTGCCTGAAGCTTTTCACGTAGTTATCCCAGAGGAAACAGGAAGTGATGCATGCTCATATTGTTGTCTTAATTCAGGAATACCTGCATCAGTGCTTCAGAGGGCTAATGAGAAGTCAATTGACTTTGAGGCCAATTATGGGAAGCGACGCTGTGCGACTAAAGATAAGATGGTCTGTGCGCAGAAGGTGGATAGCTTTGCTACTATCAGGGATTTGTTCCATGTTGTGAAGGAAGGCAATCATCAAGGAGATCAGGCAGCAAGTTTAAGCATGATTTGTCAAGTACAGACGCGTGCCAGGGCGCAAGCTACCGAAGGGTAACCAAATACAGGACCCATCTAATCAGTGGAGATTGCCCCTATTTTTTGCAAAGTTGATGGTCTTTTTGGATTGGCATCATTTTGAGAATGCTGTGTTGGCGAGGGGTACTTACTACTTAGTTTAGTAATGACCAATGGAACGATTCTAGAGGGAAGGAAATGTTGCTCCAATTGTAAGGTTGAGCTCTGCGGATTCTTCCCCAGTTTGTAGCTATAGGGTAGATGGTTGAGTAGTGAAGAGGGTCGAGTTGTGTATATCATTAACTATTCTGTCAGCTAATTTAAGTTTTTGCTATCCACTTCAGCATTCCCTCTCTACTCAAATTGCGTAGGCTGCTACCTGTCTTAACACACGCACATGGCATATCCTGGCAAAGAAGTGCTCAGTCCATGATGCATGAGCATGACTCTGCAAAGTACTGTTGAGATTTCTTAGTGTGTTAGTTTTGGTAAAATGCGAGGAAGTTCACTGTCTGTTGGTGCAATTGCTACTACTGTCTCCTAGCTAACCTAAAATATGTGCAAAGTGACTTCTATTATAGGTTTCTTGGTGAGGGTAGGGACTTATCTTACATGTTGCCAGTTGTGCCTGAAGCCTCTCCTCCGGCTGAGGGCATTGCCGGTTTAGTTGAGGTTGGAGAAGACAGCCTCTATGGCAGTTTCTCCCCCCATGCTTGTCCTTCCCCGTTGCCGCATCCCCGGGTGTCGGTTGCCTGTGAGGGTGAGGACACCGTTGAGGTCAAGGCCCGGGTGATGTTGATGATGCCTGAGTTGCAAGAGTTTGAGTTGCAAGAGTTTTCTAGGAAGTCGACTCCTCTGTCGGTGGTGCATTTGTCGCTTGCAGCCTCGACGATGGCTTCTACAACGCCATCAGTTGAGCCTAGCCTCAACGATGCCTGTGAGAGTGAGGACGGGGTCAGACCCCGGTGATGTTGTTCATGCCTGAGTTGCAAGAGTTGTGTGGGAAGTCAGCTCCTCCTCTGTTGGTGGTGCATTTGGAGGTGGATTCGCTTGCAGCCTCGATGATGGCTTTTGCAACGCCATCAGTTGAGTCCACCCAGCTTCTTGTCTCTGATGCCCTCTTTGCAAAAGAACTTTGTGACTTGCTTGTCAGTTTGGAGGCAGCTAGCCCTGGCTCCGCCAAAAAGATTGCTTGCCTCCTATCTCGGAGAAGGCTACGGGAAAAAAAGTCAAGAAGGTGAAGGAATATCTTAGGAGCAAAAGCAAGAAGAATAGTGCCACAAGGAACGCATCTGCAGCAGCTGCTTGATGGATGGTTTTCATCTTCTTCATGTGGTTTGGGTGGTGTTTCCTCCATGATATGGTGGTCGATGTGTGAGTTTGTGGTTGTTGCGGGTTGACTCAGTTCGTTGGTGTGCCTAGGCAGTCGTGGAGTTGCATGTTTTAGGGGGCTAGTTCATCTGTGGATTTGTTGTAACGGTTTTCGCCGGTTTTCCGTTAATTAACTGGACATTCTCTTCTTAATAAAAAAACTTATATTATAGGTTAACTAGGGGCTAACGCCCAACAGCTATAGAGGGTTATTCCAAGCCAACATTTAATTTTCAACATCACAAAAGCATTTTTTTTTATTTTTCAATATACACTCAAAATTAAACTGATCATTCACCTGACGCTTTACTAAGTTTGTCTGTGCATCTAAAAAGGAAGTTTGTCCGCGGCTTTTATTTTCAAGAAATTTCAGGAAACCACAGCTATTGGGGCCATAGTTTCACAAAGCCACAAGGAAGGATTTTTTTTATCACAAAACAAAATCTTTTGGGGGTGAGTAATTTGTTTCACAGAATCTATATCTCATAATTTAATAAGTTGGACACTGATTTTGAAAACCTGGCCCTACAAGTCAGGTGAGATACTTAACCTGGGCCGACAAGTCAGGTGGTAGAAGTGGGGGCTCTCTCCCTTTTATTTAGAACAAAAACTGAATCATACTTAACCAAACTGTGTTCCGCATCTTTTTTGTAACTTTCAACCAAATTTTGTTACAAAATCATACTTGCGGGCCGAGTTGTCGAAAACGCCTCCTCAACCATCTAATGCCCAACTTGTGGGCTCTGTCCCAAAAATAAACCTAAACTTGTGGGCCTGGGTTGTCGAAAATTGGCGCTGGACTTTTTTTTGTTGTTGGATAGAATACGACACTTTATTGAAATTGGCACTGGACTCAGTAGAACACGAGGTTCAGATTATCTGACACAGCGTACCCCAAAAGTTAGAATAATGTAGGGCATCTATTTTTATGTAAAGAAAGAAAATAAAATACATTGCATGAGAAAATGATTATATAGGTGCCAAAATTTGTGATTGGCGCTGTCGTCTCCCTTTGCACACGACCAGTAGAGACACGTGGGAGGAAATGGTCGGAGCATCTAGAAGCGGGGCCCACATGACGTGTAAAGGTATAGGGCATTATCACTTGATAACTTCTGGCCTAGGGTTTACACATGATGCATTGTGTTTAGCAACTTGCCATGACATGTATATTGTCTATCTTATCAATCTGTTAAATGAGGACGTACATGTTGTGTTCATCGTTTTTCTAGAAGACGGATAACACTTACATGGGCCAAAATTCGGGGTTGGTGTCGTCGTTTTTTCCTTTGCGTGTAGCAGCGGAGACACATAAGAGAAAATGGTCAAGCATCCAAGGTGTCGAAGGTATCATGGATTTAGATCAAGACAAATGTTTTATGTCTCTTTGGATCGTCCAAACCTTTTCTTCTTGCTGATAACCATAAGGATGAGGATTATGACAGCAGGTTGAGCAAACGCCGTCGGCCGGGGAGGGTATGCTGAGGCATAGACGCATAGTTGCTTTTCTTGTTCAGCTTGACGCTCTGGCTGGCATGCCACGTCAAGGCCGTTTCCGTTGGCGCTGCACTGCCGCCACCAGCCGTGACGTCCCCGGGCCGACGCCAGAGATGTCTCTTTCCACGTGTGCATGGCATGAACCACCATACCAACCCTGGGGATTCTTCTTCTCTTTCCACGAGCACTGCAGAAGCACACGCCATACTATGGTTTGACCCATACGAAATGGGCTGTACTACGTACAAAATCATCCAGCCTCTTTACACATAATATCGATAACGATGATCTGGAGTAGTGTGATGGATTAAGGAGCACAGCCAGAAATATAGTGGAAGCAAGTCAAGAAAGCACTAAAGAGATATACATGGATGATATATTTATTTTTATTTTGTTATCAGTGGCGCGTGTTAGCCATGGGGTCAGGTGACCCACAACTTTTTTGGAAACCCCCCTCAATTCATCTATAATTTAAAATTACATTTGTGGCGTGTGGCAGGAGGCACACACCACTAGTGTAGTTTACCAGTGTGGTTCCTTCAGCATGCCGCAAGTATGTTCAATATTTAGTTCCGTGTTCAATCGCACGCCACTAGTACCACTTAGTAATGTTGTCATGCTGGTGGCAGCATGCGAATATACACCACTAATGGCGATTTTACCACTCCACAATTGGGCTATTCTATACTAGTGAGAAAATAATATAGGGGCGTAGATTCGACTTTGATCTTTGGAGTTCAAAAGTTAGGTATTTTGGTTGATTTTTGATGTGGAGTTTCGTTAAAAGTCAAAGGAGCTATGATTGAAAGTTAGAAAAATTTCTTAAAGTTGATCCTATTGAGTTTTCTCCTTGTAGAGCTGGAAAACTCCACCCTCAAAGTAAAATTTGAAACATTTCAGAGTTGAAACATGTCTTCGGTGTGGAATTTGAGATACAAAGGTGAATGTGGGCTGGTAAAAGAGGTAGCGGCAAGCCATTATGATAAGGGAAAAGCTTGTCCTAAACCCGCTCGTGCGTGTAGCACCTGTCCATAAATTAGCCCCCTACATAATAGGCTCACTATTTCTCGTCCATCCATGAACGTCCTCTCTCACAGGTTAAACTTGTTGTTTCCCGCCCATACCAGGTGCTCCCAGCTTATCATATTCACCATTTTCCGGCACACGAATAAATCCCCCCTGCCGCGGCTCTCGCGTATCATGCTCGCCACATCCGTGCGCATAAATCATCCCCCCTCTCCATTTTCCGGCCCATATACCAGTCTCCCTTTCACATATCATGCTTGTTGGTTCCTGCCCATAAACCCCCCGCTCTCCATTTTCCGGCCAGCAAATTAGACCCCCCTTCCCGCGGCCCAGCAAATGTTGGCAGTGGGCTTGTAAAAGTGGTAGCGACGAGGCATTATGACAAGGGTCAAGGCTTGTCGGAAACCGCTCGTGCGTGTAGCGTGCACATAAATTAATTAGTCCCCTTTCCTTACATACTAGGCTCACCACCATTTCCCATCCATCTATCAATCCCCTCTCTCATACGTCAACCTCGTCGTTTTCCGCCGATAAATCCGCCCCTCCCTACTTATTATATTCACCATTTTTGGCCCACGGATCAAACCTCCCCTGACCACGGTTGTCGGTATCATGCTCGCGACATATGTGCGCATAAATACACCTTCTGTATTATGCTCTCCATTTTCCGGCCCATACACCATTCCCACTTTCATATTGCATGCCCGTTGGTTTCGGCCATAAACTACCCCTCTCTCCATTTTCCCGCCAATAAATCAGCCCCCCTCCCCGTTGCCGCCCTCACATAACTATCATGATTGCCATTTTTGGCACACATTATGCTCGCTATTTGCCCGCCCATCAGTCCCCTCCTCTCACATATCATGCTCGCCATTTCCCGCGCATAAATTGGCCCCCTCCCCTCCTCTCCCATTCATGCATTATGCTCGTCATTTTCCGCATGGATGTACACAGAAGAAAAAGCACCTGAAATCCTAGGACATAATGTCCTAGCACAATTAATTAGGGCCAAAAACTGCCGATTCTCACACTTGAGCCAACCTGGGAAATGAATACCTCAGAACTCCAGGGCACTATGTGCAAAATCTCTCACGTTCACTCCCTATAAATTGCCCCAAACCCCCACCTCTCGGCCCCCACCAGTTTGAAGCCTCTCTCAGCCGCTCCCCGTTTGGTTTTTGTTCACTGGCAGGTGGTGGTGGTGGTAGACTGGTAGTGGTGGTTTCCTCTCAGCCCTCCCATGATGAAGAGCTCGCGCTCTCCTCCTCCGCCGGCAGCCGCGGGAGAGAGCAGTGGCAAGACGGCGGCGAAGAAGTGGGTCGGGTGGGAGGAGGAGGTCGTGCAGAGCGAGGTGCGCTATTATCTCCGCTGCGCACCGCCCCGCGACGGCGGCGGCGAGGTCGAGAGGGATCTAGCGGTGGTCGGGAAGCTGTCGGACCTGGGGAACATGGTGTACTGGGCGCACGACCAGTTCGTGTGGTCCATCCATGCGGCGGCGGCCCGGTCGCCGGGGCCGTCCAGGGCGCTGGCAGTGGCGGTGGAGGCCACGCAGCTGGGTTGTAAGTCCAGGAGGGAGGTCATGGACTGGCTCACGTCGCTCGTCGCAGCTGGTACGTATCGTTCTTCTCGACCCCGTCCCATTCCATTCCTAGGTGCGGAGGTGAATATTCTAGACTTGTAGTGCAAGGTTCATACTGTATTTTTTTTTTTGTCTCGTATCATGAATTCACGATGCGAGACAAGGATTGCACACCATTGCCTTGCATGGACGCGAGATCTCAGATCATGCATGCTCTGCTTGTGCACCCTTATTATTAGCGGTATCTACCTCCCTGGGTTATAACTTATAAATCGTTTGTAAAGTTCAAGGGCTGACACATCATGCATTCCTCGTTAGATGTTGGGACTGAAGTCACTGAATACATTGTTTTTTTTTTCGGAAATCCTTTGGCTCACAGGCGTAGATGCACCTACTGCATAATCAATATATTTTGAAATATTAAAAAAATCTGGAAAAAATTCTAGGTCCCATACATTCTATGTCCCCACACAAAATTTCGGAAAAAGTGATACTTTTTGAGACTTGTTTAAAAAAGACAATTTTGGGTGCTCATACATAGCTTCTCAGGAGACATTTATTTGTCTTTTTACACATCCTACAAGAAAATCTTTTTCTCTCAAAATTTCGTGTGTGAACATAGCACATCCGGATTTACATACAGATTTATTTCAGATTTTTTGATATATTAAAATACATTAAAAATGCATGTTTTACAATAGGTGCATTTGGACCTATGAGCCAAAACACCATGTCCTTTTTTTTTCCTTTCCTTCTTATATATATATGTTGGTCATTATTATGACACAATAGATCTCCTCCGATGTTTGGTCTATGACACAGTAGATCACTAGATCTTTTCTTTGCAGGTAGGTCGATCACTAGACCTGATGTATTCCTCGTTAGATATTGGGTGAATAGATTGGATATATGTTTTCTTTTCTTCTTAACTATGACACAGTAGATCTGCTGTGATGTTTGGTCCATGACACAATAGATCTGATGAATTGATCCTCGTTAGATGTTGGCTGAATACATGGGTTTATGTTCATTTCCTTCTTATGTTGGTTATTACTATGACTCAGTAGATATGCTCTGATATATGGTTGGTCCATGACACAATAGATCTGCTCCGATCGATGTTTGGTCCATGGAAGCCGATATGTGGATCTGGATTTTCTTGTTTGAGCATGAATTAATTTCCTTTCGAGATTGAATTAATTTTTCTAACAATGAGTGGTGACTTAATACCATGCATGGACGTGAGGCAATGCTCTCCCTGTGTGTATCTACCTTTTTTTTTTGGATTATGTTATGTTTATGTCTTCCTTCTCTAGGACGACAAATAAGTTGGTAGATGCGTGTAAAGTTCATGGACTTAAACATCATGGCTTCCTTGTTATAGATGTTGAGTGAATACATTGGATTTATGCATGCTTTTCCCTATTATGTTGGTTATTACTATATATATAATAAAATAGATCCGATCCAATGTTTGGTCTAGGGACACCTATACGTGGAATTGACCTTTTCTTTCCGAGAGTGAATTAATATTTTTTCGAGGTTGAGTTGAGTGAGTCTAACTTTCTTTCCTAAATTACTGTTTATGCAGATTCTCCGTACATAACCTCTGCCTCGGCATCCAAGGTATGATTTCAAGATGATTTTAATTTCTCTGTTTATAGTGTCCCTGATGATTGCTTCCACATAATGATATTTATGTTGTTCACCTAGGATGACCCTTCAGCATCTGCTGAAAACAATCCAGAAGGCTTTACATGGTTAGGTCATGTGCCACACTTGGATAAATGGCGGAAGCATTACAGATCCTTTTGCCGCTATGGAATGAGAATTTCGGTACGTTCTGGGTCATCCGCACATACGCCTTGTTTACATTTCGAGGGATGGAGCCAGTCAGTTTACATTTTTTGTGCTACTACCGTTGCAGGTTCATGATTTTATTTACATCAAGACTGAAGAAGGGACAGAGAGTAAAGTTGGTTATGTGGAAGGTCTATATGAATACGGTAGTGCAAACTGCATGGTGCTGGCACGTTGGCTGGAAAAACCCGGTGACAACCATGGTTTTGAAATGCACCCAAATGTTCATGAAAGAGAGGTTTTCTTCTCAAATGTGCTGCAGGATATCGGGGTCAATTGGGTAGAGGGACTGGCTCCAGTCCTGAATTATCAGCACTTCGAGTGCTTCAAGAGAAGGGAAGAAGACCATAAGAAATGGAAGCCCTATCTATGCCACCGACAGATCGTGGGAACCACTCTCAAGCCCTTTAACATCGCACAATTGCAAGGGTATACAAACCAGGAAATTGTTCAAGGACTCTTTAGGGAACCCTCTTCCATGGCGGTGCAATCCAAGGAACCTAAAGAAAAAACTGATGGGGGACAGAAGAGGGAGCACACAGAAATCAGTGAAGACCAGCTTATCAAAAACCTAGCTTCCCGGGGTAATGTCACTAATGATCGGGCTATCAAAATCCATACTGCCCTTGTTGCTACTGACACCCTGCAAAAGCTCTCTCAACGTAATGAGATTGATTCAAAGCTTCTGCCGCAGAACAGCCAACAATCGAGCCACAAGGGTAAAGGCGTACTCATAGTACCGGTGACGCCTAGGCCAACACTGCAATCTAGGGAGAAAGTTGAAGATGGACTTGCGAAACCATCTCCACAGAAGACAATGCTTCTTTGTTCCTCTCGGGAACTAGGGCTGCAGTATGATAAGAAGGGTCCTGCGGTTGAACCTGCAAAACCAGTTGCAGAGAAGGTAAGCCGGCAATACTATGTGGGAGATGGCATGTCTTCTGTTAATGTTGTACCACCCGACGACAAGCGTCCCGGAGTTGATCATACGAATTTTCTCAAGCCCGAGAACGTCCTGAAGTGGGCTAAACATAAGGCTAGAGGATCTGGTCCCCTGATGGGTTACTCAGACGCCAACAGCCAGGAAGGCGTCGCCGTCCGTGCCCCGAATGGAGATACCGCGCCGGTGAACTCAGTGCCTGTCAAGGAGAAATGCAAGATCAATGAACTTGCTCATGTTGCTGAAGATTTTTATATGCGGTGCATTAGCCCATTAAAGAAGAGAGATGATCCTGCCTTGGTCCAAGCCTCCGGGAAGGACCCCCTCAAGGATCATACGGGTAAACCAAATCCCATCCGCATATAATTTCCATTAGTACCTTTTTCCTCCAAATGATCCTTTGTTTTTGACTTGCATATCTTCTAGCGTGTGGTATCCTTCTGCACCGTCCCACTGGCTTCTCGCAGTGGAAAGATGGGATCCCAATGTCTGCGTGTCACTTTCCCAAAGAGAGCAGGCTGGATGCTCCTGTAGTAAGATTTCAATCTACTCTCCCTTCTTACTGTGACAACTTCAGTACTTATATTCTTAACTGATGAAGTCGGCTGGAATGTGGAAGACCTTAGAAGCGGAAAAGGTTCCAGCTCCACCACAAGTTCAGGACCAGCCTGCCCAGCCCCCCAAACAAAATCTAGTGAAGTCGCCTGCGGCTCGGGATCCAGTTGCCAAGGTTATGTCTTATGTTTCCTGGTTTTATCCTATTCTTACGATACCACAAGGTTTGTCGTGCTAACTCTCCGGATTCATTGGTTTAGTCTAGGGGGAAGCGACGCCTCGTTGTGTCTTCCTCGGATGAAGAGGCAGTAGAGGTTTCCCCCCTCCACAAAGAAGCCTCGTTCCACAAGGTATCATTACAATTGACTCGAGATTTTCTGGTCTAAACACATGCCATTGTTGGATCCAGCAGGATCAACTAGCTCTAGTTTGAGCCACAAAAGAATAAGATCAGAAATACCTTGATCTGAAGATGATGCCATGTCTCCTCTTGTTTAATTGCTCACACCAAAATGGAGCAACTTGTGCTTGATTCTTCCCAGTGCTTTAGTGCTAGCCTGATCGGTGGCTTAATTTGTGTGAGAGAGAGAGTGAGAGAGAGAACTGAGAGCAGCCGTGTATTCTCCACTCTTCTAGGGTCATTTGACCCCTTTATATATGTTTAGCACTATGCACTAGGGGAACCAGCACCGTTGGATCAAAATCGATGTCTCCGATCAAGACAACACATAAGGATAGGTGGCCAGTTACTGTAGCACCGCCCTACTGTAGCACCGTCCTACTGTAGCAACCCAAAAAGATCTGACCTAGGAGAGCAGCCTAGATCACCAAAATATCCAACATTCTCCCCCTTGATCGTAAGGCTGATCATTATAAGCTCATTTTTTTCAACAAAATAATGCACTAGGACGAAAAGATTATAATGGTCTGTTAGGTACCATTTAATCTAGTGACTATAGCACATTACTTCATATCAAAATGAACCTCTTTAATTTATGAGCTCCATAAACTTTATTCACATCATATATTAACTTAATTTACATAATTCTTTACATAAACATCATAAACATTACAGACTCATCTTTTGATAAAATGGTACACCAAGACAATAGGTTACAACAGTCAATTAAGTACTGCTAAACCAAGTGACTATGGTTCCCATCCGATCTCAAAATGAGTCCCTTTTGGGGAGATGGTGCCATAATAGTTCCAACTTCTCCAGGATTAAAAGCTTTCAACCAAACCCATGCCGGCAACATGCTCTCTAAATACGCTGGGTGGTAAGCCTTTCGTGAGCGGATCCGCTAACATAAATTTAGTACTAATGTACTTGATATCTATTGTTTGATCCTGGATTTTATCTTTCACAACAAGATACTTAAGGTCAATAAATTTGCCAGCTGCACTTGACTTGTTGTTACTCGCATAGATCACTGCGGGTTGATTATCGCAAAGATAGAGTGAGAGGCTGGAAATGCTGTCAATCACTCTTAGTGCTTAGGGATAAAATTCTTCAACCATACCGCCTGCCCGGTTGCCTCATAACATGCTACAAATTCTGCCTGCATTGTCGACGATGCAGTAACAGTTTGCTTCGAGCTTTTCCATGATATAGCTCCTTTTGCAAGGGTGAAGATATAACCTGATGTGGATTTCTTAGTATCAACACACCCCGCAAAATCAGCATCTGAATAACCCACTATTTCGAGATTATCAGATTTCTCATAAGTAAGCATGAGGCCTTTAGTACCTTGCAAATAACGCAAGACCTTTTTAGCAGCCTTCCAGTGATCCAGACCTGGATTGGACTGATATCTCGCCAAGCATCCCGGTCACAAAAGCTAAATCAGGCGAGTGCACACTTGTGCATACATAATACTCCCAACAATTGAGGCATAAGGAATTGACTTCATCTGTGCAGATTCATAATTATTTCTTGGGCACTGGAAAGTCCCAAATTTATCGCCCTTAACAATAGGAGCAGGCGAGGCTGAGCACTTATACATATTGTACTTTTTCAGTACTTTTTCAATATATGCTCTCTGAGATAGCCCCAAGATCCCTCTGGATCTATCCCGGTGAATTTCAATTCCTAAAACATAAGTTGCTTCACCGAGATCTTTCATATCGAACTTTGAAGACAGGAATCTCTTGGTCTCCATCAACATATTTTTATCACTGCTGGCCAAGAGTATGTCATCAACATATAATATCAGGAAGATATAATTACTCCCCCTGAACTTAACATAAACACAATTGTCCTTCTTATTTTCCTTAAAAACAAATTTCTTTATGACTTGATCAAATTTGAGATACCACTCTCTTGATGCTTGTTTCAAACCATAGATGGATTTCTTCAGATGACATCCTAAATGTTTATTTTCTTCCATAACAAAACCTTCCGGTTGTGCCATGTATACATCTTCATGTAAGTCACCATTTAGAAATGCCGTTTTGACATCCATCTGATGTAGCTCTAAATCATAATGAGCCACGAGTGCCATAATTATTCTGAATGAATCCTTCGAAGAGACGGGTGAAAAAGTTTCATTATAATCAATCCCTTCTCTTTGAGTGAATCCTTTTGCCACAAGCCTTGCTTTAAACCTTTCGATATCACCCTTGGAGTCACGTTTGGTCTTATAGACCCATTTGCATCCAACTGTTTTGGCTCCTTCAGGGATTTCTACTAAGTCCCATACATCATTAGTGCTCATGGACTTCATTTCATCTTTCATAGCATCGAGCCATTTAGACGAATATTCACTTTCCATAGCCTCCTTAAATGAGGTTGGATCATTATCCAACACTGGCTCATTTGTATCCTCACTCATGTAGGTGAGATAATCATCAGGAATAGCAGGCTTTCTAGCCCGCTGTGACCTTCTAAGAGGCTCATTATTCGGCACATTAATAACAGTTTGAGACTGCTGATTATTTTCAATAAGAGCATCATTAGTTGTGACATCTGGAACAGTCGCCGGTGTATCAGCAGGTGTTGCATTAGCAGCACGTTGCCTTCTTGAATACACTCGTAATTGCTGTTCTTGGTCCTTTTGTTGTCCAGTTATGTGAGCACCATCAGCTACAGGAGCTGAAACTTGAGGTGCAATTTCAGCATGTACTGGGAACACCGGCTCTTGGATTACGGTGCATCGGGACATATTCCTGTTTTTCCTCCAAGACTATTTCTCTGGGAGTCATGCTCCCCCTCATCATATCACTTTCCAAGAACACAGCGTGTCTTGTTTCAACAAATTTCGTTGTCTGATTTGGACAATAAAATCGATATGCTTTAGATTTGTCAGGATAACCAATAAAATGGCAACTGACTGTCTTGGGGTCTAATTTTCCCATAACCGGATTAAAAATCCTTGCTTCAGCAGGACAGCCCCATACATGAAAATAATTCAGGGTTGGCTTTTTCCCGATCCATAATTCATACGGTGTTTTGGGCACCGATTTATCGGGAACCCTGTTTAGAATATTTGCTGCTGTTTTAATGGATTCCATCCATATATTCTCCGGTAAAGTGGAGTGGCTTAACATACTCCGCACCATATCCATAAGTGTGCGGTTTCTCCTTTCAGCCACCCCGTTTGCTGAGGTTCACCCAGTCTTGAGTATTGGGCGGCAATGCCATTTTCCCGTAAGAATTTTGCAAATGGTCCAGGAATTTGACCATAAGTTGCATGTCTGCCGTAGTATTCACCACCACGATCAGATCTTACAACTTTAATTCTTTTATTACATTGATTTTCAACCTCAGCTTTGAAAATCTTGAACTTGTCTAATGCCTCTGATTTTTCTTTGATTTGATAAATATATCCATAACGGGAGAAATCATCAGTGAACGTTATGAATGAATTATAACCGTCCACCGATCTCACATTAAACGGACCACATATATCCGTATGAATTAATTCCAAAACTCCCGTGCTTCGATTTGCACCTTTCTTAATTTTCTTGGCATATTTTCCTTTGATGCAGTCGATACAATGATCAACATCCGCATCCGAAAAATCAAGAGAAGGAAGAACTTGATCTTTAATGAGACGCTCAATCCTCCCCCTCGAAATATGGCCTAAACGATAGTGCCATAATTTCGAAGAAGTCTCATTATCATTACGTTTGCGTTTGGTACCGACATTTATATTTGAGGTAGAACCCACATTATTTATATCATCACAAAGGGAAATTACATAAAGTTTGTCGTGTCGACAGCAAGGCCAACATTATTATTGTCATACATAATTATACACTGCTTATTCCCAAAGTGACACTCATAACTATCATCATCTAAACATGAGACGGAAACTAAATTCCGTTTCATCGAGGGTACATAAAGAACATTATTTAGCTGAAGCTTAAAACCGCCATGAAGTGTAAGAGTGAAGTCTCCAATCGCCTCGGCATAAGCTTCAACACCATTAGCAACTCTAATTGTTCTTTCCCCTCTTTTTAGGGTCTTCCTCATATTGAATCCCTGCAACGAATTTACAACATGAATTGTTGCACCTGAATCAATCCACCAAGTATTGGTGGCATAATTAACATAAAGGGATTCTTCAACAACAGTAATAGTGTCGGTACCTCTTTCTTTGAGCCATCTCTTGAAGCCAAAACAATCCTTTCGCCTATGCCCACCTTTTCCACAAAAGTGGCAAGCATTGGAATTATTTCCTTCAGCATTAGGCGCTTTTTCTGGCTTCTTTTGCTGTGAACCTTTTGAGGATTGGCCTTTTTCCTTGAACTTATAAGGCTTGGGCTTCACATATTCATTCACAAATTTTCTATACTTCTTCTTTTGTGAATGACCAAACTGATTAACATGATCAATTCTGTCAGCCTTAAGCCTTTCTTCTTCTTGCACACATCGCGCCATCATTTCATCAATCTCCCATTTAACATCCATCGCATTATAGTTGATCATAAATGGATCAAATTGGGGAGGCAAAGATGACATAATAAAATGGACGAGGAAACCATTAGAGATTTCCATCTCCATTGACTTTAGTTTGGCGGCCATGTTGCACTTTTTCATAATATGCTCTCGAAGACTTCCAGTGGGATCATATTTTTCATCAATTAGCCTTCTGATAAGACTTGTTGCATAAACTTTAGAAGACCCTTTAAATTGATGCTCAATTTTTGCAAAGTACCCTTTTGCTGTCTCACAATCAGGAAGGGCTCCCCTCATACTCTGTGTAATGGAGCCCTTTATCATCATAAGGCACTTGCGATTAGAGTCATCCCACTTAGTCTTAATAATGTCATATTCCTTCTTGAGGGCTTCATAATTTTCATTATTTTCTTTAGGCACCTCAGGAGGATCATTAAGGAGAGCATAATCAATATTGAGTAAGGCCATAGTGATCTCAAGCTTCTCCTTCCACGTGACATAATTGCTGCCATTTAGCTGTTCGATGCCATTTAGCATTCCAGCAATATTAGAGACATTAGTTGCTGCAAAAGAAAAATTCAAAATGCTTTAGTAAGCATCATCATAATCATCATTAAATTTTATTGATCAAATTCAAATCAGCTTTGGCCAGAGATGAAAATGAACAACAAAATTTTGTGGACAAATATTCATCAATTAGCTTTGGCCAAATTGATAAATAGAAGCCACACATTAATGATCCTCATTCATTATTTTCTTTTACCGACCCGGTTCACATCAGCTTTGGCCAGAAGTGAAACAGACCAATAAAAGAATTTTGCAGTTAAAATGCCCGTCAAACAACTTTGGTCAGAATGACAAGGCATAAAACCACACTTTATTTGAGGATCCATAAACTTTATTTTGCAGCGGAAGCATTATCACATAATAATTATAGTGATAAATATCACCATAATTCATTAATCATAAATAAACTAAATAATAAAAGTAATATCAACATGTAAATTAACTAAGCATGACAATTAAAATTGTGGCCTAAAATAAACATAATAAGCATAATCAATTTATCCAGAAAAAAATAGCCCTGAAAAGATATTTATTTCAGCCCTAATTTTTTTTTTTTATTATTATTATTATTATTATTATTATTAGCATAATAATTATATTGAGCGGGCCAAAATTGGCCCAGCCCAAAGACTTAGCTCCCCCTGATCCCCTCTTGGGCCACAGCCCATTAGCAACACGCCTGGACGACCTGAACCGTCGGATGCGATCCGACGGCCAGGAACGACCGCAGCTGGAACAAAACCAGCTCACCGTCGCCCGGCTCCCGGCGAAAAAACCCTAGCCCCCTTTCTTTCTTCCTCCTCTCCTCTCCCGACAGCGATGGCGACGCCGAGCGACCAAGAGGCGGCGGCGGCGAGCACCACGCGACGGGGAAGAAGACTCGGCGTCACCCAGGCCCTCTCGCCGGAGTTGCGTGCAGCTTTGGCCAGCGCGCAGCTCCGTCGAGCGACTCTGGGCGGCGCCTCCGTGCGAGGCAGGCGCGCGCGTGCGGGCGTCCCCGCGACGGCGACCTCCCCTCACCATTCTCCAGCACGGCTGCGAGCTCCAGTGGCGACAAGCGCACGTAGAGACGAGCTGCCGGCCGGTGCAGCGGACGGCGAGGCCGCTCGGGTTTGAACCCGAGCACACCTGCCAACATTAGAGAATGGCTCCGACGCCGCCGTGGCCAGCGACGACGACGAGGCCCATAAGGTAATCGTCCGCTTCTTAATCTTGATCTTGAATTAGGGTTAGGGTTCCTTCAAATTTGGGGAATTTCGTAATCTAGGGTTTCGGAATTGGGAAGAAGTGCTTAAATTCATCATTATTTATTCATTCCCCTTTAAAGAATCATGCTTAAGCCGAAACCACAACTTGATTTCAGAGGAGAATCATAAAGGATTTTAACTCTAGGGTTTCTAGGAATTGGGGAATTTGAAGATTTGCAAGAATCTGTCTTAATCCCCTTCATATATGCTTAAAACCGAGAAAACCCTAGATTCACTTTAGAACTTTTAGGGCTGTTACTTAAGAAAACAGGGCTTAAACTTAAAACATAATTGATAACCAGGAAGAACAGCCTTTAAACATAAGCATAAAATTCTTTCACAGAAACAACTTGGGCATATGTCTTGACTTGGTGACAACATATAAACACATGGGTATGTGCATATGCCCCTGATCTTGATTTTGGCTTGATAAATCAAGCATGAATCTTAACATAAGAGGGCTCAAACTTAAGAGCTAGATGCTCTGATACCATTGTTGGATCCAGCAGGATCAACTAGCTCTAGTTTGAGCCACAAAAGAATAAGATCAGAAATACCTTGATCTGAAGATGATGCCATGTCTCCTCTTGTTTAATTGCTCACACCAAAATGGAGCAACTTGTGCTTGATTCTTCCCAGTGCTTTAGTGCTAGCCTGATCGGTGGCTTAATTTGTGTGAGAGAGAGAGTGAGAGAGAGAACTGAGAGCAGCCGTGTATTCTCCACTCTTCTAGGGTCATTTGACCCCTTTATATATGTTTAGCACTATGCACTAGGGGAACCAGCACCGTTGGATCAAAATCGATGTCTCCGATCAAGACAACACATAAGGATAGGTGGCCAGTTACTGTAGCACCGCCCTACTGTAGCACCGTCCTACTGTAGCAACCCAAAAAGATCTGACCTAGGAGAGCAGCCTAGATCACCAAAATATCCAACAGCCATGTGCTGACTTTCCCTCCTCTTTGTGAAGGGCTGTGGTGCCTCCAAGGGTTGAGACTCCGGTTGCACATGTGAGCTCATCGACAATACCTTTTGAAGGTGCATCCGTGTTATCCCCTGTGGGCCTGCATATTAAGGGGAAGGATCATATAAAGACGACTTCGGTTGGGATGAAGGTATGCTTTCGCTTCTATATCATCAGTTCTTGATGCTGATAAAAGAAGTACTTCAACTTCTTCTTTTGACTCTTGCAGGGAGCATCATCCTTTGTCAAGGCTGTTGAAGAGGAGGTTGCTGCCACCAAGGGTCTTTGCCAGGACCTAGCGGCAGCGAACAAGAAGATAGTCTCCCTTCAGGCGGAGCTGCAAAAGGAGCGTTCCAACCGTAGGCACACCCATTAGGGATAGTGTCCTAGAGGTGTCACTATTTCCACCTAAATTTATAAGACATGTCCTTGTATGAACTTATGCAATTATCATCGAATGTGTGATTCGGTTGTAGAGAACTATATGCTAAGTTTGTTCATACTAAACTGTCCCTAGTGGTTAAGGTTTTCCTAGAGCCGGGTTGTTAATTGTAGCGTTGGTAATGGTACCTCATATTAGCTTCTCTGAGAAAAAAGAGGTTAATTTTACTGAAATAAGCTGCATACAAATTTCCCACTCCATCAGATTATTGATTATCTCATTATATGCTTGAAAGAAGTTGGAAAGTGAAGAATACTATGAAAACGGATCTCATTTTGCTTCTTAATTAACCCTGCAAGGGTTGTCCAAAATATTACAGCATAGATACAATATTCAGCTCAAATATGAATGTAACTACAGTCTACACATATCAAGGGAAGAGCACCGACAATGGTAACTAGTCTGCTTCCACTGTGAGCTCTCTAGTTTATGTCCTTGCTTTCACAAACGGCAGCATATTATCTGTCCTCCCGAATATACATCTTTCTAACAAACTACAAATTTAGGAAGTTAAAAAATATCCATTAATGCATAGAGTCAAAGTTCAAAAAATATAAAAGGTGGATCATGATTCAAGATTATCATTCAAGGAAAATATCAAAAAGCTTATAGGTAGTGTGCCCCAAATCAATCCAATTAAAAACAGTACCCCTCCCTCATTTTAAGAATTTACTAATCAATATATAGAGAAAATTATTCATGCATCAATGTGAATAAACTTTAAAGTTGTGCTCAGTTAAGGCGATGGAGAAACATATTTATGCATCAGTGTGGGAATAAGCTTTCAGATGAGACTGGTGACTTAAAGTCCATGAGACTTCATCTATGTTAAATAGATAATATATAGTAAGAAATCGGGCTTACTGGGATGCTACTTGTATGCCTTCCAACTGAACCATGCTAAACTGTGACGGGCATAATAGCAGTTCCAGGTCATACATTAGTATTTTGCCACATTATCTCTGACTATATTGCATTATGAAAATATAAGTAGCAGGTATATATATCGAAATCTGAATTGCCTAACCTTCCATATATATGTTGGTAGCATAAGGAGAGCTGATGGCACACATCCTAGAGCTGATGGCACCAATTACAATTGGAGAATGTGTTCCGAGGTGCCATGTTGGACATTAATTTATACATAGTATACATTTGCCATTATGTTTGTGAGCACTACCTAAATTCAGATTCTGAAACCTCAAATAAACTATTTTTCAATAGTGATGTGCAAAGAGTTCTTTTCATCATATAAAATTCTGTTCTGTTACAAATTTTCCAAGTTGCTCAAAAAGGCACTCAATCAAGCATACCGGCCCTTGAAGTAGTGACATTTGTCAGACAGGAAATGAACAAAGAGTGTGTGCAAATAAATACCTGACTGAAGGCGACTTTCCATGCAAAAACCATTATCTTAAGGCCCGAACTTGATCACTGATCAGTAAAACTATGTGGTCTAAGGAAATGTTATGGCACGAACTTGATCACTGATCACTAATACCTATCAAGGGTATTGTTATGGGAAGGATGAGGTCGGTACTGAATAAATGCGTCTGACCATACGTTCAAAATGTGTGACTCTCTAAGGGCCGCTTTTCTTTAGAAGAGCAAGGGAGTCCTGGAAGTTCTGCAAGTGTCAATCTTGACAAATTTGAATCACATAATGTTTCCACTGCGGATGTATCATTGCTACATATTCAACACTGTAAGAACTAGATAACTGTGATTTGCTTGATTATCAACTGGCCATGAAGCAACATCATAATATGACGCAAAAAGATGGCTTGGAATAGCTTAGAATTGGAAGTGTTCGCATGGGTGTATAGCTACTGTGACTAATACAATTATCTCTAATTTTTTTCTTATACCAACATTAAGCTGCATTTTTTGATAAAACTTAATTACTCAAAAGATTTAAGTATTACACCCTGCCTCTGCATAGTTAAGATGCACACAGACGTTAAAATACATTAAAAAAACATGGTAAACGTTGCATAAGCAAAAAAACGAAAACAACCAACTAGTCTAGAGTAGCAGCATCCGGCAATTATGCAGCCACTCATGTTTGGAAATATACTCCTTGACCGTATTCTCCAACTGTGTAGACACCTTCGTAAAGAGGTCGCGGTCCTCCAATCGCTAAAGCAACAACCATAAATAGAGCAAAGCCATACACCGCTAAATGACCTGCATAAGAGAAGAATTTTTATCGTTAAAAACCTTATCATTTCTACATAGCCATAGCGACAAAAAAATAGCAATCGTCCCACTTTGATCAGCGTATTAAATCTAGAATCCACCACATTTATCCAATAGCCAAAAATATTTGAAATGCTTCGAGGTGGGTATAAGATAGAACCTATCTGAACGATTGACCATATAGACCTACCAAACTGACATTGGAAGAAAAGATGTTTTATTGTCTCCTCTTCGTGACAGAAAACAAATTTTGTACAACCATGTCAGTTGTGTTTTTCAACGTTATCTTTAGTAAGAATAACACCCCGACAAACGTACCATGTAAAACCTTTGTTTTTAAAGGTATATTCATCTTCCAGATGGATCTATTGTTGAACACCGGTTGAAACATTAAGCTGCATATATTTGAGGATTGAAATCCTTGCTAAAGTCTTTAATCTCCTGCAAATAGGGCTAGTGTATGGTATGGAATTCACAAATACCGCGAATCCTAATCCACACACAAAGAATTATAAATATGATTATAAATAGTGTTTTCAGATACATCCGCCTATCTAGGAAAAGAATAATAGTTAGGAAGTCGTTGCACATGAGCTCAGGAACTCGAGATCATGAGCACGACGGATGGTAGAAGAAGAGGGAAGAGGATGAGGTTGCCCAACATTGTGGGGAGGCAAAAGTCGATGCCCGAAGGTAGTGAGGAGTTGCCGAGCTGGTGGTCACGAGATTGGGGACAAGAGAATCAAACCAATGGTGGTTGTCCGCTCTGGCGCCCATCATGGGCTTGCAGCTCTCTTCCGGCGGTGGGTTGGGATCGAGTAGCCTGCCAATTAATTTCCGGATTGCCATTGATATCCACGATGGGCAGCTTAAATCACCGCCTTGCTTCTTCTCTCAGGAGGAGGCAGTGGCATTGGGACTAGTGTGGTGGCCATAGCCTTCGGCAAAGGGGGAGGGAGTCGCTGCCTCGACGGGCAAGGAGGAAAATGAAGCACCGATGCTAGCGATATTATATTGCTTCGTAGAGAACAATGGAGGGAGAGAGAGAGAGAGGAATGAACTCCATCATGTAAACAAAAGCCCGAACTTTGCGGCGGCACATCCATGGCGCATTGTTGCCTGGATCACGAGAATCCATCGAGATCGGTATCTGGAGTCTGGAGTAGCAGCCCTCCAACGTCAGCACCATGTTCATCACCATTACCATCTACAATATTGACTTCACCTCTCCCTCATAGTTTGTGTTTGATTGAACCCCGGATACTTTTTTAAGGGCTAGTTGCATGTTTGTGATTGATACTTTTTCATTATTTGGTGGATAGATTATAAATTCAGATTGTGTTGTAATCATTATGCCTCCAGTCTATATCATGTTTGACACTTGTGAGTAGTTCCCCATATTTCTGAAGGCATAGGATGATCTGGCTATTATTCTGTATGATGTGTAATGAGTATTTGGTAAAGTTTTTTTTTTATCTTTTATGGTGTTCTATTATGGTTTTAAGCGAATGTAGACCGCATATTAATTCACCTATTTGGGCTCATAAGTCTACACTTTAATGTAATGAATGAGTGTTCGAAGGGACGGAATGACAGAAACCGTTTTCCAATACTTTGAGTTGCATTAGAGGGGTTTATGTCGAGGACCAACGACCTAGTTGCTATGGTGGGACATTATGTCTTAATGATTCCTATAGTTGCACATGAGAATGGCTCTAGGACCCATCATAAGGGGTGCATTTTCTCATATCTATGTCTGCACCTAATTTAGGTTCCGCCACTAGGGGAATGAAACTTGACAAAATATTTACCATGCCGTGTAGAACTCTATGCTAGTGAATCCATGTCGCCCTCGGGAACACTTGTCTCATATAAGCAAACACACACACTTGAACTTGTCCTCTTGCTGCATAGAGGATTGGGCTTTCTCTCATTAAGAACATTTAAATATTGTTATTTACTTTCTGCATTTTATTTCATTGCAAACTATACACCCAAAACACCAAAAACTGTTGCATTATTAGTATTGTTTACTTGTCAAATCCGCTAACCAATACCTTCAGATTATCGTGGGTTCTACAACCTTTCTTATTGAAAAGTACTACAATTGATCTCCTGCACTTTTGGGAGCCGTCAATATCCAAAAAGAAAAGAAACAAAAGAGCCTTCCAAAAATTCTATAGGTTCGTCCAAGCATGATTTATGGTCTATAATACTTTTCATTTGTTTGAACACAAGACCACTTATTGTTGAGCATGGTTTGTAGATTGTAAAAGATATCACTTTATAGCTCTTCTCATTGTTACTATTTAAGGATTGAACCTTGTGAACTTTGTGTGACAATGAAAAGAAGCAAAGCAACAAACTCCAAAGTCCATGTTAGTTTTATCACCTTTATGCTCGAGGACGAGCATAGGTTAAGCTTGAGGATGTTGATGTATGTAAAATGCATGCATGAACTTTGCAGTTTGTTGACACATATTACCACACATTTCAACATATATGATGTTATATCCATGTTTTATATTGAATTTTGGGGATTTATACCAATGATTCCATTTATTTTGGTTATAACTTTACAGGACAGGAAACACATGTTTTGTGTATTTTTAACTTCCAGGGACCTAAGCGAAGTCAAATTGAGCTAGGACTCCGAAAATGTCAATATTTTATCAAGAGAAGCATCCGAAGCACTTGGATCTCACGAGATGGGCCAGGAGGGCCAAAAGAGACCTGGTGGCGCGCCCAGCCCAGGGGGCGTTGATGCATGTAAAATGCATGCATGAACTTTATAGTTTGTTGACACATAGTTCTGATCCCAATTGTATGCAAGAACATGTGTTGGGAAAGTGTATATTAGATGGAGTAGCATGGTTGTAATAATTGAATAGTGACAACAAATTTAAGATCTACTATTGTATTTACCTTTATTTTGCTGCCTCACTAGGGATAAAGTGAATACATGTGCTATAATTACCATGTGACAGTGTGATAAATCTTATTTGTTCAAGGTAGCATATTTGATATTCTAACATTATGTCAAATTACTTAAGGCTATACTCTGTTGATTCTTAATTCAAGATTGATTGGAGTTTTTTTTTCTTTTTGAGGAGTATAAGAGATATGTGTTGCATCATCTCTATGTTAGGACGTAATGCCCATATAAATGCTTCTCAAACACATGTTGACGATCCACCAATATTATGTCATTGATGAATTGTTTGTGTCCACTACAACTTAAAAACAGAGTATACAAGTGAACCCATGAACCCCGGTCTATTTTAAATCAATAGAAACACCTTTCGAACACTATTACCACAATTTATATTTACCACTATTTATTAATCCTAAAATACCAAAAATACTTTCTCTACATACACACAACCCAAAAACCTTTATCCCTTTAATATTTTTATTTAGCTTGCTTAGTTTGTTACTTTAAGTTATACTTGTATTTCCTATTACTAATACGAAACCTTGTGATTGACAACCACACGGTTGTTAGAAGAGGAGGGGAGGAACTCGGCTTCTTAGTCAATTCCCCGAGAGTTTGATATAAATCCTCGAGTCACCCTTGTGGGAAAAAGATGTTTACTGCAACAATCTGCACTTGGAGTCCCAACGAGTTGGTACAGACAGAGTTGTTGCCATCAGATGCGCAGGTTGAGCATGACCACTTGGAAGAAGAAGAAGAAGTACCATAACAAGACGATGAAGTAGAACAACAAGAAGAAGACCCAGAACAAGAGGAGCACCCGCGCCCCTACACCACATATGACTACATACTTGATCTCTAAAGCACCATCAAGAGCATGAGCAACCTCGCCATTAATAACCTCCAAGACACTTCCTACCACTGTTGTTGCAATTAGCCGCTTGGAGTCTCCAGTGGCATGATTGTACGTATCCACCGCCACAATGATTCAAAAGAGGGCTTACAAAAGCCTAAGCTTGGTGATGTCTCCCAAAGAATTGAGAGTCGCACTTGTGTATGTAATGAGGTTGCACTTTGCTTGAAACACTCGTGTTGGTTTCATTCCAACACTTTTATTTTATTTTGTTTTTCTCTCTTCGTTTATTTTATCTGAATTTAAATAGCCGAGCTTAATCGCCCATTTCTTTTCTCTATATCCTAGTTCTCAAAAATACCAATTTTTTTCCTTTTAATCTTCAGCTCGAAAGTTTTTCCATTTACCTCTTACAAATTTAATTGAAGAGAGGATCTACCTGAGTTTTCAGGAAACACATCATACTAAAGAGGAATGTGAAATTCCAACGATAGGTATGTACTATGTCTCCCACTTTTAATATTTGAATGTCTATTATAGCTAGTAGTAATGTTAGGACTACTACGTTAGTGGGTGTAATTATTGATAATTAGATTAAACCTTTTGAGGCATGAATAATTTGATTAATTAGTATTTACTCTAGTTATTTTAGTTAACCAAATCTTATCTTGGAAATAATATTGCCAAATAAGAAAATTATAAAAAATCTGCAAATAAAGACTTGTGTGAGTTTAATTGTCTCAAAAGTTTTACCTTTGAAATGCTCAACACCATAGGTGTTTTAATTGACTTGATAGCACTCTTAGAAATGATTTGTTCAGATAGCATTTGATGTCCGGGGTTAATTGAGAACCATGCCGAAATTTGACATGTTGATTAAAGTATGGTATAGATTTATGCGTGTCGGCAACACTGTCGCACTCCATGGTCGCCAACAACTCCTATGGCCTACAAATGATCTTTCATGAAGAAAACTCTTGGATTTTGGCTATTGAGTTGATAAACTCTTGTAGCAGCAATGCTATCGTGGGTAAAATTTGGCATCACATAAGTCAGCGTTATAAGCAAAGTTGGAATACTCTAATGGGTGACTTTGCGAAATCATAATGCTACGAGTATCCTTCCTAGTCTACATAGTTTGATTAAACTCACTAGATTTTTGGCATGTTCTCGTTACTAAAGTATGGAAAAGTTCTAGAAGAGCAAAGAAAAGAAAAGAAGTGTAAGATAGCGATGGAGCTTCACAACACCAGCAAAAACTCTTAAATCATCGGGACTCCAAGTGCAGAGTGTGTAGTCCATGAAGCAATTTTCCCCACAGGGGTGACTCGAGAGTTATATAAACTCTCGAGGAACTGCGCAAAGAGGTATCTCTCCCTCTCTTCTTCTAGCAATCCTGCAAAGTAATTTAAAGCCTTGTGTCCCCAACTCCACCGTGTGGTTGTCAAGCACAAGGTTTTTCCTAAGTAAATAAAACACAAGTAGTAATAAAATAAGTAAAACTAGATGATGTGGGCATTACCCTTTGGGTATCCGACATTATTCTACCTCCCCCGACCCAACTAGGGGCCCATGAAGATTTCCCAACAACCAAGGTGGACCTATACGTCGGTTCCAGCAAAGGATACCTACTAGAAGACGCATTCTTGATGAACAAGGCAAGAAGACATCGTTAAAGAAAAGACTAGAATATATCTCATTGTAACCTAGTCGAGTTCGGACATAACTCTCGAGACCTGGCCTGCTATATAAAGGTCAGGAGGGGGCCTACCGAACAACACAACAACAATACGTAGAACCATCGCAAGTTAGAGCTAAAAACCTAGAATCATTGCCTCGATCTCGACAAGTCGACCATAGCAGCCTATCGGCTACCCCATTGTAACTCGATATATTCGATAATCAAGATCAGACAAGCAGGAAGTAAGGGTTTTACCTCATCGAGGGCCCCGAACCTTGGTAAATATCTCTCCCCGTTTGTTTGGTGTCCGATGTCTCGTGCTAGCCTCCAGGATTCTGTCAGCCCTAAGCCCCTCATGGTGGGCATTACCGAGGAGCACCCTCATCACTAGATAAAATAAAGTAACTAAGTAAAAACAATAAAAGGGTTGATTGTTTTTGGGGTTTTGGATGCAAATAGGAAAAGTAAATATTTTTGTATTTTCGGATTAAAATAGTGCAACAAATAGAAAGTAAGATAAAAGCAATATAAATGTGTTTCTTATGATAAAAAGTGGACCGGGGTTCATGGGTTCACTTGACTATTCTCTCTTTTAAGTTGTAGTGGACAATAACAATTCATCAATGAGATATGAAGATGCAAAATAATAACATGTGAAAGATACACATTCATATGGGCATCACGTCCTAACATATATATGATGCAACACATCTCTCTTATACTCCACAAGAAAGGACCAACTCCATGCAATCTTGTATTAAGAATTAACAGAGCATAGCCATAAGTACTTTGACATGATGTTTGAATATCAAATATGCTACCTTGAACAAACAATATCATCACTTTTACCATGTGACGAACATAGCACATGCATTCACTTATCCCTAGTGAGATGGCAAAAGAATAGACAAAACCATAATATATCATGAATTTGTTGTCACTATTCAATCACTAAAACCATGCTACTCCCGCTAATACACATATCACCCCATAAACACTCTTGCATTAAAGTTGGATCAGAACAAATACTTAAGAACGGGGTACATAATATGCATCTATCAATAAATCTTACACATAATATGATCAGATCTCATAGCACAATATCATAGAATAAGGATCCACCACATAGGTATTACAAATATAGCCATATAATCATGTAGGGCAACTCATATGGCACTAAGAACTATGAAGAACATGAGAGAAATAGATCAAGCTACTGCCGCAAACCCGTAGTCCAGAGGTGGACTACTCCCTCTTGATCATGGTGATGATGATGAAGACATAGGAGAAGGTGGAGATCCCTCCGGAGGTAATCCCGGTTGAGTTTCCCCCTCCAATATTCGCTTCTGCGGCCTCTGTTTTCGTTCTGTTGTGCGGCGCTCTCCCCCGAGAACTCTTCAAGGCTAATATATAGTGATTTTTAGGTCAAAATACGTTGGTGGGCGAAAGAATCAAGTGATTTGGACGATCGATGGCCGAAAGAGCCTAGGTAGTGCGCCCTACATGTCTGGGTGTGCCACCTAGTCTCTTTTGGGCCTCAGTCCCATCCAGGTGTGCTTCCAGGTTCCAGGGTGCTTCTCCCGATGAAATAACGACGCACCAAAAATCCCAGGTCAATGTGACTCCGTATAGGTCTCTAAAAGTGAAAAATACACAAAACAGGGAATGTATGTTCTGCAGAGTTATAAACCAAATAAAGGAGATCATTGGGAAATCCCCATAGATCAATGTAAAACACGGTTTTATTATCATATATGTTGCAAATATGTGGAATTCAATATGATAAGGGACAAAGTTCATGTATGCATTTTACATGCATCAGATAACAGTGATTTATTAATGTGGATGTTAATGAAGTTTTATTTGGCTAAAAGCTTCTGTTGACATGATCTCTCACTCTTAATTGACTTAAGTATGAAACTGTGCTCTCGTTCCGTGGCCAAGCTGAAAGTTATCTAGAAGAATTGGAGTAGAAACTTGTTCATCTAGTCATTCTTATTTATAATATCTTTATTATGATTGTCTTGACTTATCGAAACCTGCATAGTATTCTTGCTATTACTCTATCCATGCTAGCTTTTGGCTTGATGAAGTGATGAGACATGAGACTACCAATTGTAATTGATCTTGCTTTCTCATTATGCCAGTTTAAACACCGAGTTCTTTATGATGTTCGGGATGTTGATAGCTGCATAATCCAGCATCTATACTCCATGTTTAATTCTCATATTTGTCAAGAAATTGATAAAATATCTCTCTATCTTTGCCATTAATGACTAATTATCACCTCTTCGACCAGAGCCCACCTATATGGCCATTTGTATCGGTTGCCACCTCCTTGGCCAAGTCAACCCTAGAAAGTTTCGTGAAGGGCCCCCTATATAATTCGACCGCTAGACAAGAGGGAGTCGCAGTCGCCAACACCACATCACATCTAATGAGATCCATCGCCTAGCCCCCGCCATCACCATATCCACATCTATTTCTCCACCTCCATAGCCATAGTCCATCTACTTGTAATCTCGATCTTCGTGATTGGTGATATTGTAAGAATATCTGATATATATATATATTGAATCTATCTTTGCAAAATTTGTGATATTTGATCTCGTTGTAAGTGAGTAGTCCTCATGGCCTGTGGGCTTGGGTGAAGCCTCACATCGTTTGTGCGCATCTTTTAACATGGGAATATTGTGCTGAGTTCAAACATGATTTTGTCAATGTTTATCATCTCTTTGCCTCGATCTAAAGACTTGTCAGGTACCCAAGTTATGAGGACCGATCAAGGTATTGAGGGGTATGAGTGGTGCTTCAACCTCTAGATCGAAATCCACTCATAGAAGGGATTAATAGAATAGAGGAACTGCGATCCACTTGGGGTAATGGTAACGTTACTATATGTAATGCTTTGGTCTGTTTAATTACTTAATGAATGCTTTGGGCTGCAGAGGTGTGGTAGTGGACCAAAAGTCGATAGTCGTTGTGGCTAACTAAAGCTATAGAAAATTAGGATGTACCACCCACAATATTTATCTTTATTTTAAACATGACTCATTTTGCGTTTATTATTATTATTATGTTTATCCCATATATATGTATGCATAGCTGCAGGTGAATCCTAGGCCCTAGACTATCTCCATCAATATATACACACCAAAAACAACAAAAAAATTATGCTAGAAAGGTTCGATAACAGAAAGACAACCAAACTCTCAAGGTTCCAACAAATAGCGTAATCTTACACCTAAGCAAATTCTTCCCAAGGTTCGATTAAACCTAGGTCTTCTAGGGAAAAGGTACTATGCTTCATCCGTAATCCTGATTGAAGGTATCAATGAGGAGATCCTACTTTTTTACGAGTGGAAAGCCACGGTGGATAGCCTCCTCGAGTATACAGAGCACTTAGACTTGGACCTGTCATGGTTGCATTCGCAACATGGACCAGCAACAGGGGAAGAAGGAGCACCTATGTTGGGGTCTCCAGCTGCTGCACCAGGAAGGTCTACATGTCCTTCTCCACAAGTGGAGCCACATGCGGCTCGCGCTCCATCACATGTCTCGGTGGAGTCATCTTCACCACTTCAAAGCCGCGACGCATGGGAAACCCTCAACGGTAGCATGAAGTAGGATGCACGGGTTTGCATTCGGCGTTGTTGCCTGATACGTTGCAAACGTATCTATAATTTTTGATGCTCCATGCTTGTTTTACACCAATTTATATATGTTTTTCTCACACTTCGTTGCACTTCGTTGCACTTCTATATATTTTCTGGCACTAACCTATTAACAAGATGCCACAGTGCCAGTTCCCTGTTTTTTGCTGTTATGTATTTCAGAAAAGTTGTACAAGAAATATTCTCGGCATTACACGAAACAAAAGCCGAAGTCAATATTATTATGTAACGAAGATAGAGTCCAGAGAGGGGACGAAGAAGAGGCGCAGGGCGGCCAGACCATGCCTTGGCGCGGCCTGGCCTGGGCCCGCGCCAAGGGGTGGTGTGGGCCACCCTGGCCTCCACCGACCTCACCCTTCCGTCTATTTATTCACGATCTCGGGAAAAACCTAAATAATCAGCATCCGTCCATGAAAAGTTCCGTAGGTCCGCCGCCGTCGCAGACAAGATCTCGGGGACAGAAGTCTCTGTTGTGGCACCCTGCCGGGACGGGGAATTGCCCCCGGAGCCATCTCCATCGACTCCACCGCCATCTTCATCGCCGTTGCTGACTCCCATGATGAGGAGTGAGTAGTTCTCCCCCCGGGGCTAGAGGGCTTTACCGGTAGCTATATGGTCAATCTATCTCTCCATGTATGATCTTTATGTGATCATTAACTTTGTAATCTAGTTAAATAAGTAGATGTAATTTTTGAACTATTGTGCTACTCAAGTGGTTGTATTAGGGGATCTCTGGGGACACCTTATCCAACGGTGTGAAGGTGATAGTGTGCACACCGTGTTTGTTTCTTAAGCTTAATTTACAGAAATACTTATGAATTGTGGTGTCTAGTTAGTACCATCTTTGTATGCTCAAGGTGATAGTGTGGGGCGTCCATAGATTGGGAATGCGAAGTTTAAGGAATGCTTATGCAGCCCTACGCAGTGAAGTTGTGTTTGTTATCAAACCGGAGAGTGGTTCAGAGTAGCGTAGTGAAGTGATAATATCTATGTATTCAATTATGGCATCATTGTTGAGAGATTCCACTAGTGAAAGTATGATCCCTAGGCCTTGTTTCTAAGCATTGAAACACCGTTTACAACCAGTTCTGCTACATGGTTGCTTGCTGCCATTTTTATTTCAGATTGCAATTACCACTCATAATAATCCATATTACTTGTATTTCACTACCTCTTGGCCGAACTATTGCACCTATACACCTGACAAGTGTATTGGGTGTGTTGGGGACACAAGAGACTTCTTGTATCGTAATTACAGAGTTGCTTGAGAGGGATATCTTTGACCTCTACCTCCCTGAGTTCGATAAACCTTGGGTGATCCACTTAAGGGAAACTTGCTGCTGTTCTACAAACCTCTGCACTTGGAGGCCCAACACTGTCTACAAGAATAAAAGCATGCGTAGACATCATTGCCATCCATGACGAGAGGCAGACTTCGTTGATCCACGTGAGATAGGCCAGACGACCCTTGACTATGGTGGAGACTGCCTTGCCTTCACTCCTGCTCTGCTCCAAGGGCAGTGTCCCGCAAAGTTCAGAGCCAACTCATTTGGTCAGTATGATGGAACCACCAACCGCTGGAAGCTCCTTCAGATCTACACCATTGTGATGGTAGCTGCCGGGGTAGATGAAAAGTCATGGCCAACTGGTTCCTAGTGGTATTAAAACCAACGGTGAAATCATGGCTAACGAACCAATGATAACCCACAAGTATAGGGGATCGCGGCAGTCTTCGAGGGAAGTAAAACCCAAATTTATATATTCGACACAAGGGGAGGTAAAGAATACTTATAAGCCTTAACAACTGAGTTGTCAATTCAGCTGCACCTGAAAAAGCACTAGTAACAGGGGTGATGTGAAAGCAACAGTAATATGAGAGCAATAGTAACAAGAATAACAAGAAAGTAACACGGGAGCAATGGCACCAGAAAATAGTTGATACTACTTCCAATGACATATAGAACGAGTATATGATGATGAGAGATGGACCGGGGTTCCCAGCGATCTACACTAGTGGTAACTCTCCAATAACAAGTAACAAGTGTTGGGTGAACAAATTACAGTTGGGCAATTGATAGGATTGATAAAGCATTAAGAAAGAACATCAATTCATTAATCATGTAGGCATGCTTTCCATATATAGTCGTACGTGCTCGCAATGAGAAACTTGCACAACATCTTTTGTCCTACCAGCCGGTGGCAGCCGGGCCTCTAGGGAATCTACTGGATATTAAGGTACTCCTTTTAATAGAGTACCGGAGCAAAGCATTAACACTCCGTGAAAACATGTGTCCCTCACATCACCGCATCCCCTCCGGTTGTCCCGATTCTTGTCACTTCGGGACCTTTGGTTCCGGACAGTGACATGTGCATACAACTTGTAAATACAATCTAAGCAATAATTATAAAGCTCAAATCTAAGATCATGCCACTCGGGCCCTAGTGACAAACATTAAGCATAACAAGATTGTAGCAACAATAACTTCACAAACTTTATAGATAGACTAATCATAATGTATCATCCACTACAAGAGATCTGATATACTGTGACGAGCTCAAAACGTCATGCAATAGCAGTAAACGTCACGAAAGACCCCTCAGTGACGTAGTTTGAGCGTCACAAGCATCGTCACGAAATCCCCGTCACAGATTACTCTCTAGTGACGCGGCACGCCAGAAAACGTCACGGAGCATGGATGATGTCATGTGTGATGTCAGCACAGAGGGGCCATCCTATGGCTAGGAAACGTCATGGATTAGCGTCACAGATGTGAATGACATCATATGTGATGTCATTTCATTTATTTAGAAATATTCTTGGTTTTTCGAATTTTTTATTTTTTATTTTAAAATTATTTTTTATTTTCATTTAAAAATATTTATTTATTTTGAAAAAAAAATATTTTCCCAATTTTTGTACGTATTATTTTCAAGAATCATTTCTTGTATGCAATATCAATTTATTTTTATTTAATTTTTTAATTATTGCTCGCAATAATTTTTAAATTTAATATACATTACATTGTGAATCAAAATTAATTTTGAATGCCTATAATAACATATACTCAAATGCCATTGAAATCACAATATATATTACCTCACAAGCAAATATAATCTCACAGCCAATTATCGTATTACAGAACTAAACAAGTTAAGCACTATAAAATTGACATAACTAAGGACGAGCAAACTAAGGATGCTAGAATAGCACCACCATCTAATGTAGCTTCCGTGCACCATCATGTATGGTGTCAGTTCTGGGTAGCATGCTTACGTAAGAGGAAGCTAATAAGGCTGTCTTGTTCCTCTTGCTTCTTTTCATATGCTTTATTCTTTTCTTCTTGGCTCTTCTTCATAGCCGCCAATTCTTCTTGTTGCTTCCTTTGCATCTCTTCAAGTGCAGCCTCTTGCGTTTCACCTCTCTCGATTAACTGTTGTTGGTACATCGTATTTGCATCTAGTGCCTCTCTCTTCTGTTGTTCAACCTTTTCTTCTAACTCTCGGACGAGTTCTTCAGAAGCTGATGTCCTAGACCTCCCAGATCTTGATTGGTACCCCATGGTTGAAAGGAAGGTGCTTGAGGAGTTGTGCTCTTTGAGAACTTGCGCCACAATATGTGTACTAGACACTGGTTGCTCATCTTCTCTTTCTGCTTCATTCCTTTTCGTTTCCATATCAGTCTGCAAAAGAAAAGTATATTTGCTTAGGTTAGATAAGAAGCCATAAGCACATGCAAAAAATATAATTTTCTTTCATGAATCAAACAGCCAACAACAACAAGTTATCAAGTAACCAGTAGCACATGAACAACTAAGAGTACATCAACCGGCGGCACAAGCAGCTAATTTCATAGCAAACTGCCAGGAGCACATAAAGAATCAGCAGCACAACAAATAGCCAACGACGTAGCAAGCATACATCAACAACTGTTATTCATGTAACTAACGTTGGTGAAGAAGAATATCAGGAAACATACTCCGGAGTTGCGGGCATGATTGTACTACCTTGGTGAAGAAGAATATCAGGAAACATTAGAAGAACTAACTAACGTGTCGGCATGTGTTCTGATTTAACTGGCCGTGGTGCAGGTATAAAGTGATTTTAAGATGGGGAACTAGCCGTCCATGTAAGGATTATGTTCACACTAGGCAATCTACTAGCTCATCTCCGATGCATTGCAGAATATTTGGAAATGACAGAAGACTACCTTGCTACTGAATATTCGGAAATCTCAGGTCAGTTTTGACGTTGCCTTGCTACATCATTATGCCATCTATTTAAGTCTTAAATATTTATTTAATCAATCATTAAATGATAAATTAAGAAACAGTGTTAAGAAATTGCTCTCTCACAGATTGGCTTTGCATCTTAATTAGACATAGACTGGTAACACTTAAATAGCTGCAGTGTGCTTGCCACAAACCGTCAGGTTTATTTTGCCTCTTGTCAAGTTCAGTTTTCCCAGGTTATAAAGTGATTTTAAGATGGGGAACTAGCCGTCCATGTAAGGATTATGTTCACACTAGGCAATCTACTAGCTCATCTCCGATGCATTGCAGAATATTTGGAAATGACAGAAGACTACCTTGGTACTGAATATTCGGAAATCTCAGGTCAGTTTTGACGTTACCTTGCTACATCATTATGCCATCTATTTAAGTCTTAAATATTTATTTAATCAATCATTAAATGATAAATTAAGAAACAGTGTTAAGAAATTGCTCTCTCACAGATTGGCTTTGCATCTTAATTAGACATAGACTGGTAACACTTAAATAGCTGCAGTGTGCTTGCCACGAACCGTCAGGTTTATTTTGCATCTTGTCAAGTTCAGCTTTCCCAGGTTCAGTTTTGGTTCAGCCGTTCAGGTTCATCTTTGAGTTTACAATCATAAGCATCTAAAATTACCAGCTAAAGGATTCAACTACAACCAACTCAATATAGTTTTATCAATCACATCAAAATTCAGAGAGTTTTATCAATCTCACATGTATACAGTTCAGTTAGTTAGCCAACTCAAAATAACTGCGGTGCACGCGAAGCAAAACATCAACAATTCATCTCTTTGGGATTATCAATTTTGATCTAGAAGCAGTTCAGATACGCTGAACGGATCAACCAATACACGAATTACCTGAAGGCTCCACTACTACGAAGGTTTGTAGAAGAGGTTGTTACCTTCAGGAGGGCAGCGGCAATCTCGCGGTTGCGGAGGAGGCAGTTCTGGGTGCGGCCGGCGGCGTTAACGCGTGTGCGGAGGAGGACGCCGTGGGTGAGGGCAACGATTGCGATCCCGCCAGTTGGGAGGGCGGCGGCTGCGATCCCGCCGGTCGGATGGGCGGCGGCGTTCGAGCGGGCTGGACGAGGAGGAGGGTGGCGGCGCTCGAGCGCGCTGGGGGCGAGTAAGGGCGGCGTCGCGATCCCGCCGATGGGGAGGGCAGCGCCGGTCGACCTGGCTGGGGCGGTTGGATCGGAAGCCACCTCCGCGTGGAGAGAATGGGGCGAGAGCAGCGGGAGAAATAGGCTAGGGGTTTGCAATTTTCTGAGTGTATAGTCCGTGAAAAAAAGAGAATGGAGCGAAAACAATATTCTGGGTGGAGGGAAAAATTGGAGGGAATTTTTTTTGGGTGGAAGGAAAAAATGAAAATTGTGGGAAAATTGGAGGGAGTGGCTACCCCGCGACCATAAGAGCATCTTCACCGGGCGGCCCCGATAACGTTTTCGGGCCGGCAGTGAAAATGGGCTCACACCGGTGCGCCCCAAACGGCGCCGGCGCTTTTTCGAGCCCAATAGAAGCGTCGGTAACCACGTGCCGGCCCTTGGCCAAGGGCGTGAATCGGGCGCGTCGGTGCCTCACGGAACGACGGTTTTCGCGTGTGGGACGCCTTGTCAGCGAGAGGACGCGGCGGTTCGCATCGAAAACAACGCGGGGAGGTTGGTCATTGGCGTTAATGGCCTCCCGTACGGAAACCCTAACGGCGAGGGTGGCGACTAGCCTTCAATGCGCATCCGCCGCCTCCCTTAAAACCCAGGCGGCGCGCACTTCTCTCTGTTCCCCACCGTCCAACCCTAGCCGCCGCCGTCCAACCGCCGCGCAAACCTCCCACGCACCCCGCCGATGTTGGCGCACAACGACCAGGCCGGCGGCAGCGGCGTGCTCCGCTCGTTGCAGCTTACCCTCGACGAGGCCGACTACTGTACTGGCACCGCATCCCCATGCCAGTACAACACAAATTGCTGCACGGCTGGCACGTCTCCGCGACGAGGCGAGGCGTGCGTCCTGTGCTCCAGCCCGTCGGACGACGGGGTCGTGCCGCGCGTCAAGGAGGAGGACGCCACAGCCTCGCCACCACTTCCGCCGGCAAAGAAGACATGGTGGGAGAAGGAGGCCGAGGCGCAGGCGGCCCTCCGTGGCGACTGGCGACAACGACGAGGAGGAGTTTCCTCGCCAGAACTTCATTCTCGGCCGCTCCATCGACGAAGACTACCGGCATATCGCGATCGACCCGCGGCAGGCGGCGGTGTGGTCTGCCAGGGACTTCACATACCGAGACCGGCAGCCACGACGAACAGCCACAATCGCCTGCGATGGAGGGAAGAGGGGGTGGGTTGGGGGGCGTCTGCTAGGGCAACGGCGCGGCGTCACCGATGATCGAGGAGAGGAGGCTGCAATATCAGGCAGTACCCAATGATCAAGTACCGTACGCCGTTGTCCTCTCCTGCCCTGACAAGACTCGTATGTAAGATTGAATCCAGATGGAACAGATAAGGCCTTGTTTTTTTTTTTCTTTTGACAGTACAGATAAGTCCTCGGTTTTTTATATATTGTACATATGAGAGATAGCAGCGTATACAAAAAAAATGTGCAAGTAATATGACAGAAATCAAGCTGTAACGTGAATACCGGTTATTTGCAATACGAAGAGCACGCTCAGTTTTTTTCTCGATAGGCAAAAAATACCGATGGGTAACAGTATTTTTGGTATTTCGAAAATCTTGGAACTACCGGCCAAATACTGGCCGAGATTTGTCATACTAATTTACTATTTCATCCAAAATTTATCAAAAGCAAATTGAATTTGGATAAATTATTTGAATACTGAAAAATTTATGGTCCTGGTTTGATGGTTATACGACTTATGTTTAATTTCCCTCCTTCGTCTCCCATAATTTTTCTGTGACCCATCCACACTCGTCATGAATTCTACCGAGGTCGTCACAGAATGTGGTAATGTGTGACGATGATTGTGTGGCCGTCACGGTTTTAGGGAGTCCATGACGCCCAGGGCAAAAACGTCACGCATTATGATATTTTGTGACGTTACGGACCACCGTCATGAGAATTTTCGTCACAGTATATCAAATCTCTTGTAGTGATCCATCGGATCCCAACAAACACAACACCGATTACATCAGATGGATCTCAATCATGTAAGGCAGCTCATGAGATCATTGTATTGAAATACATGGGATAGAGAGTACCAACTAGCTACTGCTAGAACCCGTAGTCCATGGGGGAACTACTCACGGAGCATGATGGAGGCGGTGGCGTTGATGGAGATGGCTTCCGGGGGCACTTCCCCGTCCCGGCAGGGTGCCGGAACAGAGAGTTCTGTCCCCCGAATTGGAGTTTCGCGATGGCGGCGGCGCCCCTGGAGTCTTTCTGGAGTTTCGTCAATTGGTACTGCGTTTTTAGGTCGAAAGGGGTTATATAGGCGAAGAGGCGGCGCAGGAGGGTCGACAGGGTGGCCTCCCCATAGGGGGGTGCGGCCTGGGGCTGGCCCGCGCGGCCCACCCTCCTGGTGGCCCCTGGCTCTCCTCCGACTCTTCTTCGGTGTTCTGGATGCTTCCGGGAAAAATAGGATGTTTGGCGTTGATTTCGTCCAATTCCGAGAATATTGCCCGACCAGCCTTTCTGGAACCAAAAACAGCAGAAAACAGGAACTGGCACTGTGGCATTGATACGTCTCCGACGTATCGATAATTTCTTATGTTCCATGCCACATTATTGATGATATCTACATGTTTTATGCACACTTTATGTCATATTCATGCATTTTCTGGAACTAACCTATTAACAAGATGCCGAAGTGCCGATTCTTTGTTTCTGCTGTTTTTGGTTTCAGAAATCCTAGTAAGGAAATATTCTCGGAATTGGACGAAATCAACGCCCAGGGTCCTATTTTGCCACGAAGCTTCCAGAAGACCGAAGAGTCAACGAAGTGGGGCCACGAGGTGGCCAGGGGGTAGGGCGGCGCGACCCCACCCTTGGCCGCGCCGACCTGTCTCCTGGGCCCCTCGCGACGCCCCCTGACATACCCTTCCGCCTACAAATAGCCTTCGTCGCGAAACCCCCAGTACCGAGAGCCACGATACGGAAAACCTTCCAGAGACACCGCCGCCGCCAATCCCATCTCGGGGGATTCAGGAGATCGCCTCCGGCACCCTGCCGGAGAGGGGAATCATCTCCCGGAGGACTCTACGCCGCCATGGTCGCCTCCGGAGTGATGTGTGAGTAGTCTACCCCTGGACTATGGGTCCATAGCAGTAGCTAGATGGTTGTCTTCTCCTCATTGTGCTTAATTGTCGGGTCTTGTGAGCTACCGAACATGATCAAGATCATCTATCTGTAATTCTATATGTTGTGTTTGTTGGGATCCGATGAATAGAGAATACCATGTTATGTTGATTATCAATTTATATCTATGTGTTGTTTATGATCTTGCATGATCTCCGTTATTAGTAGATGCTCTGGCCAAGTTGATGCTAGTAACTCCAAGAGGGAGTATTTATGCTCGATAGTGGGTTCATGTCTCCGTGAATCTGGGGGAGTGAGAGAAACCTCTAAGATTATGGATGTGCTGTTGCCACTAGGGATAAAACATTGATGCTATGTCCGAGGATGTATTTATTGATTACATTACACGCAATACTTAATGCAATTGTCTGTTGTTAGCAACTTAATACTGGAAGGGGTTCGGATGATAACCTGAAGGTGGACTTTTTAGGCATAGATGCATGCTGGATAGCGGTCTATGTACTTTGTCATAATGCCCAATTAAATCTCACTATACTCATCATAATATGTATGTGCATGGTCATGCCCTCTCTATTTGTCAATTGCCCAACTGTAATTTGTTCACCCAACATGCTGTTTATCTTATGGGAGAGACACCTCTAGTGAACTGTGGACCCCGGTCCAATTCTCTATACTGAAATACAATCTACTGCAATACTTGTTCTACTGTTTTTTGCAAACAATCATCTTCCACACTATACATCTAATCTTTTGTTACAGCAAGCCGGTGAGATTGACAACCTCGCTGTTTCGTTGGGGCAAAGTACTTGGTTTGTGTTGTGCAGGTTCCACGTTGGCGCCGGAATCCCTGGTGTTGCGCCGCACTACATCTCGCCGCCATCAACCTTCAACGTGCTTCTTGGCTCCTACTGGTTCGATAAACCTTGGTTTCTTACTGAGGGAAAACTTGCCGCTGTACGCATCACACCTTCCTCTTGGGGTTCCCAACGGACGCGTGATGTACGCGTATCAAGCTCTTTTTCTGGCGCCGTTGCCGGGGAGATCAAGACACGCTGCAAGGGGAGTCTCCACATCCCAATCTCTTTACTTTGTTTTTGTCTTGCTTTATTTTATTTACTACTTTGTTTGCTGCACTAAATCAAAATACAAAAAAAATTAGTTGCTAGTTTTACTTTATTTGCTATCTTGTTTGCTATATCAAAAACACAAAAAATTAGTTACTTGCATTTACTTTATCTAGTTTGCTAAAATGGGTACTCCTGAAAATACTAAGTTGTGTGACTTCACAACCACAAATAATAATGATTTCTTATGCACACCTATTGCTCCACCTGCTACTACAGCAGAATTCTTTGAAATTAAACCTGCTTTACTGAATCTTGTTATGCGAGAGCAATTTTCTGGTGTTAGTTCTGATGATGCTGCTGCCCATCTCAATAATTTTGTTGAACTATGTGAAATGCAAAAATATAAAGATGTAGATGGTGACATTATAAAATTAAAATTGTTCCCTTTCTCATTAAAAGGAAGAGCTAAAGATTGGTTGCTATCTCTGCCTAAGAATAGTATTGATTCATGGACTAAATGCAAGGATGATTTTATTGGTAGATATTATCCCCCTGCTAAAATTATATCTTTGAGGAGTAGCATAATGAATTTTAAACAATTGGATACTGAGCATGTTGCACAAGCATGGGAAAGAATGAAATCTTTGGTTAAAAATTGCCCAACCCATGGACTGACTACTTGGATGATCATCCAAACCTTTTATGCAGGACTGAATTTTTCTTCGCGGAACCTATTGGATTCAGCTGCTGGAGGTACCTTTATGTCCATCACTCTTGGTGAGGCAACAAAGCTTCTTGATAATATGATGATCAATTACTCTGAATGGCACACGGAAAGAGCTCCACAAGGTAAGAAGATAAATTCTGTCGAAGAAACCTCTTCCTTGAGTGATAAGATTGATGCTATTATGTCTATGCTTGTGAATGATAGGACTAATGTTGATCCTAATAATGTTCCGTTAGCTTCATTGGTTGCTCAAGAAGAACATGTTGATGTAAACTTCATTAAAAATAATAATTTCAACAACAATGCTTACCGGAACAATTCTAGTAATAACTATAGGCCATATCCTTATAATAATGGCAACGGCTATGGTAATTCTTATGGGAATTCTTACAACAATAATAGGAACACACCCCCTGTACTTGAAGCCATGCTTAAAGAATTTATTAGTACACAAACTGCTTTTAACAAATCTGTTGAAGAAAAGCTTGGGAAAATTGATATACTTGCTTCTAAAGTCGATAGTCTTGCTGCTGATGTTGATCTTTTGAAATCGAAAGTTATGCCTAATGAAAATCATCATAGTAAAATTACTACTACAGCAAATGCCATCCAAGTTAGAATTAATGAGAATATAAGATTGATGGCCGAATTGCGTGCTAGGTGGGAGAAAGAAGAAAATGAAAAAGAAGATAATATAGCTAAAGTTTGGACTATTACCACCACTAGCAATGCTAATGCTCCACAAGTTGCTGCACCTCCTACTATTACTAATAAAAGAATTGGTGTTAGCAATGTTTCCACTTCTAATGCAAAGCGCGAAAAACTGCCCGAAACTGCTAAAGCTTAAAGCTTTGTGATAAAACTGCTGAAATTTTTTCCAACATTGGGGATGATGATCCCATTGCTTTAGATTATAATGGTTTGAATTTTGATGATTGCCACATCTCTGAAGTTATAAAGTTCTTACAAAAACTTGCTAAGAGTCCTAATGCTAGTGCTATAAATTTGGCTTTCACGAAACATATTACAAATGCTCTCATAAAAGCTAGAGAAGAGAAATTAGAACGCGAAGCTTCTATTCCTAGGAAGCTCGAGGATGGTTGGGAGCCCATCATTAAGATGAAGGTCAATGACTTTTATTGTAATGCTTTATGTGATCTTGGTGCAAGTATTTCTGTTATGCCTAAGAAAATTTATAATATGCTTGACTTGCCACCGCTGAAAAATTGTTATTTGGATGTTAATTTTGTTGATCATTCTGCAAAGAAACCTTTGGGGAGAGTTGATAATGTTCGCATTACTATTAACAATAACCTTGTCCCCATTGATTTTGTTGTCTTGGATATTGAATGCAATGCATCTTGTCCCATTATATTGGGAAGACCTTTTCTTCGAACTGTTGGTGCTATCATTGATATGAAGGAAGGTAATATTAAATATCAATTTCCTCTCAAGAAAGGTATGGAACACTTCCCTAAAAAGAGAATGAAGTTACCTTTTGATTCTATTATTAGAACAAATTATGATGTTGACATTTCGTCTCTCGATAATACTTGATGCACACTTTCTGCGCCTAGCTGAAAGGCGATAAAGAAAAGCGCTTATGGAAGACAACCCATGTTTTTTTACTACAGTACTTTGTTTTATATTTGTGTCTTGGAAGTTGTCTACTACTGTAGCAACCTCTCCTTATCTTAGTTTTGAGTTTTGTTGTGCCAAGTAAAGTCGTTGATAGTAAGGTTCATACTAGATTTGGATTACTGCGCAGAAACAGATTTCTTTGCTGTCACGAATCTAGGCAAAATTCTCTGTAGATAATTCAGAAAATTATGCCAATTTACGTGAGTGATCCTCAGATATGTACGCAACTTTCATTCAATTTGAGCATTTTCATTTGAGCAAGTCTGGTACCTCAATAAAATTCGTCATTAAGAACTGTTCTGTTTTTGACAGATTCTGCCTTTTATTTCGCATTGCCTATTTTGCTATGTTCGATGGATACTTCGATTCCATTGACTTTCAGTAGCTTTGTGCAATGTCCAGAAGTGTTAAGAATGATTATGTCACCTCTGAACATGTATATTTTGATTGTGCACTAACCCTCTAATGAGTTGTTTTGAGTTTGGTGTGGAGGAAATTTTCAAGGATCAAGAGAGGGAGATGATACAACATGATCAAGGAGAGTGAAAGCTCTAAGCTTGGGGATGCCCCGGTGGTTCACCCCTGCATATATCAAGAAGACTGAAGCGTCTAAGCTTGGGGATGCCCAAGGCATCCCCTTCTTCATCGACAACATTATCAGGTTCCTCCCCTGAAACTATATTTTTATTCCATCACATCTTATGTGCTTTGCTTGGAGCGTCGGTTTGTTTTTGTTTTTGTTTTGTTTGAATAAAATGGATCCTAGCATTCATTGTGTGGGAGAGAGACACGCTCCGCTGTAGCATATGGACAAGTATGTCCTTAGGCTCTACTCATAATATTCATGGCGAAGTCTCTTCTTCGTTAAATTGTTGTATGGTTGGAATTGGAAAATGATACATGTAGTAATTTGCTATAATGTCTTGGACAATGTGATACTTGGCAATTGTTGTGCTCATGTTTAAGCTCTTGCATCATATGCTTTGCACCTACTAATGAAGAAATACATAGAGCATGCTAAAATTTGGTTTGCATATTTGGTCTCTCTAAAGTCTAGATAATTTCTAGTATTGAGTTTGAACAACAAGGAAGACGGTGTAGAGTCTTATAATGTTTTCAATATGTCTTTTATGTGAGTTTTGCTGCACCGCTTCATCCTTGTGTTTGTTTCAAATAGCCTTGCTAGCCTAAACCTTGTATCGAGAGGGAATACTTCTCATGCATCCAAAATACTTGAGCCAACCACTATGCCATTTGTGTCCACCATACCTACCTACTACATGGTATTTCCCCGCCATTCCAAAGTAAATTGCTTGAGTGCTACCTTTAAATTTCTATCCTCTACCTTTACAATATATAGCTCATGGGACAAATAGTCTAAAAACTATTGTGGTATTGAATATGTACTTATGCACTTTATCTCTTATTAAGTTGCTTGTTGTGCGATAACCATGTTCCTGGGGACGCTATCAACTACTCTTTGTTGAATATCATGTGAGTTGCTATGCATGTTCGTCTTGTCTGAAGTAAGGGAGATTTACCACCTTTATGGTTAGAGCATGCATATTGTTAGAGAAGAACATTGGGCCGCTAACTAAAGCCATGATCCATGGTGGAAGTTTCAGTTTTGGACATATATCCTCAATCTCAAATGAGAAAATTAATTGTTGCTACATGCTTATGCATAAAAGAGGAGTCCATTATCTGTTGTCTATGTTGTCCCGGTATGGATGTCTAAGTTGAGAATAATCAATAGCGAGAAATCTGATGCGAGCTTTCTCCTTAGACCTTTGTACAGGCGGCATAGAGGTACCCCTTTGTGACACTTGGTTAAAACATGTGCATTGCGATAATCCCGGTAATCCAAGCTAATTAGGACAAGGTGCGGGCACTATTAGTATACTATGCATGAGGCTTGCAACTTGTAAGATATAATTTACATGACACATATGCTTTATTACTACCGTTGACAAAATTGTTTCTTGTTTTCAAAATCAAAGCTCTAGCACAAATATAGCAATCGATGCTTTCCTCTTTGAAGGACCTTTCTTTTACTTTTATTGTTGAGTCAGTTCACCTATCTCTCTCCACCTCAAGAAGCAAACACTTGTGTGAACTGTGCATTGATTCCTACATACTTGCATATTGCACTTGTTATATTACTTTACATTGACAATATCCATGAGATATACATGTTATAAGTTGAAAGCAACCGCTGAAACTTCATCTTCCTTTGTGTTGCTTCAATGCCTCTATTATGAATTATTGCTTTATGAGTTAACTCTTATGCAAGACTTATTGATGCTTGTCTTGAAGTACTATTCATGAAAAGTCTTTGCTGTATGATTCACTTGTTTACTCATGTCATTTACATTGTTTTGATCGCTGCATTAATTACATATGCTTACAATAGTATGATCAAGGTTATGATGGCATGTTACTCCAGAAATTATCTTTGTTTATCGTTTACCTGCTCGGGACGAGCAGAAACTAAGCTTGGGGATGCTGATACGTCTCCAACGTATCGATAATTTCTTATGTTCCATGCCACATTATTGATGATATCTATATGTTTTATGCACACTTTATGTCATATTCGTGCATTTTCTGGAACTAACCTATTAACAAGATGCCGAAGTGCCAGTTGCTATTTTCTGCTGTTTTTGGTTTCAGAAATCCTAGTAAGGAAATATTCTCGGAATTGGACGAAATCAACGCCCAGGGTCCTATTTTTCCACGAAGCTTCCAGAAGACCGAAGAGTCAACGAAGTGGGGCCACGAGGTGGCCAGGGGTAGGGCGGCGCGGCCCCACCCTTGGCCGCGCCGACCTGTCTCCTGGGCCCCTCGCGACGCCCCCTGACCTACCCTTCCGCCTACAAATAGCCTTCGTCGTGAAACCCCCAGTACCGAGAGCCACGATATGAAAAACCTTCCAGAGACGCCGCCGCCGCCAATCCCATCTCGGGGGATTCAGGAGATCGCCTCCGGCACCCTGCCGGAGAGGGGAATCATCTCCCGGAGGACTCTACGCCGCCATGGTCGCCTCCGGAGTGATGTGTGAGTAGTCTACCCCTGGACTATGGGTCCATAGCAGTAGCTAGATGGTTGTCTTCTCCTCATTGTGCTTAATTGTCGGGTCTTGTGAGCTGCCGAACATGATCAAGATCATCTATCTGTAATTCTATATGTTGTGTTTGTTGGGATCCGATGAATAGAGAATACCATGTTATGTTGATTATCAATTTATATCTATGTGTTGTTTATGATCTTTCATGCTCTCCGTTATTAGTAGATGCTCTGGCCAAGTTGATGCTAGTAACTCCAAGAGGGAGTATTTATGCTCGATAGTGGGTTCATGTCTCCGTGAATCTGGGGGAGTGAGAGAAACCTCTAAGATTATGGATGTGTTGTTGCCACTAGGGATAAAACATTGATGCTATGTCCGAGGATGTAGTTATTGATTACATTATGCGCAATACTTAATGCAATTGTCTGTTGTTAGCAACTTAATACTGGAAGGGGTTCGGATGATAACCTGAAGGTGGACTTTTTAGGCATAGATGCATGCTGGATAGCGGTCTATGTACTTTGTCATAATGCCCAATTAAATCTCACTATACTCATCATAATATGTATGTGCATAGTCATGCCCTCTCTATTTGTCAATTGCCCAACTGTAATTTGTTCACCCAACATGCTGTTTATCTTATGGGAGAGACACCTCTAGTGAACTGTGGACCCCGGTCCAATTCTCTATACTGAAATACAATCTACTGCAATACTTGTTCTACTATTTTCTGCAAACAATCATCTTCCACACTATACATCTAATCCTTTGTTACAGCAAGCCGGTGAGATTGACAACCTCGCTGTTTCGTTGGGGCAAAGTACTTGGTTTGTGTTGTGCAGGTTCCACGTTGGCGCCGGAATCCCTGGTGTTGCGCCGCACTACATCTCGCCGCCATCAACCTTCAACGTGCTTCTTGGCTCCTACTGGTTCGATAAACCTTGGTTTCTTACTGAGGGAAAACTTGCCGCTGTACGCATCACACCTTCCTCTTGGGGTTCCCAACGGATGCGTGCTGTACGCGTATCAGGCATCTTGTTAATAGGTTAGTTCCGGAAAACGCATAAAAACATTATAAAGTGCAAGCAAAACATGTAAGTATTGTCATAAAACAAGCATGGAACGACAGAAATTATGGATACGTTGGAGACGTATCAGCATCCCCAAGCTTAGTTCCTGCTCGTCCCGAGCAGGTAAACGATAAAAAGAATAATTTCTGTAGTGACATGCTACTTACATAACCTTGATCATACTATTATAAAGCATATGAAATGAATGAAGTGACTCAAGGCAATGATCTATAGTTGCTAACAAATAGATAACTTATAGCAAAACTTTTCATGAATAGTACTTTCAAGACAAGCATCAAAAGTCTTGCACAAGAGTTAACTCATAAAGCAATAGATTCAAAGTAAAGGCATCGAAGCAACACAAAGGAAGATATAAGTTTCAGCGGTTGCTTTCAACTTTCAACATGCATATCTTATGGATAATTGTCAACATAAAGTAATATGATGAATGCAAATAAGCAAGTATGTAAGAATCAATGCACAGTTGACACAAGTGTTTGCTTCTAAGATGGAAGGAAGTAGGTAAACTGACTCAACATAAAGTAAAAGAAAGGCCCTTCGCAGAGGGAAGCATTGATTGCTATATTTGTGCTAGAGCTTTGGTTTTGAAAACATAAAGAGAGCATAAAAAGTAAAATTTTGAGAGGTGCTTGTTGTTGTCAACGAATGGTAGTGGGCACTCTAACCCCCTTGCCAGACAAACCTTCAAAGAGCGGCTCCCATTTTATTTTATTTTTGGGTGGCACTCCTTCCAACCTTTCTTTCACAAACCATGGCTAACCGAATCCTCGGGTGCCTGCCAACAATCTCATACCATGAAGGAGTGCCTCTTTATTTTAGTTTTATTATGATGACACTCCTCCCCACCTTTGCTTACACAAGCCATGGCTAACCGAATCCTTCGGGTGCCGTCCAACAATCACATACCATGGAGGAGTGTCTATTTTTGTTAATTAATTTGGGACTGGGAATCCCATTGCCAGCTCTTTTTGCAAAATTATTGGATAAGCGGATGAAGCCACTAGTCCATTGGTGAAAGTTGCCCAACAAGATTGAAAGATAAAACACCACATACTTCCTCATGAGCTATAAAACATTAACACAAATTGAGAAGCATTTTGAATTGTTTAAAGGTAGCACTCAAGCAATTTACTTTGGAATGGCAGGAAATACCACATAGTAGGTAGGTATGGTGGACACAAATGGCATAGGTTTTGGCTCAAGGTTTTGGATGCACGAGAAGCATTTCCTCTCAGTACAAGGCTTTGGGCTAGCAAGGTTGTTTGAAGCAAACACAAGTATGAACCGGTACAGCAAAACTTACATAAGAACATATTGCAAGCATTATAATACTCTACACCGTCTTCCTTGTTGCTCAAACACTTTTACTAGAAAATATCTAGACCTTAAGAGAGACTAATTATGCAAACCAATTTTAACAAGCTCTACAGTAGTTCTCCACTAATAGGTTTAAACTACATGAAAAACTTAATCATGATCTACTTGAGAGCTCAAAACAATTGCCAAGTGTCAAATTATCCAAGACATTATGAGGCATTTTCTTTTTCCAACCAAATAACCATAAGTATTGTAGCTTCCAACTTTTATCATTGAACATTAAAAGTAAAACGAAGAACAAGTGTTCATATGAAAAAGCGGAGCGTGTCTCTCTCCCAAACAAGGATTGCTAGGATCCGAATTTATTCAAACACAAACAAAACGAAAATAAACACACAGACGCTCCAAGTAAAGCACATATGATGTGACCGAATAAAAATATAGTTTTAATAGAAGAAACCTGATAAGTTGATGAAGAAGGGGATGCCTTGGGCATCCCCAAGCTTAGACGCTTGAGTCTTCTTGAAATATGTAGGGATGAACCACGGGGGCATCCCCAAGCTTAGACTTTTCACTCTTCTTGATCATATATCATCCTCCTCTCTTGACCCTTGAAAACTTCCTTCACACCAAACTTCTCATAAACTTCATTAGAGGGGTTAGTACTCAAAAAATTTGAATCCACCTTGGTCCTGTAGTGACACATTGCAAGAACTCAATAAAACATTAGCTACAGCTCTCCACGTGTAGAAAGCCTTGCTTAAAGTCCACAAGAGACAATGCAAAAAACAGAGACAGAATCTGCCAAAACAGAACAGCCAGTAAAGACGAATTTTAAAGAAATACTTCCGTTGCTCAAATCAGAAAACTCAAAACTAATGAAAGTTGCGTACATATCTGAGGAACACGCACGTAAATTGGCATATTTTTCTGAGTTACCTACAGAGAAAACAGCCCAGATTCGTGACAGATAGAAATCTGTTTCTGCGCAGAAATCCAAATCTAGTATCAACCTTCGATTAGAGGCTTCACTTGGCACAACAAAATACAAAACTAAGATAAGGAGAGGTTGCTACAGTAGTAAACAACTTCCAAGACACAAATATAAAACAAAATACTGTAGCAAAATAAACACATGGGTTATCTCCCAAGGAGTTATTTCTTTATAGCCGTTAAGATGGGCTCAGCAGTTTTAATGATGTTCGCATAAGAAATAAGAATTGAAGCAAAAGGAGCATCAAAAAGCAAATTCAAAACACATTTAAGTCTAACCCACTTCCTATGCATAGGAATCTTGTACACAAATAAATTCATGAAGAACAAAGTGACAAGCATAAGAAGATAAAACAAGGATAACTTCAAAATTTTAAGCATATAGAGAGGTATTTTAGTACCATGCAAATTTCTACAACCATATTTCCCTCTCTCATAATAATTTTCAGTAGCTTCATGAACAAACTCAACAATATAACTATCACATGCAGCATACTTTTCATGATTTCCAAACACATAATTTTTATCAAGCTCAAAAATAGTGGAATTAAAACTTTCAAACTCACTTTTATCAATAATATGACAAGATGATTGATCAATCTCAAGAGATATGGGACTCATAGATAAAGTCAAGAACTCTCCAATCCCATCTTCATTAGTAGTACAATTAATATTATCGAGTAACATAGGACCATCATCTAAAGATTTATCATAAACATTTGCTAAGCAAAATTCTTTAGTACCATGCATTTCGACATCAGGCACAAACAAAGCATTATCATAAGATTTATCAAAGTAGCATGGATTATCATATATAACAGTAGCATAATTATTCTCACAAGTTTTACTCATAGGTACTATTTCAAGAGAATCCACAGGAACATAATATTCAACCTCTTTCGGTAAGCATGGAGGACAATCAAATAATGTAAGAGATAAAGAGTTACTCTCATTAGAAGGTTGGCATGGGTAGCTAATCCATTCTTCCACCTTTTGTTCATCACTCTCCTCTTCTTTTTCATCCAATGAGCTTTCAGGTTCATCAATTTCCTCCTCTTTTTCATCCAATGAGCTTTCAGGTTCATCAATTTCTTCTTCCACAGGTTCCTGCAAATTGTGAGTGCTTTCTTGTGCATTAATGAGTCTCTCTTTATAATCAATGATATAAGGATTATCACTGTAACTTTCATTGAAAAAATTAAGGATAGAAGAGACATAATCTTTAAGGTCCTTACAAACAACACAAGTTTCATAATTTTTAGCCATGAAGGATTCTATCTCGGAGGCTCCCATAAATATGACAAATTGTTCTACCTCTTCGAACCCATAATGAATATAGCAATTCCGATTATAGCTCTTAATTAAAAATTCCTCACTAAAGCCACATTGAAATTTAGGATGTTTAGTGTCCTGTTGAGAGCAACAGTTTATATCATGGCGTTTAAGCAAGATTTTAGCAATTGTTTTCAATTTTTCTATCACAACACTCATTACTTTACCAGTTCTTGATTCTCTATAATTATTATAACATTCTATAAGCTCCAAGTAGGTTGTTGGTTCTCCCATAACAGCATTTTTTAATTTTTAGGTTTTTCAAATTTTTATGGATTTTCAGGTATATGAGGAAAATAAAACAAAACAGAAATAAACTAGACAAAAGTAAACTAAGCAAAGTAATACTAGACAGAAATAAACTAAGCACAAATAAACTAGGAAAAAGTAAACTAAGCAAAAAAAAACAAAAAAAAACAGAGAGAGAGGTAGAGTGTACTCCCCAGGTGAACTTATGAGTAGAGCTATGCCTCCCCGGCAACGGCGCCAGAAAACAGTCTTGATAACCCACAAGTATAGGGGATCGCGGCAGTCTTCGAGGGAAGTAAAACCCAAATTTATTGATTCGACACAAGGGGAGGTAAAGAATACTTATAAGCCTTAACAACTGAGTTGTCAATTCAGCTGCACCTGGAAAAGCACTAGTAACAGGGGTGATGTGAAAGCAACAGTAATATGAGAGCAATAGTAACAAAGAACACAGCAAAAGAATATCGGGAGCAATGGCACCAGAAAATAGTTGATACTACTTCCAATGACATATAGAACGAGTATATGATGATGAGAGATGGACCGGGGTTCCCAGCGATCTACACTAGTGGTAACTCTCCAATAACAAGTAACAAGTGTTGGGTGAACAAATTACAGTTGGGCAATTGATAGGATTGATAAAGCATTAAGAAAGAACATCAATTCATTAATCATGTAGGCATACTTTCCATATATAGTCGTACGTGCTCGCAATGAGAAACTTGCACAACATCTTTTGTCCTACCAGCCGGTGGCAGCCGGGCCTCTAGGGAATCTACTGGATATTAAGGTACTCCTTTTAATAGAGTACCGGAGCAAAGCATTAACACTCCGTGAAAACATGTGTCCCTCACATCACCGCCATCCCCTCCGGTTGTCCCGATTCTTGTCACTTCGGGACCTTTGGTTCCGGACAGTGACATGTGCATACAACTTGTAAATACAATCTAAGCAATAATTATAAAGCTCAAATCTAAGATCATGCCACTCGGGCCCTAGTGACAAGCATTAAGCATAACAAGATTGCAGCAACAATAACTTCACAAACTTTATAGATAGACTAATCATAATGTATCATCCATCGGATCCCAACAAACACAACACCGATTACATCAGATGGATCTCAATCATGTAAGGCAGCTCATGAGATCATTGTATTGAAGTACATGGGATAGAGAGTACCAACTAGCTACTGCTAGAACCCGTAGTCCATGGGGGAACTACTCACGGAGCATGATGGAGGCGGTGGCGTTGATGGAGATGGCTTCCGGGGGCACTTCCCCGTCCCGGCAGGGTGCCGGAACAGAGAGTTCTGTCCCCCGAATTGGAGTTTCGCGATGGCGGCGGCGCCCCTGGAGTCTTTCTGGAGTTTCGTCAATTGGTACTGCGTTTTTAGGTCGAAAGGGGTTATATAGGCGAAGAGGCGGCGCAGGAGGGTCGACAGGGTGGCTTCCCCATAGGGGGGCGCGGCCTGGGGCTGGCCCGCGCGGCCCACCCTCCTGGTGGCCCCCTGGCTCTCCTCCGACTCTTCTTCGGTGTTCTGGATGCTTCCGGGAAAAATAGGATGTTTGGCGTTGATTTCGTCCAATTCCGAGAATATTGCCCGACCAGCCTTTCTGGAACCAAAAATAGCAGAAAACAGGAACTGGCACTGTGGCATCTTGTTAATAGGTTAGTTCCGGAAAACGCATAAAAACATTATAAAGTGCAAGCAAAACATGTAAGTATTGTCATAAAACAAGCATAGAACGACAAAAATTATGGATACGTTGGAGACGTATCAACCAACCGCAAGGATACATCAGCTCTTGGGCCTCCTTGTGTGAGAACTTCGTGATAGAATTCTAGGGCGGACACAAACGCCCGGGAACAATGAACTACCTCCACTTGGTAGTCTAAGGTCCCAATGAGAGACTGTGTAGCTTCATGCAACGGTTCTTTCAAGTGTCACACAACATCCCCAACACAGACGGCCGCATGATCATCAACACTTTTCAAAGAAAGGTTCATGATGTTCGGATGCCGGAGAAGATGGGCAAGAAGCAAAGCTTCATCCGCACCACACATGTCCTCTACTCACTCGTGGACAAGTGCGCCCTCATGAAGGAGGGGCACATGGGCCCTGAGATGGCCGCCAAGGCCACCGCGGAGCCCATAAGCGCGGACACCGGGACCAACAAGAAGCGGAAGCAGAATCAGAAGCAGGCCTTCATCACGGATCCCCGCAATCCGGTGGAGCCCACAAAGCCTGTGATTGCAGAGGTGGCGGTAGTGAAGACTGCCAAAGGTCCATGGTGCACCTTCCACGCATCCGATCAGCATGAACTCCAAGACTGTAATTCTCTGCATTTCATAGTCGAATCACGGAAACACCGTCAAGTCGACGGGATGCTCCACAACTGTTTCGTCTGTGGAGAACCCATGCACCTAGCGCGGGCGTGCCCCACTAGGGTCGACGGGGGAGGCCGCGCGCGTTAGCGGGCATGTTGGTCGGCGTGGTGGCGCCGAAGGAGGGCCATACGAGGACGCGACAACCCAGGGGACCCGTCAGTGGCTCTCGGGGACAACCATCATTGGGGTGAGGGGCTGACGATGGCGAGGATGAAGACCAAGGCTTCCAGGAAGTGAGAGATGCTGCTTGCATCCACAAAGGAGCTTATACCATGGGCTCTCAAGGGGAGATGAAGCGGCTCTCCCGCGCCGTGTTCACCGCTCGGCCAATGATAGCTGACCAACACCCATTGCATTGGTCACACGTGCCCATCACGTTCGATGTAGAGGATCATCCAGAGAGCACAACTGGCGTGGTGTCGCCCACGATCAACAACATTTTCATCCGCAATATGCTAGTGGATGGGGGCGATGGGCTCAACCTCATCTCCGCCAAGCTGATAGACAAGCTCCAGATCGCTCCGGAGCAGCTTCTACCTAGTAGCCCATTCCGACAAGATTTTTGGAGGAAGTTATTCACAAGATGATCAGTCACAAAGACAAACAAGGATAAGAGGAAGTGTTAGGATTTATTTAATAAACACGAGTTTAATGGTTTACTTGTAATTAGCACACACAGTTGGTCGCATTACAACCGTCGCGACTCTCCCACGCTCCCACGATCGGACATGACTGTTACTCTCGTCCCTTCCCCTTGTCCTAAGGGCATGTACAATGGTGATGACTCAGCCGTCTGTAAGGGATAGTTATAGGTGATTTTGGTGATGTGGAGAAAAGAGAATGAGCAGAGAGAGGAAGGCTATCTGTAAAATTATAGACAGTCTGTAGCCTTATTACAGATGAATTACAGACATCATTTTTGTTGTTGTATGAAGAGTGTCTATAACTTATATTCACACATGATTATGGCTAAAAATAGATAGCTTACAGACAAACCATTGTAGACACTGTCTATACTATTATCTATATATATATGACATGGAGTGCTATTACCATTGTACATGCCGTGAGATTATTGATGGAATATAACATAGTTCATTCCTTCATTTGCTTTAACTTACAACAGTGAACAGTCTCTGCCGCGCAAGACAAATAGCCGGTTGTTTCTTTCTTTCGATTGCTGAGGATCCATTATCGTTTAGGAGTTTTTTGTGTGTTCTCTCGTGACATGGTGTGGTTTGTGGGAAGTGTTAATGGACAAATAAAAATGTACTGCAGCGCAACAGTGCAAATATAAAGTTTGTCGCGGAAAATAGTCGGCAGTGAGAAATCCCAAGTTAATAAAAAAAACCTTTTCCAAATGCCATGAAAAATAAATGAGACGTAGAACAGACCAAACCGTCGGTGGTTGTGGTGGTCAGGGTCTGGTGTCCCACCATCTATGACGCGCGTAGAGGATGTGACACTTCTTCGTTGGCGGCCCACACTAGACGTAGGATGCGCCCAGCTCTATCTTCACCCATGCCATGTGTCCTCTGGACCATAGTTTTAAAACCTGAACCGGTGACTAAACCGGTGAGGCTGTCGGTTCAGGTTTTTATCGGTCAGATCACTGGTTCACCGGTTCACTATCTGGTTTTTTAAGACATAGATTAGTATATTTTTTACGTATAAATGCCGCAATAAATAAATATTTATATATGTAAAAATATTTTAAACCTTCAATTTAATATAATAATTTACATAATAACATAACAAATTAGTAAGCAGCTGAGCACCAACTTTTTAACTTTGCAATGTCCGAAACAGCTAAGTAGGTACACACATGTATGCAATTTTACATACAGCAAATCTGTTAACCATCCAACACATAGCTGTTTTTTTTACATTTTTGAGGGGAAGCCAGCAGACAGCTAACACGCATGTGTGCCATGGAGCACAAAGTTGGAAGCATGAAACCTATCAGGTGTTGAGGTGGTTCATTTTTTTTGGTGCCACCGTGTACGTGCGTTTTTTTTGAAACTATAAATATATTAGCAAGCAAGCCGCCTCATTAAAAACCTTCCAGTCCCCTTCGGTACCCTGGTAAGGAAAAGAGCGCGTAAAAAACTTGCTGCTCATAGATCAAATCATAGTTACATCGTTTAGGAGCTTGTCTAATAGGAAACTAGGGGGCTCATCGTCCCAGTTACAAGCAATTTTATGCTGAAAGCTATACTTGGCTATTTCATGTGCTACTTGATTTGCATCCCTAGGACAAAATATGAATTGAACCTCCCCAATATTGGATGCTATATCGATGCAGTCAGCAAAGATAGCAGAAGATTCATTCCACCATCTATTTTCACCTGTAAGCGCTTGGATTGTTTCAGCCGAGTCAGATTCAACCATGACGTGATGACAGCCCATCTCTTCAACCATTTTCAGTCCTTCACGGAGCGCCATTGCTTCAGCCATCGCCGCAGTCTGGACATGCGGTAATAGCTCACATTTTGCATGCACAAAGGTTCCCATGAAATCACGAAGGACAGCTCCCGTTGCCCCTAATTTCTCCTCCAGAACAAACGATGCATCGACGTTAAGTTTCAGTGTACGGGGTGGAGGTCTGATCCACTTGCCCGTCCCTGCAGGGGCTTTCTTTTCAGCCTTCATCGCGTTTGCAGTTATCGCCAGAATGGACATTTTGCACTTGAGTAATGGTGGAACTTCCTCATTGTGCGTTCGACGGCGTCGGATCCACCAAAGATACCAGGCTGATACACAGATAGTTTCTTTTAGTTTAACAAATTCGAACCCAGGGAGAGTGTTACCATTCTGTCGAAGTAAGTACTCCAGCACCGCTGATCCCGCTCTGTCCATGGAAGTTGCTTCATTAATGATGTTCTCCAAACCGAGACTTTGCCACAATTCTTTGGCCGTAGGACATTTGAAAAGAAGATGCATAATGTCCTCTGGCCCCTGATGGCAGATCGGACACTCTCCAGACGTGCCAATATGTCTGTTAATTAAGATACTCTTTAGAGGAAGGATTCCATGAAGAGCTCTCCACATAAAAAGAACTTGTGTCTGCTCTATGCATAATAGAAACGCAGCTCAACTGGTAGGGAAGTTGAAGTACGACACGGGTTCCATTCCTGTCCCAGTCAGTAATTTTTCTCGTGGGCGGCAAGCGGTTGGATCGTCGAGTCGTTAGGGTCGTTTTTCTCCTGAAACCGCCGACCCAGCCGCGGTCTCACCGGTGTTATCTGGATCGCATGCGCGTACGGTCCAGTGCGCTTAACACTCTAGTGGAGGATCTGGTTCGTAATTTTTCTTGCGCGCGGCAAGCGGTTGGACCGTCGAGTTGTTAGGGCCGGTCGAGCCACGGTCCCACCGGTTTTATCTGAGTCGCATGCGCGTACGGTCCAGTGCGCTCAACACTCTAGTGGAGGGTCTGGTTCGTAATTTTTCTCGCGCGCGGCAAGCGGTTGGACCATCGAGTTGTTAGGGCCGGTTTTCTCCTAAAACCGCCGGTCGATCCGCGGTCCAACCGGTTTTATCTGGGTCGCATGCGCGTACGGTCCAGTGCGCTTAATACTTCCGTGGAGGGTCTGGTTCCGGTTCAACCGACGGTCCGCTCCGGTTTTTAAAACTATGCTCCGGACCGGGCAGATAGATGCGGTTAGTGAGAGATGTCCGTTTCCACATGTGCATGGAGTGGACCATCGCCACCCCCAGGTTCTTTGTTGGTGTGGCTAACGTCTGGGTCCACATGGCCGCCCCGGCGAGGTCGCCCCACCCGTCCATTACTGGCTCATGTGAGCAGCGTTTGCGATGTAGCTGGACGCTAATCACCAACCACACCGAAAAGTACTCTACTCCGTGCCAAAACATGCAGCCTCTATATGTACGTACACGTATACTGGTGAGCTGGAAATCGTAAAGTAGTGGATTATTAAGGAGTAGAACCAAAATAATCTACTCTTTTTTTTGCGAATTAAAATAATCTACTTCTTAATGTGTACATGTCGAGCTGTTAGGGCTGGTTTTCTCTTGAAACCGCCGGTCGAGCCGCGGTCCCACCGGTTTTATCTGGGTCGCATGCGCGTACGGTCCAGTGCGCTTAAGAGATCAGTCGATGGTCTGGTTCCGGTTTTGTCCGGTTCAACCGGCGGTCCGCTCCGGTTTTTAAAACTATGCTCCGGACCGAGCAGATAAATGCAGTTAGTGAGAGATGTCCCTTTCCACATGTGCATGGAGTGTACCACCGCCACCCCTCAGGTTCTTTGTTGGTGTGGTTAACGTCTGGGCCCACATGGCCGCCCCGGCGAGGTTGCCCCATCCATCCATTACTGGCTCATGTGAGCAGCGTTTGCGATGTAGCTGGACGCTAGTCACCAAGCACACCGAAAAGTACTCTCCTCCGTGCCAAAATATGCAGCCTCTATATGTACGTACACGTATACTGGTGAGCTGGAAATCGTAAAGTAGTGGATTATTGAGTAGAACCAAAATAATCTACTCCTTTTTTGCGAATTAAAATAATCTACTCCTTAATGTTGTACATGTCGAGCTGTTAGGGCTGGTTTTCTGCTGAAACCGCCGGTCGAGCCGCGGTCCCACCGGTTTTATCTGGGTCGCATGCGCGTACGGTCCAGTGCGCTTAAGAGACCAGTGGATGGTCTGGTTCTGGTTTTTTCCGGTTCAACCGGCGGTCCGCTCCGGTTTTTAAAACTATGCTCCAGACCGGGCAGATAGATGCAGTTAGTGAGAGATGTCCCTTTCCACATGTGCATGGAGTGTACCACCGCCACCCCTCAGGTTCTTTGTTGGTGTGGCTAACGTCTGGGCCCACATGGCCGCCCCGGCGAGGTTGCCCCATCCATCCATTACTGGCTCATGTGAGCAGCGTTTGCGATGTAGCTGGACGCTAGTCACCAACCACACCGAAAAGTACTCTACTCCATGCCAAAACATGCAGCCTCTATATGTACCTACACGTATACTGGTGAGTTGGAAATCGTAAAGTAGTGGATTATTAAGGAGTAGAACCAAAATAATATACTCCTTAATGTTGTACATGTATACGATATTTTGATGGTATGGTGATCGTAACTAGGGGAAAGAGAAAACCTTTTCAAATGGAAAAGTTAAGACGCAGAACGGACCAAAACGTCGGTGGTTGTGGTGGCCAGTGCCTAGTGTGCCATGGTGGAGCCGCATACCACCACCTGTTATAGTGAGTGTACGGGATGCAACACCTCCTCTCCAATGAGGACACATGACTCTCATCACCTTGCGCCACGTGTCCCTGGACCGAAGCCAGAGGTGCCCCTTTCCACGTGTGCATTTCAGAGACCACCACCCCCATCCTCGTGGTTCTTCTTTTATGTCCTTAGAACCACATGCCAGCCCAAGCGAGGTCGCCTGGTCAAATGAATGGCGAGGCGCTCACCGGCTCAAGGACCGCACCCTTCACTGGTGCTATTGAATAGAGCCTACGTAACGTTTCTGACGCAAACACTTGGAGTTTGACCCATCCGAAATGGCCAAATGGGTTGTACACTCGGAGCCAAAAACTCCAGCCTCTATACGCACGTACACGTATACCCATGAGCTGGAAATCGTATGGTAGCGGGTTATTAAGGAGTAGAGCTAGAAAATACAACAGCGGAAGCAAATTAATGCCTTAAATGGTCGAGATATATCTCTATATCTCGACCAATTAATGCATTAATGTATTAAAAAAAATACAGCAGCGGAAGCAAATTAATGCATTAAATGGTCGATATATATCTCAACTAATTAATGCATTAATGTATTTTAAATAATTGATGCAATAAGAAATAGGCTCAAGGAAAATCGTAGTATATCGAATTAAGAAGTAGAGCCATAAATACAGTGGAAGCAAATTAAATGGTGGAGATATGCTGGATATACGAGATTTAGTAGTACTAGTACTAATTTTAATTGGTAATAATGAACAGCTCACAGGAATTAATGCGAAGAAGATTGTGCTATATTTCCAAATTTGACCTAGACAGAACCGAGTAGCATGGGCACCTGCAAAGGGCAAAAAGAGAAATCATATGTTAGGAAGGAATTATAAAAGTGAAGATTATTTGGAGTAGACTGGCCAGGAGGAGACAAAACTAGGTAGCACACGACGAAGCATACATTTACTCCAGCCCCTATGTTTTTTAATTTTTATTTTTGACTCCTCTCACAAATGAATTTTACACTTTAGGCCTCAGTATATATTATTATTCTTGTTGCTAGAATTTGTCCCTCGTTTGGTTCTCTTAAATATGCAAGCCATATATCATTTTTTAAATCTTTGTTAAACAACCTGAAATCATTAGTTAGAATATTTGCATTTTTACCGAGTTAATTATAGAGTAAAAGGCATAACAACGATAGCAATTAAACTCCAAAAAGAGCATATAGTGGAAAATTATGCTAGATATTACATAATAGGGATGGAATATGATCAAGTTAAATTCATTTGGCAAAAACATAGGGACCTGGGATTCAAGAACCAATAATGATCATGGGTTTGCATCATATTTTTTCCACAAGTAAAGAAAATCATTTACAATTCAATGGTGCATTTGTATGAACTAACACAACCATATATTACATCATGAGTCTAGCTTAATGGAAAGAAAGAAGCACATGGAATTCCACTACAAGAACAATGTTTTCGAATTTGTACATTAATCGATTCAAGAGTCAAGACATGTGGCAACCGATCACGTACCTCATAGGCTCATAGACACCTGGCAGGCAAGACGACAACGATGCGAAGAAACCACGTGGACGATCACTCGAAATTGACTATAAATAGTTGCTCCAATGAAAGATCTTTTGCTAAAACGTAAGAGTGTTTGCACAGTTTGTCGGCTAGAAACTAGGCCCTGCAACTTAAGAGAACACATTGCTAAATGGCGATGGATGGGGATAGCATCAAAGCTATACAAGAAAGTATACGGCTTAACTCAGATCTAAGCCATGAAACTCTATATATACGATTGAGAAGATCTGATGGAGGAAGTTCGGCTAATTTCAAAGGTATTTATTTTACTTGTTTCAGAATTTTCTTCTTTTTGTCAGATCCCCCACAAATACATGACCATCGACCCAATAGATCTCGCTAACATGAACGCAAATAAAATTCCCCTTCCTCGTCTCCCATGAGGGACACCATCAAAGTAGGATACTTTTCTTAATTTAGATCTCCCACACAAAGAAATTTCCAATTAACAGACACTTGTGAATTCGACATCAGCGCATGCGTGTGGGATGTACCTTCTCAGGTTTCTCTGTATATTTATCGGTCGTTGTTAATTCATCGCGTCCTCTCTTGGATCTCTCTTCCTCTTTCTTCGTGTTTCTATCTTTTCATGTCCTCTATGTTTGTCTTGTACTCTCGCCTTCTTTCTCATCAATCCCATCTTGTGTTAGACATCTAGAGGCGCGACACCCTGCTTCTGTTTGTCCCCGTTAGCTTATCGCATGGCTATCACGCTATCGTTAGCCAGCACACACATGGTCTGTCACACCATCAGTAGCTGCCTTAACCAAGCAAGCCACAAGTACTAAAGATGATGGTATTGGGTCCTAGATTTTGTGTGTGTGTGTGAAATAAACTTTGATCATTGGAGTTGAAACTTGGGTATTTTGGTTGATTTTTCATGTGGAGTAAGGTTAAAAGTCAAAGGAAACTATGATTGGAAGTTGGCTAATCTTTTTTTGTTAAAGTTGATCATATTGAGTTTTCTCCTTTTTGTAGAGCAGGAACACTCAACTCTCAAACTGAAATTTGAAATATATCAATTTCAAAGTTTAAACATGTCTTCGTTTTCGAATTTGATAGACAAAGCTCGTAGTGGGCTGGTAAAAGTGGTAGCGACGGGTCATTATGACAAGGGGCAGAGGTTGCCGGAACCGGTAGTGCGCGTAGCACGCACCCATAAATTAGTCACATTTTCTTACATATTCGGCTCGCCATTTCCGTCCATATTTCAACCTCATCTCTCACACGTCAAGCTCATTGTTTCATTCCCATAAATCCGCCCCCTCCCTCACTTATCATATTTTCCATTTTTCGGCCCATATACTAGTTCCCATTTCACATATTATGCTTGTTGGTTCCGGCCCATGAAACCGTCCTCTCCCTAACATGCTCTCCATTTTCCCGCCAACAAATCAGCTCCCACCGGTGTCGCCCTCATATATCATAATCGCCATTTCCCTTGTCCATAATCAACATCACACATTCTACTCTCCATTTCCCCGCCCATCAGTCCCCTCCTCTCACAGTCACATATCATGCTCGCCTTTTCCGGCGCATAAATCGCACCCACCACCCTCTCCCCCATTCATAGAGTTTGCTCCTCATTTCCTTATGGATGTAGAAGAAAAAAAAAACTGAAACCTTAGGACAGAATTTCCTAGCACAACTAGGGTCAAACTGTCACGATCGATCCCTGGGAAATGAAATTCCTGTGAAGTCCAGGGCACTCTGCAAAAAATCATCCCCGTTTACTCCTATAAAAAGCCCCCATACCCCATACCCCATCACTCGAATTACGATTCACATTTCGGTCCCTCTCCTTGGCCCCCACCCGTTTGAAGCCCCCCTCCGCCGCTCCCCATTTGGTTTTCGTCCACCACCAGGTGGTGGTGGTGATTTCCTCTCACTCTAGCCATGGCGAAGAGCTCGCGCTCTTCTCCTCCGCCGGCAGCCGCGGGAGAGGGCAGTAGCAAGAAGTGGGTCGGGTGGGAGGAGGAAGTCCTGCTGGACGGCAATGGGAATCGCCTGGTGTGCTACTATCTCCGCCGCGCGCGGCCTCGCGACGGCGACTTCGACGGCGAGGTCGAGAGGGATCCAGCGGTGAACGGGAAGTTCTGGGGCGTGGGGAGCATGGAGTACTCGGCGCACCCCAAGTTCCTGCGGTCTATCCAGGCGGCGGTGGCCCAGTCGCCGGGGCCGTCGAGGGCTGCAATGGTGGAGATGGAGTGCCGCCAGCTGAGGTGTAAGACCAGGAGGGAGGTCATGGACTGGCTCACTTCGCTCGTCGCAGGTAGCCAGCGTTCTTCTTCTCTTCTCTGTTCCATTCCTTTCCTGGGTGCTGACGTGACTGGTGAATGGTTTTAGTGCAAGGCTGCAAGCTAGTGTTTGTACTGAGTCATCGCTCCGGCGATCGATATGAATATGGTTCGTATTAGGGAAGTTTACGTCTTGAACGCAAGATCCCATCTTTTTTCTCATGTTTCTACTGTCTGGTTAGCATAATTTGTTTTTTTTTGGGGAACTTTTTGGTGTTTATTGCGCTGCTGTCTACAACTATATCCAGGTCCGTTTCTTCTTCTGTTCAGTCATGTTTTTGTCTCGTGTTAGCACCGACACGCGAGACACTGCTCTCCTTGTGTCCCCTGATCAGCAGTATCTGCCTATCTGGGTTATCCCTCGTTTGATGTTCGGTGAAATACCTTTGGGTTTATTTTTCCCCTTCTTATTATGTCAGTTATTACTATGAAACAATAGATCTGCCCCGGTTTTTGGTGTATGACAAAGTAGATCTGATGTATTCATCATATCATGTTGGGCGGATACACTGGGTTTATGTTATTTTCCTTCTTATTATGTTTTTTATTACTGTGACAGAATAAATCTGCTCTGGTGTTTGGTCTATGACACAGTAGATCTATCTGATTATTCCTCGTAAGAGGTTTAATTAGATGAAAACAGTGGGTTTCCCCTACCATAAAGTTGTCAAAAAAATTACAGTGGGTTTATGTTATTTTCCTTCTTTTGTTGGTTATTAATATGGCACAATAAATCTGCTCTAGCGTTTGGTCTGATCTGATGTTTGGTCTAGGGATATGGATCTGATTTTTTTTTTGGTAGCGAAGGAATTTAATTACGTTTTCGAAATATATACTTTTTACACGATGAGTGGAGACTGAATACCATGCAGGGACGTGCGCGACACAATGCTCTCCTTGTGTTCCCTTATTAGCCCTATCTATCTACCATTTTGGGTTGTGTTACAGTATGTGTTTATCTCCTTTCTTCTGTAGGATGACAAATAAGTTGGCAGATGCATATCAAATTTCAGCGGCTTAAACACCATTCCTTCCTGGCTTCCTTGTTAGATGTTCAGTTAATACATTGGGTTTATGTATTTGTTTCTTACTATGACATAACAGATCTGATCCGATGTTTTGGTCTAGGGACACGAGCGCTAAAATACCTTCTGTTTTCGGGGATGAAATAATTTCCTTTTCAAGAATGGATTAATTTCCTTTTCGAGGATGCATGAGTGGAGCCTGACTTTCTTTCTTTAAAAACCATTTGTGCAGATAATCCGTATAGAACCTCTACGTCGGCTAATACATCTGATGGATGTTCTGTTGTTGACCATGATGGTGGTAGCTCCGCGTCCATGGTATGATGATTTCACTATGTTTTTCCTCTATCTATCCTGTTGCTGAGGATTGCTTCCTCATAACTTACGAGGTTAATTTTTGTTGTTTATCCAGGATGCCGGCCCTATAACATTTACTGGAAACAACCCAGAAGGCTTTGCATGGTTAGGTCCTCTGCCGCACTTGGATCAATGGCGGAAGCGTTACACATCCTTTTACCGCAACGGAATGAGAATTTCGGTACGTTCTTGGGTCATCCGCACATAAGCCTTCTTTTTTTTTTGGCTTCGAAGGATATGCAGCTTGGTTTACAAATTGTCGGCTGCTACCTTTGCAGGTTCATGATTTTATTTACATCCAACAAGGCGTAGAAGGGACAGAGAGCTATGTTGCTTACGTGGAAGATCTGTATGAAGACGGCAGCGAAAACAAGATGGTCGTGGCACGTTGGCTGGAGAAACCCGGCGATGACCAAACTCTTGCAATGCCCCCGGATGTTCATGACAGGGAGGTTTTCTTCTCCTATGGGCTGCAGGATGTCGGAGTGAATTGGGTAGAGGGACTGGCTCCGGTCCTGAATGACCAGCATTTTGAGTGGTTCCAGAGAAACGAAGAAGAGCACAGCAAATGGAAACCCTACCTATGCCAGCGGCAGATCGTGGGAAGCACTCTCGAGCCCTTTAACATCGCAAATCTTCAAGGGTATGCAAACCAGGAGATTGTTCAGGCACTCTTTAGGGCACCCTCTTCCATGGTGCACTCCACGGAACCTAGCACAGATAAAACTGATGCGGGGCAGAAGAGGAAGCACGACGAAATCAGTGAAGACCAGCTCGTCCAAAACCCAGCTGCCCCGGGTAATGTCAATGGTGATCGGGGCGTCGAAACCCATACTGCCCTTACTGTTATCGACACCGTGCAGAAGCTCCCACCATGCAATGCAACAAATGATCAGATTGTCGCAAAGGATGCTCCAGAAAATGTTGCTATCAACAATCAGACCGTGCAGAAGCTCCCACAGTGTCATGCAGCCAATGACCAGACCGTGCAGAAGCTCCCACAGTGTCATGCAGCCAATGACCAGATCGTGCAGAAGCTCCCTCGACAAAATGTTACCAGTAAACAGACCGGCAAAAACAATGATCATGTCAATGCACCAAAGACTGGGACTGTGGAGAACAAGCCTTCGCGCAATGCAGCCCATGCGCAGGCCATGGTGAAGCTCCATCCATCAGGTGGGTCTGCTTCTGGTTCTGGCTTGCTTCAGAGTGTTGTGAAGCCCAATGCAAATGAACTTTTCGACATCGGTTGCCGTATTGAAGCCCTGTCCCAGGACAGCGGCATCAGGGGCTGTTGGTTCATAGGTGTGATAGTAAAGAAGAAGCGCAAGGACGATATCATTCAAATCAAGGTCAAGTACCAAGATATCCTTCACGCCGAAGGGAGAGGACATCTCAAGGTTGGTTTATTATTTCTGTCTCGCATTGCAGTGCTTTCTTCTGTAATTAATCAAATGGGTTGATGCAGTCTGAGTTAGAAATTAGTATTAACCTGGCATTGGCTTTCTTTTGCAGGAATGGCTTAAACTGCAAAGAACTGCTCTACCTGACCGGCTGGGCATACGCCTTACTGGGAGACCGATGATTCGGCCCTTTCCTTCAGATTTGCCCAATACCCCATGTCCGGTGACCGCTGGGACAGTTGTCGACGTACGGAGGCCAGACGGATGGTGGGAGGGGATCGTGTTGGAGCCGAAAACTGTCGGCCGTGTAAGAGTATATTTCCCAGGTGACTACTACTTCTGTTTGTCATGTGATCTTATTTCCCTTGTACTCCTCTAGTATTCCGCTTTTTAGCACAACGTTTTCATGTTTTTCAAAATTTACAGGACAGAGGATAGTTAGGGAGATCCTCGAGGGGGACCTGCGGCGCTCATTTGAGTGGGTTGGTGAAAGATGGCTCAGTTTTATGCCAAGAAAAGATGTCGCGGATCGATTGCCGCCTCCTGATGTAATGAAAAATCAAGTTGGGCCAGAACTAGATATGCAGAAGGGGGCAAGCATGCTATCCAGCATGGGTGCTGCAAGACATGCTAATCAATCCGCGGGGAAGATAATCCTTAAGGGACTCAAGGGTGAGCGATCTGCAAAACCAGTACCTCCAATAGCAATCCTGGAATCAATGCAGGTTGGTGGCATATCTTCAAAGCCAGCGGCGCAGAACACCAGCAGCCAGCAATCTACTCACAAGGCTGAAGGCATATCGGCAGAAGTGGCGGCGCCTAGGGCAAGGCTGCAATCAAGGGAGAAAGTTGAGTATGTAGCTGCAAAGCCAGCTGCGCAGAAAACGATCCTCCATTGCTCCATTGAGGAGAGTCAGGAGGGAGGTGGCATTTCTGTTGCTGACGGTGCACTCCCTGATGCCAAGCGTCCTAGAGTTGATCTTACAAATTTTTTGAAGTCTGAAAATGTGCTGAAGTGGGCTGAACGTAAGGCTAGAGGATCTGGTCCCCTAATGGGGTATTCTGACGGAAGCAGCCAGGCAAGCAACTCTGCCCTGAATGGAGGTACTGAGCCGGTGAATTCAGTGACTGTCAAAGAGGAATGCAAGAACAATGAACAGGCTCCTGCCAGCACAAAGCCACCAACGATCGACCTGTCAGATGGTGAATGAAACCAGTAGCAGGATATGAAGGCTGAGCTTTACTTTTGATTCATGCATGAATTCCATTTCTCAAGACTTTGCGCATTGCCATCTTGATGTACTGCTCTTTAAATCCCTTCCAGACAGAGTGGTGTTTGTACTCTGTAGAATAAATTGAGAAACTCGTCTCATAATCTGTTCTTCTCCTCAACTTTGGTGTTTACCTATCGTTACATTATGTAGATGGTGCTGTCTGTGACGAAGAAATCCGGGCATGTAGAGTAGGTTGTTGGCTTGGTGTTGGTGGTGCAGCACAAACTGGGCAACAGATTCAGGAATCTGATCCTGGAAACCATCATGCAGGTTGAGACCAGTTTCACTGTCTAGAGGCCAAATCCTATTTTTACTTCACTGCGTCGCTGCTTTTCTTCTTGCATAATTTCCTGATTAAACTGGCAGGTCAAACTAGCCGGCTAGTTAATCCGGTGGCCTACAACGCATAAATTAGGTGTGTATGCAAGGCTGGAAAAGTCCAGTGAATACAGAAAAGCATGGAGATGTTCACATAGATTAACGTATATGTCGCAGCTTTTTACAGGTCCTTCGGTGACAAATCTATGCATTCCATCTCTTGTTTGAACACTGAAATATTACTACCGCTACCCCTTGCTGCATATATGATTCTATAGTTTCAGACAGACAGTAAACTATTGCTAATGCGGCAACGAATGAAAATGCATAAAGGTAAACTGTCAAGTACAAGCTATAGCCTGGAAGAAGACTGAAAAGCATAAGTTAATACCGAGAGCATATGTTTTCAGGCCCTACCTGGACTTGAAAGGCGAAGAACACAAGGCAAAGGAAATCTGGGAAGCAGAATCTGATTCCGACAACGCACATCGTGCCCACAGTGGAACAGAGAACCGGATGGCCATAAAGAGGCTCTTAGGCCACGCTAATTCCATACTGTCTGCACCTAAGGTTCTTGCTTTCCTTGCAACTTTTCCCCCAGACCCTGAAGCTTTCTCCGGTCAGTCGACACCGCCGCGCCTCTGCCCGGGAAGAGCAGCCTCATCGTCTTCATGGAGTATAGGGTAATGGCCGATCCCTTCTCGTGTGTACATATGAGCAGCTTGCAGCCTGGAAGGCTGCAGGTTTGACAAGGTGTATGTTTTTCTGTCTACTGTCCTCAGCAGCAGTTCTACTACATGACCCTCAGGATGAGCATAGACTGCAACGGGTGCTACCAGAAGATCAGGAGGGCTCTGCTCCAGATGCAAGGTGCTACCTCCTACACACACACACACACTCTCTCTCTCTCTCTCTCTCTCTCTCTCTCTCTCTCTCTCTCAAACCTGTACCTTGGCCAGTACTGGTTTCACGCACCTGAAGTTGTCATCTGTCTTGTCTGGGTGTTGATCTGAATCAAATTTTGCAGAGCTGGAGAGCCACCTGATCGACCGAAAGCACGGCCGGGTGAGCGTGTGCGGAGCCTTCAGCCCGCAGGACGTGGCCATCAAGATCAGGAAGCGCACCAACCGGCGCGTCGAGATACTGGAGCTCAGGGAGGCCATGGGGCCACAGGCCGGCGACGAGCAGAACGCTGCGGCCCAGCATATGCCTTGAATCTCTCACCCGCCTCCCACGCTAGCTACTTGTGTTGCTGCTACCAGCACCTGGATGCTGCTGCTCTAGCTTCAGTACCTGAAACTCATCGACTGCCAAATGAAACCTACTTTTCAGAGGATTTAGTACCTCTCTTTTTATGTGCACGCTTATATATTCATGATTTGTAGATTCTTGTATGGGTTTTTCGAGTGAACTTCATCACTGAAGCACTGCTTAACCTTGATTTCTTGCTAACCAGCATCATCCAAGCCACAAACAGACATTCTGAATGTAAAAAAGATCTTTTGCATTATTATTATTAACACTCCAAGAAATGTAGACTATTCATGGTTTGCTGAATCAGGGTATCTACATCCAAGAAAGAAAGAGTATACAGTGTTGTCTGTGGCTATTCTACATCTTTAACATCTCGGCGGATTCTCCACACCATTATTAGTACTATCATCATGTTCCAATTGGAACCAGATAAATCACGGACGTGCAGGCAACACCTGTGAGGAACTTCTCCTTACAATGTTAGGCTCTCAGGGTCCTCCACAATCTTTGCAAACGTTTGGAGAAATGCTGCCAAATCAGCGCCATATATAATCCTGTGATCAGCAGTAACATTGACCTGAAAAGGCAATAAGAAACTTCGTTAGGAGCTGCGCTTGAAGGGAGTTCTGTTACTACCACCAAACAAAAGGATGTGGTTGTAACTGGAGGATTAAAGGTCTAACTGTGGTCTGTGGCATATACTGTGAAGTATGATCATGGAAAAGATTGACAAGAAACACACCATTTGTAGGTTAGTACTGAGAATGTACAGCCTCTAAGGAAATCAGGAGACACTCAGTATCCTTGATAGTTGCCACAAAACATACTCAAAATGTTAAAACTAATGAGGCCACACACTCAAAATGTGCTTGCAGTTTCGGAACCAGACCAACTGACCAAATTGTTAGATAAGCCAGCTCAGGCAAACAGAAAATCCTGTCAGCACCTCCGGGTAGCCAACCAAGTTTACATACTTATTGTGCTCTAACATTATATATGATATGATGTAGTAATATACTTCAGCAACATGTGCTAGGTTCGCGCGCATTAATTTCAGTCGCATTCTTATGACACACTCCAAATTGTATCCAAATTAAACAACAGTCAGAGCGTCAATATATCCAAATTATAACTATGTGAAAAGCAGACTAACCAGCATTTCGTTTTTGATACTGAAGAAACCATCCTTATCAGCTTTCACAGTAGGTCTCGATGCTCCAACAGCCATGATAGCCCCCTGCATCAAGCCATTTACATGCAGTACTTAGTTCTTATGTCGCACAAAAGCAATTTTATCTGCATTGGTACTGACAGGTCAGCGATGAAAAAAAACTAACCTGACCAGGTGGAAGGATTGCATCAAATCTATCCACCCCAAACATACCCAGATTGGACAGCGAAAATGTCCCTATACATTAGCAGATCAGCATGTAAGCAGAGTGTCAATGAATACCAATTGTCAAAACACCAGAACACACGTTCTATACCTGAGCTGTACTCATTTGGTTGAAGCTGCTTCAAGCGCGTCTTCTTGAGCAGGGCTCTCCACTTTTGTGCAAGCAGATATATATCCACCTGCCATGTCAATTTTAGTTTAGAGCTTTTCAGCTGACTTACTCGGATGCTAAAAATGTTGCATTTCATCAGAAAAAACAACTAATGCAATAAGCTTGTACCTTATCAACATCCTCCAAGACAGGCGTAAGAAGGCCACCCTCGATGGCAACTGCCACCGCGATGTTGATACTACTGTTGTAACTGAAGCTCTTTCCATCCCTGCAGCTGGCATTCACAATTGGGTGCTGAGCGAGCGCCATGGCTACGGCTTTCGCTAGCAACAATGTCTTTGTGACCCCTTTCAACTTAACCTATCAAATCCATTTTAATCAACTGTCACCACACACATGAACACCTGGGCAGTATCACGAGGATTCAGCTATGCAATTCAATACTTTGTGGAAGGTTCATAGCAATGATACCTTTTCATAGAGCGCGTCAAGCTTATCAGTTGTGATGGCATACCCAACTCGGAATGTTGGCACTGACAAGCTCTCCACCATGTTCCTGCTCACCGCCGATTGCATGGATGTGAATGGTACCACTGTTGCGCCAGGCACCGGAGGCAGCACTACTGCTGGAGGCGCAGAGTAAACCGCAGGGGCTGGAGGTGGAGCAGCCTTTAGCTTTGGCTGGATGCCAGCGGCTGCCTCAACGTCAGCCGCCGTGATGCGGCCGTTCAGCCCGGTACCGGCGACCTTGGAGATGTCCACTCTGTGCTCCTTCGCGAGCTTCTTGGCATGAGGCGTGGCGATGCTTTTCGTCGGCGCGGCCACTGGCGCCGGAGCGGGAGACACGGTGGGTGGAGCCACGGCGGCGGCATGGGGAGGAGGGGGCTCTTCGCCCTGGGCTTTGGATAGGTCCTGGGCACGCGCCTGCGCGAGGGCGACATCCTCCTCGGACTCGGCGAGGAGGGCGATGGGGGCGCCGACGGGGGCGGTCCCGCCGGCCGGGACGAGGACGGCGGCGATGATGCCGTCGTGGAAGGTCTCCACATCCATGTCGGCCTTGTCGGACTCGACCACCACCACGGGGTCGCCCTTGGAGACGCGGTCTCCCTCGGCGGTCGTCCAGGAGACGATCCGGCCCTCCGTCATCGTCGAGCTCAGCGCAGGCATGAAGATCTCCCGCACCTTCGCCCGCACCACCGCCATGCGCCGCCTTCGAGGGGCCTGAACGTTCGTCGCACGGCGCGCGCGCCCCGGCACGGTGGAGACCGAGAGGGAGAGGGAAGCCATCGGCGTCATGGCCCACGGGTTGCGCCAATCACCCGACTAAATGAGTCAGCTTGTCGTGGTAAACTTCGAGATGCGAAGGAGCTTGCCGCAGCGGCGAGCCTGCAGGACGGGGCCGGGAGGACGTGGGCGGAAAATAATGTGGCGGAATCCGGCGAGCGCGGCGGCGGCGGCGGCGGCGCAGTGAAGGGGAAAGGAAATGTTATTCGGTGAAGGATACCGCCCACCAACCGGAAGGTGCGACTGTGCCGGTTAGTTCCGTAATTCGTGGACTCTATTGTTGCCGTCCGATCAAGATATCTGGTCCACACAGCAACAAAATCCGGCCGTTCGATGGAACTTTCACGGCTCTCTTTGTGGTCGCCTGATCGGTAACTTCTTCGCGCCGTCTACCGTCTCCGTCACAGTTGTTGAGTCGGGTATCTCACCCGTTTGTCCTCGACAAAAGATCACATCATTAGAGCAAACAGATAATTTACATCATACGATGCATTTTTTTTGCTTTTTTTTTGTTTTTACATCATCTGTTTTTTCTTAAAACTTAGATGAAGTAAAATACATTACCTCTCCTTTAAAAATTCTCCAGCTGTACTATCTCCGTCTAAAAATAGTTGTCTTAATTTTGTCAAGATATAAATGTATTTAGACATATTTTAAATCTAAACTTCGACACATAATTTGAAGTAAAATCTAAACTTCGACACATAATTGAACTGTCCATTGATCCATAGATCGATACAGATAGTTCATACAACCATAGCTCGACACATGAACGCTGCAGACACTAGTTTGACACTGACTCGACACTAGATAGTCGGCATCGACACTCGATCACCACTCAACAATATAGTCATCCCAGAAACCATCAACCTCAAATTCCTTGTCGACCTCGCGGGTGCGTGGCATGGTACACAACAATGGCAGCCTCGTGAATTTGATGAGATTGAACAAAAAGTTCAAACATAGACACAAAATTGAAGAGTTATAGTTAACAAAACTTGGAACGTGGAATCAATCGCGAGAATGTGATTGTCGATGTGCATTGTGTGTTTGTGTAGAGCTCATCATGAAATCGAAGAACTGTTTTGTAGATCAAAACATACGAGGTGAAATAGACACAGTGAATGTGAGAACGATTAATTTCGTGCAAACTTACCAACAGGCGTGCAGCCGTGTTCCCCTCCGCACCTCGAACAAGACTGGAACAAGACTGGCTTGCCAGAAATTACTGATTCGAGCAGGTGCTTTGAGTAGCGTGTGTGCTACGAATAATACCTAGTGCAATCATCCAGCCTGATTTCTTGCATCCCATGGACGTGGTGGGTACTGCAGGCAACCAAACATGAGCTTGAAAATGCCCTATGGTGATTAGTTTGTATTTACACTGTGCGCTTGCTTCTGCCTGCGGCGTTGACCCCGACGCTGTCAACAAGGCAGACGAGGTACTCCGGTTCCGAATGATGCTTTGGCATCGACGCGGCCGGTCTCCTCTCCGGTGTTCCTTGTAAACCATCGTTGGTTGTTTACCTCTAAAATTTATGGCAGTAAGCTCTTTTTTGCTACCTGGTGCAATTTCTGTTCCTTATGAGTGCTTGCCTTAACTTCGTAATCGAAACCTCGAACGTTCGGGGGTTAGGAGATGACGATAAGTGTTGCGCTGTCTTTGCGGACCTTGCTGCCGCCAAACCCAATCTTCTTGCGATCCAAGAAACGAAGCTCACTTCTCTCTTGCCTTCTAAGGACGCCACGTTCCTCCCCTCCCACATCCGGTCTCTCCGCGCCGTCGATTCTACTAGGGCCTCAGGTGGACTCCTCTCCGCCTGGGATCAAAACATGTTTAACTTAGCAAACGAGACCTCCTCCCGCCACCTCCTCTCCCTGGACCTCGCTTTAGTCGCAGATGGCTTCACGCTTAGGTTTACTAACGTTTATGCCCCCTGCGATAGGGCGGAGAAAACCCTGTTCCTTGAGTCGCTTGCCACTCATGAACCGGACGGCGACACTCCTTGGATTATTGTCGGGGATTTCAACCTTACTCGTGACCCCTCCGACCGAAACAACGACAACTTCTCTGTCAACGATGCGACCATGTTTAATGACTCCATCAATAACCTCTACCTTATCGAGCTCCCCCTAACTGACCGTAGCTATACCTGGTCTAACCGCCGCAATAATCCTACCCTCGCTAGGCTAGATCGTGTTTTCATTAACCATGCCTCGAACGCCACGTTCCCCTCGTCGACTCTCTCCTCGCTCACTCATGATACCTCCGACCACGTCCCCCTTATTGCCACCATCTCCACCCTCATCCCCAAACGCGGGCACTTCCGGTACGATGCTTCTTGGGGGCTTCACGATGGTTTTAAACACCTCATCTGTTCCACCTGGGCTAGGACGACTAGACATGACCCTACTACCCAAATTGCCGCACGCCTTCGCCAATGTCGTTTCCACTGCAAAGCTTGGGCGAAGAGATCCTCCCCTACCCTCTTCCGGGAAAATGATTGCCGCATTCTGATCAGCCTTCTGGACTTGTTGGAGTAAGACCATCCTCTGTACCCCCATGAAAACCACCTCCACTCCCTTACTATGGACGCCCTCCACCTTGCTGTCAAGGAAAAAGCTCTCTACTGGAGGCTTTGGGCAAAAGTGTGTTTTTCCCTTGAAGGCGATGAAAACACCAAGTTCTTCCATGCCTCGGCTACTTGTCGGCTCCGCCGCAACTCTATTGCCGCCTGACATAGGCATCCCCAATGGGCCTGCCGAAGATGGTACCCGGGGTTTATTGAAGGTCCACGAGTCAAAGAATATGAAGCCTGGAAGCCCAATTAGTATTAAAGAAAGATAGAATTGTATTAGGAATATCAGCTTGTAATTATTATGGGACGGTTCAGAAACCCTCCCGGACTCTGTAACTTGTGTACCACGAATCCCTCGGCTCCGCCTCCTATATAAGGGGGAGTCGAGGGACAAAGAAAGGATCGATTCATTGTTTCACGCAAACCCTAGTTTCTCAATCGTCGAGTACTTTTCGGCTGAAACCCTCGAGATCTAGTTGCCCTCTACTTCCAACTAAACCCTAGTCTACAACTCGTAGGCATTGATAAGTTAATCCCTTGTCAATTGGCGCCGTCTGTGGGAATTGGAGGCGACAAGGAGCTGATCTCGATGGCACGTTCAAGATCGTCGACTTCTTCGGTAGCAAGCAACGCGATGGATAGAGGTAAACATATCGAAACTGATCTAGTCGATTTTGTTCCTCACCCGCCCTCCCGTTTGGATGCATGTGCATATCTGGAGGAGCCTATGGAGATGACGTTTGGCAAGTTCCACTTCCGCGTCGAAAAGGAAGGATCGTATCGTCTCGAATTTCCGATCTCGTCGGGATTATCGGAGATCGATTCCGATTTTTCGAATTCCACGTCATCGACTGAGACAGGAGACGAGGAGATTTTGCCGCCACGCTTCATCAACACTATGGCAAGTGAAAAACTCGCCAAGATCTTCTGCGACATGTCCTTCGAGTCATCCGCGGACTCCAATATAAGCGATGACTCGAGCAACATCGACAGCTTCAACTTCATCGACAGATCCACTATTATTGGAGAGGTCTTCACCAATCTATATGATGGTGTCACCAATCCTGACAAAGTTCAAAACTCAAAATACCATCAAATCTATGCAATTGGAGAAACAAGTCGTCCACAAGAGGAGACATCAGAGAACTTTGACGACGCGGGAAATCCGTACGTCGATCCCGCATATCTCACGCGAGGTCTGGGGACCAAATATATCGGGCCTGGAACACGAGAGATGGTGCAATTTCCGCAGGCAGTATGGGACAGAGTTGCAAGAGCCATGGATGGCACAGAGCCAATGACCATAGCAGCGACACCTGAAGAGTCACAAGCTTACCAATATAGACTTGCTCGTACTAGACGGGAGCTCAAAAAATAGAGAATTGAGCTAGACAGGAGGCAAGCCGCAGCTTCCGCGTCAAGCAGGCGAAGGGCGGACTTGAGTCGACAATCAGGTACTTCGGGAGAGAGTCACAGAGCAGCTCATAACAGAGCAAGATCTCGACTGCAAAACATACCTGAGGCTGAAAGGGAGAATCGAGTTCAAAACCTCGACATGTCCTTCATGTCCATAGACACAAGGGGGAACATTATTCCCAAAATGCCAGAAGCTGGGTACATGGCAACGCAAACTTTTATACTCGCATCCAGGCCACCTCCTGGAGACCCAAGGGAACTATTGTACAACATGGCCATGGCAGGAGTTGGAGTGATGGGCACAGCATTTGCAGGTACGCCTCCCGAAGGATCAGCAAGGCAAAATAGTCCACGACCTACGGCAACAGTACAAGATCCTGCAAGAACGAGTGGGGCAAGAGATGCAGCTACTCAGGCAAGGGTAGACAGAGCGCGACAGGAGAGAAGGGAACGCAGGCACTCACCAGAGGTCAATGAAGAAGATATGTGTGGGCTCCCGTGTTTCACAAGACGAGTCCGTAAAACTAGAGTTCCATCAGGGTTTAAACTACCCGATAACTACAAAAAATTCGACGGCTTGCAAGATCCTGAGGATTGGTTAGTTGATTATCTCGAGATGGTGAAATTGATGGGTGGAACTAGAGTAACATCCATGCAGAGTGATGTCTACGCACGCTTCTTTTCTTGTAGACAGTGTTGGGCCTCCAAGAGCAGAGGTTTGTAGAACATCAGCAAGTTTTCCCTAAAGTGGATCACCCAAGGTTTATCGAACTCAGGGAGGAAGAGGTCAAAGATATCCCTCTCAAGCAACCCTGCAATCACAATGCAAGAAGTCTCTTGTGTCCCCAACACACCCAATACACTTGTCAGATGTATAGGTGCACTAGTTCGGCAAAGAGATAGTGAAATACAGGTGGTATGAATGAATATGAGCAGTAGTAACGGCGCCAGAAAATACTTGACTGTCTACGGCGACAGAAAATAGCTTGCTGGCGTGCAGTTGATGGTAGTAATATTGCAGGAAGTAGAGATGCACTAAAACAGTAAACAAGCGGTGATTGCAGTATTTGGAAACAAGGCCTAGGGGTCATACTTTCACTAGTGGACACTCTCAACATTGATCACATAATAAAACCACTCTACACTCTCTTGTTGGATGATGAACACCATTAATTGTGTAGGGCTACAAGAGCACCTCAATGCCGGAGTTAACAAGCTCCACAACATTCGATATTCATATTTAAATAACCTTAGAGTGCATGATAGATCAACACAACTATACCAAGTACTAACATAGCATGCACACCGTCACCGACAGCCTATGAAAGGAGGAATAGATCACATCAATACCATCATAGTAATAGTTAACTTCATAATCTACAAGAGATCACAATCATAAACTACGCCAAGTACTACATGATGCACACACTGTCAACATTACATCATGGAGGAGGAATAGAGTACTTTAATAACATCACTAGAGTAGCACATAGATGAATAGTGATACAAAACTCATATGAATCTCAATCATGTAAGGCAGCTCATGAGATCATTGTATTGAAGTACATAGGAGAGAGATTAACCACATAGCTACCGGTACAGCCCTTAGCCTCGATGGAGAACTACTCCCTCCTCATGGGAGACAGCAGCGGTGATGAAGATGGCGGTGGTGTCGATGGAGATGCCTTCCGGGGGTACTTCCCCGTCCCGGCAGCGTGCCGGAACAGAGACTTCTGTCCCCTAGATCTTGGCTTCGCGATGGCGGCGGCTCTGGAAGGTTTCTCGTACCGTGGCTTTTTTGTATCGAAGATTTAGGTCAGGGGGCTTCTTATAGGCGAAGAGGCAGAGTCGGAAGGGCTACGGAGCCGCCACACAATAGGGGGGGCGCGGCCCCCCTCTTGGCCGCGCCGGCCACATGTGTGGGCCCCCTGTGGCTCTCCTCTGGTCCCTCTCGGGTGTTCTGGAAGCTTCGTGGAATTATAAGATACTGGGCTTTGATTTCATCCAATTCCGAGAATATTTCCTTACTAGGATTTCTGAAACCAAAAACAGCAAAAAACAGGAACTGGCGCTTCGGCATCTCGTCAATAGGTTAGTTCCGAAAAATGCATAAAATCATCATAAAGTGTGAACAAAACATGTAGGTATTGTCATAAAACAAGCATGGAACATCAAAAATTATAGATACGTTGGAGACGTATCAGCATCCCCAAGCTTAGTTCCTACTCGTCCTCGAGTAGGTAAACGATAACAAAGATAATTTCTGAAGTGACATGCTACCAACATAATCTTGATCCAATAATAATGTTAACCATATGAACTGAGATCAAATCACTCAAAGCAAATGTCTATATTGATATAAGAGATGATAATGTAAGGGTTAAACAAGCTAGAAGTTTTCATGAACTATTGCTTCAAAGACATGAAACCGTACAAAGTTCATTAAATATGTGTTAAGTATTCAGCGTAGAAGTTCTATCCTTCATTCCAAGCATCAAGTAAATTTTCACAACATAAGAAGGATTCAGTCAAGTAAACATAAACATGAACATCATGAATCAAATGTTTCGAAGTCTACTCAACCGGTGAGCGCAAGCATTTGGTATTAGCACCAGGATGTTATGGCATAAAGAACGTTAATGGGGGTTTGGAAGGCCAAATGGAAGAAAATCTTACAAAGCTATAAGTGATCATTAGACAAGAGGAAGCCTTATGATCGAAGCTATGCAAGGAGTAGTGAATGCCATGCAACGGATGCACATAGAGCTATATGTGTATGAAAGCTCTCCAAAGGAACTAGTGGGGGTGCATCCAACTTGGTTGCTCATGAAGACCTAGAGCACTTTTGAGGAAGCTCATCATTGGAATATACAACCCAAGTTCTATAGTGTAAATTCCCCACATAGTTATACTAGTAAAACATGAAAACTCTCTCATATGAAGTGTAGGTGCTAAACATGAGCACAAATGATGACTATGAATATGCAGGTGCTAAAACATGAGCACAAGTGTGGATAAAAGATAGTAATGTTGCCCCCTTTTTCTTTATTCTCTTTTTCTTTTCTTTTTTCTTTGTCTTTTCTATTTTTTTTTTCTTTTATTTTTCTCTTTTCGATGGCCTCCATGGCTCTTTTCACTTTTAGGGGCAACATCCTAATATGACAACACACTTTTTGGTACAAATAACTCATAATGAATAAAACATGATGTATGAAACTGTATGCCTCTGCTAGTGTAGCAGGATGTGCAATGATCTAGCGTAACATGGGTAAACCACACATCAGCTGTATAGAATCATGCAAAGCAATATATAAATAATAAACGACAACATGTAATGTAATTTAAAATGGAAGTTGCATGGCAATATATCTCGGAACAGCTATGGAAATGCTGTGGTAGGTAGGTATGGTGGCTGTTTTGAGGAGATGTATGGGCTTATGTGTAGGAGAACAAGAGAAAGTCCTCCCATGTGTTTGGATGTACTGGCGAAGTATGCACAATTCTCAATGTGAGCAAAAGGCAATGCACAGTACCGAAGAGGCTAGCAAATTTGGATGGTGGAAGTGCCAAAAACCGTAGCTTAACATTAGTCAAAAAGAACTCACAAGCTTATTGCAAACAACTAGCAGGTTCATCATTAAGAGCATGATTAAAATTTACTCCAAGGAGGGCCGTTCACGGTGGCACAAGTACCCCGCTAGCTCCCTCGACCTTCAGCACAACTTAGTTATTACGATGAACTCTCAGACATGGAAAGCTATCAAGTCCAACTACACCTTCAACTATTTAAATAGAGTTTGTAGTACGGCACAAGCTTAAAGACAACAATCACTACTAATTTTAACTTATTTATCCAGCAAGCCTTACCATCTAAATACCTCAAAACGTTTGCAAAGAATCAAGTTATCAAATCTCAATGATCTACAAGATTATGCAAGTGTTCCATTATACCACTACCACATGAAACATTTCCCGAACCAATCAAATAACAATGAACGAAGCAGTTTCAACCTTCGCCATGAACACTAAAAGTAAAGCTAAGAACACATGTGTTCATATGAACCAACGGAGTGTGTCTCTCTCCCACACAAGGATGAACTTATTCAAACAAAGCAAAAATAAAAACAACAGACGCTCCAAGTAAAGTACATAAGATGTGATGGAGTAAAAATATAGTTTCAAGAGAAGAAACCTGATAAATTGTTGATGAAGAAGGGGATGCCTTGTGCATCCCAAGCTTAGATGCTTGAGTCTTCTTGAAATATGCAGGGATGAACCACGGGGGCATCCCCAAGCTTAGACTTTTCACTCTTCGTAATCATATATCATCCTCCTCTCTTGACCCTTGAAAACTTCCTCCACACCAAACTCAAAACAAACTCATTAGAGGGTTAGTGCATAATCAAAAATTCACATGTTCAGAGGTGACACAATCATTCTTAACACTTCTGGACATTGCCCAAAGCTACTGGAAGTTAATGGAACAAAGAAATCCATCCAACACAGCAAAAGAGGCAATGCGAAATAAAAGGCACAATCTGTCAAAACAGAACAGTCCGTAAAGACGAAGTTTTTAGAGGCACCAGACTTGCTCAAATGAAAATGCTCAAATTTAATGAAAGTTGCGTACATATCTGAGGATCACGCACGTAAATTGGCAGATTTGTCTGAGTTACCTACAGAGAACCCTGCCCAAATTCGTGACAGACAGAAATCTGTTTCTGCGCAGTAATCCAAATCTAGTATCAACTCTACTATCAAAGACTTCACTTGGCACAACAATGCAATAAAATAAGATAAGGAGAGGTTGCTACAGTAGTAACAACTTCCAAGACTCAAATATAAAACAAAATTACTGTAGTAAAACAAAAACATGGGTTATCTCCCAACAAGTGCTTTCTTTATAGCCATTAAGATGGGCTCAGCAATTTTAATGATGCACTCTCAAGAAATAGTAGTTGAAGCAAAAGAGAGCATCAAGAAGCAAATTCAAAACACATTTAAGTCTAACCCACTTCCTATGCATAGGAATCTTGTAAATAAACAAATTCATGAAGCATAATGCAACAAGCATAGAAAGATAAAACAAGTGCAGCTTCAAGATTTTCAGCAAAAAGAGAGGTGTTTTAGTAACGTGAAAATTTCTACAATCATATTTTCCTCCCTCATAAAGATTTTCTGTAGCATCATGAGCAAACTCAACAATATAACTATCAAATGAAACATTCTTATCATGAGCTATATGCATAAAATTATTACTCTCCACATAAGCATAATCAATTTTATTAGTAATAGTGGGAGCAAATTCAACAAAGTAGCTATCATTATTATTCTCATCATCAAATATAGGAGGCATATTGTAATCATAATCAAATTTATCCTCCATAACAGGCAGCATCAAAAGACCACTATCATTATAATCATCATAAATAGGAGGCAAAGTATCATCAAAGAAAATTTTCTCCTCAATGCTTGGGGGACTAAAAATATCATGCTCATCAAAACCAGCTTCCCCAAGCATAGATTCCATATCATTAGCAACAATGGTGTTCATACTAATATGTTCCATGGGTTTTTTAATTTTCGCATCAAACCATTGATGTGCGTGGTTGACGTACTGTCTTTCCGTTCGACACGCGTCCGTTGGGAACCCCAAGAGGAAGGTGTGATGCGTACAGCGGCAAGTTTCCCTCAGTAAGAAACCAAGGTTTATCGAACCAGTAGGAGTTAAGAAGCACGTTGAAGGTTGATGGCGGCGAGATGTAGTGCGGCGCAACACCAGGGATTCCGGCGCCAACGTGGAACCTGCACAACACAAACCAAGTACTTTGCCCCAACGAAACAGCGAGGTTGTCAATCTCACCGGCTTGCTGTAACAAAGGATTAGATGTATAGTGTGGAAGATGATTGTTTGCAGAAAACAGTAGAACAAGTATTGCAGTAGATTGTATTTCAGTATAGAGAATTGGACCGGGGTCCACAGTTCACTAGAGGTGTCTCTCCCATAAGATAAACATCATGTTGGGTGAACAAATTACAGTTGGGCAATTGACAAATAGAGAGGGCATGACCATGCACATACATATTATGATGAGTATAGTGAGATTTAATTGGGCATTACGACAAAGTACATAGACCGCTATCCAGCATGCATCTATGCCTAAAAAGTCCACCTTCAGGTTATCATCCGAACCCCTTCCAGTATTAAGTTACTAACAACAGACAATTGCATTAAGTATTGCGCGTAATGTAATCAATAACTACATCCTCGGACATAGCATCAATGTTTTATCCCTAGTGGCAACAACACATCCATAACCTTAGAGGTTTCTGTCACTCCCCCAGATTCACGGAGACATGAACCCACTATCGAGCATAAATACCCCCTCTTGGAGTTACTAGCAAAAACTTGGCCAGAGCCTCTACTAATAACGGAGAGCATGCAAGATCATAAACAACACATAGATATAAATTGATAATCAACATAACATAGTATTCTCTATTCATCGGATCCCAACAAACACAACATATAGCATTACAGATAGATGATCTTGATCATGTTCGGCAGCTCACAAGACCCGACAATTAAGCACAATGAGGAGAAGACAACCATCTAGCTACTGCTATGGACCCATAGTCCAGGGGTAGACTACTCACTCATCACTCCGGAGGCGACCATGGCGGTGTAGAGTCCTCCGGGAGATGGATCCCCTCTCCGGCAGGGTGCCGGAGGCGATCTCCTGAATCCCCCGAGATGGGATTGGCGGCGGCGGCGTCTCTGGAAGGTTTTCCGTATCGTGGCTCTCGGTACTGGGGGTTTCGCGACGAAGGCTATTTGTAGGCGGAAGGGCAGGTCAAGGGGCGTCACGAGGGGCCCAGGAGACAGGTCGGCGCGGCCAAGGGCTGGGCCGCGCCGCCCTACCTCCTGGCTGCCTCGTGGCCCCACTTCGTTGACTCTCCGGTCTTCTGGAAGCTTCGTGTGAAAATAGGCCCCTGGGCGTTGATTTCGTCCAATTCCGAGAATATTTCCTTACTAGGATTTCTGAAACCAAAAACAGCAGAAAACAAAGAATCGGCTCTTCGGCATCTTGTTAATAGGTTAGTTCCAGAAAAATGCATAAATATGACATAAAGTATGCATAAAACATGTAGATATCATCAATAATGTGGCATGGAACATAAGAAATTATCGATACGTTGGAGACGTATCAGCATCCCCAAGCTTAGTTTCTGCTCGTCCCGAGCAGGTAAACGATAAACAAAGATAATTTCTGGAGTGACATGCCATCATAACCTTGATCATACTATTGTAAGCATATGTAATGAATGCAGCGATCAAAACAATGTATATGACATGAGTAAACAACTGAATCATAAAGCAAAGACTTTGCATGAATAGTACTTCAAGACAAGCATCAATAAGTCTTGCATAAAAGTTAACTCATAAAGCAATAATTCAAAGTAAAGGTATTGAAGCAACACAAAGGAAGATGAAGTTTCAGCGGTTGCTTTCAACTTATAACATGTATATCTCATGGATATTGTCAATGTAAAGTAATATAACAAGTGCAATATGCAAGTATGTAGGAATCAATGCACAGTTCACACAAGTGTTTGCTTCTTGAGGTGGAGAGAAATAGGTGAACTGACTCAACAATAAAAGTAAAAGAATGGTCCTTCAAAGAGGGAAGCATCGATTGCTATATTTGTGCTAGAGCTTTGGTTTTGAAAACAAGAAACAATTTTGTCAACGGTAATAATAAAGCATATGTGTTATGTAGATTATATCTTACAAGTTGCAAGCCTCATGCATAGTATACTAATGGTGCCCGCACCTTGTCCTAATTAGCTTGGATTACCGGGATTATCGCAATGCACATGTTTTAACCAAGTGTCACAAAGGGGTACCTTTATGCCGCCTGTACAAAGGTCTAAGGAGAAAGGTCGCATTGGATTTCTCGCTATTGATTATTCTCAACTTAGACATCCATACCGGAACAACATAGACAACAGATAATGGACTCCTCTTTAATGCATAAGCATGTAGCAACAATTAATTTTCTCATATGAGATTGAGGATATATGTCCAAAACTGAAACTTCCACCATGGATCATGGCTTTAGTTAGCGGCCCAATGTTCTTCTCTAACAGTATGCATGCTCTAACCATAAAGGTGGTAAATCGCCCTTACTTCAGACAAGACGGACATGCATAGCAACTCACATGATATTCAACAAAGAGTAGTTGATGGCGTCCCCAGGAACATGGTTATCGCACAACAAGCAACTTAATAAGAGATAAAGTGCATAAGTACATATTCAATACCACAATAGTTTTTAAGCTATTTGTCCCATGAGCTATATATTGTAAAGGTAGAGGATATAAATTTTAAAGGTAGCACTCAAGCAATTTACTTTGGAATGGCAGAGAAATACCATGTAGTAGGTAGGTATGGTGGACACAAATGGCATAGTGGTTGGCTCAAGTATTTTGGATGCATGAGAAGTATTCCCTCTCGATACAAGGTTTAGGCTAGCAAGGCTATTTGAAACAAACACAAGGATGAAGCGGTGCAGCAAAACTCACATAAAAGACATATTGTAAACATCATAAGACTCTACACCGTCTTCCTTGTTGTTCAAACTCAATACTAGAAATTATCTAGACCTTAGAGAGACCGAATATGCAAACCAAATTTTAGCATGCTCTATGTATTTCTTCATTAATAAGTGCAAAGCATATGATGCAAGAGCTTAAACATGAGCACAACAATTGCCAAGTATCACATTATCCAAGACATTTTAGCAATTACTACATGTATCATTTTCCAATTCCAACCATATAACAATTTAACGAAGAAGAAACTTCGCCATGAATACTATGAGTAGAGCCTAAGGACATATTTGTCCATATGCTACAGCGGAGCGTGTCTCTCTCCCACACAAAGAATACTAGGATCCATTTTATTCAAACAAAACAAAAACAAAAACAAACCGATGCTCCAAACAAAGCACATAAGATGTGATGGAATAAAAATATAGTTTCAGGGGAGGAACCTGATAATGTTGTCGATGAAGAAGGGGATGCCTTGGGCATCCCCAAGCTTAGACGCTTGAGTCTTCTTGATATATGCAGGGGTGAATCACCGGGGCATCCCCAAGCTTAGAGCTTTCACTCTCCTTGATCATGGTGTATCATCTCCCTCTCTTGATCCTTGAAAACTTCCTCCACACCAAACTCAAAACAACTCATTAGAGGGTTAGTGCACAATCAAAATATACATGTTCAGAGGTGAAATAATCATTCTTAACACTTCTGGACATTGCACAAAGCTACTGAAAGTCAATGGAATCGAAAAATCCATCGAGCATATCAAAACAGGCAATGCGAAATAAAAGGCAGAATCTGTCAAAACAGAACAGTTCGTAATTACGAATTTTATTGAGGCACCAGACTTGCTCAAATGAAAATGCTCAAATTGAATGAAAGTTGCGTAAATATCTGAGGATCACTCACGTAAATTGGCTTAATTTTCTGAGTTACCTACAGAGAATTTTGCCCAGATTCGTGACAGCAAAGAAATCTGTTTCTGCGCAGTAATCCAAATCTAGTATGAACCTTACTATCAACAACTTTACTTGGCACAACAAAACACTAAACTAAGATAAGGAGAGGTTGCTACAGTAGTAAACAACTTCCAAGACTCAAAATAAAAACAAAGGTACTGTAGTAAAAACATGGGTTGTCTCCCATAAGCGCTTTTCTTTAACGCCTTTCAGCTAGGCGCAGAAAGTGTGTATCAAGTGTTATCAAGAGATGGAGCATCGATACCATAAGCTCCCCCATCTGTAGTGGTACTAAGGGCTTTGTCAATTTTAGGCCTATAATAATATTTTTTTGGTTTAGGCACTTTAGAGACATACATAAACTTTTGCTCCTTACCCACATAAGCTTTCTCCTTATATTTAAGAGAAGAAAAAGTTGAACCCAAGGTTCCAATAGCTTTTTCAAGTTCACCAATCCTATTGATTTGATTATCATGGACAACACAAGTTCCTAGGACACTAATTCTTTCATCAATTCCTCCTAAGGATTTATCAAGTTCATCAGTTTTACCAAGTAACATTTCCAATTTAGTTTCAACACTTGGAAATTTTTTCTCTATGGTTTCCAATTTTTTCATAACATCTTCAAGAGAGATTTCAATTTTAACTTCATCAACAGGGGGTATTCCAAATAGACTCTCAATAATGCAGCTAGCTTCTAATGCAGGAGTACTTAGGAAGTTATCTTTCGCGAGACAATCAAGAACATACCTATTCCAGCTAGAGACACCAACATAAAAATTCCTGAGTAGGATAGTGGTGGAGTGTTTCTTAGTGCACCTATTATGGGCATCACTAATTCTATACCAAGCATCTCTTAAACATTCTCCCCCTCGTTGCTTAAACGAACGAACTTCAACTTCAGGATTACTCATTTTAGCAATAGTAAATAAAGCAAACTAGATAAAGTAAATGCAAGTAACTAATTTTTTTTTGTGTTTTTGATATAGCAAACAAGATAGTAAATAAAGTAAAACTAGCAACTAATTTTTTTTGTATTTTGATTTAGTGCAGCAAACAAAGTGGTAAATAAAATAAAGCAAGACAAAAACAAAGTAAAGAGATTGGGATGTGGAGACTCCCCTTGCAGCGTGTCTTGATCTCCCCGGCAACGGCGCCAGAAATTTTGCTTGATGCGCGTGGTTGACGTATTGTCTTTCCGTTCGACACGCGTCCGTTGGGAACCCCAAGAGGAAGGTGTGATGCGTACAGCGGCAAGTTTCCCTCAGTAAGAAACCAAGGTTTATCGAACCAGTAGGAGTCAAGAAGCACGTTGAAGGTTGATGGCGGCGAGATGTAGTGCGGCGCAACACCAGGGATTCCGGCGCCAACGTGGAACCTGCACAACACAAACCAAGTACTTTGCCCCAACGAAACAGCGAGGTTGTCAATCTCACCGGCTTGCTGTAACAAAGGATTAGATGTATAGTGTGGAAGATGATTGTTTGCAGAAAACAGTAGAACAAGTATTGTAGTAGATTGTATTTCAGTATAGAGAATTGGACCGGGGTCCACAGTTCACTAGAGGTGTCTCTCCCATAAGATAAACAGCATGTTGGGTGAACAAATTACAGTTGGGCAATTGACAAATAGAGAGGACATGACCATGCACATACATATTATGATGAGTATAGTGAGATTTAATTGGGCATTACGACAAAGTACATAGACCGCTATCCAGCATGCATCTATGCCTAAAAAGTCCACCTTCAGGTTATCATCCGAACCCCTTCCAGTATTAAGTTGCTAACAACAGACAATTGCATTAAGTATTGCGCGTAATGTAATCAATAACTACATCCTCGGACATAGCATCAATGTTTTATCCCTAGTGGCAACAGCACATCCATAACCTTAGAGGTTTCTGTCACTCCCTGCATTCACGGAGACATGAACCCACTATCGAGCATAAATACCCCCTCTTGGAGTTACTAGCAAAAACTTGGCCAGAGCCTCTACTAATAACGGAGAGCATGCAAGATCATAAACAACACATAGATATAAATTGATAATCAACATAACATAGTATTCTCTATTCATCGGATCCCAACAAACACAACATATAGCATTACAGATAGATGATCTTGATCATGTTCGGCAGCTCACAAGACCCGACAATTAAGCACAATGAGGAGAAGACAACCATCTAGCTACTGCTATGGACCCATAGTCCAGGGGTAGACTACTCACTCATCACTCCGGAGGCGACCATGGCGGTGTAGAGTCCTCCGGGAGATGGATCCCCTCTCCGGCAGGGTGCCGGAGGCGATCTCCTGAATCCCCCGAGATGGGATTAGCGGCGGCGGCGTCTCTGGAAGGTTTTCCGTATCGTGGCTCTCGGTACTGGGGGTTTCGCGATGAAGGCTATTTGTAGGCGGAAGGGCAGGTCAAGGGGCGCCACGAGGGGCCCAGGAGACAGGTCGGCGCGGCCAAGGGCTGGGCCGCGCCGCCCTACCTCCTGGCTGCCTCGTGGCCCCACTTCGTTGACTCTCCGGTCTTCTGGAAGCTTCGTGTGAAAATAGGCCCCTGGGCGTTGATTTCGTCCAATTCCGAGAATATTTTGCTTACTAGGATTTCTGAAACCAAAAACAGCAGAAAACAGCAACTGGCTCTTCGGCATCTTGTTAATAGGTTAGTTCCAGAAAAATGCATAAATATGACATAAAGTATGCATAAAACATGTAGATATCATCAATAATGTGGCATGGAACATAAGAAATTATCGATACGTCGGAGACGTATCAACCATCCATGTCTTAACTCAGGAAAAAGATTAAAAAGCTCCATGTTGCTTTCCATTATGCCAAACTAGTGTAAAACAAGAAACAAAAAGATGCAATTGCAGGATCTAAAGGAAATCGCTTCGAGCACTTACAACGGCGCCGGAAAATAGCTTAGTAGCCAAGATCCGGAGTGTGAGTACCTTTTACCTTTCCTCCCCGGCAACGGCGCCAGAAAATAGCTTGATGTCTACGCACGCTTCTTTTCTTGTAGACAGTGTTGGGCCTCCAAGAGCAGAGGTTTGTAGAACAGCAGCAAGTTTTCCCTTAAGTGGATCACCCAAGGTTTATCGAACTCAGGGAGGAAGAGGTCAAAGATATCCCTCTCAAGCAACCCTACGATCACAATGCAAGAAGTCTCTTGTGTCCCCAACACACCCAATACACTTGTCAGATGTATAGGTGCACTAGTTCGGCGAAGAGATAGTGAAATACAGGTGGTATGAATGAATATGAGCAGTAGTAACGGCGCCAGAAAATACTTGACTGTCTACGGTGACAGAAAATAGCTTGCTGGCGTGCAGTTGATGGTAGTAATATTGCAGGAAGTAGAGATGCAGTAAAATAGTAAACAAGCGGTGATTGCAGTATTTGGAAACAAGGCCTAGGGATCATACTTTCACTAGTGGACACTCTCAACATTGATCACATAATAAAACCACTCTACACTCTCTTGTTGGATGATGAACACCATTAATTGTGTAGGGCTACAAGAGCACCTCAATGTCGAAGTTAACAAGCTCCACAACATTCGATATTCATATTTAAATAACCTTAGAGTGCATGATAGATCAACACAACTATACCAAGTACTAACATAGCATGCACACCGTCACCGACAGACAATGAAAGGAGGAATAGATCACATCAATACCATCATAGTAATAGTTAACTTCATAATCTACAAGAGATCACAATCATAAACTACGCCAAGTACTACATGATGCACACACTGTCAACATTACATCATGGAGGAGGAATAGAGTACTTTAATAACATCACTAGAGTAGCACATAGATGAATAGTGATACAAAACTCATCTGAATCTCAATCATGTAAGGCAGCTCATGAGATCATTGTATTGAAGTACATAGGAGAGAGATTAACCACATAGCTACCGGTACAGCCCTTAGCCTCGATGGAGAACTACTCCCTCCTCATGGGAGACAGCAGCGGTGATGAAGATGGCGGTGGTGTCGATGGAGATGCCTTCCGGGGGCACTTCCCCGTCCCGGCAACGTGCCAGAACAGAGACTTCTGTCCCCCAGATCTTGGCTTCGCGATGGCGGCGGCTCTAGAAGGTTTCTCGTACCGTGGCTTTTTCGTATCGAAGATTTAGGTCAGGGGGCTTCTTATAGGCAAAGAAGCGGAGTCGGAAGGGCTACGGAGCCGCCACACAATAGGGGGGCGCGGCCCCCCTCTTGGACGCGTCGGCCACATGTGTGGGCCCCCTGTGGCTCTCCTCTGGTCCCTCTCGGGTGTTCTGGAAGCTTCGTGGAATTATAAGATACTGGGCGTTGATTTCATCCAATTCCGAGAATATTTCCTTACTAGGATTTCTGAAACCAAAAACAGCAGAAAACAGGAACTGGCGCTTCGGCATCTCGTCAATAGGTTAGTTCCGGAAAACGCATAAAATCATCATAAAGTGTGAACAAAACATGTAGGTATTGTCATAAAACAAGCATGGAACATCAGAAATTATAGATACGTTGGAGACGTATCACAGAGCATTCAAGTACACCTAAGTGGAGCCGCGCGATCATGGATAAAGAAACTGCCTCCAGGTTCCATCGACAGTTGGGAAAGTTTTGAGGATATATTCGTCAAGAATTTCCGATCCACATGCAAAAAATCCGAATCACTAGAGGAGTTGAGGTCTTGTAGACAAAAGCACGATGAATCAATGAGAAAGTACATCCAGAGGTGGAACATCATCAAAAACTCGACAGAGAACATATCTGACGAGAGAGCAATAGATGTGTTTGTGGCTGGAATTCGACGGGGAGATTTTGTCGAAGACTTGGGGAGAACTAACCCAAAGACAGTATCAGCATTAATGGAGATAGCAAATAGGTGGGCAGATGGAGAAGATGATGTTCACAACAAACGGCATAGGTCGCCTGAAGAGGACCGTGGTCAAAATTTTCAAAACAGGCGACGATTTCCTTGGCAGTTCTCAAATTACGATGCCCCTAGCCAGATATCGGCTGGTTTTCAAGGAAACAGTGGAGGAAACAATCGAGATGATCACCAGAGGTGCGGTGAGCAGCGCAGCGATTACAAGGATGATTCCCGTTCTAACAGACAAAATAGTGGACCAAGGTTTCAGAGACCGTACATCTCACTCGAGGACTGATGACCCACAAGTATAGGGGATCGCAGCAGTCTTCGCGGGTAGTATAACCCAATTTATTGATTCGACACAAGGGGAGACAAAGAACACTTGGAAGCCTTAACAGCGGAGTTGTCAATTCAGCTGCACCTGGAAACAGACTTGCTCACAAGGGTTTATCAGTAGTAACAGTTTTATAGCAGTAGCAGTAGTGAAATAACAGCAGCAGAGTAACAGAGACAGCAGTAGTGATTTTAGTAAACAGCAGGATTAAAATACTGTAGGCACGGGGACGGATGACGGGCGTTGCATGGATGAGAGAAACTCATGTAACAATCATAGCAGGGCATTTGCAGATAATAATAATACGGTGTCCAAGTACAAAGCAATCAATAGGCATGTGTTCCAATTATAGTCGTACGTGCTCGCAATGAGAAACTTGCACAACATCTTTTGTCCTACCAGCCGGTGGCAGCCGGGCCTCAAGGGAAACTACTGGATATTAAGGTACTCCTTTTAATAGAGTACCGGATCAAAGCATTAACACTCCGTGAACACATGTGATCCTCACATCACTACCATCCCCTCCGGTTGTCCCGATTTCTGTCACTTCGGGGCCATCGGTTCCGGACAGCGACATGTGTATACAACTTGCAGGTAAGATCAATAAACAATGAATATCATGATGAAATAATAACATGTTCAGATCTGAGATCATGGCACTCGGGCCCTAGTGACAAGCATTAAGCATAGCAAGTTGCAACAATATCATCAAAGTACCAATTACGGACACTAGGCACTATGCCCTAACAATCTTATGCTATTACATGACCAATCTCATCCAATCCCTACCATCCCCTTCGGCCTACAGCGGGGGAATTACTCACACATGGATGGGGGAAACATGGCTGGTTGATGGAGAGGCATTGGCGGTGATGATGGCGATGATCTCCTGCAATTCCCCATCCCGGCGGAGTGCCAGAACCGAGACTTCTGGCTCCCGTGACGGAGTTTCGCGATGTGGCGGCGTTCTGGAGGCTTTCTGGCGACTTCGACTTCTCCCCGTGCGTTTTTAGGTCGAAGGCAATATATAGTCCGAAGGAGGGCGTCGGAGGCCGGCCGAGGGGGCCACACCATAGGGCCGCGCGGGCCCCCCTAGGCCGCGCCGCCTTATGGTGTGGGGCCCTCGGGCCTCCACCTGACTTGTCCTTCTGGCTCCGTCAGTATTCTGGGAAAATAGGGCCTTCTGCATAAATTCCGAGGATTTTCCCGAAAGTTGGATTTCTGCACAAAAACGAGACACCAGAACAGTTCTGCTGAAAACAGCGTTAGTCCGTGTTAGTTGTATCCAAAATACACAAATTAGAGGCAAAACAATAGCAAAAGTGTTCGGGAAAGTAGATACGTTTTGGACGTATCAACTCCCCCCAAGCTTAGCTTATTGCTTGTCCTCAAGCAATTCAGTTAACAACTGAGCAATAAAAGAACTTTCACGAACACATTTGCTCATATGATGTATATATTCTCATGCTATGGCTAATACTTAAGCAGTTCATAATGAGATACATGCAAATAAGATCATCCAACAGCTATGTCAATCATGGAGAGGTACCAACAATTAATAATAAGCATCATGAATCATGTATATAAGCAGGATTGCAATGTTCATAAGAGAGTATGATAAAGTGGTATCTCGCTTGCCCGTATTTGATCGGCAAAACATAAATGCCCAGGCACCTCTGGAGTTCATAGAAAGACTAGAAGTAGTGATTGTCAAAGATAAAAGCATCAAAGTTATACCACAATCAATCATATTTGGAGACAAGCATATTATACTAAGAATGACAGTTGTGCTCTCAAGATAGTGCTCAAAGAAAGAATGGAGACACAACACAAAAGTAAAAGATTGACCCTTCGCAGAGGGAAGCAGGGATTAACATGCGCTAGAGCTTTTCATTTTTTAAATCAGGAGTAAAATTATTTTGAGAGGTGTTTGTTGTTGTCAACGAATGGTAATGGGTACACTAACTACCTCGCCAACCGGACTCCCAAGAGCGGCTCCCATGAGTTATTTGCATATTTATGTGGCACTCCTTCCAACCTTTCTTACACAAACCATGGCTAACCGAATCCTCGGGTGCCTGCCAACAATCACATACCATGAAGGAGTGCCTTTTTATTTTAGTTTTATTATGATGATGACACTCCCCCCAACCTTTGCTTACACAAGCCATGGCTAACCGAATCCTTCGGGTGCCGTCCAACAATCACAAACCATGGAGGAGTGTCTATTTAAGTTAATTAATTTGGGACTGGGAATCCCATTGCCAGCTCTTTTTGCAAAATTATTGGATAAGCGGATGTGCCACTAGTCCATATGAGAGTCCGTCAAAAGTAAATGACAAGGTTGAAAGCTAAACACCACATACTTCCTCATGAGCTATGAAACATTAACACAAATTGAGAAGCATTTTGAAGGTTTTAAAGGTAGCGCATGAAAATTTACTTGGAATGGTTTGAAAGGCCATGCATAGGTATTTATGGTGGACACTTTGGAACAACTTGGTTTTCAGGTGTTTGGAAGCACGAGCAGCGTTCCCGCTCAGTACAAGTGAAGGCTAGCAATAGACTAGGGAGCGACAAATCAAGAGAGCAGTAACTGTCATAATCATGCTTGCGGCAAAATAAATTAACGGAGGCATAAAAGTGATACAAGAACTCTGAAGCAATATAAATCATCGAGGCTTAATTGACTTTGGTTCAGTCATATGCATGCATGAGCATGTGCCAAGTCGATATAAATGAATTATTCAGAGGAGGATACCACAATGCCATACTTACTTATGAATAAAACAATGCAAGCAAACATCCATAACATGCTACTCATATTAATAAATTGGAGCTAAACATGAGAGATCATGAACTACTAGACTTTCTCAAATAACATATACCTCACATGAACCAACTAAGCATGCTCACATTGCTGAGTATATGTACAAAATGAAAACAAATAGAGTTTATACCAGCCTCTCACCACAATCCAATTGTCGTAGATCGTCATTATTGCCTTTCACTTGTGTAGCTTGGATAATATGAAATGAAAACCACGCTCCAGCCACCGAAGACCATTGAACTCATAATGAACTTTACAAAACAAAGAAGAATAGCAAATATTTTTGGTGTTTTCGAATTGGAAACAAGAACAAAAGGAAACAAGCAAACAAAGCAAAATCTTTTTGGGTTTTCTTATAGCAAACTAGCAATAGCAAATAAAGCGAAACAAATGCAAGAAACCAAAGCAAACAAATGGTGAAGAGAAACAACAGAAATATTTTTGGTCTTTTTGTGTTTTGGAAAGGAAACAAAGCAAAAACAAGAAACGGCAAACTAGAAAAGTCACATAAACACAAAGCAGCAGAAATTCGTCAAACTTGACAGCAGTACAGTACTCGATTTTTAATAAATTCTTCCACTGCTCAAATCGAAAAGTGTTCAACTAATGAAAGTTAGATAACAACCTGGGGAACATGCACAAAAATTGGCTTCGCAAAATACTGTTCTGGCTATTTTTGGAAAAAAAATCGGTAACAGTTCAGAATCTGTTTTCAGGCAGCACTTCCCCAAATATCATCTCCCTCTCATTAGAAAACCACTCAAACGAACAAAACAAGTATATACAAGTATCCAGCAATCATAATATGCAAAGAATGAGTGATGCCGGTATACCTCCCCCCAAGCTTAGGCTTTTGGCCTAAGTGGAGTTCAACCCCAGCGCGGGTCGCTGTTCCTCGCCGGTGGGTAATGTATGGCGTAGTCATAGTAAGGTTCCTGTGCAGAAGAAAAGCGTGGAGGTTCCACATATCCAACATGTTGATGCGAGGAACTTGCTGCATCGGATGATGATTCGAGGTGTTCCTCGGCCTCCTCCGTGTTGTCTCTTGCATGATGGCCTCCTCCCTCTATGTGTGCATTCAGTGCACCTTCTGTGACTGACCAATCCTCCCTGGAATCAAGGTTAAATAGAACAGGCGCAGGCAATCTTACTAGTTTCTCAGTTTTCTTAGTTATTCTCCAGACTTTCTTATAAAATGTCATCTTGTAAAACAGGTTACCCAAGTTGGAGGAGTCAGAAACAAATTCATGTTTAACCATAGAGGCTATGTCAAGTTTTTCTATGGAAAGTGGAATATCAAGATGATGAGGTTCTACATTATGCAAAGCTAGTAAACGAGAGGCGATGAGACCTCCACAAATTCCACCTTTCTCACGGTTAGTAGTAAGTCTATAAGCTATCAATGCCCCTAAATTATAAGTCCTACTACCTTGCAGTGCCGCAGCTAGAAAAGCTAAATCCGGGATAGATAGTTTACCACCAATCCTTCTAGCAAGAACGCATTTAGTAATGAAATAAGCAAAGTAGCGGATAGCTGGGAGCTGAATACTAGTGATTTTACCACTATCCTCTGAGAAACTCCTTCCATAGCAAATCATCTTGAAGAGGCTTAAGAGTTCTTGCGGCGATCCCCTTATCTTCTCGCATGATCCCCATTGCGGTACTCTAATTGCTGCACAAAAATCACTGAATGGCAAGTTGACAGCTTTATTATAAATTTTATACTGAACCGTGGGGTTAGATCGCGACCAATTGAACTTAAAGTCCTGCACAACAGACATAGTTAATTTTGCATATTGGCTTGGTTCCCCATCAACGAAATCACTCAGCCCTGCACGAGAAATTAGGCTTTGAACATCTTCCAATATTCCTGCGCTTCTCATGAAATCCGCGCACGGGTAGTAAGAGAGGTATACTCCCTCTTCACGGTTCACTCTCATGACTTGTTGGACCTCCAATTCTTGTTGGTTAAGTTGATATCTATTCCACTCCATTTTCTGAAATTTTCAAAAAACAATATAAAATTTGATTTGGTGACATATAATCAAGGGGAACTACTATAGGAACTTGCTAGAGTACTAATCATGCATCAAAACTAGTTTATACAACTTAGAACAAGCATGCAAGCTCACTAAACATGTTACCTACAGCAGCAAAATATTCAAGATATACTCAACCAAACAAAATTCTACTTGGATAATCGGAGGAGTCACACACCGGAGAGCAAATGTGCCAAATTTCAGACAAAAATCTGGGCTGAGCAAAGAGATCGAAAAATCCTGAGCTCTTGAGCAAAAACGCGAGTGAGAGAAAGCTGGTTCAAGTTTTTTCGGGAGAGAGAAGATTCTGGGAGAAAGAGATGAAGTAGTGGGGCAAGGAGGGTCCCACACCACAGGGTGGCGCGCCCCCCTCCTTGGCCGCGCCAGCAGGTGGTGGGGCACCCTGGGGTGCCCCACAGGTCATCCTCTAGTGCTCCCAGGTGCCTCTTCGAAAAATAGGACCAACGGTATAATTTTTGTAAATTTTTGAAAACTTTGAAAAATGCACATTTCTGGGTATTAAGTTTATTATTACTGGCCAGGAAATTTTTTGAAATCTCTAATTAACTAAGGAACTTTGCAAATCAAAAGTGCTACAGCAAATAAGACAAGTGGAGGAAGAAAGAGATGTTGTTTACCTCCTCTATGCATATAAAAAGCATTCGTTAACAAGGTTGATCAAGTCTTGCCACCGAATAATTTTTACATAGCATATGAAGAAATAAACCTCAAATCAATCATGTTACCTTGAATTGTATCGATATGGATCCAATCATAAGATTTTGATAACCTTCTTTAGGCTCATATATAGGACAATCGATAGTTCCAACTTTGATAGTTCTCACATTAGAAATAGTATTGACTCCACATACTTTATCAATCTTCTTTGGGAAATAGACAGTATGCTCCTTATCATCAACATTGAAAGTAACCTTTCCTTTATTGCAATCAATAACAGCCCCTGCGGTGTTAAGAAAAGGTCTCCCAAGAATAATAGACATATTATCATCTTCAGGCATTTCCAACACAACAAAATCAGTTAATATCAAGCAGTTATTAGTAACTTGAACAGGGACATCCTCACATATACCAACAGGAATAGCAGTAGATTTATCAGCCATTTGCAAAGATATATCAGTAGGTATCAACTTATCTAGATAAAGCCTCTTATAAAGAGAAAAAGGCATAACACTAACACCGGCTCCCAAGTCACATAGAGCAGTTTTAACATAATTATTCTTAATAGAACAAGGAATAGTAGGTATACCTGAGTCGCCCAACTTCTTTGGCACTTTGCCATTGAAAGAGTAATTAGCAAGCATAGTGGAAATTTCCTCATTGGGGATTTTCCTTTTGTTAGTAACAATATCTTTCATATACTTTGAATAAGGAGGCAATTTAATAGCATCAGTCAAAAGGATTTGCAAGAATAAAGGTTTCATTCAATCACAAAATTTATTATAGTGTTCTTCTTCCTTTGATTTTAGTTTCTTAGCAGGAAAAGGCATTTGCTTTTGCACCCAAGGTTCTCTTTCATTACCATGTTTCTTAGCAATAAAATCTTCTTTAGTATACTTTTTTATTTTTAGCATGCTTTTCAGGTTCATCTTCTACCTCTTCTTTATCAGAAGCATCATTCTTATCATTATCATTATCATTATCATGTTCATTACCACTTTCAGTTTCAGCATCGGAAATAGAAATACTATTAGGATCATTAACAGGTTCAGAGGATTCTACAACATTTTTATGTTTCTTCTTATTTTTCTTCTTAGAATGAGCACTAGGTTCAATGCGTTGAGAATCTTGTTCAATTCTTTTGGGATGCCCTTCAGGATATAGAGGATCCTGGGTAGAGACGCCACCTCTAGTTGTTACTTCATAAGCATGTTTCTCTTTAGAATTATTATTTAGCAAATCATTTTGCACTTTAGTGAGTTGATCAATTTGAGTTTGAATCATTTGAAAATGTTTAACAAGCACCTTAACATCATTGGAGGTTCTCTCCACAATATCATGCAAATTGCTAATAGCTTGGGAATTTTCCATTAGATGATTCTCTACTCTCATATTAAAATTTTCTTGCTTAACAATATAATTATCAAACTCATCTAAGCATTGCGCAGGAGGTTTCGAATACGGAATATCTTCCCTAGTAAAGCACTGAAGGGAGTTTACCTCAATCATGGGTGAAGGGGGAATTATCTCACATATATCTTCTATGGGAGGTAGATTCTTCACATCTTCGGATTTAATACCTTTCTCCTTGAGAGACTTCTTAGGTTCCCGCATATCTTCATCATTCAATTCAATTAAACCCCTCTTCTTCAATATTGGCGTTGGAGTTGGTTCAGGTGTTTCCCAATCATCATGATTCCGGCTTATTCTAGCCAATAAATCTTCAGCTTCATCTGGAGTCCTTTTCCTGAAAACACAACCAGCACAACTATCCAAATATGCTCTAGATTCAATGGTTAGTCCACTATAAAATATATCAAGTAGATCATTCTTTTCTAAATCATGTCCAGGTCTAGCTCTGATAAGAGAACAAAATCTTGCCCATGCCGCAGGCAATTTCTCTTCATCTCCCTGATCAAATCTGTAAATTCTCTGTAAAGCAGCATGTTGAGCACTAGCAGGAAAGTATTTTCGAAAGAAAACATCACGCAAATCAGCTGGACTTTTAATGGAACCAGGAGGCAAATTATTATACCAAGTTTTAGCATCATCCTTTAATGAGAAAGGGAAAATCTTAATGACAAAGTAAGTACGCATCTTGATATCATCAGAAAACAAGCTACTCATAGAAGAAAGTTCATTCATGTGTTCTACATCACTTTCTTTTTCAGTGCCACAAAAGGGTGCTTTCTCTACAATAGCTATATGAGATAGATCAAGAGAAAAATCATAATCTTTATCCTTAATGCATATAGGAGATGTGGCAAATTCAGGATCAGGAGATAGCTTATGTTTAACAGTATATTGTGCGAGAAACTTTTTAATTTTACTTGCATCAGTAATAGAATTGCATTTATCAATAAAATCATCATTAAGCTCCACATAATCTTCATCAGGATCATCACTAGAATAATCAAGTTCAGGTGAACTAACAGGTGTAGTGGCATTTTCATCAGGAGTTTCAGCATTTTCAATTTGTCTAGACCTAGCAATTGTAGCATCTAGAAAGGATCCCAACGAACCACTATCATCAAGCACAGCAGAAACATTATCAATATTATGAGAGTTTTCAGATTCAGCAGACGTACCAGCTTGTGGCGGTGAAACAAGTTGACTTATCACAGATGGTGAATCAAGTGTAGCAGAGGTACTCAGAGTTGTACCTTTTCTTGTAGTGGATGGTAATATGGCGACTTTAGAATCGCGAGGTTTACCCATGATGCAGAATTTGCAGCGAACAATATCAATCCAAGTGAACTTGCAAATAAAGCTATGCTCCCCGGCAACGGCACCAGAAAACAGTCTTGATGACCCACAAGTATAGGGGATCGCAGCAGTCTTCGCGGGTAGTATAACCCAATTTATTGATTCGACACAAGGGGAGACAAAGAACACTTGGAAGCCTTAACAGCGGAGTTGTCAATTCAGCTGCACCTGGAAACAGACTTGCTCGCAAGGGTTTATCTGTAGTAACAGTTTTATAGCAGTAGCAGTAGTGAAATAACTGCAGCAGAGTAACAGAGACAGCAGTAGTGATTTTAGTAAACAGCAGGATTAAAATACTGTAGGCACGGGGACGGATGACGGGCGTTGCATGGATGAGAGAAACTCATGTAACAATCATAGCAGGGCATTTGCAGATAATAATAATATGGTGTCCAAGTACAAAGCAATCAATAGGCATGTGTTCCAATTATAGTCGTACGTGCTCGCAATGAGAAACTTGCACAACATCTTTTGTCCTACCAGCCGGTGGCAGCCGGGCCTCAAGGGAAACTACTGGATATTAAGGTACTCCTTTTAATAGAGTACCGGAGCAAAGCATTAACACTCCGTGAACACATGTGATCCTCACATCACTACCATCCCCTCCGGTTGTCCCGATTTCTGTCACTTCGGGGCCATCGGTTCCGGACAGCGACATGTGTATACAACTTGCAGGTAAGATCAATAAACAATGAATATCATGATGAAATAATAACATGTTCAGATCTGAGATCATGGCACTCGGGCCCTAGTGACAAGCATTAAGCATAGCAAGTTGCAACAATATCATCAAAGTACCGATTACGGACACTAGGCACTATGTCCTAACAATCTTATGCTATTACATGACCAATCTCATCCAATCCCTACCATCCCCTTCGGCCTACAGCGGGGGAATTACTCACACATGGATGGGGGAAACATGGCTGGTTGATGGAGAGGCGTTGGCGGTGATGATGGCGATGATCTCCTCCAATTCCCCGTCCCGGCGGAGTGCCAGAACGGAGACTTCTGGCTCCCGCGACGGAGTTTCGCGATGTGGCGGCGTTCTGGAGGCTTTCTGGCGACTTCGACTTCTCCCCGTGCGTTTTTAGGTCGAAGGCAATATATAGTCCGAAGGAGGGCGTCGGAGGCCGGCCGAGGGGGCCACACCATAGGGCCGCGCGGGCCCCCCCTAGGCCGCGCCGCCTTATGGTGTGGGGCCCTCGGGCCTCCACCTGACTTGTCCTTCTGGCTCCGTCAGTATTCTGGGAAAATAGGGCCTTCTGCATAAATTCCGAGGATTTTCCCGAAAGTTGGATTTCTGCACAAAAACGAGACACCAGAACAGTTCTGCTGAAAACAACGTTAGTCCGTGTTAGTTGTATCCAAAATACACAAATTAGAGGCAAAACAATAGCAAAAGTGTTCGGGAAAGTAGATACGTTTTGGACGTATCAAGGACCTCTTAAACGGACCATGCCAAATGCACTTTTATCTAGACGTCAATGGAAGAAGGCAGTCTTGTAGGGATTCGTTGCATAGAAAACAAAAATTTTCCTACCGCGAGAACGCAATCCAAGCCAAGATGCAATCTAGAAGATGGGAGCAACGAGGGGATGAACGAGACTAACCCTTGAAGATTTCCAAAGCCTATAAGAGTAGGCTCTTATTGCTGCGGTAGACGATCACTTGCCGCTTGCAAAAGCGCGTAGAAGATCTTGATCACGGTGCCACGATCGGGCAGCACCTCCGTACTCGGTCACACGTTCGGTGTTGATGAAGACGACGTCCTTCTCCCCGTTCCAGCGGGCAGCGGAAGTATTAGATCCTCCTTGGAATCCCGATAGCACGACGGTGTGGTGGCGGTGTCGATGGAGATCTCCGGCGGAGCTTCGCTAAGCATATGCGGGAGAGGTAGTGGAGGAGAGGTAACTAGGGTTTGGGGAGAGGGGGCTTGGGCGCCGGCCCTCAAAGGGGTGCGGCCAAGGCTGAGCCAAGAGTGGCCGGCCACCCTCCCCTTGCCCCTCTTTATATAGGTGGAAGCCCCAAGAGTTGTGGTCCAAGTCTTCGAATAAGACCCCAACACCAAAACTTCCCAAAGGTGGGAAACCTACTCAAGGGGGGAGTCCTACCCAAGGTGGGACTCCCACCTTTCCTTGAGGTGGGGCTGGCCGGCCACCAAGGTGGAGCCCACCTGGGACTCCTCCCCCTTAGGGTTTGGCCGGCCATGCTAGTGGAGTCCCTCCGGGACTCCACCTTCCATAGTGCCGTTCTTTCGGACTTTTCTAGAACCTTCTAGAACCTGCCATAAATGCACCGGATCATTTCCAAACTTGGAATATGACTTCCTATATATGAATCTTATTCTCCGGACCATTCCGGACCTCCTCGTGATATCCTGGATCCCATCCGAGACTCCGAACAAAACTTCGAACTCCATTCCATATTCCATATCTACTTAAACGACATCAAACCTTAAGTGTGTCACCCTACGGTTCGTGAACTATGTAGACATGGTTGAGACTTCTCTCCGACCAATAACAAATAGCGGGATCTGGAGATCCATAATGGCTCCCACATATTCAACGATGACTTAGTGATCGAATGAAACATTCACATACGATACCAATTCCCTTTGTCACGCGATATTTTACTTGTCCGAGGTTTGATCATCGGTATCACTCTATACCTTGTTCAACCTCGTCTCCTGACAAGTACTCTTTACTCGTACCGTGGTATGTGGTCTCTTATGAACTTATTCATATGCTTGCAAGACATTAGACGACATTCCACCGAGAGGGCCCAGAGTATATCTATCCGTCATCGGGATGGACAAATCCCACTGTTGATCCATATGCCTCAACTCATACTTTCCGGATACTTAATCCCACCTTTATAACCACCCATTTACACAGTGGCGTTTGATGTAATCAAAGTACCTTTCCGGTATAAGTGATTTACATGATCTCATGGTCATAAGGACTAGGTAACTATGTATCGAAAGCTTATAGCAAATAACTTAATGACGTGATCTTATGCTACGCTTAATTGGGTGTGTCCATTACATCATTCATACAATGATATAACCTTGTTATTAATAACATCCAATGTTCATGATTATGGAACTAATCATCCATTAATCAACAAGCTAGATAAGAGGCATACTAGGGACTCTTTGTTGTTCACATAACACACATGTATCAATGTTTCGGTTAATACAATTATAGCATGGATGTAAACATTATCATAAACTCAAAGATATTATAATAACCATTTTATTATTGCCTCTTGGGCATATCTCCAACAAGTATGGACATCTACAGAAGGACTGTCGAAATTTTCAAGCAATGCTGAAGTTTGCAGGGCAAGCAAATACGCAGGCAATGAATAGAAACCCCCAAGGGCCAAGAAGTGAGATCCACCTTCCGCCTCCTCCCGCAATTACAGATGCAAATCGACATCAGTTACAAATAGCGGCAGCTCCAAACCCACCTCCGTATGTCGACACCAATGGCGCGATTTCGATGATTCAGAAAGCCAGGCCATCCAACAGAGCTCAGAAAGTAATCTCGCGACAAGTGTTCATGGCAGAAAAGATGCCCCCACCAACAATTGAGTACCTAGATTGGTCGGGGCAGGACATTGGCTTCACCATAGCAGACCACCCGCAACAAGTTCCTCGACTAGGGCAATCAGCATTGATTTTGCCAGCAGTGATCGCAGGATTCGACGTTTCACGAGTATTTATAGATGGAGGCAGCAGTTTAAATCTTATGTACGCGGATACATTGAGGAAGATAAAAATCTCCTTAGCAAACTTGAAACCAACTGACACACGCTTCCATGGGATCACACCAGACAAGCCGAGTTATCCGCTGGGAAAGATCAATCTCGACGTTCAGTTTGGAACCCGAGAAAATTACAGGATCGAAATGCTAGAATTTGAGGTTGTCGACTTCCCATCACAATACCACGCCTTGTTGGGATGACCAGCCTACGCCAGGTTTATGGCGGTACCACATTACACATACTTATTGTGGAGGATCCCTGGACCCAAGGGACCAATTACAGCAAAAGGCAGTTTTGCGCTAGCTGATAAGTGCGACAGGGATTTTCATCGGTTATCAGAAACCTTCGGGATGCAAGCAGAGTATATGGAATCAAGGCTCACAACTGACTATGATGTGTTGCCAGACGTGGGGAGGCCGGTCAAGGAACCAACCTTTAGCACCACCAAGGATTGTAAGGAAGTACAGATCCATCCGACAGATCCCAAGAAGACGACATCTATTGCAGCAAATATGGATCTCGCATAGGAAAGTGCGCTCGTCGAGTTTCTCCGTGAGCGCTGGGAAATCTTTGCATGGTGTACAGCTGACATGCCAGGAGTACCTAGGGAACTTGCCGAGCACCACCTTAACTTGGATCCAGTGGCAAGGCCAATAAAACAACCATTGCGGCGTTTTTCGGAACCAAACCGCAAGGCCATGCTATCCGAAATCAATAGAATAAGAGAGGCTGGTTTTATCAAAGAATTACATACAGAGGCCACGTGGGTAGCTAACCCCGTACTGGTCCCGAAGAAAAACACAAAGGTCCTTCGCATGTGCGTCAACTTCACGTGTCTCAATAAACATTGTCCAAAGGATCACTTTCCCCTCCCAAGGATCGATCAAATTATCGACTCTACGGCAGGTTGTGAACGTCTTTCCTTCCTAGATGCATATTCTGGTTATAACCAGATCAGACTAAAAGAAGACGACGAGGTCAAAACAGCTTTTATAACACCTTACGACGTGTTCTGCTACAAAACAATGCCTTTTGGTCTGAAAAATGCGGGAGCAACATACCAGCGGATGATGTAGAAGTGTCTTGTAACACAGATTGGCAAAAATGTACAAGTATACATCGATGATGTCGTCATAACAACAAAGAAGGGGATAACTTTAATCGAGGATCTGAAGGAAACTTTCGACAACCTCGATAAGTTCTGCCTCAAGTTGAACCCGACAAAGTGCTCCTTCGGCATCCCTGCGGGAGAACTCGGTTTCCTAGTCTCAGCAAGAGGAATTGAGGCTAATCCCGAGAAAATTCAAGCCATCGTAACGATGCGGAAGCCAACAAAACTGAAGGAGATACAACAGCTAACTGGGCGAGTTGCAGCTCTAAGCAGATTTGTTGCCAGGCTAGGAGAAAAGGCATTGCCATTCTATGCTCTAATCAAACAAGGCGACAAATTTCAATGGAACAAAGAAGCAGACAGAGCTTTCGAGGATCTCAAGCGCACAATCTCGACACCACCAATCCTGGTGGCACCTAAGAAGAAGGAGCCTCTCCTATTATATATAGCGGCCACGCCTCAGGTGGTCAGCACGGTACTGGTGGTCGAAAGAGAAGAAGAAGGAAAACTCCACGGAGTGCAGCGACCGATATACTTCGTCAGCGAAGTTTTATCGCCTTCAAAACAGAGGTATCCGCAGTATCAGAAGTTGGCATATGGAGTATTCACAACCGCAAGAAAATTACGACACTATTTCTCGGCACACCCGATAATAGTGGTTAATGAAGCGCCTTTATCCAATATACTAAACAATCCAGAAGCCACGGGTCGTGTCTCCCTTTGGGGAATAGAACTTTCCCCCCCGGGACATCACATACGAGAAGAGAAAAGCAATAAAGTCATAGATCCTGCCAGACTTCATCGCAGAGTGGATGGAGCTACAAAACACGGGACCTCCAGATTTGTCGAGAACCTGGACTATGAATTTCGACGGGTCCAAGAGATTAGAAGGAGCAGGAGCAGGTGTGATATTAGTATCACCCCAAGGTGACAAGCTGAAATATGTGTTGCGGATGACGTTTCCAAACGCATCCAATAACGAAGCAGAGTATGAAGCACTCATACACGGGATGAAGATGGCAAAAGCTTGTGGAGCAACCCGACTAAAAATCTTTGGCGACTCACAGTTGGTGGCCCAACAAGTGATGAATCAATGCGACGCAGTCAATGATAGCATGATAGCATTTAAAGAGGTATACAACGAGCTCGAGAGGTTATTCGATGGGTGCAAAGTAAATCATATCAGTAGGCTCAGCAACGATGAAGCCGACGTTCTCGCAAACATCAGGTCGCAATGCCTCGCGATTCCACCTGGCGCGTTTTGGGAGGAGATAGCCGAGAGATCTACCAAGCCGAAGAAACCACAGAAGAAGGAGAAGGATGAGAAACCCTCGGGGGCTAAAATAGCATCACTGGAAGAAGAAGAGGAACCAGACGTAGTGATGATGGTACAAATTCCTTGGATGCAAGCATACATAGCATACATCTTAAGAAAGGAAATACCCGACGACCTAGTTGAAGCAAGGCGGGTTATCAGATGTTCTAAAGCCTTCACTGTGGTCAAAGGGGAGTTATACAAACGAAGTATTTCGGGAGTGTTACAAAGATGCGTCACACCCGAGGAGGGAAGGATAATTTTGAAAGATGTACACGAAGGAGTATGCGGACACCATGCAAGCAGTCGAGCTATAACAGTCAAGGTTTTCAGAGCAGGGTTTTATTGGCTAACAACAATCGAGGATGCAAAGGACATAGTACGCACTTGTGACGCGTGCCAAATGTTTGCCGCAAAACCACACTCCCCAGCAGCAGAGTTGATGCTAATACCATTGTCATGGCCCTTTGCTCAATGGGGCCTCGATATGGTGGGAAACTTGCACAAGGCCTCGCCAGGAGGATACGAGTATATGCTCGTAGCTGTCGATAAGTTCACAAAATGGATAGAAGCAAAACTAATAAATTTACCAGATGCAGCATCTGCAATTAAGTTCGTGAAAAGCATCATCTTTCGGTTTGGAGTCCCTCATAGCATAGTCACAGACAACGGCAGCAATTTCACATCTAAGGAATTCAAAGCTTATTGTGCAGAGGTAGGCATCAAACTACACTTTGCATTAGTTGCACACCCGCAAACCAATGGGCAAGTCGAGAAAGCAAACGGTATCATCTGCAACGGCATCAAGAAACGTCTGCTCATGATACGTCCAAAACGTATCTACTTTCCCGAACACTTTTGCTATTGTTTTGCCTCTAATTTGTGTATTTTGGATAAAACTAACACGGACTAACGCTGTTTTCAGCAGAATTGCTCTGGTGTCTCGTTTTTGTGCAGAAACTCAACTTTCAGGAAAATCCCCGGAGTTTATTCCAATGGGCCTATTTTTATAGAAGAGGGACGGAGCCAGAAGGCCAGAAGGAGGGGGGCCACGAGGCGCCAACCCCATAAGGCGGCGCAGTGGGCCCCTGGGCCGTGCCGCCCTATGGTGGCGACGCCTCGGGCGGCCCCAGGTGCTCCCCTATCGCCTACTTAAGGTCTTCGACCTAAAAACGCAAGGGGGTTAGACGAAATCACCAGAAGACATCCAGAACACCGCCGCCATCGCGAAACTCCGTCTCGGGACCAGAAACTCCGTTCTGGCACTCCGCCGGGACGGGGAATTGGAGGAGATCATCGCCATCATCACCACCGACGCCTCTCCATCGACCAGCCATGTTTCCCCCATCCATGTGTGAGTAATTCCCCCGCTGTAGGCTGAAGGGGATGGTAGGGATTGGATGAGATTGGTCATGTAATAGCATAAGATTGTTAGGGCATAGTGCCTAGTGTCCGTAATTGGTACTTTGATGATATTGTTGCAACTTGTTATGCTTAATGCTTGTCACTAGGGCCCGAGTGCCATGATCTCAGATCTGAACATGTTATTGTTTCATGATGATATTCATTGTTTTATGATCTTACCAGCTGTTGACTGCCAAAACCCACCGGCGGGCAGCGACGGTCAACACTGTAGAGCCGGGAACAACCTAGAGCTGCGGCTGGCTGAGGTCCCTCCGAGCGACGGCCCGCAAAGCACTTCTGGTCACACGTCCGATGCTGAGTGCAAGGGCGTGCCACCTGACCTATACCTGGTCAGGAAGGTGATGGGGATGCCTCGCTTAGTTTCCTGCATGGCATACACGTAAACATTAAATAAGAGCCTCGATCGGCTCTCAGGTTATCCTGTGAATCGGCTCAAGGAGCCGATCCACCCATGATTCGTTCGGGGTGAACGAATATATGGTGGTCCTGCTTGATCAAGATAAAGCTAATTAGATCTACGACGATTTAGGGTTTTCACCGCATAATCGGATCATCCTACTCACGATTGGGCCTCGCGGCCACGCACGGTGATCGTAAGCCGATCCTAGATAGGGCCTAAAAACCAACACGAGGTTGATCCCCGGAACATCCTGTCTAGGACTAGCGAACGACACCCTACGTGCCGCTGGATCCTCCAACCCTTTGTAAGGCCTAACTATTGCAGATATTAAACTAATCCTTGTAGAACAAGGAGCAATCGTAACGGATCAGATCTACCAAATAATGATCAAGCGGGGTGCCGCCCCCACACCTAAGATAGGTGTGAGGGCGGCTAGATATGCAAGGGTTGCACTACGCTAGCATGTTGCGCGAAGAACTATGCTAACCCTAACAAATCTATGATAACTACGTTGCTCGCCATCAACAAGGCTTCAGTACGAGCAACGCATGAACAACGTGGAGCTTGTGCTGCCTAGATCGCAAGATGCGATCTAGGCAGCATGTCGCTTACCGGATAGAAACCCTCGAGACGAAGGAGTTGGCGATGCGCCGAGATTGGTTTGTTTGGTTGAACGTGTGTTGTTGTTTATTCCATAAACCCTAGATACATATTTATAGTCCAGGGGACTTTCTAACGTGGGAATAACCCCCACCGTGCACGATACAAACTCTAACTTTTAATCTAAGATACAATCTACCATAATTAAAGATACACGGGCAATCCAGCCCAAACTCCTCGTGCAAGGCCGCTTCAGAGATCTTCTACACGTAATCTTCCAAGCCCATCTCTCGTACGGCCCACCTCCTGATTTGGCCAAAATCTGGTGATAACACATGCCCCCTTGGTTTTGGAATTGGTAATTCCAAAATCACTCTGCTTTTCTTCGTCGGGTCATGTCGTGGCAGAACCGTCGCAGTATCCGTCATCATGATGCCTTGCCTTCTCAACTTCTCCGCGTGACCTGGCAGTTAAATTTTTAGGCACTACTTCCTCGGAAACTGCTGTGACATTGAATTTCCACTGTATCCCCTTTATTTTTAACCGCGTCGAGCGGTTCGCTTCTTCATCCTCCTGCTCCTCAGTAGCTATCGGCAAACAAAAAACCTTCTCAGCCACCATGGATTCCTCGTCCTCCTCCAGCCTGTCCTTCCAGTCCTCCTCCTCCAGCGAGCTCGAGCAGGAGGTCAATCTGATGGCCATCTACGAGGCCCGCGCCCCAGAGTATTGGGACGCGCGGGACTGGGACTTCTCCCTTGAATCGGAAGATGACGAACCCCTCACCGATGGGGAGGAGGACCTCCAGTTTCTTGTCGACGGGGAGCTGGTACCGGCGAGTGACGACGACCTCTTCCCATGGGAGGCAGTCCTCTCCTCTGACGAGGAGGAAGAAGAGGCGGAGGAGTCGGAGGACGACTCCTCCTCCGACGAACCGCCGGCCAAACGGTTCTGCCCCTGGCCGGGGAACCTCAGCGACTTCGACAGCGACGATGGCGACGCTGACGAGGAGGACGAGGACAATGAGGGCCCAATCGGCGGCCATTGGAGCAGCGACGACGAGCCCGCCGGGAGCACCGACAGCGGCGACGAGGGCGACGACGAGGGCGACGACGGCCTGTAGATAGGACCTCTAGAACAGGGCCAGTAGTAGTAGATGGGGCAATGTATCCCCTAGTACCTTCTTTTGAGAGCAATCAGCTCTTTATGTAAGAAATCTACCAATGAAGAACTTTTCCCCAATTTGATTTTGCCGATTTCCTTTGAGTTTAATTTAGCCGATTCCTTCTTCCACTGACCTTGCCGATTCGTCCCCTTTGCCAATGCGTAATAAGCCGATAACAACGCATCGGTCCTTCGAAATTCGCCCTTCCCTTCTTCAACTGATGATTTTTTAAGTCTGGCGGATAATATAGAATCTTCAGGAAAACCTTTGAATTCTTCCAACCAAGCCCAATGGTCCTCTTTAATACTCATCATTTGCAAAGAAGGTTGCAACGAAAGATCAGCCGATGGTATCCCAATCGGCTCCTTGAACAGAGCATCCACCAGGCCTGCTGCCCCCCGAGCCTTACTCGAGGCGAGAATGTCAGAGAAGACGCGCCAAAGCCGATCCCCTTTCTTCTTTAAACAGCCGATAACCCCTTCTGTCAACACGGCTGAACTAGCACCAAAGATTGGAAATCCTCGACAAAAAGGTTCAGAAACCCGGATTGGCTCGAAGCAGCCGAAGAAATTTCCATTGTTTTACTCCTGCGAAGAAGCAGAAGGCACCACAGTTGGCCTGGATTTGGTGGAGATTCGGTAAACCTCGCATAATTCTACTAGAGTCGATGGCTGCGCATCGGCTGCTTCTCAATTCTAAAGTCGATGCCCTTGCATCGGCTGTCAAAATTTTTTTTTTTACTGGCCGATTTTCTCCTATCGGCCCCCAATGTTTCATTGCACACATGTCCCCCTGCATCTGTTCCCATGTTCATCGTATTTAGGTGCCCCCCGAGCCGAATCTGTCAGTGAATGGCAGATATCGGCTCTGTAATTCATACGTCGGCTCCGGTAGGAACAAGGACTAACACAAGCAGAACACGTGGTGAGGATAAATTTTGGCCGATTGCTGGGATCGGCCTCCATGATGCTTGAAGCATTGACTGAAGGTCTTGTGATGTCCCTTCAAAGATTTTTGGGGCCGATCACAGGGATCAGCCTCGCCATGCTTGATCATCGCTTCGCTTCAACTACATGGTCAAGCCAGTGGATAAAACCAGCTTAACCCTTCCCTTCGTTACGTCGATGCGCTCGCAGTCGTCCAAATTGATACCTGAGAGGGGTTCTTGGCCTGCTGCTTCCCATGCGTTCATGCCAGCCGTCGAAATTTCAGCTGAGTCATCGGCCTGGACGACCTCTACCTCATCTCCATCCCACTGTATTATGCATTGGTGCATCATGGAGGGAATGCAGCAGTTGGCGTGGATCCAATCTCTCCCTAGCAGAACGGCATAAGTGCTCGTGCTATCGACGATGAAGAACGTTGTAGGGATAGTCTTCCTTCCTACGGTCAGATCCACGTTCAGAACACCTTGTGCCTCAGACGCTTGGCCATTGAAATCGCTCAATGTCACGTTGGTCTTGATTAGATCTGAGCTAGAGCGTCCCAGCCGACGTAGCATAGAGTACGGCATGATGTTGACTGCCGCTCCGGTGTCCACCAGCATCTTATTTACAGGCCTCCCATCAATATAACCTCGCAAGTACAGGGCCTTCAGATGTTTGTAGCTCTTTTCTCGTGGCTTTTCGAAGATAACCGGCCGTGGGCCGCAGTCAAGTTGTGCCACGGGTACCTCGTCTAATCCTGGAGCACTGAACTCCGAAGGGAGGATAAACACCATGTTTGTACCAGCCGATGTTTCATCATCGGCTTTCTTTTGCTTGGGACGCCACTCCATTTTCCGTGGACGACCCTCTTCATCCAGGGTTCACTGAACTTTCGCAGCCAGATCAGGCCGTGCCTTCCTTAGCGTATGCAGGTATAACCTTTCGGCTTCCTCCAGGCCGCGCAATCGCTGAACCCTGCGCTTTTGTGAACGGCTGAGTCCGTCAGGGCACCACCTCGGACGGTGGTACCTGTCTTCTTCCTCTTCTTGTCCCTCGTCTTCGGAATCCTCGAGATCTGCCCACCGAGGGGACTCAGCACGTTTGCTCTGTGGCGGGAGAGGCCCTAGGCGCTCGAACACAGACACGTTGGCTGCCTCCTTCTTCTTCTTGTTGCATTCTGGGCAATTGCCGATTGTGGGCAATCGGCTCATTCCTGAATCCCAGCAGTTGTACGAAGAAGGGGCAGTCCCGATGCTGGCGTTGTCATCTTGCTCCCTTGATTGTTTCGTGGCACGGCGCTCGTGCTCCTCCTCATCGTGATCGTGCCGACGATGTCTTCTGGCTTCTCTAGCCAGACGATCTCTTTCATCATCATCGCTGGATCGTCGGCTTCGGTCGTACTGACTCACATACTTGTTGAGGAGGTGATCAGAGAGGGGTCGCTGATATCTTATGTTTTTCACCTCTCCCTCTGTGACGTAGCGCTTGCCATCATGACGGAGCCGATCGCGTGGAGCGGCCTCCTCTGTGTCCTTGCTACGAGAGCAGCTGCCCTCGTCTCCGTCTTTGCCAGAGTGGTTCCCAGGTCCTACCATGTTGATGCTGAACGAGGATCCTGGCTGGCAACCTTCAGGGTAAGTGCACTCCACCATATTAACGGCGGGAAAGGGCTGGGTGTCGACCTTCATGGCGTACTGGTTGAAAATTAGACGCCCTTTTTCTATCGCCGCTTGGATGTGCTGACGCCATACCCTGCAGTCGTTGGTGGCATGGGAGAGCGAGTTGTGCCATTTACAGTATGGCTTTCCGTTCAGCTCTTGCACCGTGGGGAATTTGAGACCTTCAGGAATCGTCAACTGTTTCTCCTTGAGCAGGAGGTCGAAGATTTGCTCAGTCTTGGTCACGTCAAAATCAAATCCCCTGGGTGGGCCTGGTGGCTTTACCCATTTGCAGGGCACGGGGGTTCCTCCCCGAGTCCATTCAGCCACTGCTACCTCTTGGTCTCCCGCAGGAACTTCGTCTTCCTCTGCATCGACCAGGACTACTGCACGCTTGAACTTATCTTGGTACAGGTCCGGGTGGCGCTGTTCATATGCTGACAGTTTCTGAACCATGTGCGCCAATGAGGGATAATCTGCTTGGGAGGCCATGTCCTTGAGCTGTGTTGCAAGGCCTGCTACTGCCAACTCGACTGCTTCTTTTTCAGTTATACGAACCGAATAACATCGGTTCCTAAGATTCCTGAAACGCTGGATGTACTGTCACGGTTTCTCCGCGCTTCGACGTAGTTGTGCTAGATCGGCAATGCCGGACTCGGAAGCCTCCGAATGGTACTGCATATGGAACTGCTCTTCCAACTGCTTCCAAATCCGTATGGAGTCTGGTGGCAAAGAGGTATACCATCCGAAAGCCGATCCTGTGAGGGACTGTGAGAAGAGCCTCACGCGTAGTTGATCCGACACCGAAGCCGGTCCTAGTTGCGCCAAATATCGGCCGACGTGCTCGATGGAGCTGGAGCCATCTGATCCACTGAATTTGGAGAAATCAGGGAGCCGATATTTAGGTGGCAGCGGGATCATCTCGTAGTCGTCGGGGTACGGCTTGGAATAGCCGATTGCCCTCCTTTCGGCACCATGCCGAACTGGTCTCTCGCATGGTACCGATCTGATCCATTGTCATGGCTGCAGGAGTTGAACTACGAAGATTCGCCGGGGTGGCGTACTTAGCCAGCCATGCTTGCTTTTCCAGCTCTGAGCCAACTGCAGGAGCTGAGCTCTGGAGGTTCGTCGGGGTGGCGTACTTAGTTAGCCACGTCTGCTTCTCAGGCTCTGTCGCTGACGTTCCTCCTGTTTTCCCAAGTCACGACGTTGTGGCCTGGTTTGTGAGTGCCCGGTTGCCACGATGCGGCACATACGTGCACGCGTACCCTTGAGGGATCTCCTTGGGTGCCTCGGGCAAGAACTGGTAGTCACTAGGGTCACCACCAATCTTGTAGACGACGAATGCCGGTGTAGCCGGCACTTCTGGTGCTGCCAACGCATATGGCAGCGGTGGACGGGACTGGAGTGGCAACTCCCCTTGATGCGTCCCGAGGGCTGGTCCTGACGGCGAGTACTGGTGCCTCATGATCTCCTGGATCACGCGAAGAGCGACACGCTCCAACGTGTTGACCAGGTTCTCAGAGTGACGGTGTAGCGAGTGAGCCACCAAGTAGTTGATCTCCTGCCGCCGGGACCTGGTGCGGTCCTCCGCCGGGGCAGCGAGGTCGAGCCCATCGAGTGCACCTTGCGGTGAGAACCCCTTCCATCTGATGCCATGGGAACGGGTTCTCTGAAAAGAGCCGATGAGGTCGGCTTCGAGGGTGACTTTGATCTCGTCATACCTCTTCTTGAGCTCGTCGGGCAGCTCCTCGTAGGTGACTGGCGTGCCGTCCGCCATCTCAGATGTAGATGGCGATGTGGTTGATGTAGAAGCTTGTCCCACCGGGCGTGCCGAATGTGTTGACTGCCAAAACCCACCGGCGGGCAGCGACGGTCAACACTGTAGAGCCGGGAACAACCTAGAGCTGCGGCTGGCTGAGGTCCCTCCGAGCGACGGCCCGCAAAGCACTTCTGGTCACACGTCCGATGCTGAGTGCAAGGGCGTGCCACCTGACCTATACCTGGTCAGGAAGGTGATGGGGATGCCTCGCTTAGTTTCCTGCATGGCATACACGTAAACATTAAATAAGAGCCTCGATCGGCTCTCAGGTTATCTTGTGAATCGGCTCAAGGAGCCGATCCACCCATGATTCGTTCGGGGTGAACGAATATATGGTGGTCCTGCTTGATCAAGATAAAGCTAATTAGATCTACGACGATTTAGGGTTTTCACCGCATAATCGGATCATCCTACTCACGATTGGGCCTCGCGGCCACGCACGGTGATCGTAAGCCGATCCTAGATAGGGCCTAAAAACCAACACGAGGTTGATCCCGGAACATCTGTCTAGGACTAGCGAACGACACCCTACGTGCCGCTGGATCCTCCAACCCTTTGTAAGGCCTAACTATTGCAGATATTAAACTAATCCTTGTAGAACAAGGAGCAATCGTAGCGGATCAGATCTACCAAATAATGATCAAGCGGGGTGCCGCCCCCACACCTAAGATAGGTGTGAGGGCGGCTAGATATGCAAGGGTTGCACTACGCTAGCATGTTGCGCGAAGAACTATGCTAACCCTAACAAATCTATGATAACTACGTTGCTCGCCATCAACAAGGCTTCAGTACGAGCAACGCATGAACAACGTGGAGCTTGTGCTGCCTAGATAGCAAGATGCGATCTAGGCAGCATGTCGCTTACCGGATAGAAACCCTCGAGACGAAGGAGTTGGCGATGCGCCGAGATTGGTTTGTTTGGTTGAACGTGTGTTGTTGTTTATTCCATAAACCCTAGATACATATTTATAGTCCAGGGGACTTTCTAACGTGGGAATAACCCCCACCGTGCACGATACAAACTCTAACTTTTAATCTAAGATACAATCTACCATAATTAAAGATACACGGGCAATCCAGCCCAAACTCCTCGTGCAAGGCCGCTTCAGAGATCTTCTACACGTAATCTTCCAAGCCCATCTCTCGTACGGCCCACCTCCTGATTTGGCCAAAATCTGGTGATAACACCAGCAAGTTGTATACACATGTCGCTGTCCGGAACCCGAGGCCCCAAAGTGACAGAAATTGGACAACCGGAGGGGAAGGCGGTGATGTGAGGATCACATGTGTTCACGGAGTGTTAATGCTTTGCTCCGGTGCTCTATTAAAAGGAGTACCTTAATTTCCAGTAGATTCTTTAGAGGCCCGGCTGCCACCGGCTGGTAGGACAAAAGATGTTGTCCAAGTTTCTCATTCCGAGGACGTACGACTAAATATGGAACACATGCTTATGGATTGTTTAGTACTTGGATACCGTTTTACTATTATCTGCAAATGCCCTACTTTGATTGTTACATGAGTTTCTCTCATCCATGCAACGCCCGTTCATCCATCCCCGTGCCTACAGTATTTTAATCCTGCTGCTTACTATAATCACTATTGCTGTCTTTGTTACACTGCTGCTGATATTTCACTACTGCTACTGCTATAAAACTGTTACTACTGATAAACTCTTGTGAGCAAGTCTGTTTCCAGGTGCAGCTGAATTGACAACTCCGCTGTTAAGGCTTACAAATATTCTTTGGCTCCCCTTGTGTCGAATCAATAAATTGGGTTTTACTTCCCGCGAAGACTGTTGCGATCCCCTATACTTGTGGGTCATCAAGACTATTTTCTGGCGCCGTTGCCGGGGAGCATAGCTTTATTTGCAAGTTCACTTGGATTGATATAGTTCGCTGCAAATTCTCCATCATGGGTAAATCTCGCGATCCTAAAGTCGCCATATTACCATCCACTACAAGAAAAGGTACAACTCTGAGTACCTCTGCTGCTCTTGATTCACCATCTGTGATAAGTCAACTTGTTTCACCACCACAAGCTGCACATGCTGGTACTTCTACTGAATCTGAAAATTCTTATAATTTTGATGATGCTTCTGCTGTGCTTGATGATAGTGGTTCATTGGGATCTTTTCTAGATGCTACAATTGCTAGGTCTAGACAAATTGAAAATACTGAAACTCCTAATGAAAATGCTGCTACACCTATTAATTCACCTGAGTCTGTTGAATACTCTAGTGATGATCCTGATGAGGATTATGTGGAGCTTGATGATGATTTTATTGATAAATGCAATGCTACTACTGATGCAAGTAAAATTAAAAAGTTTCTTCCACAACATACTGTTAGATATAAGCTGTCTCCTGATCCTAAATTTGCCACATCTCCTATAAACATTAAGGATAAGGATTATGATTTTTCTCTTGATTTATCTCATATAGCTATTGTTGAGAAAACACCCTTTTGTGGTACTGAAAAAGAAAGTGCTGTAGAACACATGAATGAACTTTCTACTTTGAGTAGCTTGTTTTCTGATGATATCAAGAAGCGTACTTATTTTGTTGCTAAAATTTTTCCTTTCTCATTAAAGGATGATGCTAAAACTTGGTATAATAGTTTACCTCCTGATTCTATTGATAGCCCAAGTGGTTTTCTTGATGTTTTCTTTCGGAAATACTTTCCTGCTAGTGCTCAACATGCTGCTTTGCAGAAAATTTATAGTTTTGACCAGGAAGATGGAGAGAAATTGCCTGAAGCTTGGGCAAGATTTTGCTCTCTTATCAGAGCTCGACCGGGACATGATTTGGAAAAGCATGATTTACTTGATATATTTTATAGTGGACTAAACATTGAGTCTAGGGCATACCTGGATAGTTGTGCTGGTTGTCTTTTCAGGAAAAGAACTCCAGATGAAGCTGAAGAATTATTGGCTAAAATAGGCCGGAATCATGATGATTGGACTACACCTGAACCAGCCCCGACGCCAATATTGAAGAAGAGGGGTTTGCTTAAATTAAATGATGAAGACATGAGGGAAGCCAAGAAATCTCTTAAGGAGAAAGGTATTAAATCTGAAGATGTGAAGAATTTACCTCCCATAGAAGATTTATGCAAGATAATTCCGCCTTCATCCATGATTGAGGTAAACTCTCTTCAACGCTTTACTAGGGAAGATATTCCGTATTCGAAACCTCCTGCTCAATGCTTAGATGAGTTTGATAATTATATTGTTAAGCAAGAAAATTTTAATATGAGAGTAGAGAATCATTTAATGGAAAATTCTCAAGCTATTAGTAAATTGCATGATATTGTGGAGAGAACCTACAATGATGTTAAGATGCTTGTTAAACATTTTCATATGATTCAAACTCAAATTGATCAACTCACTAAAGTGCAAAATGACCCGTTAAAAAATAGTTCTAAAGAAAAACATGCTTATGAAGTAACAACTAGAGGCGGTGTTTCTACTCAGGATCCTCTATATCCTGAGGGGCATCCCAAAAGAGTTGAACAAGATTCTCAACGAACTGAACCTAGTGCTCCTTCTAAGAAAAAGAAGAAACATTAAACTGTTGTAGAATCCTCTGAACATGTTAATGATCCTAATAGTATTTCTATTTCTGATGCTGAAACTGAAAGTGGTAATGAACATGATAAAGATAATGATAAGAATGATGCTTCTGATAAAGAAGAGGTTGAAGATGAACCTGAAAAGCATGCTAAAAATAAAAAGTATACTAAAGAAGATTTTATTGCTAAGAAACATGGTAATGAAAGGGAACCTTGGGTTCAAAAGCAAATGCCTTTTCCTGCTAAGAAACTAAAATCAAAGGAAGAAGAACACTATAATAAATTTTGTGATTGGATGAAACCTTTGTTCTTGCAAATCCCTTTGACTGATGCTATTAAATTGTCTCCTTATTCAAAGTATATGAAAGATATTGTCTCTAACAAAAGGAAAATTCCTAATGAGGAGATTTCCACTATGCTTGCTAATTACTCTTTAAATGGCAAAGTTCCAAAGAAGTTGGGCGACCCAGGTATACCGACTATTCCTTGTTCCATCAAGAATAATTATGTTAGAACTGCTCTATGTGATTTGGGAGCAGGTGTTAGTGTTATGCATTTTTCTCTTTACAAGAGACTTTATTTAGATAAGTTGATACTAACTGATATATCTTTGCAAATGGCTGATAAATCTACTGCTATTCCTGTTGGTATATGTGAGAATGTTCCTGTTCAAGTTACTAATAATTGCTTGATATTAACTGATTTTGTTGTGTTTGAAATGCCTGAAGATGATAATATGTCTATTATTCTTGGGAGACCTTTTCTTAACACCGCAGGGGCTTTTATTGATTGCAATAAAGGAAAAGTTACTTTCAATATTGATGACAAGGAGCATACTGTTTATTTTCCCAAGAAGATTGATAAAGTATGTGGAGTTAATACAATTTCTAATGTGAGAACTATCAAAGTGGGAGTTATTGATTGTCCTATATATGAGCCTAAAGAGGGATATCAAAATATTATGATTGGATCCATATCAATACAATTCAAGGTAACATGATTGATTTGAGGTTTATTTCTTCTTATGTTATGTAAAATTTATTTGGTGGCAAGACTTGATCAACTTTGTTAACAAATACATTTTATATGCATAGAGGAGCTAAACAACATTTCTTTCTTCCCCCACTTGTTCTACTTGCTGTAACACTAATTGTTTTGCAAAGTTCTTTAGTTATTTAGAGATTTGAAAATCTTTTTCTCCCCAGTAATAATATTTTTTCACCCAGAAATGTGCATTTTTCAAAGTTTTCAAAAATTCACAAAAATTATACCGTTGGTCTTATTTTTCGAAGAGGCATCTGGGAACACCTGGGGATGACCAGTGGGGCACCCCAGGGCTGCACCCCACCAGCCGGCGCGGCCAAGGAGGGGGGTGCGCCACCCTGTGGTGTGGGCCCCTCCTTGCCCCACTAACTCATCTCTTCCTCCCATCTCACTCTCTCTCCCGAAAAAACTCGTGCCAACTTTCTCTCACTCGCGTTTTTTCTCAAGAGCTCGGGATTTCTCGATCTCTTTGCTCAGCCTAGATTTCTGTCTAAAATTTGGCACATTTGCTCTTCGGTATGTGACTCCTCCGATTATCCAAGTAGAATTTTGTTTGGTTGAGTACATCTTGAATATTTTGCTGTTGTAGGTAACATGTTTAGTGAGTTTGCATGCTTGTTCTAAGTTGTAAAAAATAGTTTTTATGCATGTTTAGTACTCTACCAAGTTCCTATAGTAGTTTCCCTCAATTATATGTCTCCAAATCAACTTTTATAATGTTTGTTGAAAAATTTCAGAAAAGGAAGATGGATAATTATAACTTTGGAGAAGTGTTCGAAAGAGAGACGACAAGCACGGGGAGGCCCTCAAGGGCATCCACTCGGATTAGACGATCCTATAATGAGGATGTCATCGCACCGAGCTTCGAAGCCGAAGAGGATAATGGAGTCCCTAACGCTTCATCTTTTCCATGTTATAACTTTTTGAGTAATGCAGGGCTGCTCGATGATTTCTTGGTCCTCATCAATAATGTGGGCTTATCCACCTATATGGAAGATGAGAGGGATCAATACTATATGCTAACTAAAATCTTTGTTGAGAGCTTTCAGTTCAACAACAAGCACTATCAACCATCAGTTGCATTCAGGATTTATGGTAATCCTATTACTATGAAGTTGAAGGATTTTTGTACTGCATTGGATATTGCCCCTGTAGGTACCGCGAAGAAGATCGAGAATAATCCCAAGGCTTTGCTGGAGCTCTATCGAGAAGTTACCAATGATGATAGCCGCACCATTCAGCGCGGCAAGATAAGAAACATTCAACTCCCTGCCATTAGATATTTCGCTTACTATCTTGCTACTAGCATTCTTGGTAGGGAGAATACTAGCAATATTTCTAGTTATCATCTTGCTTTCTTAGTTGCTGCACTTACTGGAGAGATACCTTATCATCTTGGTGCTCTTGTTGCTCGTCGTTTATCTAACAAGGGGCCCATTTTTGGAGGAATTGTCGCCTCACGCATTTTGGCATATCTAGATCTTCCTCTTGACCCTACTGATGTGAAATTAACTCCTATAAGGCTTGATATTGCTGCTATGAAGAGTCACCAATTTGTTACAACTGACTCTAGTTTAGATAATATTGTCTATAAAATGTTGTTTACTGACGGGGATGAGAGGGAAATCCCTTTGCCGCAGCCCGATTTGTTCGATATTCACAGGAAACCGTGGTCGCGCTCTAAGGAGGAGGTGGATGAGCAGCTGAGGATACATGGGTTCCACCATCAGCATGACTCCGAGGACGCCGAGCCCTCCCATGGCTATACCGTCACGTATCCTGGTGCGTCTTCCAGCACATACCCGGAACAGGATCCATCTTCGTCATACTACGGAGGTGCCACTTCATGGGCACCATGGGATTGAACTCCACTTAGGCCAAAAGCCTAAGCTTGGGGGGAGGTATGCCGGCATCACTCATTCATTGCATATTATAGCTGCTGGATACTTGTACATACTTGTTTAGTTTCTTAAAGTGGTTTTCTAATAAGAGGGAGATGCTATTTTGGGAAGTGCTGATTGAAAACAGATTCTGGACTGATATCAAAAAAATTCTCAAAAACAGCCAGAACGTTATTTTGCGAATCCAATTTTTGTGCATGTTCCCCAGGTTGTTATCTAACTTTCATTAGTTGAACACTTTTCGAGCTGAGCAGCAGAAGAATTTCTTAAAAATCGATTACTGTACTGCTGTCAAGTTTGACGAATTTCTGCTGCTTTGTGCTTATGTGACTCTTTTAGTTTTCATTTTCTTGTTTTTGCTTTGTTTCTTTCCTAAAACACAAAAAGACCAAAAATATTTCTGTTGTTTCTCTTTACCATTTGTTTATTTTGGTTTCTTTCTTTATTTTGCTTTATTTGCTATCGTTGGTTTGCTTTAAGAAAATCCAAAAAGATTTTGCTTTGTTTGCTTGTTTTCTTTTGTTCTTGTTTCCAATTCGAAAACACCAAAAATATTTGTTATTCTTCTTTGGTTTTGTAAAGTTCATTATGGAGTTTAGCGGTCTTCAGTGGCTGGAGCTTGGTTTTCATTCCATATTATTCAAGCTACACAAGTGAAAGGCAATAATGACGATCTACGACAATTCGACTGTGGTGAGAGGCTGGTATGAACTCTATTTGTTTTCATTTTTGTACATATACTCATCCATGTGAGCATGCTTAGTTGGTTCATGTGAGGTATATGTCATTTAAGAAAATCTAGTAGTTCATGATCTCTCATGTTTAGCTCCAGTTTATTAATATGAGTAGCATGTCATAGATATTTGCTTGCATTGTTTTATTCATAAATAGGTATGATATTGTGGTATCCTCCTCTGAATAATTCATTTGAATCGACTTGGCACATGCTCACGCATGCATATGACTAAACAAAAGTCAATTAAGCCTCGATGATTTACTTTGCCTCAGAGTTCTTGTATCACTTTTATGCCTCGGTTAATTTATTTTGCCGCAAACATGATTATGACAGTTACTGCTCTCTTGATTGTCGCTCCCTAGTCTATTGCTAGCCTTCACTTGTACTGAGCGGGAAAGCTGCTCGTGCTTCCAAACCCCTGAAAACCAAGTTATTCCAAAGTGTCCACCATAAATACCTATGCATGGCATTTCAAACCATTCCAAGTAAATTCTCATGTGCGACCTTTAAACCTTCAAAATGCTTCTCAATTTGTGTCGATGTTTTATAGCTCATGAGGAAGTATGTGGTGTTTATCTTTCAACCTTGTCATTTACTTTTGACAGACTTTCATAATGGACTAGTGGCACATCCGCTTATCCAATAATTTTGCAAAAAGAGCTGGCAACGGGGTTCCCAGCCCCAATTAATTAACTTTCATTAATAATTCTCTTCACATGTTTTGCCCTGATTCATCAGTAAGCAACTTAATTTTGAGAATAGACACTCCTCCATGGTATGAGAATGTTGGAAGGCACCCGAGGATTCGGTTAGCCATGGCTTGTGTAAGCAAAGGTTGGGGGAGTGTCACCCATAATAAAACTAAAATACGTGTGTAAACAAAAGAGAAGAAGGATGATCTACCTTGCTGGTAGAGATAACGTCCTTCATGGGAGTCGCTCTTGAAAGTCTGGTTGATGAGGTAGTTGGAGTGCCCACTACCATTCGTTGACAACAACAAACACCTCTCAAAATAATTTTATTCTTGTTTAAAAAAATGAAAGCTCTAGCGCATGTTAATCCCTGCTACCCTCTGCGAAGGGTCAATCTTTTACTTTTATATTGAGTCACCATCCTTTCTTTGAGCACTTTCTTGAGAGCACAACTGTCATTCTTAGTATAATATGCTTGTCCCAAAATGTGATTAACAGTGGTATAACTTTGATGCTTTTATCTTTGAAAATCTCTACTTCTAGTCTTTCCATGAACTTCAAAGGTGCCCGAGCATTTATGTTTTGCTGTACAAATACGGGCAAGCGAGATACCACTTTATCATATCCTTTTATGAACATTGCAATCCTGCTGATAGACATGATTCATGATGCTTATTATTAATTTGTTGGTACCCTTTCCATGATTGACATAGCTACTAGATGACTTTATTTGCATGTATCTTATTATGAATTGCTTAAGTACTTGTCCATATCATGAGAATATTTACATCATATGAACAAATGTGTTTGTGAAAGTTCTTTTATCGCACTCAGTTGTTAACTGAATTGCTTGAGGACAAGCAATAAGCTAAGCTTGGGGAGAGTTGATACGTCCAAAACGTATCTACTTTCCCGAACACTTTTGCTATTGTTTTGCCTCTAATTTGTGTATTTTGGATACAACTAACACGGACTAACGCTGTTTTCAGCAAAATTGCTCTGGTGTCTCGTTTTTGTGCAGAAACTCAACTTTCAGGAAAATCCCCGGAGTTTATTCCAATGGGCCTATTTTTATAGAAGAGGGACGGAGCCAGAAGGCCAGAAGGAGGGGGGCCACGAGGCGCCAACCCCATAAGGCGGCGTGGTGGTCCCCTGGGCCGCGCCGCCCTATGGTGGCGACGCCTCGGGCGGCCCCAGGTGCTCCCCTCTCGCCTACTTAAGGTCTTCGACCTAAAAACGCACGGGGGTTAGACGAAATCGCCAGAAGACATCCAGAACACCGCCGCCATCGCGAAACTCCGTCTCAGGACCAGAAACTCCGTTCTGGCACTCCGCCGGGACGGGGAATTGGAGGAGATCATCGCCATCATCACCACCGATGCCTCTCCATCGACCAGCCATGTTTCCCCCATCCATGTGTGAGTAATTCCCCCACTGTAGGCTGAAGGGGATGGTAGGGATTGGATGAGATTGGTCATGTAATAGCATAAGATTGTTAGGGCATAGTGCCTAGTGTCCGTAATTGGTACTTTGATGATATTGTTGCAACTTGTTATGCTTAATGCTTGTCACTAGGGCCCGAGTGCCATGATCTCAGATCTGAACATGTTATTGTTTCATGATGATATTCATTGTTTTATGATCTTACCTGCAAGTTGTATACACATGTCGCTGTTCGGAACCCGAGGCCCCAAAGTGACAGAAATTGGGACAACCGGAGGGGAAGGCGGTGATGTGAGGATCACATGTGTTCACGGAGTGTTAATGCTTTGCTCCGGTGCTCTATTAAAAGGAGTACCTTAATTTCCAGTAGATTCCCTAGAGGCCCGGCTGCCACCGGCTGGTAGGACAAAAGATGTTATGCAAGTTTCTCATTGCGAGCACGTACGACTAAATATGGACACATGCCTATGGATTGTTTAGTACTTGGATACCGTTTTATTATTATCTGCAAATGCCCTACTTTGATTGTTACATGAGTTTCTCTCATCCATGCAACGCCCGTTCATCCATCCATGTGCCTACAGTATTTTAATCCTGCTGCTTACTATAATCACTACTGCTGTCTTTGTTACACTGCTGCATATATTTCACTACTCTTTGCTATAAAGCTGACCTCTTATCGATAAACTCTTGCGAGCAAGTCTGTTTCCAGGTGCAGCTGAATTGACAACTCCACTGTTAAGGCTTACAAATATTCTTTGGCTCCCCTTGTGTCGAATCAATAAATTGGGTTTTACTTCCCGCAAAGACTGTTGCGATCCCATATACTTGTGGGTCATCAGCTCACACCATTGGAAAAAGCTAGACACACATGGCCAGAAGAGTTGCCCAGTGTTTTATGGAGTATCCGAACAACACCAAATACAGCGACACAGGAAACACCGTTTTTTCTGGTTCACGGAGGTGAGGCAGTATTGCCAATAGAAATAGAGCACGATTCTCCGAGAGTGGCAGAGTATGACGAAGAAACTTCACGAAAGGCATTAGAGGACGATGTCGACGCACTCGACGAAGCTCGAGACGAAGTACTATCACGAGTTACCAAGTACCAGCAAGATGTGAAAAATTACCACAGTCGACGTTTGCGACCAAGATCCTTTCAGGTGGGCGACTTAGTTCTTCGGCTCATACAAACTAGCCATGAGAAACTCGAGTCGCCGTGGGTTGGCCCATACATCGTCACAGAACTAATTGAAGGAGGAGCGTACAGAATAAAGAACAAGAATACAGGAGTCGCCGAGCCAAATCCCTGGAACGTGGCGCAACTTAGGAGTTTTTACGCTTGAAGTCGAAATATAGTCCTCTCTGTAAACATACAATGTACTGAAACTCCCGCGAGTTTTTAGACGCACTCTTTTCCTTTCAGGGCACCGAGTGGGGCTGAAAGGTTTTTAATGAGGCGGGCTCGCGGTGCTGCAATATAGTAAAGATATTGGTGATATACATCTTTTCATTCGACAAGTTCGGGGTTTTTCTACCCGACAAAGTTCTATTATGCACAAGAACAACTTATACAACATATAAATTTACAAAAAATCTTTGCCTTGGTTTGAAATACCTCGCAAATACAATAAAGACACTAGCCACCGAGACACTCGGGGGCTTAGGAAAAGAAAAAAAACATATCTTTGTATTACAACATATATACAGCAAGTTACAGGTTATTTCGATAAGATAAGCTATCTACCGAAGAAGTAGATTTAGCCGCGACCTAGCATATCATCAATATTTATTCTGTCTTCTTCGGCAGAGGCACCCAGAAAATCGGCATAATGGCCATCTGCCAAAAAATCGGCATCCATTCGAAGAAGGTCATCAATTATCTCTTCAGCTACTGGTGTAACTATCGCATCAATTTTGTCGACACCTCTCCGTCGTCGCCTCAGCTTGGCATGGACAGTTTCAACTACCTTGGTCATATCCAGCTTTGAGTGGCAGACTTGAAGCATGATAAGGGCAAATCTGGCACCGGCTACTAGTTGAGCTTTCACAAAACCATGGATTTTGTGCGAGTCCTTGAACTTAGTCATCAGCTCAGGAAGGGTCTTAGGCTGAATATTTCGAGGGAATATGGAGTTGTAGACCATGGACAATGTTTGGGTGCAAAAGTCAAGGAACTCATGTAACATCCCAAAAATTCAAAACAAAACCAATGAATTTCCCAGGTTCCAAATTTTGGAACCAACAAAAACTTTTATTAAATTAAGTTTGTTACATAGTGATGTTGCTTAATTATTGTGCTATTGCTATTATTTGCTTGTTAAAGTAGTTTGAAATAATTGATGACCTAAACCTCACCCCTCTTTTTTACCATCCTAGTTAAATTAAAATAAAAGGAAATTAAATAAGAAAAAGGCATATGTGCCTATGGCTATTTCTATAAATCTTTACCCTAAGCTTTTCTACTTTGCTTAGAGGTTTGGAAAACCTTCATATACCTTACCTAGTACTTATCAAATCAAATCCAAGTCGTCTTCAAAGAAAATAAAAAGAAACTAAAAATGCCATAGAGGCATATGAGAGTAAAATAGCAAATATGTGAACTTAAGAATATTGACCCTAATTCATGTGGTGAATGGTGGGATCAATCCTATGTACCATTTCAACATTCAACAACACCAATTGGGTCAAGCTAAGTCAAACTAAAACTCAAATGCAACATATGCATAGAGGCATATGTGACACATAGCCATTTCACCAAACTTTGACCTATGACTTTAAACCTTGACCAAATGATGTGATACCATCTCTCAACCTAATATAACACTAAGTTGACCCTAACCCATGTCCAAGTAAAGCAAGATCAACAATTTACAAGAATAATGAAATATGACACATCACCTCTTATGTGTTATGGCCATTCTTGCAAATCTTTGAGCAAGACCATTTGAATTGGTTTCAATGGTTGGAAAATGTTTCTAAACTAATAAGAATCACATTAGAGTCAAGAAAAGTCAAACCAAATGAAGAGAAATCAAATGGTGAGATAATTCCATTTTCACTCACATACACATAAGGCCAATTTTGCAAATCTTCATCAAAGGCCACCATTGCTTGATCTCTTGCTTGTAGAATGTTTATATATGATAAACAAACACAATTGCATCAAAGAAACAAGAATAAAATCAAAGCAAATCTCAAAATCAGCATACATGTGATAATGGTCAAAAGTGACTTTTATAAAATGTTCCCTACTTTACCCCCTAGTTTTGACTTTTCTTCAAACCAAACTTGGTCAAATTTTGCCATGTCATCCAAGACCAAGTGAAAGTGAACAACTTTCATGTTGACCATAAGTGCTAATGTTGACCAGGTTGACCAGTATAGTTTTGACAAGAGGAGACTTTGAAACTATGTGAAGATAACCCCAAATTTGAAAACTTGCAAAACTTTGTCAAATTGACCACCACCACCACCAATCCCCTTCTCTATTTATATAAATGAAGTGCACCAAAAAGAATTTCAAAATTTGAAAAGAAGTTTCATGCGGCCAATTCATCAAACACCTTGCAGGCAACATTTCAACTTTGGCAAACCCTCTATTACACACTGGGTTTTAGCCTCCACCACTTTACCCTTGTGATCATCAACCTTCCTGTACCTCCTCTGCATCATCCCAGCCCATTTGCTTCGTTTAAAGTGGAGACATGATCATCTTTGCAACCATGCCGTGTACCATGCCACCCACTCAAGCACTCCACCTCTCTGGCCCTCATCTCTCCCTCTCACCATGTCAATTAGGTAGCCCACAGCCCACCGAACCTGCTGGTACCATTCCTGGATCGAACCTTGCACGCCATTGGCCGGAACACGCGTGCCCAGACACGCCAGAAAACTTGCCAGGCACGCGGTGAGCGCGCCCTGGCATGTCACTGGACGCGCCAGTGCACGTCCTCGCCCCGACAGCCTCGTCCTCCCCTGCAAGGCCTAGCATTGCGTCGAGCACCGCCTCGCCACCCTCTGCAGGCTAGACAACGTCGCTAGCCCGCGGCCGCCTTGTCACCGTCGCCATCATCAAAAACCTGCCGCACCCGTACTGCAAGCACTCGACGACGCCAGCACGCCCTCGTCCTCCCCTTGCTGCCCCCTTCACGCGCGTCATCCTCGCCATGATCCCGCCTACATTACACACTCACTAGCTTGCCCCTTCGCCGCTCCAGACGCCGGCGCCATGGACGACCTCCCACGGGCACCCGCAGCACCTCGACCCCCTATAAAAGGAAGCATTCCCTGGACGAATTCCTCACCCCATCCACTTCCCCTCTTCCTTCTGAGCCTCCTCGATCTCTTGCTCATCCACATTGCGCAGTAGATAGCTCCAATTTCATCGCCGACCACCGCCACAGTAGCTCCTCACCGCCGTCGAATCCGTCTACCTCAAGCCCTCCCCCGACTACCGCTGACCTCGCCGTCGCAGCAAGCCCTCCTCCCCCGTCGACGACGACGACGGTCGACCACACGATCCACCTCTAATCCAACGGTCGACATCACAAGGTACCGCTTCGGTGAAACAAAGCCACTGACATGTAGGCCCCACCTCTGGACAGCCCACCAAGCACTGAAGCGTTACTGGGCCAGTTCCTTTGTTTAAACCCATTTCGGCCCATCCAGTTTCCCGCCTAGCCCATTTGTGTTTAATTCAAATATTTAGTTTCAGCAAATTTCAAATACTGATACTTTATTCAAATTTGAATAACTTTCAAACTACTGAACCAAATTTAGCAAAATAAATTTCTCTGGAAAGCCCATGAAATTATCTACATTTTTCCACTGGTCTCAACCTCATATCTTGTGTAGAATTTGTATAGCAAAAATAACAAAACAGATACTTTTCAGTATTCAAATAAATCTAGAAAATCAACCAATTTGAATTTTGAAGTGAATCCATTTGCAATAATTCACATTTAACACACTCTAATTTACTATGTAAAAAGATGATATGGGTTCTGTACATGATCATGGGCTAGAATCAAAATATTGGCTATGTAGTCAATACTAGTCCATTTAAACTATATCAAATTTTAGGAATTTAAATCTATGAGGTGTAGCATCTCATTTAAATCATTTTCTCAAGTGATATGAAGTAATGTGTTGACCTTTAATTGCTTAGGCTCATACTTGCTAAATTGTAGAATTTAAATCAACATAGTATTTAAATTGCACTAGTTATTTAAATCACATGAGATGATGAATCTCATTTAAATCACTTTTCTCAAATACTAAGTGTGAAGTGTTGACCTTGGTCAACATGGGATCATCCCTGGTTATTTGAGAAGATTAAATCTTAAGAAGATTCAATGAGAGGAAATTATTTCTCCAAACCAAAGAGAAAACCTAATTTCAACTTTCAATGAGAGGAAATTATTTTTCCTAAGATTAAATAAAGAAACCCTAGCATAATTTGAGAATAAATGTTAAGTAGTGATGCTAGATCAATTGTGTGAGCCATTAAGGCTAATTAAGACTACTTAAGTGTTGTTTGGTGATTGTATCCTCGTATTCGTTTATAGACGCTAGTACCGGAGACTATCAAGAGGAAGAGGTCTTCTACCAAGAGGAAGAGCCAGAAAACTTTGATCACCTCACCAACCAAGGCAAGCTATTACCAATGCAAACTAGACAAATGCAAACCATTTTGGTTGCAAGTTATATTCTTGCAAAGTGCAAAGCTCTACAAGAGCAAGGCACCATTACATTTTACTTTATGAACCTATCCCAAGTTTTTTACTTTACAAGCTTTACTTGATTTTATTTATCAAAGTTACTTTTTGGTTTATGATTCACTTGGTTAAATTATAGAGTAGTACAAGAGCATCACAATTAGCCTAGCAAGCTCCAAGATACTTAGCACCCCTCATAACTAGCTGCTAGTGCTCAATATTAAAAGTGACATTCTAGTTGGGAACTTGTGAATTGAAATGACTTTGAAAACCTTGGAATGATGAGTCATTCTATTGAGAGATTTTGAAGGTGATTATGACTGGTGAATGACTTGGTGAATTTTACAAAAACACTGATGGTTGGGTTCGGATGCGATACCATTCCAATTTTACAAGTACCCCCACAATACCTGAATCTGGGTAAGGCTTAGCTGGAAACTTATGTATTTTAGTATGGGTTCCCTCTGAACAAGCGTCATAGGGGTTATGCCGAGGCTGCCTCCGTACTGGTGAAATGATGTGAAATGACGTGAAATGAGGTGAATGTCCGGCCCAAGCCCTGTGCAGTTCCCAGGCTGACCGCGTGTCTTCACTGGGAGGCCAAGCTCATGGGGAGAGGTGCCTATACTAGGGTATGTAAATGAAAGGTTAGGATTGGTAGTTCGCGTACTGCGTACGATAAATCAGGGCCAGTTACCCCTGACAAACTATTGCAATTGTTGTGGCACAAGTGTACAAACTCTGCAGAGTTAAACCTATTCGAATAGCCGCGTCCGCGGTTATGGACAGTTGGAAAGGCCATACTGTTCCGTCATCAGAACTTTTCTAAAAATATGAATGGTGACTTGTGATTTGAATTGAAAAGTGACTTTGACTTTGAATCACAACTGAGTTGTGGGAATGACACTAATGTTCCCACTTGAGTTAGTTAATCAAATGAAGAGTTTTGATTATAAAAGGGTTTATGAAATAAAACTGGCTTTATGCAAATGAAACGAGAGCTTAGAACCCCCTTACTATAGTTGATAGTATTTACCTTAGTATTAGTTTGCGAGTACTTTAAAGTACTCATGGCTGTGTCCCTGGCTATTCAAATGGCCAGACTATGAAGACGAGTACCAGAACCCGGAAGAAGGACAACAGGACGTCTACGACAACTAGGATCACTCCTGACGTTAACAGTTGCCTGTGGAGTAGATGGACTACTACTACGCTACTTTCGCTTCCGCTATGTGTTATGTAATGGATCAATAGAACTACTATTGTTGTAATAAGACTGGATCATGTGATCCTTTATTTGTAAGACGATTATGGTATGTAATGAATGATGTGTTGTGATATCAATCTATTATGTCTCGCAAAAACAATATTCCTGGGATTGCGAGGAATGGCATAATAGGCATCTGGACTTAAAAATCCGGGTGTTGACAAGTTGGTATCAGAGCCATTGTTGACCTTAGGAGACCCTAGTTAGAATGGACGTCTGAAAATTTTAGTTTCAAAACAAATGAAGTGACTATTTAAGAAAACTTATTCTCCCTCTTATCCTTGAGATCTTCTTCAAAATAAGAAAGTTATGCTCTATTCTTCTTATACTATTACCTAAAATTTTGACACACTTCTCTAACTTACTCATCATAATTCTTCACAGATGGAGTACAAATGGGAGTTCTATCAGCTTGGTCACGGGGGAAACCTGATGTTCGAGAAAGACTTGAAGCAACTGGTGGACTATCTAGGACGCCCGTACCCCGAGTTCTTCGGAACACCCCTCAACAATCACGGACCACCTCGGTGGGAAGTTTCTGCCGATCTACGAAGGAAGCCTGGAACCCCAATATGGGAAACCATATGGTTTTCTGTAACTGGAAACACTTGGAAGGAAGGACTAGTCAGAGCTATGCAAGAAGCAATTTCTCGTCTGTGTGGACAAAATGAGTACAAGATTAAGAACACTCGCTTCATCTACTACCCAAGACATGACCCCACCGGAAGACCGATGACCATGCCCCCGCACACGGAGATGAACCACTATGTAGCACACCTCGACTTCATGCTGTACAAGACCCGCAAGGAGTTGGACAACGCCCTCGCTTTTCGCCAAGCACATTACCCGTGAAAATGAAGAATCCCCCCCCCCCCTGAAGAGTAGTTTCTTTTAAAGCACTTTCGTATGTGTGAGTTGTATCAGGATCACCTTGTATCGTAGAGCGATGAATGGTTCTTGAAACCAACGGTGTGTTAGATTTGTAATGTATGATGCTTGGTATGAATGAAAAAGTGTTGTTGGTTTTTACCCCCGCAACACTACTCAAGTTTTCAATATTATGAACTTTTTAAACTTTAACAAAACAAACCATAGAAATTTCCCTCTTATCTTATCATCTACATCAATGTTTAGATGGCCCCACCAACCCGCAACACCACCCAGGATGCCATGATGCAACTGCTGCAGACGATGATGGCAGACCGAGAAGTCGAGAGAGCTGAACGCCAAGCCAACATTACCGCACTGCAACAGATAGCTCAGAACAATCAAGGCCACGGAAACCACGAGCACCCTGGATCGAAGCTGAAGAACTTTCAGCACACCAACCCTCCAATGTTCAACAAGACTGAAGAGCCCCTCGATGCTGATGACTGGCTCCAGACCATGGAGAACAACCTCGAAGTTGCGGGAGTTGAAGCCGCAGAAAAGTACTGTTTGCCACCCACTATCTGTCAGGACCTGCCAGAGCCTGGTGGAAAAGTGCCCGTGCAATGAATGCGGGACAGATGATGACATGGGAAGACTTCAAGCTGAAATTCAGCAAATACCACGTGCCCCAAGGACTGATCAAGAAAATGAGAGACGAGTTCCGGGAACTCAAGCAAGGAAGAATGTCCGTGGTGGAATACCGCGACAGGTTTCTCACTCTGTCAAGGTATGCCCCGGATGAGACCGACACCAATGAGAAAAGAAAGGAAAGATTTCTGAATGGACTGCATGATGAGATGCAAACTGTGTTGGTGAACATTCCGTTCGCTGACTTGGAAGCCCTAGTAGATTCAGCCATACAGATGGAAGGAAAGCAGCATCAGGCCAATGAGAACGGCAAGCGCAGAATGATGAACCAGAATGGACCCCACCATACCCAGAAGTACCGCAACAACTCCTCTGGAGGATTCACCCCAAGATACAACAAGCCCCCTGCCCAGAATTATCGCCCCAACTACACCAACAACAACGGAGGACCCCCGAAGCCCGGAGGCAACAACAACAACAACAACCACAACAACAACAACCACCCCAACAACAGCAACCACAATGGAAACAACAACAACACCAATACTGCCCCAAGGACTGGAAGCAATGCTACCCCCGTCATCCCCAAGGACAAGTCCACCGTCAACTGCTATGAATGTGGAGTTGTGGGTCACTTCTCCAATGAGTGCCCCAAAAAGCTTGCCAGGATTGCCGCCAATACCGCAGCACCTGCTCAGCAACAGCGCCGCTTTGCCGGAAGAAGGAACCAGAACAACAACAACGGCCGTCTCTACCACATGACTGCCACTGAAGCTCAGGAAGCACCCCAAACCATGCCAAGTATGTCTTCATGTTAATAAAATGCCCAATCTCTCTTAGGAACCTAACTTTTCTTAAAATCTCGGGATGAGATTTGTTTAAGGGGGAAGGGTTTGTAACATCCCAAAAATTCAAAACAAAACCAATGAATTTCCCAGGTTCCAAATTTTGGAACCAACAAAAACTTTTATTAAATTAAGTTTGTTACATAGTGATCTTGCTTAATTCTTGTGCTATTTCTATGATTTGCTTGTTAAAGTAGTTTGAAATAATCTTAAACCCTAAACCTCACCCCTCCTTTTCACCATCCTAGTTAAAATAAAATAAAAGGAAATTAAATAAGAAAAAGGCATATGTGCCTATGGCTATTTCTATAAATCTTTACCCTAAGCTTTTCTACTTTGCTTAGAGGTTTGGAAAACCTTCATATACCTTACCTAGTACTTATCAAATCAAATCCAAGTCGTCTTCAAAGAAAATAAAAAGAAACTAAAAATGCCATAGAGGCATATGAGAGTAAAATAGCAAATGTGTGAACTTAAGAATATTGACCCTAATTCATGTGGTGAATGGTGGGATCACTCCTATATACCATTTCAACATTCAACAACACCAATTGGGTCAAGCTAAGTCAAACTAAAACTCAAATGCAACATATGCATAGAGGCATATGTGACACATAGCCATTTCACCAAACTTTGACCTATGACTTTAAACCTTGACCAAATGATGTGATACCATCTCTCAACCTAATATAACACTAAATTGACCCTAACCCATGTCAAAGTAAAGCAAGATCAACAATTTACAAGAATAATGAAATATGACACATCACCTCTTATGTGTTATGGCCATTCTTGCAAATCTTTGAGCAAGACCATTTGAATTGGTTTCAATGGTTGGAAAATGTTTCTAAACTAATAAGAATCACATTAGAGTCAAGAAAAGTCAAACCAAATGAAGAGAAATCAAATGGTGAGATAATTCCATTTTCACTCACATACACATAAGGCCAATTTTGCAAATCTTCATCAAAGGCCACCATTGCTTGATCTCTTGCTTGTAGAATGTTTATATATGATAAACAAACACAATTGCATCAAAGAAATAAGAATCAAATCAAAGCAAATCTCAAAATCAACATACATGTGATAATGGTCAAAAGTGACTTTTATAAAATGTTCCCTACTTTACCCCCTGGTTTTGACTTTTCTTCAAACCAAACTTGGTCAACTTTTGCCATGTCATCCAAGACCAAGTGAAAGTGAACAACTTTCATGTTGACCATAAGTGCTAATGTTGACCAGGTTGACCAGTATAGTTTTGACAAGAGGAGACTTTGAAACTATGTGAAGATAACCCCAAATTTGAAAACTTGCAAAACTTTGTCAAATTGACCACCACCACCACCAATCCCCTTCTCTATTTATATAAATGAAGTGCACCAAAAAGAATTTCAAAATTTGAAAAGAAGTTTCATGCGGCCAATTCATCAAACACCTTGCAGGCAACATTTCAACTTTGGCAAACCCTCTATTACACACTGGGTTTTAGCCTCCACCACATTACCCTTGTGATCATCAACCTTCCTGTACCTCCTCTGCATCATCCCAGCCCATTTGCTTCGTTTAAAGTGGAGACATGATCATCTTTGCAACCATGTCGTGTACCATGCCACCCACTCAAGCACTCCACCTCTCTGGCCCTCATCTCTCCCTCTCACCATGTCAATTAGGTAGCCCACAGCCCACCGAACCTGCTGGTACCATTCCTGGATCGAACCTTGCATGCCATTGGCTGGAACACGCGTGCCCAGACACGCCAGAAAACTTGCCAGGCACGCAGTGAGCGCGCCCTGGCATGTCACTGGACGCGCCAGTGCACGTCCTCGCCCCGACAGCCTCGTCCTCCCCTGCAAGGCCTAGCATTGCGTCGAGCACCGCCTCGCCACCCTCTGCAGGGTAGACAACGTCGCTAGCCCGCGGCCGCCTTGTCACCGTCGCCATCATCAAAAACCTGCCGCGCCCGTACTGCAAGCACTCGACGACGCCAGCACGCCCTCGTCCTCCCCTTGCTGCCCCCTTCACGCGCGTCGTCCTCGCCATGATCCCGCCTACACGACACACTCACTAGCTTGCCCCTTCGCTGCTCCAGACGCCGGCGCCATGGACGACCTCCCACGGGCACCCACAGCACCTCGACCCCCTATAAAAGGAAGCATTCCCTGGACGAATTCCTCACCCCATCCGCTTCCCCTCTTCCTTCTGAGCCTCCTCGATCTCTTGCTCATCCACATTGCGCAGTAGATAGCTCCAATTTCATCGCCGACCACCGCCACAGTAGCTCCTCACCGCCGTCGAATCCGTCTACCTCAAGCCCTCCCCCGACTACCGCTGACCTCGCCGTCGACTCCTCGTTCACCTGCGACCCTCGCCGCCCCTCGCCGGAGCTCCGTCACACCGCCGACCCCCTACCTCGCCGTTGCAGCAAGCCCTCCTCCCCCGTCGACGACGACGACGGTCGACCACACGATCCACCTCTAATCCAACGGTCGACATCACAAGGTACCGCTTCGGTGAAACAAAGCCACTGACATGTAGGCCCCACCTCTGGACAGCCCACCAAGCACTGAAGTGTTACTGGGCCAGTTCCTTTGTTTAAACCCATTTCGGCCCATCCAGTTTCCCGCCTAGCCCATTTGTGTTTAATTCAAATATTTAGTTTCAGCGAATTTCAAATACTGATGCTTTATTCAAATTTGAATAACTTTCAAACTACTAAACCAAATTTAGCAAAATACATTTCTCTGGAAAGCCCATGAAATTATCTACATTTTGCCACTGGTCTCAACCTCATATCTTGTGTAGAATTTGTATAGCAAAAATAACAAAACAGATACTTTTCAGTATTCAAATAAATCTAGAAAATCAACCAATTTGAATTTTGAAGTGAATCCATTTGCAATAATTCACATTTAACACACTCTAATTTACTATGTAAAAAGATGATATGGGTTCTGTACATGATCATGGGCTAGAATCAAAATATTGGCTATGTAGTCAATACTAGTCCATTTAAACTATATCAAATTTTAGGAATTTAAATCTATGAGGTGTAGCATCTCATTTAAATCATTTTCTCAAGTGATATGAAGTAATGTGTTGACCTTTAATTGCTTAGGCTCATACTTGCTAAATTGTAGAAATTAAATCAACATAGTATTTAAATTGCACTAGTTATTTAAATCACATGAGATGATGAATCTCATTTAAATCACTTTTATCAAATACTAAGTGTGAAGTGTTGACCTTGGTCAACATGGGATCATACCTGGTTATTTGAGAAGATTAAATCTTAAGAAGATTCAATGAGAGGAAATTATTTCTCCAAACCAAAGAGAAACCCTAATTTCAACTTTCAATGAGAGGAAATTATTTTTCCTAAGATTAAATAAAGAAACCCTATCATAATTTGAGAATAAATGTTAAGTAGTGATGCTAGATCAATTGTGTGAGCCATTAAGACTAATTAAGACTACTTAAGTGTTGTTTGGTGATTGTATCCACGTATTCGTTTATAGACGCTAGTACCGGAGACTATCAAGAGGAAGAGGTCTTCTACCAAGAGGAAGAGCCAGAAAACTTTGATCACCTCACCAACCAAGGCAAGCTATTACCAATGCAAACTAGACAAATGCAAACCATTTTGGTTGCAAGTTATATTCTTGCAAAGTGCAAAGCTCTACAAGAGCAAGGCACCATTACATTTTACTTTATGAACCTATCCCAAGTTTTTACTTTACAAGCTTTACTTGATTTTATTTATCAAAGTTACCTTTTGGTTTATGATTCACTTGGTTAAATTATAGAGTAGTACAAGAGCATCACAATTAGCCTAGCAAGCTCCAAGATACTTAGCACCCCTCATAACTAGCTGCTAGTGCTCAATATTAAAAGTGACATTCTAGTTGGGAACTTGTGAATTGAAATGACTTTGAAAACCTTGGAATGATGAGTCATTCTATTGAGAGATTTTGAAGGTGATTATGATTGGTGAATGACTTGGTGAATTTTACAAAAACATTGATGGTTGGGTTCGGATGCGATACCATTCCAATTTTACAAGTACCCCCACAATACCTGAATCTGGGTAAGGCTTAGCTGGAAACTTATGTATTTTAGTATGGGTTCCCTCTGAACAAGCGTCATAGGGGTTATGCCGAGGCTGCCTCCGTACTGGTGAAATGATGTGAAATGACGTGAAATGAGGTGAATGTCCGGCCCAAGCCCTGTGCAGTTCCCAGGCTGACCGCGTGTCTTCACTGGGAGGCCAAGCTCATGGGGAGAGGTGCCTATACTAGGGTATGTAAATGAAAGGTTAGGATTGGTAGTTCGCATACTACGTACGATAAATCAGGGCCAGTTACCCCTGACGAACTATTGCAATTGTTGTGGCACAAGTGTACAACCTCTGCAGAGTTAAACCTATTCGAATAGCCGCGTCCGCGGTTATGGACAGTTGGAAAGGCCATACTGTTCCGTCATCAGAACTTTTCTAAAAATATGAATGGTGACTTGTGATTTGAATTGAAAGGTGACTTTGACTTTGAATCACAACTGAGTTGTGGGAATGACACTAATGTTCCCACTTGAGTTAGTTAATCAAATGAAGAGTTTTGATTATAAAAGGGTTTATGAAATAAAACTGGCTTTATGCAAATGAAACGAGAGCTTAGAACCCCCTTACTATAGTTGATAGTATTTACCTTAGTATTAGTTTGCGAGTACTTTAAAGTACTCATGGCTGTGTCCCTGGCTATTCAAATGGCCAGACTATGAAGACGAGTACCAGAACCCGGAAGAAGGACAACAGGACGTCTACGACAACTAGGATCACTCCTGACGTCAACAGTTGCCTGTGGAATAGATGGACTACTACTACGATACTTTCGCTTCCGCTATGTGTTATGTAATGGATCAATAGAACTACTATTGTTGTAATAAGACTGGATCATGTGATCCTTTATTTGTAAGATGATTATGGTATGTAATGAATGATGTGTTGTGATATCAATCTATTATGTCTCGCAAAAACAATATTCCTGTGATTGCGAGGAATGGCATAATAGGCATCTGGACTTAAAAATCCGGGTGTTGACAACTCACGAATTTGACACGCGCGATCTTGAAACCTGACGATCTGTCGGGTACGCTCAGGTGTAGCCCAAAAAAGGGAACCATGGTCCAGTGCCAGATTAACAAAGAAATTCGACCTTGTGTCAACCCGTTGATCTTCGGCAGCGGCGTCTAAAAAGGGACCTATTTGACGACAGCACACCAGTTAAAGACAGAAAACAAGCAAAATTTCCAGGCTTGAGAAGTATACCTGCCATTTCCAGGCTCGCCTCAGTCATCAATTCAAGCATAAAAATTTCTCGGGAAGTAGCTTTGGTAGCTTCAGTAACTACGGCTTCCTTCAAAACTAGGGCTTCCTGAGCTTGTTGAAGAGCGAGTTTCTCCCTTTCAGACAATTTTCGACATTGCTCCATTGTCACGAGAGTTTGCTTCTTCATCGACTGAAGTTGTTGTCGCAGTTTGTTCAAATCCTCATTCTGGGTATCACTTGAAGAACCTCCAGTAAGTTCGACAACAGAGGGTTTCCTCGAGTAGGACGTGGTTGGTAATGCATCCGAAGAACAAGGGACCACGGTATAGTTGTCAAAAACCAACTGGAAAGAGAATATGTCGACATCAATAACTCAGCAAAATAGCTTTTTCATTAATTCATATGGGTACTTACATAAGCATTACAAAAGAGGGTCCCTAAGTGAACCAATGGTCAGCTGTCGCCAAAGCTACTACGGCGACAACATCAAAAGAGAAACAAAACAAAAGATAGAGACATGATGGTCTACTTGACCTCCGACTTCGATGAACTAGGGGCAGGAGTCGGTTTGCATCCGAGGAAGGAGAGGATCTTCTTTGAGTTCGGTTTGGCAGCCTTAATCAAAGACTGCTACCTCTTCGTCTCCATCTTCTTCGCATCACCAACCTTTGCCCAGTCGACGTCTTATTGGCTGTCAGCAACCAATGCGATGGTGCCTTCAACACCAATCTTCAAGCTTTCTTGACGAAGACCCAGCCCAAGATCTTCTTGGGAGTTGAAGCACTTGGCCAGGGCAGTAAAAGTGTCGGGTTCTTCTTTCTTCGCGAAGAAATATGGAAAAAGTCGCGACAACCCTGACCTAGCATCAACAATGCCCTGGCGACCTTCATCTCCATGAATTTCGAGGAGAGACAACGCGTCTAGGAGGCAGTCACCCTCAGGAGTTTCCAGTTCAAACTCTTGGTGCGTTTTTCCTGTTGAAACAAAATCTTCGAGTTGTCAAGAAACGTATGGCATATCAAACATTTGCGATGAATCAAAGTTGTCAAGGCACTTACTAACGAAGCACCGACTCTGCGACTCCAATCGAGCAATGATCTCATTTTCGCGAATAGACTGCTGAGTCAGACTCTCGCTTAAAGAATTTTCCACGTCATGAAGTCTCTTTCGAAGATCTTCAACAGCGGAGGCATCGGATTTAGCCTTCTTGCGAGCTTTTTCGCTTTGCTCTAACTTAAGAGCAAGAACATCAGCGCGTTTCTTAGCTTCCGCAAGAGTATCTAGCAAAACAAAAGATAGCAAATGTCATGACAAAATAACGAAGGAGAACCTATTCAATGGAAAGAGGCAAGAAAAGAATACCTTCAAGCTTCTTAGCATGGTCACGGTACCTGATGAATTGGGTACCAAGACGGATAAATTCCTTCATCAAAGGCTGAAAGGGAAAACGGAGAGAGAGATATCAACATAGGAAGCAAAAGTTCGACAGCAAAAACAAAAACCAAAGGAGAGTCGAAAGTGCTGAAAAGTTTGAAACATAAATGAAAGGAGGACTTACATCATCCATCGAAGGAGTCGCAGAACCACCAATCAAAAGATTAGACTCTTTGACCGGCTTAATCCTAGCTCTCTTTGGCGAAGAGGCACGGGGGCTCGCGACTGGAGTCGGATGCTCCATATGTTGCTGAGGAGGCGAGGTCTCATCCGCGTCAGGGTGAGCTTCAGAAATAACTAAAGTACGAGACGTGCTCGTTCGAGCAGTCACGTCAATAGGAGGATCTTCCTCCTCGTCGCCACTTTAGAAGCAAGGAAAAATATGAGAAACAAAAACATGCAAAATTATTGAGGTAAAAGGAAATAGTTGATGGAAACTCACGAGCTAACAAGGGCATCATCGTAAGGGTTGAAGGGTCTTTCCTCCTCTTCGGGTGAAATTTCCTCGAGAGGGGCCTTGTTAGTCTTGGAGGCACCGGAATCTGCTACCTCATCCCTTTTCCGTTTGTTCGTCGGAGAAGCAGCAGAGGGGATGGAACACGTAGATTCGGAAGCCTCTGAATCAATTTCTCTTTCAGAGGAAGCCGGGGATTTCCTCGAGAGGGGCCTTGTTAGTCTTGGAGGCACCGGAATCTGCTACCTCATCCCTTTTCCGTTTGTTCGTCGGAGAAGCAGCAGAGGGGATGGAACACGTAGATTCGGAAGCCTCTGAATCAATTTCTCTTTCAGAGGAAGCCGGGGATTTATGGGAACCCGCGATTTCACTCTCAGGGCAAGAAGTACCCTGGTTGTCGTCGGTGACAACAGCCCATTCTTCGACTTCCCCGCCTTCAGGAAGAGGAGGAAGAGAAGCTAGAACTTTATGATTCTACAATGACAAAATATGTCGACAAGAAGTTATATAAGGGGTGTCAGCAAAATAGTAATCGACAAACGTTAAAAAATCTGAAAGGGCAAAATAGTAGCCGACAAAATTTACCTTGGGGAGGGCGTTGGTGCCGCTATATGGCTCCACGTGGCAAGAGGATGGAATAGCATCTTTCTTGCTGAGCGACGAAATTCTTCGGACAAGCTTCTCCAAGTCCTTTACAGTAAGGTCCTTGGAGAGCCGGTCGACATCTTCTTCGCCAGCGTACATCCATAGGGGATTTTTGCGAGCTTGTAAAGGCTGCACTCTAATCCTAAGGAAATACGCTGTAATTTGGATACCCGACAATTCCTTGCCACGGGTATTTTGAAGCTCGCGGATACGGGACATCAGCGCCTTTGTTGCTGTTTTCTCCTCTTCAGTGGCCTCCGCGTCCCAGGACCGGCGGTGAAGAATTTGGGCACTTCCATCAAAAGGAGCTATGTTATACTCCACTGAGTCAAGGCACTCCTCGTGGACGTATAGCCATCTTTTGCGCCACCCTTGAACGGAGTCGGGAAATTTGACGTCAAAGTATTCGATATCAGGGAGAACGCAAATAACAACACCGCCTATGTTGTAGGCGATGTTGTGGGAGCCATTACAGCGGAGGCAGAAGATGCGTTTCCATAGAGCCCAATTAGGATGGACTCCGAGAAAGCATTCGCAAAGAGTAATGAAAATAGAGACATGGAGGATGGAATTGGGAGTCAGTTGGTGAAGCTGCAACCCGTACACAAAGATAAGACCGCGGAGGAAATCGTGAATAGGAACAGAGAGACCGCGGATAAGGTGGTCAGCGAAGCTAACCCGATATCCGATAGGAGGCGTCGGGTAGCTCTCCTTGCCGGGGAAGCGTAGAGTGTCCTTCTTATTCATCAGCCCGAGCTTCTTCATCAAGTTGATGTCCTGGTTGGAGATCTTCGATCTTTCCCACTCCGCTGTCCCCAGATCTTGCGCCGCCATCGTGGATTCTAGTGTGTTGTGCCTGGTGAGTCTTGCACGCGGTGGCATCAACAATGGTGAAGGCGTGAGGGAGAGTATGGCTGAGCTCAGGAAGTGTTGGGTGCAATGGGAGATTTTTTGGAGAGAGAACAGAGGTGCGGCGCAGCGAAGGGGATTGACGGAGGAAGACGATGGCTATTTATAGCAGGTTTAGTCAGAACGTCGCACTGTTGGATGATTTACGAATGAACTTGATGATTTACACGTGGCCTAAGGGGTAAAACAGTATTTTTACTGTGATGGAACTAGACAGACGCCACAGCGCGCGTGCCAGAAAAAGTGGAGGACGTGTGTCCCCCACTAATGTAACGTGGCAACGTGTCGTGGGTTTTGGGCCCGCAGGTCAGAGAGAGGACAGTAATCGCGTCTTCCCGATAGAGTGGTCGTGGCTATCGTCAGCACTGATGTCACCTTACCAAATGAAAATCTCGGCTGTGAGGTTAAGGAAATTGGCGACAGTAAAGGACTACTGACAATCTCGAGAGCCTTTCATCAAATACAAGTTTTTGATCAAATGATCGGGGGCTACTTTCGAAAAAGGAAGATTTCGGGTATGGCAAAATAGAAATGGCGAGAGCCTATGATCAAAAGCATTTGTCCATAGCCTCGGGGGCCACTCCCATCGGGAGCGCTGGTCGCGCACCCGATAAAGATAGAAAAACTCGGCAACATGACAATATAGCGACAAAAGATGTTGAAATGATGAGCCTACAACCAAGTACAAGTCCTTGGTTGTAGCCTCGGGGGCTACTCCCATCGGGAACGCTGTTCGCATGCCCGATGACATTATAAAAAGTATAATGAGCATATTTCGAGTTATACAAATAACTCTCCATATACTCCCATCGGGAAGACAAGATAAGTCATCCATTGACTCAATAAAATGTGCTATTCCAACAGCCGAAAAAGCACTCGACAATATATTCTCAGAGCGCCAAAGTCGCGAATAATCTCTGAATGCCGCAAAACTCTGCGAAGGTAAGACCCCAGATCCGTTCTGAGCGGCGTGGCACCGTCTCTTATGTCGGTTTGCTACTTTTTTCGTATCAATAGATACGAAGAAAAATCCTAACGGACGCGTTAGGTACCCGATAAAACATGACTGGGACTCGACAAATGGTATGACCTTAAGCGGCGCATGTCGAGTTAACACCAGTATCCCGAGATCATGTCCAGGGACGTGATCTTGAAGTAGGTTTTTGCGGATTGCCACTAGAGCAGTTAACTAGTACCTGATCCGTTAGATGAACTAGCCCCAATTACCATTATCCCTGTAAAATATATAAATGTCTATCTAAAGATATATGATGGTTTGAAAGGTTGTTTGATGATTATAAAATTGGAGATTTTCCCTGATTCTTCGATTCAAGCAAAATCTCGGGGGCTACTGACATAGGCATCCCCAATGGGCCTGCCGAAGATGGTACCCGGGGTTTATTGAAGGTCCATGAGTCAAAGAATATGAAGCCTGGAAGCCCAATTAGTATTAAGGAAAAATATAATTGTATTAGGAATATCAGCTTGTAATTATTACGGGACGGTTCAGAAACCCTCCCAGACTCTGTAACTTGTATACCACGAATCCCTCGGCTCTGCCTCCTATATAAGGGGGAGTCGAGGGATAAAAAAAGGATCGATTCATTGTTTCACGCAAACCCTAGTTTCTTAATCGTCGAGTACTTTTTAGCTGAAACCCTCGAGATCTACTTGCCCTCTACTTCCAACTAAACCCTAGTCTACAACTCGTAGGCATTCATAAGTTAATCCCTTGTCACCGCCCTAGACGTTGATGGCACCCCGGTTACCACACGCACGCTGCTAAAGCGACTATCCTGAATTTTTTTTGGAGACCTGCTCGGTTCAGTTACCCCAACAACCTGGCGTTTCAGGCTGGAATCTATGTATCCCAATGCCCCTCGCCTTTCCTCCAGCTTCAGTGCCCCCTATACGCATGATGAGATTCGGTAGGCCTTCCTCGACATGAACAAGTTGTCTAGCCCGGGGCATGATGGGTTTGGTCCCTCCTTCTTCCACACCTTATGGGATACTGTGTGCCCTGATGTGGTCGCTGTCTTCCGCTCCTTCTATGATGGCACCATCGACCTCACTCGCATCAACCGGGCCTTCCTCGTGCTCCTCCCGAAAACCGATGCTGCCAAAACCCCCACACTCTTTCGCTCATCTCACTCCAGAACTGCATCATGAAAGCCATAACTAAAGTTTTGACCATGCGGCTACAGACTGCCATCCACTCGCTAGTGGATGCTGAACAGACAGGCTTCCTCTCTGGGCGCAGAATTTCTGAGAACATCGTCTACGCCGCGGACATTCGCAGGTGCTACCTGACATAGGCATCCCCAATGGGCCTGCCGAAGATGGTGCCCGGGGTTTACTGAAGGCCCACGACCCGAAGTTTATGAAGCCCGGAAGCCCCATTAAGAGATAGTTTGGAAAGATAGTTGTATTAGGAATACTCGATTTGTAACTATTACGGGACAAACTCAAAGAGTCTACCGGACTTTGTAACTTGTACATCACGAAGCCCTCGGCTCCGCCTCCTATATAAGGGGGAGTCGAGGGACAAAGAGGGGATCGATTTCATTGTCAACATAACCCTAGTTTTCTAGTAGTCGAGTACTTTTCCGGCTGAACCTTCGAGATCTAATTGTCCTCTACTTCCAACTAAACCCTAGTCTACAATCCGTAGGCATTGACAAGTTAATACCTTGTCAATTGGCGCCGTCTTTGGGAATTAGAGGTGACAAGGAGCTGATCTCGATGGCACGTTCAAGATCGTCAACTTCTTCGGTGGCAAGCAACGCGATGGACAGAGGTAAACAGATCGACACTGATCTAGTCGATGTATGGGTCGGACCATACATCATCACAGGAGGTTGGCACGGAGTCCTTTTTGCTCAACGACGAAACATGCTGAACAAGCTTCTCCAAATCCTTCACAGAGAGGTCTTTGGATAGGCGATCGACATTTTTATCGCCAGCCAATGTTGAGGAAATCGCTTATCGGCGTTAACTCGGTCGGCTGACGATTAGCGATTAATAGGCAAATCGGCCGATTAATCGGACGATAAATGAGTTAATCGGGCAATAAATGAGTTTATCGGCTAATCGGTGACCACTAAATAGAGATTAATCGGGCGATTAATCGTTGGATCGGATGATTTTTTGAACAATGTCGCCAGCATACAGCCACATAGGGTTTTTGCGAGCCTGTAGAGGCTGCACCCTAATCCTAAGGAAATAGGCGGTGATTTGGATACCCGACAATTCTTTGCCTCGGGTATTCTGCAGCTCAAGAATACGCTTCACCAGCGCTTCTGTCGCTGTTTTCTCTTCTTCGGTAGCCTCTGCATCCCAGGATCGGCGGCGAAGGATTTTTGCGCTACCGTCAAAGGGGGCGATGTTGTATTCCAGCGAGTCGGGGCACTCCTCGCAGACGTATAGCCATCTTCTGCGCCACCCTTGGACGGAGTCAGGGAATTTGACGTCAAAATACTCGACGTCAGGGCGAACACAGATAACAACACCACCTATGTCGTAGGCAATGTTGTGGGAGCCGTTCCAGCCAAGGTAAAAAATGCGTTTCCACAGGACCCAATTCGGTTGGGTCCCGAGAAAGCACTCACAAAGGGTGATAAAGATAGAAACAAGGAGGATGGAATTGGGAGTCAGCTGGTGCAGCTGCAGCCCGTACACGAAGAGTAATCCACGAAGAAAATCATGGATAGGAGCAGAGAGACCGCGGATGAGGTGGTCAACGAAGCTAACCCGATATTGGATGGGAGGCATCGGGAAGATTTCCTCGCTGGGGAACATCGGCGCCTCCTTTTTCTTCATCAGGCCAAGTTTCTTCATCAGGTTGGCGTCCTGATTTGAGATCTTAGATCTCTCCCACTCGGAAACGCCCAGATCTTGCGCCGCCATGCTTGTCTCTGGAGTGGTGTGCTTGGTAAGCCTCGCCCGCGGTGGCATCAACGTTGGTGTTGGAAATATCGAGGATGAGGATGAGCGCAGTAGCTTGTGTGTTTGCAATGGAATCTTTTGGACAGAGGAACGCGGCGTAGCAAAGGGGATTTCTAAGGAAGACGACGGTTATTTATAGCAAGCCAGCGAAACGTCGCGCCGTTGGATGATGAGAGAATGGATCTGATGAATTACACGTATGCCGAGGGGTAAAATAGTATTTTTACTTGGAGGTAACTAAACAGGCGCCACAGTGCGCGTGCCAGAAAAAGCGGAGAACGTGTGTCCCCCACTTGCGTAACGTGTCAAAAACCACAAACTTTCGGCCCTATAGGTCAGTGACAGGACATGACTCGCGTTTTTCCAATACAGTGATCGTGGTTATCGTCAGCAATGATGTCATTCCAGAAATAAAAACTTTGACTACGGTGTTCTGAGGATTGGCGACAGAGCAGGATTAATGATAACTTCGGGATCCTTTGATCAAATACAAGTTTTTGAGCAAATGCTCGGGGGCTACTTTTTCAAGAAGGAAATCTTGAGTATTGCAAGAAATAAAAGGCGAGAGCCTATGATCAAATACAGTCATTTGTTCATATGCTCGGGGGCTACTCCCATCGGGAGCGCTGGTCGCGCACCCGATAAAGATGGGAGAAGTCGAAAAGATGACAATATAGCGACAAAGGTGCTAAAAAGGTGAGCCTACAACCAAGTACAAGCACTTGGTTGTAGCCTCGGGGGCTACTCCCATCGGGAACGCCGTTCGCGTGCCCGATGAAATTCAAGAAGTTATAGTGAGCATATTCCGAGTTATAAAATAATTCTTCATATACTCCCATCGGGAGGACAAGATAAACAATACAAGTCATCCGTTGACTCAGATATATGTGCTATTCTAGCAGCCAAAAAAGGCACTCGATAATATATTCTCAGAGCGCCTCAGTCGTGATGAAATCTCTGAATGCCGCAGAACTTTGCGAAGGTAAGACCCCGGGATCCATCCTGTGCGGCGTAGCACCGCCTCTGAATGTGAGTTGCTATTTTTCCGTATCAACAGATGCGAGGAAAAACCCTAACGGACGCGTTAGGTACCCGATAAAACATAACTGGAATTCGGCATCTGGTAAGACCTTAAGCGGCACATGTCGAATTACGCCAGTATCCCGAGATCATGTCCAGGTACGTGATCTCGAAGTAGGTTTTTGCGGGATTTCCACAAGAGCAGTTAACTGGTACTTGATCCGTCAGATGAACCAGCCCCAATTACCGTTATCCCTGTACAATATACGATCGATTTATATAAGTTATTTAATGTCTTGAAGAAATCATATGATAATTGTAAAGATGGAGATTTTCCCTGATTCTTCAATTCAAGCAAAATCTCGGGGGCTACTGACATAGGCATCCCCAATGGGCCTGCCGAAGATGGTACTCGGGGTTTACTGAAGGCCCACGACCCGAAGTTTATGAAGCCCGGAAGCCTCATTAAGAGATAGTTTGGAAAGATAGTTGTATTAGGAATACTCGATTTGTAACTATTATGGGACGAACTCAAAGAGTCTCCCGGGCTTTGTAACTTGTACATCACGAAGTCCTCGGCTGCGCCTCCTATATAAGGGGGAGTCGAGAGACAAAGAGGGGATCAATTTCATTGTCAACACAACCCTAGTTTTCTAGTAGTTGAGTACTTTTCCGGCTGAACCTTCGAGATCTAATTGTCCTCTACTTCCAACTAAACCCTAGTCTACAATCCGTAGGCATTGACAAGTTGATACCTTGTCACTACCACCTGAGAAAAGCCCCCACTCTAGTTTTTAAAATCGACTTCAAGAAGGCTTTCGACTATGTTAACTGGGACAGCCTCTTTGCCATCCTTAAAGTCAGAGGCTTCAATGCTCGGTGGTGCGAGTGGATGGCACGCATCCTCTCCACCGGCCACACCGCAGTGCTTCTCAATAGGGTGCCCAGAGACTAGATTCGGTGCCGCAATGGTCTTTGCCAGGGTGACCCCCTCTCCCCATAACTCTTTATCATCGTCGCTGATGTCCTTCAACGCCTTTTCCGGCAGGTCTTTGATACGTCTCCGACGTATCGATAATTTCTTATGTTCCATGCCACATTATTGATGATATCTACATGTTTTATGCATACTTTACATCATATTTATGCATTTTCTGGAACTAACCTATTAACAAGATGCCGAAGAGCCGATTCTTGTTTTCTGCTGTTTTTGGTTTCAGAAATCCTAGTAAGGAAATATTCTCGGAATTGGACGAAATCAACGCCCAGGGGCCTATTTTCACACGAAGCTTCCAGAAGACCGAAGAGTCAACGAAGTGGGGCCACGAGGTGGCCAGGAGGTAGGGCGGCGCGGCCCCACCCTTGGCCGCGCCGACCTGTCTCCTGGGCCCCTCGTGACGCCCCCTGACCTACCCTTCCGCCTACAAATAGCCTTCGTCGCGAAACCCCCAGTACCGAGAGCCACGATACGGAAAACCTTCCAGAGACACCGCCGCCGCCAATCCCATCTCGGGGGATTCAGGAGATCGCCTCCGGCACCCTGCCGGAGAGGGGAATCATCTCCCGGAGGACTCTACGCCGCCATGGTCACCTCCGGAGTGATGTGTGAGTAGTCTACCCCTGGACTATGGGTCCATAACAGTAGCTAGATGGTTGTCTTCTCCTCATTGTGCTTAATTGTCGGGTCTTGTGAGCTGCCGAACATGATCAAGATCACCTATCTGTAATGCTATATGTTGTGTTTGTTGGGATCCGATGAATAGAGAATACTATGTTATGTTGATTATCAATTTATATCTATGTGTTGTTTATGATCTTGCATGCTCTCCGTTATTAGTAGAGGCTCTGGCCAAGTTTTTGCTAGTAACTTCAAGAGGGGGTATTTATGCTCGATAGTGGGTTCATGTCTCCGTGAATCTGGGGGAGTGACAGAAACCTCTAAGGTTATGGATCTGCTGTTGCCACTAGGGATTAAACATTGATGCTATGTCCGAGGATGTAGTTATTGATTACATTACGCACCATACTTAATGCAATTGTCTGTTGTTAGCAACTTAATACTGGAAGGGGTTCGGATGATAACCTGAAGGTGGACTTTTTAGGCATAGATGCATGCTGGATAGCGGTCTATGTACTTTGTCGTAATGCCCAATTAAATCTCACTATACTCATCATAATATGTATGTGCATGGTCATGCCCTCTTTATAAGTCAATTGCCCAACTGTAAATTGTTCACCCAACATGCTGTTTATCTTATGGGAGAGACACCTCTAGTGAACTGTGGACCCCGGTCCAATTCTCTATACTGAAATACAATCTACTGCAATACTTGTTCTACTGTTTTCTGCAAACAATCATCTTCCACACTATACATCTAATCCTTTGTTACAGCAAGCCGGTGAGATTGACAACCTCGCTGTTTCGTTGGGGCAAAGTACTTGGTTTGTGTTGTGCAGGTTCCACGTTGGCGCCGGAATCCCTGGTGTTGCGCCGCACTACATCTCGCCGCCATCAACCTTCACGTGCTTCTTGACTCCTACTGGTTCGATAAACCTTGGTTTCTTACTGAGGGAAACTTGCCGCTGTACGCATCACACCTTCCTCTTGGGGTTCCCAACGGAAGCGTGTCGAACGGAAAGACAATACGTCAACCACGCGCATCAAGCAAAATTTCGGGCGCCGTTGCCGGGGAGATCAAGACACGCTGCAAGGGGAGTCTCCACATCCCAATCTCTTTACTTTGTTTTTGTCTTGCTTAGTTTTATTTACTACTTTGTTTGCTGCACTAAATCAAAATACAAAAAAATTAGTTGCTAGTTTTACTTTATTTGCTATCTTGTTTGCTATATCGAAAACACAAAAAAATTAGTTACTTGCATTTACTTTATCTAGTTTGTTTTATTTACTGTTGCTAAAATGGGTACTCCTGAAAATACTAAGTTGTGTGACTTCACAACCACAAATAATAATGATTTCTTATGCACACCTATTGCTCCACCTGCTACTACAGCAGAATTCTTTGAAATTAAACCCGCTTTACTAAATCTTGTTATGCGAGAGCAATTTTCTGGTGTTAGTTCTGATGATGCTGCTGCCCATCTCAATAATTTTGTTGAATTGTGTGAAATGCAAAAGTATAAATATGTAGATGGTGACATTATAAAATTAAAATTGTTCCCTTTCTCATTAAGAGGAAGAGCTAAAGATTGGTTGCTATCTCTGCCTAAGAATAGTATTGATTCATGGACTAAATGCAAGGATGCTTTTATTGGTAGATATTATCCCCCTGCTAAAATTATATCTTTGAGGAGTAGCATAATGAATTTTAAACAATTGGATACTGAGCATGTTGCACAAGCATGGGAAAGAATGAAATCTTTGGTTAAAAATTGCCCAACCCATGGACTGACTACTTGGATGATCATCCAAACCTTTTATGCAGGACTGAATTTTTCTTCGCGGAACCTATTGGATTCAGCTGCTGGAGGTACCTTTATGTCCATCACTCTTGGCGAAGCAACAAAGCTTCTTGATAATATGATGATCAATTACTCTGAATGGCACACGGAAAAAGCTCCACACGGTAATAAGGTAAATTCTGTCGAAGAAACCTCTTCCTTGAGTGATAAGATTGATACTATTTTGTCTATGCTTGTGAACGGTAGGCCTAATGTTGATCCTAATAATGTTCCGTTAGCGTCATGGGGTGCTCAAAAAGAATATGTTGATGTGAATTTCATTAAAAATAACAATTATAATAATTCTAGGCCATATCCTGCTAATGGTAACTCTTATGGTAGATACGCTTCACCTAATGAGGAAAAGATGTTAGAAATTGAAAGATCCACCAAGAACTTTATGCAATCACAATATGAGCAAAATAAATTGTTTACTAAAACTATGAATGAGCAATCTACCTTGTTGAAGAATATAGGAAATCAACTTGAAAATTTGAATATGGAGATCTCTGGGTTACAAACTAAACTTGCAAATGCTGAAAACCGAATCTCATACATGTCTGCGTCACAATCTTCTTTAATTAATAAAATGGCTGCTAAACCTGAGGATATAGATAATAAAATTGTTACTGATGTCTACGGGTGCTTCTATTCTTGTAGACAGTGTTGGGCCTCCAAGAGCAGAGGTTTGTAGAACAGCAGCAAGTTTCCCTTAAGTGGATCACCCAAGGTTTATCGAACTCAGGGAGGAAGAGGTCAAAGATATCCCTCTCATGCAACCCTGCAACCACAAAGCAAGAAGTCTCTTGTGTCCCCAACACACCTAATAGGTGCACTAGTTCGGCGAAGAGATAGTGAAATACAGGTGGTATGAATAAGTATGAGCAGTAATAACGGCACCAGAAAAGTGCTTTGCTGCCCAGGACTGGCGTGTGGTTGATGGTGGTAATATTGTGGACAGTACAGATGTAGTAGAACAGTAAACAAGCAGCGATAATTGCAGTATTTAGGAACAAGGCCTAGGGATCATACTTTCACTAGTGGACACTCTCAACTTTGATCACATAACAGAATAAATAGATAGATGCTAGACTCTACACTCTCTTGTTGGATGATGAACACCACTAACTGTGTAGGATTACAAGAACCCTCAATGCCGGAGTTAACAAGCTCCACAATATTCGATGTTCATGTTTAAATAACCTTAGAGTGCATGACAGATCAACACAACCAAACCAAGTACTAACATAGCATGCACACTTTCACCTTCACGCTACGAAAGGAGGCATAGATCACATCAATACTATCATAGCAATAGTTAACTTCATAATCTACAAGAGATCACAATCATAGCCAACGCCAAGTACTACACGATGCACACACTGTCACCATTACACCGTGCAGGAGGAATAGAGTACTTTAATAACATCACTAGAGTAGCACATAGATGAATAGTGATACAAAACTCATATGAATCTCAATCATGTAAGGCAGCTCATGAGATCATTGTATTGAAGTACATAGGAGAGAGATTAACCACATAGCTACCGGTACAGCCCTTAGCCTCGATGGAGAACTACTCCCTCCTCATGGGAGACAGCAGCGGTGATGAAGATGGCGGTGGAGATGGCAGCGGTGTCGATGGAGAAGCCTTCCGGGGGCACTTCCCCGTCCCGGCGGCGTGCCGGAACAGAGACTCCTGTCCCCCAGATCTTGGCTTCGCGATGGCGGCGGCTCTGGAAGGTTTCTCGTACCGTGGCTTTTCCGTATCGAAGATTTAGGTCAGGGACCTTTAAATAGGCGAAGAGGCGGAGTCGGAGGGTCGACGAGGCGGTGACACACTAGGGGGGCGCGGCCAAGGCCTGGGCCGCGCCACCCTATCGTCTGGGGCCCACAGGGCCCTCCTCTGGTGGCTCTCGGGTGTTCTGGAAGCTTCGTGTGATTCTAAGATGCTGGGCGTTGATTTCGTCCAATCCCGAGAATATTTCCTTACTAGGATTTCTGAAACCAAAAACAGCAGAAAACAGCAACTGGCCCTTCGGCATCTCGTCAATAGGTTAGTTCCGGAAAACGCATAAATATGACATAAAGTATGCATAAAACATGTAGATATCATCAATAATGTGGCATGGAACATAAGAAATTATCGATACGTCGGAGACGTATCAGTTACTACAGCAAATGCCATCCAAGTTAGAATTAATGAGAATATAAGATTGATGGCCGAATTGCGTGCTAGGTGGGAAAGAGAAGAAAATGAAAAAGAAGATAATATAGCTAAAGTTTGGACTATTACCACCACTAGCAATGCTAATGCTCCACAAGTTGCTGCACCTCCTACTATTACTAATAAAAGAATTGGTGTTAGCAATGTTTCCACTTCTAATGCAAAGCGCGAAAAACTGCCTGAAACTGCTAAAACTGCTGAAACTGCCTGTGATAAAACTGCTGAATTTTTTCCAACATCGGGGATGATGATCCCATTGCTTTAGATTATAATGGTTTGAATTTTGATGATTGCCACATCTCTGAAGTTATAAAGTTCTTACAAAAACTTGCTAAAAGTCCTAATGCTAGTGCTATAAATTTGGCTTTCACGAAACATATTACAAATGCTCTCATAAAAGCTAGAGAAGAGAATCTAGAACGCGAAGCTTCTATTCCTAGGAAGCTCGAGGATGGTTGGGAGCCCATCATTAAGATGAAGGTCAATGACTTTGATTGTAATGCTTTATGTGATCTTGGTGCAAGTATTTCTGTTATGCCTAAGAAAATTTATAATATGCTTGACTTGCCACCATTGAAAAATTGTTATTTGGATGTTAATCTTGCTGATCATTCTACAAAGAAACCTTTGGGGAGAGTTGATAATGTTCGCATTACCGTTAACAATAACCTTGTCCCCGTTGATTTTGTTGTCTTGGATATTGAATGCAATGCATCTTGTCCCATCATATTGGGAAGACCTTTTCTTCGAACTGTTGGTGCTATCATTGATATGAAGGAAGGTAATATTAAATATCAATTTCCTCTCAAGAAAGGTATGGAACACTTCCCTAGAAAGAGAATGAAGTTACCTTATGATTCTATTATTAGAACAAATTATGATGTTGATACTTCGTCTCTTGATAATACTTGATATACACTTTCTGCGCCTAGCTGAAAGGCGTTAAAGAAAAGCGCTTATGGGAGACAACCCATGTTTTTTACTACAGTATCTTTGTTTTTATTTTGAGTCTTGGAAGTTGTTTACTACTGTAGCAACCTCTCCTTATCTTAGTTTAGTGTTTTGTTGTGCCAAGTAAAGTCGTTGATAGTAAGGTTCATACTAGATTTGGATTACTGCGCAGAAACAGATTTCTTTGCTGTCACGAATCTGGGCAAAATTCTCTGTAGGTAACTCAGAAAATTATGCCAATTTACGTGAGTGATCCTCAGATATGTATGCAACTTTCATTAAATTTGAGAATTTTCATTTGAGCAAGTATGGTGCCTCAATAAAATTCGTCTTTACGAACTGTTCTGTTTTGACAGATTCTGCCTTTTATTTCGCATTGCCTATTTTGCTATGTTTGATGGATATTTCGATTCCATTGACTTTCAGTAGCTTTGTGCAATGTCCAGAAGTGTTAATAATGATTATGTCACCTCTGAACATGTATATTTTGATTGTGCACTAACTCTCTAATGAGTTGTTTTGAGTTTGGTGTGGAGGAAGTTTTCAAGGATCAAGAGAGGGAGATGATACAACATGATCAAGGAGAGTGAAAGCTCTAAGCTTGGGGATGCCCCGGTGGTTCACCCCTGCATATATCAAGAAGACTAAAGCGTCTAAGCTTGGGGATTCCCAAGGCATCCCCTTCTTCATCGACGACATTATCAGGTTCCTCCCCTGAAACTATATTTTTATTCTGTCACATCTTATGTGCTTTGCTTGGAGCGTCGGTTTGTTTTTGTTTTTGTTTTGTTTGAATAAAATGGATCCTAGCATTCTTTGTGTGGGAGAGAGACACGCTCCGCTGTAGCATATGGACAAATATGTCCTTAGGCTCTACTCATAGTATTCATGGCGAAGTTTCTTCTTCGTTAAGTTGTTATATGGTTGGAATTGGAAAATGATACATGTAGTAATTGCTAAAATGTCTTGGATAATGTGATACTTGGCAATTGTTGTGCTCATGTTTAAGCTCTTGCATCATATACTTTGCACCTATTAATGAAGAAATACATAGAGCATGCTAAAATTTGGTTTGCATAATTGGTCTCTCTAAGGTCTAGATAATTTCTAGTATTGAGTTTGAACAACAAGGCAGACGGTGTAGAGTCTTATAATGTTTACAATATGTCTTTTATGTGAGTTTTGCTGCACCGCTTCATCCTTGTGTTTGTTTCAAATAGCCTTGCTAGCCTAAACCTTGTATCGAGAGGGAATACTTCTCATGCATCCAAAATACTTGAGCCAACCACTATGCCATTTGTGTCCACCATACCTACCTACTACATGGTATTTCTCCGCCATTCCAACGTAAATTGCTTGAGTGCTACCTTTAAAATTTCTATCCTCTATCTTTACAATATATAGCTCATGGGACAAATAGCTTAAAAACTATTGTGGTATTGAATATGTACTTATGCACTTTATCTCTTATTAAGTTGCTTGTTGTGCGATAACCATGTTCCTGGGGACGCCATCAACTACTCTTTGTTGAATATCATGTGAGTTGCTATGCATGTCCGTCTTGTCTGAAGTAAGGGTGATTTACCACCTTTATGGTTAGAGCATGCATACTGTTAGAGAAGAACATTGGGCCGCTAACTAAAGCCATGATCCATGGTGGAAGTTTCAGTTTTGGACAATATCCTCAATCTCATATGAGAAAATTAATTGTTGCTACATGCTTATGCATTAAAGAGGAGTCCATTATCTGTTGTCTATGTTGTCCCGGTATGGATGTCTAAGTTGAGAATAATCAATAGCGAGAAATCCAATGCGAGCTTTCTCCTTAGACCTTTGTACAGGCGGCATAGAGGTACCCCTTTGTGACACTTGGTTAAAACATGTGCATTGCGATAATCCCGGTAATCCAAGCTAATTAGGACAAGGTGCGGGCACTATTAGTATACTATGCATGAGGCTTGCAACTTGTAAGATATAATCTACATAACACATATGCTTTATTACTACCGTTGACAAAATTGTTTCTTGTTTTCAAAATCAAAGCTCTAGCACAAATATAGCAATCGATGCTTTCCTCTTTGAAGGACCATTCTTTTACTTTTATTGTTGAGTCAGTTCACCTATTTCTCTCCACCTCAAGAAGCAAACACTTGTGTGAACTGTGCATTGATTCCTACATACTTGCATATTGCACTTGTTATATTACTTTACATTGACAATATTCATGAGATATACATGTTATAAGTTGAAAGCAACCGCTGAAACTTCATCTTCCTTTGTATTGCTTCAATATCTTTACTTTGAATTATTGCTTTATGAGTTAACTCTTATGCAAGACTTATTGATGCTTGTCTTGAAGTACTATTCATGAAAAGTCTTTGCTTTATGATTCATTTGTTTACTCATGTCATATACATTGTTTTGATCGCTGCATTCATTACATATGCTTACAATAGTATGATCAAGGTTATGATGGCATGTCACTCCAGAAATTATCTTTGTTTATCGTTTACCTGCTCGGAACGAGCAGAAACTAAGCTTGGGGATGCTGATACATCTCCGACGTATCGATAATTTCTTATGTTCCATGCCACATTATTGATGATATCTACATGTTTTATGCATACTTTACATCATATTTATGCATTTTCTGGAACTAACCTATTAACAAGATGCCGAAGAGCCAGTTGCTGTTTTCTGTTGTTTTTGGTTTCAGAAATCCTAGTAAGGAAATATTCTCGGAATTGGACGAAATCAACGCCCAGGGGCCTATTTTCACACGAAGCTTCCAGAAGACCGAAGAGTCAACGAAGTGGGGCCACGAGGTGGCCAGGAGGTAGGGCGGCGCGGCCCCACCCTTGGCCGCGCTGACCTGTCTCCTGGGCCCCTCGTGACGCCCCCTGACCTACCCTTCCGCCTACAAATAGCCTTCGTCACGAAACCCCCAGTACCGAGAGCCACGATACGGAAAACCTTCCAGAGACGCCGCCGCCGCCAATCCCATCTCGGGGGATTCAGGAGATCGCCTCCGGCACCCTGCCGGAGAGGGGAATCATCTCCCGGAGGACTCTACGCCGCCATGGTCGCCTCCGGAGTGATGTGTGAGTAGTCTACCCCTGGACTATGGGTCCATAGCAGTACCTAGATGGTTGTCTTCTCCTCATTGTGCTTAATTGTCGGGTCTTGTGAGCTGCCGAACATGATCAAGATCATCTATCTGTAATGCTATATGTTGTGTTTGTTGGGATCCGATGAATAGAGAATACTATGTTATGTTGATTATCAATTTATATCTATGTGTTGTTTATGATCTTGCATGCTCTCCGTTATTAGTAGAGGCTCTGGCCAAGTTTTTGCTAGTAACTCCAAGAGGGGGTATTTATGCTCGATAGTGGGTTCATGTCTCCGTGAATCTGGGGGAGTGACAGAAACCTCTAAGGTTATGGATGTGCTGTTGCCACTAGGGATAAAACATTGATGCTATGTTCGAGGATGTAGTTATTGATTACATTACGCACCATACTTAATGCAATTGTCTGTTGTTAGCAACTTAATACTGGAAGGGGTTCGGATGATAACCTGAAGGTGAACTTTTTAGGCATAGATGCATGCTGGATAGCGGTCTATGTACTTTGTCGTAATGCCCAATTAAATCTCACTATACTCATCATAATATGTATGTGCATGGTCATGCCCTCTTTATTTGTCAATTGCCCAACTGTAATTTGTTCACCCAACATGCTGTTTATCTTATGGGAGAGACACCTCTAGTGAACTGTGGACCCCGGTCCAATTCTCTATACTGAAATACAATCTACTGCAATACTTGTTCTACTGTTTTCTGCAAACAATCATCTTCCACACTATACATCTAATCCTTTGTTACAGCAAGCCGGTGAGATTGACAACCTCGCTGTTTCGTTGGGGCAAAGTACTTGGTTTGTGTTGTGCAGGTTCCACGTTGGCGCCGGAATCCCTGGTGTTGCGACGCACTACATCTCGCCGCCATCAACCTTCACGTGCTTCTTGACTCCTACTGGTTCGATAAACCTTGGTTTCTTACTGAGGGAAACTTGCCGCTGTACGCATCACACCTTCCTCTTGGGGTTCCCAACGGACGTGTGTCGAACGGAAAGACAATATGTCAACCACGCGCATCAGTCTTCTCCCAAGGCAAGCTTTGGCATCCCCTCTCAACCGCCACGCCTTGTCCTGTCCTTCAATACGCTGATGACACGCTTATTATTTGTAGAGCCGATCCCTCGGCGGCCTCCTGCCTTCGGGATGTGCTTGAGGATTTTGCCGCCACGAATGGGCTTGCTATCAACTTCCATAAGTCTTGCTTCATACCTATGAATGTCTCAACTGCTGATGAATGCCAGATGGCGGCCACTCTGGGGTGCCCCATCTCCTCCTTCCCTCAGCCGTATCTGGGGCTGCCCCTCTCCCCTACCAAACTTCCCATCTCCTCCTACGCACCTCTCATTCTCTCTTTTGACCGCCGCCTCTCGGGATGGAAAGATCTTCTTCTCTCCTCAGGAGGGCGCCTGGTGTTATGTAATCCTGTACTAAATAACCTTGCATCCTACTATATGTGTTCGTATTTGCTTCCGCAGGGTGTGCTCGAAAGTATAGACAAAAGGCGTCGCGCTTTCTTCTGGACGGGCGAAGACTATTGCTCGGGTGCACGCTGCCTAATTGCTCGGAATAAAGTTTTGTTGTCTAAGCAGGAGGGAGGCTTCGGCGTTAAGGATCTCCACCGGCAGAACAGGTGCCTTCTCCTCAACTTTATACACGAACTCCACCAAACTGACTCCCTTCCATGGAAGGATTGGTTTAGGCGGCACTCTGGGTAGGACCTCGGCGACTCGACTTCTTCACCATCCTTCCTCGACAAAATTGTGCAGGAATGCCTCCCGCTGTACCGCTGCATCACCCGCACCACGATCGTCAGTGGCACCTCCACCGCCTTCTGGCTCGACAAGTGGCTTCCCGGCAAGCCGCTTGTTGAGCGATACCCTGCGCTCTTCTCACATGTTACCCGACCGAACGCCTCGGTGGCGGTGGTCGCGTCGATGGGCCTTGCTCTCCAGCCCCGTCTCACTAGCGCCGCCGAGCGTGAGCTCCATGAGGTCCCGGGCATCGTGAGCTCTACCGCCCTCTCCGACGGGCAGGATCTTCGCTTAATCGACTCTCCTTCGACCCCCCCCCCCCCCCCTTCAACACCAGGGAGGCGTACTGCATGCTCTCCCCTCCCACGCCCCAGATGTGTCCGCCTGCACATCATGGGGGCTCAGGCTGCCCTCCAAGGCCCGGATCTTCTCGTACCTCGCCGACATCGACATGCTCAGTACGCGGGGCAACCTCTTCTTCAAGGGCTGCGTGCCATGCGCCGTGTGCGCTGCTTGCCCCTTGCAGGAGACTGGGCGGCACCTCTTCTTCCACTGCTCCACTGCCGCCGAGGTGTGGGATCACCTTCGGACCCCCGTTCCGGCCGGTGACTTCTCCATTTGGGACCTCCCGCCGCCCCCGGGACAGCAACCCACGTCTGGCATGCTGGCCTTGAGACGGTCATGTGGTCGATATGGAAGGCTCGAAATGACCTCGTCTTCAACGTCAAGGCCACCACGGCGCGCATGGTGCTCCGTAGGGCGGCCGACGACCTCGCCTTGTGGAGGTGGAGGTACAAGATTCATGATCGGCGGCGATTAGACTCACTTCGCGGTCTCTTTTTGTCCTCTGCTATGTAGCTTTGTGTTCTCTCCTCCCATCCCATTGTACCTCCCTCTCCCAATTTGTACAAACGGTATGATTGCCAAGTCGCTCGAGTAATATAACAAGCGGTGGGAATTCTCGAAAAAAATGATGTGATCATATTCCAGCTACGGTCTCGTTAGTAAATGCAAAAGATGCGACCTCGATTCTCTATTCTTGTTGAGAAGTGGAAAATCTTGTCGAAATACTCAAGTCAAATGAGCCTAGGCAGGATCGTTTCTCTGCTAGAGACGCCTCGAGAAGTAGGGCGAGCTTTCTATCAATTAAATCTTGAGTATTTTTACGGAGTACTATAGCAGTCCTTATTTACGAGTTAATGAGTTGCTGACCTATCATAACACAATCCGTGAGTAATTTACCAGCAATCACCGCATGTTTTTTTCTGGTGGTAAAACATACAGCGAACTCGTTGAGACTGAGTGAAAACGATGAGGTAGGATACCGTCAATCACGCAATCATACTTGAATCAAATACAGATAATAAGATGGCAGACCGGATCGTTGCACGCGCGTGGACCTGTTTTTCTTCACCAAGGAATTCTTGGACCTGAAGCAAGCTATGTAGTAATTAACCTCCAAGATGGTACTAGCTAGCTTGAACAATTCCCCAACCTTGAGGCAGCAATCGGCGGCTGACGCTGGGATAAGCCACGGCGGGCGCATCCGCGTGGCGACGACTTCCTTCAAAGTCCTCCCTACACGTCTAATGACTCTTCTTGCGCGCGTCGAGATGACCGGGGTGTCCTGCTGAACTGGCCGATAGAAACGTCTCTGCTCACCTAACGAATCATGTCCGTTTCGAAAGAAAAAAGAAAGGTGTGCCATGTCAACTTCAGCTCCAAGATCGGACTGGTACCTGCGGTCCGATGAGCTGTTTCGGGTATAAAACTGCGCGCAGGACGTCGTCGTCTGAGATTTTATCCGCACCTGACCATCAAAGCCAGAGTTTTGCGTGTGTGTGAAATTAATATAGCCCAGGATTACATCGGTGCTTACGATTGGTGCTAACACGACTGTATGAGGTAACGTTGGCGACGTACGGCTCGTCAGACTTTTAGTTAGCCTCCAGCGAACGTTAACGGAGTGCTACAGAACAGCATGAACAGGTGTCTAGCTGAGAGGCCCACATTGGTGTTGATTTTGGAGATCCAAAAGTCATCGGGCATTCCCTTTTTTGACGGTGAAGTTTTTCCTAGAGGAGATGGAAAACATGGAAGGTGCAATCGGTTTGAGCTCATGAAGGCAAGGTGCATCCGAAAAAATTGCGATGCCGCCATCTCCAAAGGCAATGGAGGTGGTCGCATAGAAGAAATACTTGTCCGCCTTGTCATAAGGATGGTCATTGCAATCCAAGCAGACTTTGAAGGGATCTTCCCATTGGAGCCAAGACCACCCAAGGCGCAAGGCTCTAGCGAACTTGCCAATGTCCATGATGCCCAAGCCCAACCCACCTTTCTCTTTGAGTCCACAAATAGTTTTTTTAATTAACTTTACAATGACCATCAGAAACTTTGTTTGCCACCGCCCATAGGAAGGCCCTCTTCGACTTGCTAACGGATTGCAAGATGCGGGGAGGGATAATTAGAGACATTCACTAGTCGGGAAATGCTTATAGGTGGAGCTTAGTTCTGTGGCGCACCACTAAAAATGCGTCACAGAAAAAAAATTTGTGGCGCACCAGACAGGATGCGCCACAAAAATAGCTTATTTTTGTGGCGCACCACGCCACCGAAATTATGTGGGGTACCACCACCAATAATTAGTGTAGTTATTTCTGTGGCGCACATGGCGTGCTGCGCCACAGAAATAAGTGTTTCTGTGGCGCACTGGTTCCGGTGCGCCACAGAAACACGCACTTGTGCTAGTGCGCCACAGAAATAGCGTCCTTTATATCATACCGTACCCCTCCCCCGCCCGTACTTCTTCCTCCTCCACCCCTCTTCCTCTCCCTAGCTACCGCCGCGCGCCGCCACCTTCCATGGTGAGCGTCGCCGCCGTCGCCGCCGCCTTCCTCCGCGAGGGCCGCATGCCGCCACGCTCCACCCATCCCTGCCACCAGCAGCACAAGCCGCTGCGGCGTGGAGGACGAGGGGCCGCCGCATCAAGGAGGAGGGGCCGGCTCCGCGTCAAGGAGGAGGAGCCGCCGCGTCTTCCTCCTCCTCCACCTCTGCCGTCATCGTCAACCTCCTCCTCCACCCCTATCATCGGTGAGCTCCACCTCTCCCCTCCCCTCCCTCTTCCTCTACCCCTGCTCTGGATGTGTTGTTGTTGTCTCCTGGATGTTGTTGTGCTCGATCTGGATGCTGTTGTGCTGCTGTTGTGCTCTGGATGCTGTTGTGCTCGATCTGGATATATTATTTCCATTCTCTGCCTGTGATGATGAATCATGTGGATGATGAGCCTCTTGTATTGAATTGGCAGCAATTTATAGTCCTAGCTTGCTCTATGATTCTACAGAATGCAGAAATAGTACTACTAGTTGTTTGCCAGTATTAGCACAAGTGGTTACTGCTGATTGAAGATGCTTGTGTTTGTGTTGTTGTAAGTTTGGAGGAAGCAGCTGGCATGGCATGTGAGAGAGAACATGAGAGAGTTCTTGGGGTCAGAGATGATGGCAACATCAGCACTGGTCCTGCACTGGTCCTGCTTTGAATTACTAAGATCAAGTAGTGGCTTGAGTTCCTTTTGGTAATCAATACCAACAAAGAGCTACTTCATTTTAAGTAGAATCTCTTTTAAGGACTCTAGCTAGATTAGTGGAGAAAAAGATTGCTGATTTGTTGCCTATGATAATGGATCATCAAATGTTTCCCTTTGTCCCTGGTTGCCTCCTTAATTGATGCCTTATGATCCAAATAACCCAAGTCCGTTGCATGATCCCATTTGTCCCTAATGTTGCTTAAGATGAATAAATTCCCTCTAATCACCATTTGGAGATCAAGACTAGTTCTTGATTTCCATTAGCTTTGTTTTGAACTCAACTGAGTAATGATAAATTTCTATTTCTTGTTGGCTTTGATGAAAATAGAGATATCCACAGTAGGGGATCATGTAAATGAATGCCACTGTGGTATCCTTTGAAGAAAATGGACTGTTTCTGATGGTTTTAAAAGGCTAGGTGGTGCTAGGTGATTAAGTTGGCTACCAAGACTTGTCTCATCTGGTTAGCTAGGATATGCTATGTGTTGTTGCTTGTTTAGGCATATCTATCACTTACTGGATTTACTGGTTCTTGATTGGCCTCTCTTTTGCCAGCATCACTTGGTCTATATACCAAGTGATGAATAATCTCTTTGGAGCATCTGCTCCATGCATGCTATGTATGTTTGAGCATCTTGACTTATGTCACCATGGTTGCTGGTTTGTTGGTGTTCTTGTACTTGCCGATGATTAGATGGTTGGTCGATCACTCGTACACTCGGGGGTGGAGCAAGTGAGTCTGGTGTGATGGCACAAATATCTATATCGTGTGCATCCTACCTGGCCTCACTTGCTCCATCCCTGGATGTTAATATTTGTTTCGACCAACAAAGTATGAGGCATTCCATTTAGTTCATACTAGCTACTTCTTAATTGCATTGGACTCTCTTCCATTTTAGTGCCGATGATTAAATTGTTTGGTCACTTGTACACTCTGGGGTGGGGCTAGTGAGCCTCGTGCGATGGCACAGATATCAATCTCTTGTGCATCCTACCTGGCCTCGCTGACCCCATCCCTGAATGTTAATATTTCTTTCGACCAACAAAGTATGAGGCATATGATATCTAGTTGAGATATCACTTGGCTCTTTCTTCCATTTTAGTGCCGATGATTAGAATGTTTGGTCACCTATACGCCGCAATATACTTTGTAGACGAGCCCCCTTTCCCCGGCATCCGTTCCGTGAACGAGTCCTTGACGAGACAACAACACCGACCTGCCTCTCCTGCGCAGAACCACGCCAGTCCCAGCAGCCTCCCTTGTGGCCTCAAGGGAGGCGGCTGAGACTGCCGTGGTTCTGCGCCGGAGAGGCAGATCGGCGTTGTTATCTCGTCAAGGACCCGTTCACGGAACGACGGCCGGGGAAAGGGGTCCCTTCTGCAAAGTATACTGCGGCGTATACTGCAACTATGGTTTCTGACCATAGTATTTGTGTTGACCAACAATGTATGAGGCACTTATTCCATTTTGCCATTCCATTTGCTTTGGTATTTTCAAAATACCGATGATTAAAATGTTTGGTCACCGTAAACTTGGGGGTGGCGTAAGTGAGCCTGGTAAGATAGCACAAATATCAATCTCTTGTGCATCGGACTTGGTCTCACTTACGCCATCCCTGAATGTTAATATTTGTGTTGACTAACAATGTATGAGGCATTTATTCCATTTCTCTTGTGCATCGGACTTGTTGGTCTCACTTTCTTCCATTTTAATCATAGTAGGAACCGGATGAAGACCCCGATGCAAGCGAGCCTGGTGGGTAGAGAGGAGGGAACAAAGGAGGAACCGGATGAAGACTACTTTGTATCTTGAAATTGTGAAATTTATATGAATTAAGAGTTGTATGCAAAACATTTGACACTTGCCACTATATATGTATCTCGATCGGGCTCTAAGTACTGTGATGATGATGTATAATGTTGCTATGTTATATGTGTCCATATTATATCTGTCTATCTGTCTATATTATACATGTTTACTGTGTACAAAACCTGTATAATACACCAGGGAGCACAAAATCGAGTATACCTGTACATTGTTCTGTGGCGCACCAAAATAGAATTCAGTGGCGCACCTATTTCTGTGGTGCAGAAGATCCATATGCGCCACAGAACACCTTAATTCTGTGGCGCATGGTCCAGTGTGCCACAGAAACCCTATTTTTGAGGCGAAGTTTCTGTGGCGCACCGCGCATGCGCCACAGAATCATGTTTTCGTGCGCCACTGATGAGGCTTTTCCTACGAGTGATTATGTGGTTCTTTCGCCATTTGTAGTGCAAGTTTGCCTTGTTGCGTATGGAGCTCGATCAGTTGGTGGCTGACCGCGTCGAGGAGGCTCTCGCCCCCTTCGTGAAGATGTGGCAAGGCTCAAACTGTTGTTGGCACCCGTTGGTGTTTCTTTGGAGCAGATGGAGGCTTGTTCTTATGGTGGGCAGGAGCTCGCCACTATGCAGGCTTCGCCTCCACTTGGCTTCGCTGAGCAGATGTCATCTGCGGTTGAGGAAAAACATCTCTACAGTTGTTTCTCTCCTTGTGGCAGTCTTGACCAGTCGTCGCAGACTCTTGTATCGGCTACCTATGAGAACGAGAGAATAGATGGGATCTTGGCTCCGATATTGCAGATCACGCTTGGCGTTGGTTTTGAGAAGAGCAGTGTTGTTGATGATGCAGTCTCGCTCTCTCACCTGAGTCTGGAGGTTCCTATTGGTGCAACGGTGTCCGGAGCTGTCGTTGCTAGAGAGGTTTGCGATTTTCTCGCCAGCTTGGTTGCTGCCTACAATTGATCCGCGGTTGATTGATGGGTGACCCCGATTTCATGGCCAGCCTTTGTCGTCGCGGTGTTGGAGTGTTCGTTTGTGTTGTTTTATGGTCTCTTGTGTTGTTGTTCGGATTTCTGTTAGGCTTGGTTGTCGGTGTGTTGTTGGTGTGGGCTTGGCGCCGTTATCGTAAGTTTTCGCCCGATTTTCTCCTAAAAACTAGACACTCTTTTCTTAATTAATGAATGAGGCAAAAGTTTTGCCTCCGTTTCAATTTGTACGTTTGTTATTTGAGATTAACTCCATGTTTTTGTTCGATGATTTATGTGCTACTTGATGAACCGTTTGATGAAGTATTTGTGTTGGCATGTAATATATAAATATTGTTTTAATTCCATTAACATACTATCATTTTTTTTAGACGGGGGGCAACCTACTATCATTTTCGCGTCCCCCAAAGCAATTTGGGGCGCGCCGGACCAAAAAACCGTTCCAGCCGCGTCCCCCAAAGCCCATTTTTGTCCGGCGCGCCTTGATACGGTGTTCGGCGCCCCGAGCCCATCCCCGTCCCACAGGGGACGCTCCGGGCACGCCGGACACAACGAAAAGCGAGGCGAACAGACACGGGCCCGGCACGTCAACGGCTCGGAAGCCTAAAACCCCGTCGCCTACCTTTGGTCAAGCGACGTTAATGGCGTCCCTGTTTTCCCAGGCGACGCAGGGATGCGTCTCGTCGTGCATGGCCGCGTGGCCGTCCGCGCCGGCGTTTTTGCGTGCAACCACCCTGCTGCCACCGCTGTACATTAAGACGCCCTGCAGTTCGTCCCAATTTTTCACCGCTCCCAAACCTTCTCGTCGCCGCCTCCCCCTCGCAGATCTTCTCCTCGCCGCTCCAAAAATGTCGAGCTCTTCCTCCCGCAAGATCGCCGCGGCGAACGGCTTCGGCCGCGGCAGCCTAACCGTGCCGGAGGCGTGGGCGCTATACCACGCCCAATATCCAGTCCCGCCGGACATGCGGCTGTCAAGCAGCGGCGGCTGGAAGCTGGCCGTGAACGGCATTGGCGTCCCGCCGCCGAAGCCGGGCAAGGAGCAATGGAGGGACGACTGATGTCTATGGGTGCTTCTATTCTTGTAGACAGTGTTGGGCCTCCAAGAGCAGAGGTTTGTAGAACAGCAGCAAGTTTCCCTTAAGTGGATCACCCAAGGTTTATCGAACTCAGGGAGGAAGAGGTCAAAGATATCCCTCTCATGCAACCCTGCAACCACAAAGCAAGAAGTCTCTTGTGTCCCCAACACATCTAATACACTTGTCAGATGTATAGGTGCACTAGTTCGGCGAAGAGATAGTGAAATACAGGTGGTATGAATATATATATGAGCAGTAGTAACGGCACCAGAAAATAGCTTGATGCTACAACTGGCGTGTGGTTGATGGTGGTAATATTGCAGGCAGTACAGATGCAGTAGAACAGTAAACAAGCAGCGATTTCAGTATTTGGAAACAAGGCCTAGGGATTATACTTTCACTAGTGGACACTGTCAACATTGATCACATAACAGAATAAATAGATATATGCTATACTCTACACTCTCTTGTTGGATGATGAACACCACTAATTGTGTAGGATTACACGAA